>NC_140589.1:153278986-154013986 GCF_964204655.1 Triturus cristatus | reverse complement strand
CTAGGGTGGGGCAGGGCCCGGCCGACCATGGCAGCCACAAGTGATGGGCACTGTAAGTGCGCATGCCGGTCTGGCCGGCCGTCTTAGGACCGCCAAACTGACATGCACACTTGCATTTCTCCAACCCAGCTGTGTTGCACAGCCAGGTGGCATCAGACCAGCCCGCTATGGCCAATCCTGAAGCTTCTCTCATCCTTGGTAAAGCATGAGAGCTGCATCTGGATTGGGTGGGGAGCCTGTGCTTTGAGCCCCAGTGACTGTCAGGAGGAGAGGAGTAGCAAGGCAACCGGCAGCGTCAGCAACAGGTATGTTGTTTTTTTAATTATTATTCCCCTAACAGACCCCCCCTTCCCCACTCCTTACACTTGCACCACTGGTGAAATATCCAATTTTTATTATCCGACATCTCTCAGAAATTACAGAATAAATTAACACCAAATAACACAAAGCATACTTTCTAAACCAAGATTTTCCTACCAAATTTTGTGAAATTCTGTTCAGTAGTCTTTAATTTTCCTATGGAAAATTGCATGGGGCAAACACTTTGTGGGACTTCCCCCTTTTTCGCAACCCCTGCTTGACGAATCACCCCAAAACTTTCAGGAGAGAGCTGAAGTGGAGACTTATTTGGAAAGTTTTGTCAAGATTGTCAAAGTTACAAGCAAACCCCCCAAAAATCAATTTCCTATAGAAATGTGGTCTTAACTACAACTACCCAGTTATATTTACTACATGTTTGGATGCTTTTATTGCACAAAATACAATGTTATCAAAATCCATATTTACAAGCGAACCGTAAAATATGGAAAATATTTCAGTTTCATATATGGGTTTCATTATCATAATGACAGTCCCCAAAAAAACATGTGCATGTACTTAACAGAAGTACATTTTAACAATGCAAGTTCAAGACACAAAGGTTATTCGGTGAGTAGGTATGGCTTACTCTCATCTTACACCTGAATATCCATAGAACAAAGTTTTGTGAATGAAGTACTCAAAATCCACGATGAACCGATGATGTTCTTAAACAAGAGGTCGCGCAAGATGATTATACAATTTAAAATCAGACTACACACAAGCCATGCTCTCCACAAGACTTACCCTAGCTAGAAGGGATGATCTACAAAAACAGCCCGCTGCTGCTCCTCCTCAGTACAAGACTGGCCTCACTCTTTCCCAGACTCTGCAAAAAAGGGTGGACAGATCAATAGTGTTATCACAAACTTGACAAGATTTGTCAAGCATGGGAATTTTATCTAAATGCAGGAGGTTGGACAGTGATAAAATGATTTGGAGTCTCTGCTTAGGGGACCTCCTTTGACCGGTTCCAACCTTTGTAACCAAATCACGTGGGTTTGGTCTGATCTTTTATTGAACATGTGATAAAGAAAAGTGTTTGTTCTGGCAACTTTTCTAATGCTAGTTGGACATTTACTGCCTAGAAAGGTATCATAAAAAGATACCAACAGAAAAAATTATGTAGTGTTACTACTAAACTTCCATGTTGTAAATGACACACATACATATGATGCAAAAAAAAAAACAAAGGCAATAAGGAAATACGTTAAAAAAAAAAGCGTTACTACTACACTGGATTAATTCTACTCTTTATATGAATGACTCAGGCCTAGGTTTACTAAGAGTTCACACAACACGGGGCAGCAAGCAAAGTCGCTGCGTTAAGTGAATCAGAGAGAGCCGAACTTTGCCATAACAGCAAAGAAATGGTGCAATTCTGGCCTCTCCATGCACTGGTGCAGTTTGTGCAGCTAAGTGCCAACACAGGCTGCACAAACAAGGGTGTCTGCGTTGTGGTCTGCATAGTTTTTGTGCAGGATGGAGTGGCTCCTTACACTATTCCCACTATGAATGTGTGCTGCAGAAAGCAACCCACAAGGGGAATTAAAGATATTTCTCCATGTTACGCTAGCTGCAGCTGGCGCAGGATTTTGGTATAAATCAATGTCTACAAGACTTAGTACATATGGATTTGCGTCAAAATCCATGGATGATACATGCAAACACCCATGCACCACTTAAGTTCATACAGAAAATAACACAAGGCAATGAATTAAGCTGTGGTGTGCTACTTTTTGGTACGAACTAATGCAAATCGCCATTTGCAGGGGCAGGGTGGCACAGAAGTACATGCTGATGAACGAGATCAACATGGGAGGTGGTGGCACAGAAGTACAAGGGCAGGAGAAAGCAATATGTTAATGGTGCCCAGTAGCTGGTTAGGGAGGGCTGCAGCATGGTGGGGGAGGGGAGCAATATGGAGGACAGCGGGGGACACAGAAGCAAGCACAGGTGAACAAGAGCAACTTGGGACCCCGGAAGTACATGGGTTGGGGCCAGAGGCACACAGGTGAGAGCGACAAGGGGGGTTGGGTCGGGAGACAAACGTACACAGGTAAAGGAGAGCGATACAGACCAGAGCGTAAGGACAAGGGAGATGAACCACATGAGGGAGACCGCTTACAAACAAATGCCCTCATGGCGTGCTTCAACAAAAATAAACAAAAGTAGCTTCCAAGATGCAATCAACCAAAGGACAAAACTACTGGGGCGTGTTCTAGGGGAGGTTAAAGCACAAAAAGAGGAAGTGAAGTTCCCACACGCTGCAGCAAATGAGTGATGAAGCCAAACAATGGTAAGCAATGGGCGGGATTCTAAGCTCACAAAATGTTTCACAAGTAATTATTTATGTGCTGTTGCAGGCGGACCCTAATAAATGGACAGACACATTCCAAATTTCCAAAATACAAACAGAAATCTTAAAAAACACTCTCAAATGTTTGGTGTACAATATTCTGTTTATTACTCAAAGTCAACCATGGAATTACACCCTAGCCAATATTCCAGTTATTAACTGGGCAGTCTCATTTTTTTGGAAGCACGTGAACAGTAATAATCCACTGTGCTTTGGCCAGATGCATGGACGATTCCGGTCAGGACTCCTGAAGGTTGAGCATCCAAATGGAACTTTATCCTTCACATGTGAATCTGCATCTTTCGATTTAGACCAACAAGGACCGGATTTATATACGGCTCCTTCAGCGGTGGAATTTTCTCAGGGAATCTGTGAAAACGATAATTTAGCTTAATGTGTCACCTTTTATGCTAAAGGTTTTAAAAAAAAAAAAAAAAAAAAAATGGGTGGGGGTTACGCTTTGGGCTTGCTAGCCAAAGTGAGCACATATGCCTTGTTAGGTCTATTAAATGAGGTCAGATTAAATGAGGTCAGAGCGTATAGAACACTTGGCTATTGAAACTATTTTGATTATCACAAGTTTGGAATTAAAACCAATAGCAGTACACCCTTTGCATTTTCATCACTGCAGTGTGCAGAATTTATGCATCAGTAAACTTGCATTAATATAGCCTTACAGCCCACCGTAGCAGGCTAGATCGGCCCTTAAAGGCCTGCTCCTTTGTTAAAGGCTCGAGCCATTAACAAAGAAGCGGGACTTTAATGCCAGGATAGCCCACCTACAGAGGGCTATAAGGCTATTAGAACATTCCGCCACTCGAGGGCAGAACAAATAAAACAAAGACCTCACGGAGTCAGAGTGGAATGAGATCTGGAGCCTCTGCCTAGTGGAATTACTTTGAACTGTTCCAACCTTTGTAACCAAATGCCCTCGGGCTCCGTGAGGCTCTTGTTCACAGCAACAGCTGTGAACGACAACTTTGGAATGTTGGAGCTCCGGGCTTCTACTGGCCATTAGAAGCCAGAAGCATTCCATTGTTTTCAATTCTGCTCCCAACATTCCAAAGTTCTAATAGAACGTAGATCACTGTAAAGATGGTGATACAAGGAAAAGTTCACCAGATGGTTTTAAAAGAACTCGCATGACTAACAAGCTTCCCATACTGCAGAGCTCCTCCAAGATCACACCATAACCGAACCATCGTTTTGACTTCAAGAACATTATCCCTGTCTTAACAGTGAACCCCACTTTGTATGAGGGTACACCTTCCCAGTGCAGGGAATTTGTGAGGCTACAATGTGTCTCTCCCAAACACTAGGTGTGGGATTCATTGTCCTCAACTTAAGATTAGACACCTCTTTCACTCTGCCTTTGATCCATCCCATCAGTCATTTATTATATTGATTTATCAAGGAACAACTAAGCATATTGACAAAAGTGCATTAGCAGTTCTGAGTGGAGTACAAAGAGAAGTCGATTACACTGGATGGCTAACTGATGCTGAACGATAGCAGGAGAGTACATACATGCATAACTCACATACATTAGCAGACTTTCAAAGCCAGCCAGAACGTGGGGATATTGTTTAAGATAATTCTTGTTGCATGAAATGCTCCTTCGAAGCCGGTTTGAAAAAAATCAGTGGTCCCAGCTGAAAGGGTCTGAATGTGGATGGAGCACATATTTTCAGATGTTGCTAAAAAAAAAACGTTTGTGGGCCGAATCTAGGTTCAAGCAGGCATGTAACAATTTAGAATTTCCCAGAGGAAGTTCAGGGAGGAGTTGTTTATCTGCTTAAAATCTTTTTTTCATTTTTTAAAAGACCTATAGCATGTAGTAATCTTTTCTGTGGACAGATGACCATCTGAGAGAGAGCGTTATGAGCTTGGAGTGAGTCTGGTACGACTGTAGAGTGCCATGTAAAGACATCAAAAGCTTAGTCCAATGGAGTAAACAAACATAAAAAGAGATCTACCAGTAAAGGCTTACAGTAGTCAAATTCACTGATGACAAGTGAAGAAGTCAGTGTCCCGTTTGTATGATTGAGCCGAATTTCCGTATATTCAATAACTGATATCTAGAAGATATCACTGTTATTCTTGAACAATCCTATATTCATTGCAGCATTGAAGTTGACGCTAAGTTTCTACCAAAGGATTTTGCAGTGATAATGTCAGGGGCTGCAAATGGATAGGGTAGGAGGGTGATAGGTGGTAAGGCCTCAGGAAAATTGATTTTTCCATTTTGGGTGAATTGGCATACGTGAGCTGCCATCAACCAGTGCCGGGTTGGTTATGGCAGTTTGAGATTTGCGTCAGGGGACGAGGCATAAAAGTTAAAAAAAGGAGAGATTTAGGTATCTTCTGCACAGAGAGGACAGGAAAAGCAGAAATGAGTGATTATATTGCACAGGGATGATGTGTAGAGTGTGAGGTGGTCTAAGGACTGAGCCTTGAGACATCAACGCGCAGTAGCTTGGGAGAGAAGAAATGTGGAAGAAGAATGAAAGAGTGATGGCTGCAATGATCAGAGGTTGTGAAGTTGGATACAGGAGTAAGAGTGGTGTGCATGCACTCCATCACCCAGAATCTAGATTGAAGAGGTAAAACAGGTTGTGTGGACTTAGGAAGGGGGCATTCCATTAAAAAATAATGTTCTTTAGAAGACCGGAAGTAACGAGGCAGGCCCATAGTTAGCTAGGGATGAAGTGGGTCTTTCAGGGAGAGCAGCAACACTGCAGGTTGGCAGCAAGAAAGAGAGGTGCCAGAGTTAAAGTTGAACACCAGGCAGGATGGCACATACGAGAAGTACAGTGGTTTGATGATCTGGTGGCTGAAAGGATCAAATGGCTCATTTGAAGAGCAGGTAGATTTGCCAAAGAACTTAACAACAGCAATCTCAATTTGTCATTCACTAGCCACACCAGCAAAACCAGTATTCAGTTTCTAGATATAGAAATGTATATAGAAAATAGTTATGTACAGATCAGAACATACAGAAAAGACACAGCAGGAAACGCAATATTACACGCTCATAGTTTCCACCATAATAGTGTCAAGGAAGGTATTCCATACGCAGAGTGTCTCAGAATGAGACGTAACTGTAGTACAGAAGAAGGTCTAAGGAAATCTACTAAAGAGCTCTTTGGCAGACTACTGAGGAGAGGGTACAAAACCAAAACCCTAGACAAAGCTAAACATGGAAGTGAGCTAAAAACAAGAGAAGACCTATTGTTCGAAGACAAAGAACAAATTAAAAGTAATGAAGCTGGTACACCCAGACTCATTACAGGGTTCAATGCATACCACACTGCAGTTAGAAAAATACTCTACAAACATTGTAACACTGTTCGTAGTGACCCGGTTTTGGGACCCACCTGCCCCAAAGTCCCAGCTATCAGTTTTAGAAGAGCAAAGTCTATGCGCCAGGAATTGGTATGCAACTCACCCTCAGTAGCTAAAAGCCAGAATTGGCTACAGTCACCCAAAGGCTTTACCAAGTGCAGTAGATGCAAGGCCTGTAGACTTGGTACTAACATGAAATCTGTCATCATGCCCTTCAGACACACACCATACCCAACTGCAAAACAGATTTTGCTGTATACGTTTTGCACTGTACGTGCCCCAAGATCTATGTAGGCAGTACTATTCATCAGGTTCACGTTCGCGTCTTACAGCATCTAAGGGCTAATGCGAATAACGACCAGACATATCCTGTGGCATGCCACATAAATTCGTGCCATGGAGGTAAGTCCCAAGACCTCTCCTACTTTGTCATTGACAATGTCCCTAAAAATCCAAGGGGAGGAAACGGACAACTGGCATTACGGGGATTGGAATCGAGATGTATAATTCTCTTCAACTCCAAAATCCCACAAGGGATGAATGCCGATGAAGCGCTGAATGTTGACCTGTGACCCCGTAGTTAGGGACTCACGCCTCTCCTCTGTTATCCATTCCTCGAAGCATAAGAGTTCTTACACTTTTTTACAGATTTTTGATTGCACCATTATCCCTAAAACCGCTCACCTTAAGTTTATTATTTTTTTAATTTGACACTATTGGTTTCCTGTAACACTACGACACACTATTAAGCCCGGTTGGGTTTAGTTTGGATAGTCGGATTGGTTTCCCTACCATAGACTTCTAACTGGCACCGTAAGCCCACTTGGGCAGGACAGTCCTTGCGGAATGAAAATACCCTCACCCTCCATCTTACCCTCTAAACAAGTATGCACACTTCTCGAAGCAGAACCCGCCCTCCCTCCAGGACCACTCATTCGCACTCCAGGAGCAGACAGGTGGAATCCTAAGTTATCAATCTAGATTTTTATCCTGGAGTATGAGAAAGGAAAGAAAAATAATAGGAAAACGAATAATAAAAATAACAATAGGGAGGGTTTTCTGCCTCTTTAGCATCAGGAACGTTATTTATGCGCTATTACACTTGTAAACTCTCTTGGTAATTCCTGATGTAGCATCTATTTATTGGTTCTCGAGTATGTGTGCAATAGATATGTAGGATAATTTAATAATTGTATGAATAGAGGAAGGGGCACTACACCCCAACCACTTGTGTCACGTTTATGTCTATGGTCGGCATTTGATTTACTTCACACACAATGTCGCGTTCATCTTGGAGGTTAGGAAACAAATAGAATAGACATATTTCTTTCTTTATTTTTAATAGGAGCGATTAGTTTAACTCGAATTATAATATTAGGGGAATACAAATGTCCTATACATTATTATGATGTTTGGGTATATATATCCTTTTCCCCCACTGTGTTTTAATTTTTGCACTGTCATGTATCATAGTCACTGTGGAACGTCTGTCTATGAAAAGTTCTGGTTACCATGATAACCAAGGGATAATGGTGGTTGTGTTTTTAAGTTTGACACTCGTAGAACTGTTTATGCAGTGAACAAGGTGGTCTTGCCGCCGAAACGCGTCTGACCTTGCTTTGAATAAATCGCATTCTGTGCCAGAATTACTCACGGAGTTGGTGCCCGTTTGTTGAAAGACTGACAGGATGTCAATAAGTTATTAACATTAATCATGAAGTTCATCATCCAGTGTCTTTGTTTCATGCACAAGATAGGAAAGTGTCATCACAAGAAAGAACCTCCATGTTTGCTTAATAATGCTAAAATGGGATATAAATGGACATTATACACAAATTTGAAAAATAAGATTGTTTGGAATGAGCAAAGTTTACCTAAGGTTATTAGAACCAGGAGAGGGGATCACGTTAGTCAAACACAACAGGACTGTAACTAATACACCTGAAACACCTGGAGATCTTTGTAATGTCAGCATTGAACTTGTTTGGCAGGTGAGCTGAGCTGGGAACAAAGGGTAGGGGAAGGACAGGGAATTTAATACCGGAGCCGGCGATGTTAATCTGGAATGTTGGTTACAAAGCTCTGGATAATTCCTCTGTGGATAGCTATCTACAGACCTTTCATAAGCTCTGCAGCACCATTACTGCACTATGGCTCCCTGCTAAGCGAAGTCGCATGGGGTGCCAGGGTTCATGTCTGGGCATGCCATTACTGATCAAATACATTCTTTTTGGGATATCTCCTTATCAACTGATTATCCATATTTCAACAATCTATTGCATCATCTCTCGGTTGTGTGCCCTTGCCAGGCATTTGGAAGAGGGTGTTCTAGTCAATTCACAAAATTCTTCCATGAGCTCAATTGCTGGGGCAGGTGTTACTTGAAAGTTTTTTCTTTTTTTTGCTCAAGTTAGGCAGGATCAATGGAAAACTGGGAAGAGCAGAGGAGGGACTTTAGAGCTGCAGAGGAGAATTGGGTTAAGATGAAAAGGGTGTAAGCAATGAGATGGTCTAAACTGGGCTCCAAGAAAACAACACATCTGAAACGACAAATAAAAGACTGCGTCCCGCAACAACTACTTCCACGATAAGAAGAAACAATGAATTTCTAAGGCTATTATACCCAAGCTTAGATGGGTCAAAAGTCTTTCTCTGTTGCTCAATGCAAATGTAGTCTGATCATTTGTGCTTTACAGATGTCAAGCAACAGAACCTCACAGAACCCATGACTTCGCGGTCATTGGCCTTGAAATTCAAAGGAGATTGAGAAATGAAGAGGCTAAATACTTCTAACATTGTGAAATCTTTGCACAACATGCTCACCTAATGGAGGTGAAGTCAGGTCAAATTACTAATGAAGGTCTTTTTAAATTAATTAATAGAGGCAAAAAGCAGCAGCTACAGTCTGTAGCAAAGGAAGTTATTCTCTAGTAAATTAAATAGAGAAATTGTGAGGATTAACTTATCAAACTCCATACATCTAACACAAAGATGCCTTTATTACATAGCTCATAAAGATCTAAGGCCTTAGAGGTTGGTGGATATCCCACCGTTGCATAGAAGTATCGCAAGCGGTGGATGTGACATCCGCCACATTTGTGAGAGAGTACCTCGTCTGCCAGACTCTAAATAAGGCCCTTTGGTCTCTCGCCCATAACTTTATAGATGCTATTTGGACTCAAGCCAACAGCGATCTAGTCCTGGCATTTTAGCCAATGGAACTTTGCATGATGGGAATTGCAGTTCGGCTTATTATACTATATTCCTACTTACAGTGCTTTATTTGTGCTGGTAGATGCTGATGGTAGGCGCCGACACGTTTTGTGGACCAGCACTTGTTTTTCATCACCAGACTTTGAGAAAGAGGAAGAAAAACAACAAGCATTTGCAATGCAATAGGTCTTGCATGTATGAGAGTTTAAGCTATTGGCACTGTAAATGACAATGCCTTTTATTTTTCTGTTTTGATAATTAACACATAAATAAAAGGCATTGTCATTTACAATGCCAATAGCTCAAACTCTTGTAAACGCGAGGCCTATTTCACTACAAGGAGGCGGTCGCCATTGTCCCGGGATGCTTGCAAAGTGAATGCATGCATGGTGTGCTGAATGTCGCATGTCGTGCCTGCAGTAGGAGAAACCCATAAAAGAAAATGGTGCCTACAGACTAATAAGACATACCGCGTAACAGAAGTAAAAGAGCCAGTCCTCATGGGAGGTTACAAATTAAGACAACATGGTACGAAGGAGGGACTAACAAGCCTATTAACGAATCAGAAGCCAACATTTACAAAGGATAATGACACAAGCCATGAAAAAAAAAATGGCAGAGTGTGAGTGGAGCTTCAAGCCCATACTCAATTACAGCATGCGTCGCAGAGCAGCGCATGCGTTGCCCAGGCTCGACCTAAAAAAGGTGGAAAGAAGGAGAGAAAAAGACAGTACAGCAGTGACTATGGGAAAAATCAGAATAAAAAGAACCGTTAAGAGTGATATGAAGAGAAAGGAGGTGTACGGTAGCAGAAGGAGGTTGAGGTGGGATCAAGGCTAGGAAGCCTTAGAATTCAGCAACCCAAGCTTTGAGCTGCACAGCAACAGGCTCCTAAGAAATGGACTGGGCTGTATTTATTTTACAAGCTAAGCACGGACTACAACCCAGATGTAGGTTGTTCGCTAAAATGCCAAAACTGGATAAAAAGGAGACTGGTGAAATAAGGCCATTTGACCTTCCAGAAAGTGTGACTTTGTTATAATCCACTCAAGATGAAGATTGCTGGGCCACCTCCATCATCATAATCTTAATCATAATAAACTTGTCTAGCTATGTAAACACATTATTCTGAAAGAAAATGCCATTGGAATTAAGCAGATTGAACGATTTACAATTTAAATGTGTATTTCAAACAATCTTCAGTATGATCGAGCCAATTAATCTTGGGATATGATTCCATAATTCAATGCAATCATTTCATGCCGGAATGATTTATCAAACTGTATTTTCTGGTCCCCCGCTCTCTCTAATAACAGGCATGAAAATCCTCTCTGTTACCGTACAACTGCCCAAAATAGAGCTACAGGGAAGTGGTTACGAAACAAGTTCCAGGAATCAATGGGGATGAAGAACACCACAACTCACCGCAGTGTAAAGAGGGAGGGGCCGAGGAACCATCTTGAGCAGAATTGTCTACTCCAGTGAGGGATAGAGGTCCTCTCCTCAAAAATATGTTTTTTACATTCAAGCTGAATCTATTCGGCTTACAATCTTGATAGCGGACTTGTCGGAGTCACTCAAAATAGGCTAACAAAGAAATGCACTGGTCTGAAAAATAAAATACAAAGCCATAATCATTATAGAGCGGATCTAGTGAATATATGCCCGAGAGTACAAAAAGTGTGGAGTGAAATACTAAGCTAAAAATGCCAGAAAGCAGTTTGGTTGTTTTATTTTGTGTGTAGCTGTAAACCAAAAATGCCAATAAAAATGTTTCCAAAAAATGCCAGAAAGCAGACCCAAGCTCATCTGTAAAGTCATAGTAGTAATCTATATTGCGAACAGGATTGCTTACCATCTTAAATGAATCCTGAGATAGAGGCACAACAGTAACCAAATACTACAAATATAGAACCTGGTGCAACAAAGAACTCACAATCTGCTGGAGCCACTAGCAGTCAGCCACACATACCCTACAGTCATAATAAACAATAGAATGACTTTATGAAGTTCTTTTAGAGTGCAAAAAATCGGGGACCTACCAACACTATCCCCCAACGCAAAACAAAACAAATTGTCTATATCAAGATTATTAAAATAAGGATCAGCACTCCATAATAAGTATTCAAGTAAAATTCAAATTCAATGTAAAGCCAGCTAAAAACAAAACAAACACGAATGGACATGGAAGTCCTTTGCTGGGACAGTTTAATCACACGATGAGCCAACGTGGAATATTAAAAGATATTATTTATTTCATGAATTTCTTCATATCTTATCGTAACATAATTTAACTTTTTGTTATAGTCGTAAACGACTGCGAATTATAAAGACAGCACGCCATACCATGAGTGTAGAACGTATTAATACTTTTCAAGAAATGGGTGGTTCGAGGCGATACGTTTCCACTTAATACAGAAATACATTGGACACGAGCCCTGACTTCCTATTTATGGGTTGGAATGAAAGATATGAGAGGGAGCATGGCAGGGTCTTAAATAATCGGACAGATAAACGAGTGCAATAATAGGGTCAGTTTATAGGCGCATTTTTGTTTTCGGGGATGCAAAAATTCTCAATAAGTGCAATTTAGAATTCATATGGAATGACACATTCAACAGTTCAGTAGCAATACAACCTGTATGCTAGAAATAAATTAAATACTCAATGAGGAGTTAATATTTTACTAAGTTAAGACAAATAAAGTGCCTTAAAACTGAACAAAACAGAGAATCTAATTAAACATTTGGTAAAATGTCTTTCATCTTTTGTCATTTATGTATTTGACTACCAAAGTTAAGGAATGTATCTACATACACTGAAAGGCAGAATGCTGGAACTAGCATTACTTGTAGTTAAACTAGATCCTAAATATATTCTCTCAAATCATTTTTAAGATAAACATTAAATTATTAAAAGAATTTTATGTTTGGAGCATGGGCTACATTACCACACATAGGTGATGGGGTGAGCAGATGTTTACCTCAAGTTGTTTGGAATGCATCTAGATTGTGAAATGGAGAGTTGTGAGAATGCAATTTTATATAAATCATGTTTGTACTGACATTTTTTTATTTTTATGAAAACACTACTAGAGCCTAAGCATTATTGCACATGAACATGCATTTTAAAATGTACTGTTAGCCAGAGTTGTACATTGCCATTTTTGGCCTGACTGTTCAAGCAAGCATAGTCTTGTTCTGAATTTGGCATAGCCAAGTGAGAAATTCAGATTTAATGAAGTCAGCCTTGCTGTACCTTTATCTCAAGGGCCTCTTACATTCTTCCTATGAGAAGAGCCAGGCACATACTGGTCAGTAGTGTCTATCTGAAGTTTCTATTTTATCACATATTCTGCCCTCCAATTATTGCATAGAGCAAAACTGTTTAAAAGTAGTGTGAAAAAATAAAGAATTTAGCATTATGCGCTTAAGCTGATCAGATGGTGAATTTGCAAATGGCACTTAGAATATTTTTGACACATGCCAGCTATTTTTGCATTAAACATGTGTTAAACACGGACTTTGAATTGATTGGAGTGGTCTGCAATCTTAAAATAACCCTTATTTATATTTTTCTAATCGCAAAAAAGAAACAATCAGAGAACAAAATAAGACAGCGACTTAATCAGTTTACATAAAGCATAGGAGGAAACATCACAAAAGCATGACAGTATGTAAGAAACCATGTGTCCTATAGAGTGCAGCCTATGGACAATAAGGTCGATCTTACACCTATCCAGTCACTCAGCAATTCTTGTGGAGTCGCGTGCCAAACCAGTCCCATCCAGAGCTTAGGTCGGGGGAGGAGAGGGAGTGTCTGACTCGAGTCCTCATTTTAAGTTTGGGCCATGTAGACCTCAGTCGGGCCCACATGGCTCTAGGTCTGGAGTGGGAGGGTAGGGTGTGGACGTACAGTTCAGATCTAGCGTTACAGGTAGTGGCACGTCTAAGCCAACTATCTTGCGTGGGGGGGGGGGATCTTTCAACCATCTTAGAGCTATTTCCCTCTTAGCCAGCAGCAGTAATAGCAATGAGACGTTGCACTGATTTCTGGAGCTTTGCTACATAGTCCATGATCGCTATTATCTGGTGCGCTAGGGATATCATGGTTAAAACCGCTTTCCAAAAGGACGCTACGTAGCAGCAATTCCATGATAAATGTAGGAAGTCCGTATGAGGCAGGTGACCGCGAGAACACTTGTGTGACCTGGTATGGTCAATTCTGTGAAGTTTCACTGGGGTGTAGTACAATCTGTGCAGAAATTTAAAGTGGATTAATTTGAGCTTATAGCTCATAGAGATATACTCCATTAGCCAGGGTTGTACATTGCCCTTTTTGGCCTGACTGTTCAAGTAGGCATAGTCTTGTTCTGAATTTGGCATAGCCAAGTGCATTCCATTACGGACATTCATTCCACAGATCCCAGAAGTCGCACGACCATGGCTCCATAGCTGTAATGTGGCCTGCCTGCCTGACCTTCCCGCAAGCGTTAAGTTATACATACCTACTCTCTGTCATATGTCAGTGTGAGTAACTTAGTAGGGGAAAGAATATGGAGGGTTCCTGTGAGAATTCTGTGGTGTAGTGTTGCATATTCTGCCCGAGTCTGTGATATAGAAACATATCCAAGGCATTTGTGGGGCCTCCGTCCCAGAACTGTTGCGCTGTAAAAAAAAAAAAAGTTTCTCCTGTTATAGTTCTATCTCAGCTATCCCAGGCTTAGTGAGCGATGATTTCATCATGGTCTCTGTCATGATCGGCCATGCGGGGTTATCAGAATTCTAAGGGAGTATAGCAACTGGTAGCCAATATCTTGCAGAGCCCGTGCCACACTTTATTGGTGGCGATTACCATGTTCACAGCTCCTTTGGGGATCTGGATTTTTGCAAATAGACGTGCACAGGGCATTCAGGGCAATTGCCTCTGTTTTAACCACCATATGCAGTATCAGCAACTGTAGGAGGTACCAATAGAACGGGAAGACATCCTGATTGGATAAATGATATAGTTCTGGGCTTTTGTAACTACTTGTCCCTCCGTTGGCCAATAGAAGCATCATTATGTCCCATCCTGTCCTGGACTGACCTCCAGCCCATACGAGGCGGCTACACTCCGTTGATAAAACTGTTTAGACGGGGGGGGGGGGGGGGGAATGGTATATTCATAAATAAGTATAGAAATTTGCTCCACAATCACCATCCTAATAATCGCGACTCTACCAGCCAGCAAGAGTTGGAGTCATATTAATCTGCTGATTGTTCACTGAGTTTAGTCACCATCGGACCACAGTTGCCAGTCATGACTACTTTATTGTTCTTGTGTATTTGTATACCCTTATATCGGATTGACTCCTCTCGCCACCCAAGAGGAAATTCTGTGACCACAGGTGGGGTGTCTGGTGTTAGTGGATAGATCTAAGATTTGTTCCAATTAATCATTATACCAGAGTACCCTCCAAGTTCGGTGATCTCACACAGCATTGGTGTGAGGTTTTCCCCTAGGATGCCTTACAGAGACCACAAGGTCATCAGAGTTCATCAATATCATTAAACATCTAGGTGTGAATGCTACCTCTCAGTGTATGGTGTTGCCTTAACTCGCAGGCCGGGATTCCATGGAAAAGGCAAATAGAAGTGGCGAAAAGGGACATCCCTGTTGTGTTCCTCTTTTAAGTGCCAGGGATGCCTACACTGTATTGGACATCAGAATTTGGGCCGTAGGGGATGAATATAACAAAGATCATCTGGTGCAGGACACTATGCCGAAGAGGCCACTCAATAGAATCAAAAGCCTTCTCGGCATCCAAAAAACCACCTGCAACAGGAAGGTCTGGTCTAATCTGATGCATCCGGGCAAACAAAAGACAGATTGTGTGTGGTGTACCTGCCTGGCACAACCCCTGTCTGATCTGGCAAGACAAGTCCCTTGATGACTCTCGGCAACAGTTTTTTCAAACTTTGGGCGAATATTTTAATACTGATATTAAGGAGTGTAAAAAGAGCAATAAGACGTGGTGGACTGTGGGTCCTTCTCGAGCTTCACTAGAGTCATGATTATAGCTACCATCATCGAGGGCGGTAAGGAGTTATTAGTTATGGTCTCACTGTAGACCTCCAGGAGTCGTGGGGAGAAGGCTTCGCTGAAAGCTTTATGTAATACAGCCGTGAGCCCATCAGATCCAGGGATCTTACTAGTGGCTAAGACTTTAATGGCCTCAGAGAACTCCTCCAGGGATATGGGTTCATCAAGTGGCACCCGGTCGTCTGAGTCTGCACACACCATTCCTATGCTCTGTAGGTATTCAGAGGTCTTTGTCTCCGTAAACTGCATTATGGAGGTATATAGGTCACAGAAGTATTGATTGAAAACTGAGGCAATCTAAGCCGTCCCCGATCAGAGAGCTCTGTTTTCATCTCGAATACTGGTAATGAATTGTTTTTAGGTCTCGCCTAGCATTGCAGCGCATGCGCTGCTCGCTGTGCGAGGCATATTGTAGTAGGGTATGTTTTTGAAGTGGTGTGGTAGCCCGCACATATTTTTCATTGGCTGGCATCATCATCCATGGTAAACGCTGGCTTCCAATTGATAGTGAGGCTTCTTAGTCCCCCTTTGTTACCGCCCTGTCTCCTTTTGTGAGCGCCTATCAGGACTGGATCTTTTACTGGAGACGTTATACTGTCACCTTCATTTACTCAGTAAGCACTATGTTTTTTTCATTCTGCTTTGGCAATGGGGATAGCTTGTTTGTTTTATAAAGTGCATATCGTGGCAGCACAACTTTATTATCATACGCGCCGCCAAAATGCTTTTCTTTTAAAATGTACATGTTTTTATGAAGTGCAGCACACCAAGCTTTGTATTCATGGCAGTCGCACACTTATCTCCCACTTCATGCGCTCCCTGTATGGAAAGGACTCCTAGCACTAAACTCACACGAACCACCGCTCCCAAAGCCTTTGTGTGATATACATTAATTCCGCACCTCATTTAGAATAATTCCGAGGAACGAGGCCTGCTTGCATGTGAGATCCTTGGCTGACATGCTTCAGGTTATAAACAGTAACAAGTCCGTGCAGTGGATAGGGGTAGGAGGGTGGTTGGTCGAAAGCATTCGCAGTATTGACAGGACTGCTGCAGCCCTGCCGTATTCCCCAGACAGTCTATTGAATGTCACAGCAGGCCCGACGGCTTCTGGCTTGCATTTCTCTGAAGCGTTGCATAGTTTTGTTTATTCCTTCTGAGCCAGCTTGCCGTCTTGGCTGTACAGCCTGCGCAGGCTGAGGATTACTTCACGAGCATCTTGTGACAGTGCACGGGTCAGTGCTTGTTTGTCGAAGAGCTCGGAGCGGTCTCCCCTCGTGCACTCTATGGGGCCGTTGGAGAGGGTCAGGAACCCTGCTTGCCATATTTCTGTGCTAATAAAATGGATTAAGTCTGTCCTTGGACGTATTACCGGAATGTGGCGAGGAAATGTGCTGTTCTGTACAAATTGCCTACTTCTTGCAGTAACTCAACGGAAGTCTCCATGACACACCGGCATCTCCTCCTACAGCCCTCAATATGTTTTAGCGTGCTGCAAAATAAGAGAAAGTTTCAGCTCCTCTTCATCTCTGCCCGCCTCTCGCCTCTTGACCTCTGTCTGTTTTTGACTCGCATTTACAGGGTCTCCAGATTTGCATGTGAAACCACTCTCTGCCTATCCTTTTCTGCTGCGGTGCATGGGAGCCACTCTGCCTTTACCGTCTCCTCCTGTAAGTTACCCCCAAACTGCCATTGTGACGTTCGCCGGGTAAAACAAGCTGCCTCCGTTTCGGTAACTGGCCCCACCGCTCATAGCGAGTGCGTCCTCTCACGACTTGTCTTACAGGGATAGTCTTGTATAGCGACGAAATCTCCGCGAGGTGAGCGTGTGCTGTACAGTAAGCGTTTTTTCTTCTCAATTCTTATTTATATATATATATTTTTTCTTCCTAGACGTGGTGTGGCTTGACGATTCATCTTCGGAGTGGGTCGTGAAGTTCTGCTGTCTGAATTTATGGCTAAGGATAACGGGAAGCCTTTACAGGTGACAAGAGACTCCCTTAAAAAGTACATGCTGGAAAGTGATAATTGGGAGGCGTGCGTGCTGGGGGTGAAACGTTTGATGTGCAGCTGTCCTTGCACGGAGACCGACACTGGGCTTTGTCCAGACTCTGGCCTGGCCGAGCTCCAGCGCGGATCATATGCTGCCCATGAGAGGATGTGGTCCGTCGGCTGCGCTGCCGCCTCTGGTGCAGGAAACCAGGGTTCGAGCCTCGAGGTCGCGTCCACATCCTGTGATTCTGGGCAAATCACTTAATCTGGCCGTGCCTGAATGTGTAATGTAAATACGGTGCTATGTAAAGCGCTCCAATACCTTCGGGTCGAGTTCGCGCTAAAAAAAAAAACCCCCCCAAAAAAAAAACGAGGCTGCAGGGTTTGTTCTAGTAACCATAGCAGTGGTAAAATAAACCGCCCTATGAGCAGTTAAGGAATGCGCACAATGGTGGGAAGGAACGAGCAATGTCACCTGACCCCCCTCCCCAGCCCTGATGAGGTCCAGTGCTTAAGACTTGCCCAGAATCCCCACTGCATTGACTATGTTTTTAGGTTTGTTTTGACAGCTTAGCTGGTGCCTGCCCTTGTTAATCACCGGACAAATAGATTTCAGAAGTAAGTAGAGGGGGACTTAAGTTACTCCCAAATGTCTTACTTTGTGTACAGCATTTGATTGACCACAAGACTTCAAGTGGGATGAAAAAACTGGAGTGGAGCGGGGGTTTAGATGGGGGTCGTCTATATAAGGCGTGTGGGAAACCTGTTGAATGGCCATTTTGCACCATTCGAGGAAGTTTAAACATGAGCAGACACACGTTCCCTTCACTGCGGGTAACAGGCATACTTTAGATGAATGGTTGACTCTCGTCAGGAGACGGACATCGTGAGATACGGCGAGGATATCCTCAGGGAGACATGCACACGGAGTCGGCATGCCTTTGATTTGAACAAGGATGGGGATTGTGAAAGAAATGTACAAATCAAGAAAGCGTCAGCCATTAAACAAGCGAACACCGTTGCCTCGTCCCACTAGTTAAAAGAAAAAAAGAATCATTACAGAGGAGTCAGCCGCCATCCAAAAGCAATTATTGCCGCCTTGTCTGAACATTCATAGCGTCTGCGTACAAAAGATACAGAGTTCATACAGGACAGTGAAAAGACTTGGACACCCTAATCATTACTATTTGCTCTGAAAGAGACAGAGAGCAATAGGCCGCTCTACTATAAGTAAAGCTATTGTGGTCCTGAAGAAAACCCTTGAAAGGAAGTGGGTTCGAAACGCGTCGACCATGTGTTTTTTGCCAAACAAACATTCAATTAGAACTTCGCTTTTGTGCACTGTAAATATGTTGCCACTTTGTGAATCTATAGTAAAGTTCGTTCCAGAGTGCACTAGAAAGACTGGTGTAAAATCCTTTCCGTTGTTTGGTTGTTCCCTCTGGTTTTCAAAATATTGACTAGGTTTTGTGAACGAGTAAGGGAGTGTTGTGTATGGATGGAATGTAGTGTGGATTATAAATGGGTTTGAATGGAGATTATTGAATGTGAGAATTAGATGACAAAGTGCGAGTATGGTCTCTGTGGATAGTAAATTGATTGAGATTTTGTTATATTGTATTTATCTAAAAGTTTGTTCTGAATTCTAAAATAAATGGAAGAGTTCAAATATTACTTCAGGCTGTCGTAGATTAATTTCTATGGACTGTCTAAATAATTAATTGATTATCAGTATTGGCATCGTTGTTTGGTTTGCAACACAATTAGGAAGCATGAGATTTTGAATTGCGTGCCTAAGGAATTCATAAGTGCTGCAGCAACAAATGATGGACGGAATACAGAATGAATCGAGCATTCACTCCCAGTCAAGAGATCTGGGTAATATCCGTCGTTCTTTCGCCCACTACGCCACCCCAGTTTGGACCTAGCCAGTGACATTTGTGGCAATGGCGGCACGCCGCCCTTTATCTTTAAACATCTAAAGCCAAAGCGCGGCATGCCGTCATTGCTTCAAAAGTCAATAAATAGAAAAACAAAGGCGGTCGGAAGGTTCATTGTTTTCCATTGATGTACTTTTATAGCATTCACGGCATGCATCGCTTTACTATACATATATTAAGTTAAAGCGCGGTGTACCAGGATTGCTACAATAGTAAATAAAAAGAATACAAAATAAGTCTGCCGCAAACTTTTTCTATTTAGTAACTTTTATAGCAGTGCCAACACACCACGCGTTAGCGTTTAACATCAAAAGCTAAGGCGCGGCGTGCCACGATTGCTAAAAGAGTCAATAAACTTCAAAACAAAGCCAGGCGGACGCCACATTTCTTTCCCATTTGCAAAGCCAATAGCTCTCCATTTAACGAATGCGAGACCTATTGCATTGCAAATGCTTGTTTTAGTTCGCTTGCAGCAGCTATGCCAAAGTTCTACTGGGTCGCTTCCCTACGTCATATTAGCAGGCCAGTGCCTCGCCTCCCAGAATGTGCGCCTCTCTTGTCTACAGCATCTCTGGATGTTAGCAAGGTGCAAGGTAACCCTTAAAGCAGCCACCTATTACAAACAGGACTCAATTATTTTAATAGCAATTCCTTAAAAAAACAAATATACAGTGATCAAAATGATATTTTTATTTCTTTGAACTTGGTCTCAGTTGCTAAACCCAGTCTATTATGGTTCAGGTTTAATAAAATAAATATCAGAATGGCGGAATGAAAGTAGATCTTTATTCTGATAGGCTATAAATTCTAGTAGAATGAAAGTCTAGATTAGATTACCTTGACGAGCCTTAAGTACACGATTCTAAGAATTGGGCATTGATGAAATAAAAGCGAACAATTACAACAGAATAATTATAGCACAATGTAATTATTACAATGGAAAAATATATTGTGGATCATTATGTTTAAGAAAGAAGTAACTTTATTTTTTACAGCCATGAAAAAGTATCAGAGTATGCGACGCAGCTACAGAACAGCAAATTATGTCAAAAGAGTGAACTTTATGTTCTATATTGAAAAAGATAGGTCATACAAGACATGGCTGTAAATTACATCTTGTGTAAGCTTGAAGTACATATGACAAAAAAATAAACTTCTGAGGGCCCTACAACGATGGTCGGTTTCAATTCCAGCCAGCTAATTAGGATACAGCCAGTCAGAGGCCTTGCGACAGACATCGTCTGTCAATTCCGGCCAACTAATAATGATGCAGCCGGTCGGAATTGAAACCGGGCGATCATTGCGGCTGGCTACATGAGCTCCAGGAGCCCGACTGCCAGTTAGAAACCGGTCCGTACTCCAAATGGCAGGCGTTTCCACCTTCTGGATTACGATACACGGATTCCGGCAGAGTTTCCATGCGGGCCTTTCTGACATGGAAACCCGATCGGAAAGCGTGTCGGGGGCACCTAGCAGGGGCCCCTGCTGTATTCGGCCTCCGGTTGAGGGCCGAGGGGGCACCATTGATCCCAGCACCTTTTGGCTTTACGGGGTGCAGGGATGAACACAGACTCCCATTTCTCAATGGGAGCTTGTATTTTGGCCGGTTTATGGCAGATTACAAGCTCCCATTGAGAAATGGGAGAATGCGACCGCAGTAATTAGGCGTTCGGGACTGCCAACCACAGGTCGGTCGGTCCTGTTTCCGCGACTGAGTCAGGCGGACGCCAGTCCACCAGACATCGTAATAAGGTCCTAAATGCTTTTTTTACTTCTGTGTTGGTAAAGGTTATGAAATAAATTTGCTAGTTACCAAGGACAAAAATGAGGATGCACATCTCTAAAAAACCTTGAACGATGAGGAGTGGGAGTGCATGCCCGGGGCCATACATGCCAAACAAACACCCACTTTCCAGAATCCCGAACCAGACTAATCTACAAGTACCTAATGTGGACCACAGAGGACTGAGTGTAAGAAGAGGTACCGTAAAAGAGTACATGCCATTCTTCCGGCAGACGTGTTCTGCCTTTGCTGGAGTGTTGTACATGGACCTAGTCGTGGCTATGAATATTTGGTGCTTCAAAGGTATAATTAGGTTGAGAACAAGGGTGTTGTAAAGATTCATGATCTGAATAAAGGGTTGAGAATGCAATCTTCAGACTATTTTTCAAGATGTTAAACCCTCCCATTCGCTACAGCTTGTATACAATATTGAATCGCACGGCAGCTGTCAAACAGGAATCCTGCTCGAGGCACAGGGTGGGGGGTGGGGTGGATTATATTCTATCTATTAGCACTAACCAACCAACACCGGTGACATTCCCAGCTCTCTGTATTTACAATTATCGTGTTGATTTTTACCTCTTTTGTCCATTGGCCAGAACATCTGTATCCACAAGACTTCTAAACTGTAGTCCGGCAGTTAGTTGGGCGCCATTAAAGTTCTGCTACTGATGCAGACTTAAATCTGCGTGTCATCAGTGTAGTGTGAGCAGTGCACCCTGTAGTGTCAATAGTATACTGAGGACACTGCAGACCGTGAAACGGGAGGATATGCTTTAATGATTTCATGTTCACAATGAACTGCAGCTCTACTGTACAGAGTTTCATAAAGTGCATGTCCGTATATGGGAAACGGTGATCGGCTACTGAGGGACCAATTGTACAGGGAGTGCACAAAATTGGCGTTGCTCTTTTAAAGGGTCCATTAAAGATCCATTTATTGGGCTGGTCGAAGTCTCGGAGCTCCTGTTCTTCTCATTCATTATCTAGACGAGGCAGGGCTCAAAACGTGTGTAATGTTTTCCACAATAAGGGGCGCTTTTTTCAAGGATCAACTTTAAGATAACTGGGTGTAACATATTCCTGTAAACCATACAGAATTATTAACTAAGAAACGAGGCCATCACGGACGTAACCTCTTGAAGGTACCTTTGCGCTGTTTATTAGGTTATTTCTCATCCCGAAGAAGTGTTTAATGCAAGGTTTGCTAGACAATCCTCAAAATAAGATGCTCCTAATGTTTACACAACTGATACACCAGGGGTATACAACACAGGCAACGGAGAGTCGTATCTAAGCCACAGTTGAAGGATAAACACTCGCTATATAAATAACCTCAATTTAATTTCAAATTATATGTAAACTTACCTACGTGGATATCCTAAAAATCTGGCACAGAACCTTCTCTCCTAGCTGGCCACCACCACAACAGACAAAGTGCCGCGAGGTGCAATGGTCAATGGGAAGGATTACTCTCCGTTTGAGACCCTGGAGCACTTTGGTATTACAGAAGTAACCACAGACGCTTAAGCACCCCCTTCTGTAATGTGTATTGGACCAGCACAGTCTCAAGTGTGCATTACATCATTAGCAGGCGAGACGGGGGTGATGCGGGGTTCCCGATGTGCCGCATGGCTCGCCCAGCCCTTACCATGGAGTTGCAGAAATCAAACAGGAGAAGGAAACAAAAAGCCCATCGGCGTCATAAGACTGGCTAGTAGCGTGCAAGTTTTAAAAAGCAGCAACTTTGAACCGTCAACGAGATGCTCCACTGAGCCCGATCCAATTCCTAAGTAAGGTGATCTGGGTGCACGTTGTCCATCACCTACAACGGATCACGCGCCAGCAGGAGTGAACAAGCAAGATCCTCACAGAGTCAACTGTGAAGGAACATTTATAGACCACTAGACTCATTTTACTCAATTAAGAGTTAGGGCAGGTGAAACAGGCCGGCTAGGGCGATCGACCTCGAATCTGGGGAACTGGGTTCGAGTCTCGGCAAAGACGCTGAACATCCTGTGATTCTGGGCAAATCACTTAATATCCCCGTGCCTAACAAAATTGAACGTGTGTCCTCATGTAAGGTAACTGGTGCTATCTAAAGTGCTCCGATACCCGATTTGGGTCAAGATCGCGCTATATAAAACTATGTAAAACATTTTTTTTTTTTTTTTAAAAAAGGCTCATCTAAAGTAATGAAACCTTCTGAAGTGGGAGGAGCCTGCTGTTAGCGCTGTAGAACTCCTCCAGATCATTTTGACAACGGTGCTCCTACAGGACCTTCTCCACTACCGCAAGAATCACACTCTCGGAATTGACACCCAGCAGTCTTTCCCCCTCTTTGTGTGGAATATAGTAAGGATGCGGTGTACCTGATAGACAAGTACAAGGTGCACCAGATAACATCATATATGGCTTTGAGACTTCTGGCCTGCATTGAGGGCCGGCACTTCGCCTTTCATGTGCATATAACAGGATTCTTCATTGACTGGGACTCTTACAAGTTGTGAAGTCCTAGCAGTTTCTGCTGACTAACATATGCTTTCAGATCGATTTTACACAGGGGACAGTTCTTGCTTGTGGCACTACACATGGTGAACTAGATAACAGACAGGAGTGAGGCCTGTCCGAAGAGTACTGACAACTTGAAGTTCAGCTCAAATTCAGCTTGTGATGTGGCCAGACTGCGCCTTGGATGGTGTAGTATTTAGAACTAAAGCTAAGAGCAGTGATGACTAACTAGGTTTACAACTTAATTTCCCTTAAATCAGGCTTAATAATCTTTAAATGCCTTTTTAGCAGCAATCTAAGAGTTAAGACTTGAAAATGCTCAAGCTCTTTTTTTTAATTTGGGTCTGGACTACAAATGCTCATCTCTCTACAGTTGTAAACACTGTTCTCTTGCAATACCTTACATTATGACATTCTGTATTATGCCTACAACTCCATAAAAATCGAATCAAAAATACAAAATAATCAAATATGTGAATGGGTTTGGTGGTATGAAGTTGCGTATTGAATAGCTTCAGAGGGATGGTGAACTATGCTAGCTTTTCATTATTCTATGGCCTGCAAGTGGGACAACAATGGTCTGTTTAATAACCTGAGGATTTAAGCTTTTTTTGTAACTTTTTTGTATTGCAAGTCAAAATCCAACTTCCAGTTTCATTACAGCAAGCAAAAACTTGCAACGCTACAATGAACTTAACTGCCCGCCAACTTCCATCCAACCCTGTAAAAAACGCTTGTAACATTTCGCAACAAACAAAAACCTGCTTCCCCTCATACACTGCCCCCCCCCCCCAACCCATCTGGCAAAAGGAAGAATCTACACAAATGGGTGGGCCTATCGCTCTAGATGTTGTCCCATCCAGATGAAGGCGCGTTCTGGGTATTGTGTCAGGGAGTCGGTCCCAATGTGGTAGATTTGTCGGACAAATAGGTGCAATGTCCACAGTCTTGCCGGGCATGTGATCTTTCTGGTGTCCTTCTGTATGAGGATCCAAACAGGCTGCCATAACCCCAGGATGTTATCCCCATGCAGGTGGGATTCTTTCCAAAGCCATTGTTGACCATATTTTTGTACCAATTGTCTGGCTGGCTTACTGTTTCGACCAAGACGCTTTTCCAATGGTTGGAAGAGCAACTTTCAAAGTTTCCATGACAGCTCTTCATGGAATTGTTTTAGCAGAGTATTTTTTAATTTTTAATTTGATTTATTAGCATTTCCATTAAACATTCCGCACCATAAAATGCAGTAGCAAATAACAGCATGGAGAGTATGTGCGCTATGTGGAACTCAAATAAGAAAAGAGAACATCAACATCCAATGGCTAAAAACGTACAGCGATAAAATGAGCAACAAAACACATAGTCCGATATCGGAGCAGGACAGTACATTATTGTGTCGTGTATGTTTGTACCGGACTGTATCTTGTTAATCTGTTTATGGATCAGAGGTAAAAGCATGTGTAGCAGTGCATAGAAATTGCAGCAGGGGTTCCCAGATGTCTTTGGGGCGAGAGGTGGCAGGTAACTCTTCTGCATATAGTCTCAGATTTTATTGACCGTATACCAGATCCCTGAGCCATACGGTTGCAGTGGTGCAAGATTTGCTCTCCCAAGTCATTGCTACTCGGCGTTTGGCAAGTAAGAGTGCGACACGTATCAACCTACCCGTCAGACCCTTCAGAGATGGCAGCAGGCCTAATAGGCACGCATGTGGAGAGCATGGCACCTTGTTTTAGCAAAGTTGACTGTAATCAGAAAGCCCTCCATATCCTCAACTGCCAGTGTTCCTCCCAAAATACTGATAGTTGTGGACAAGCCCACCATACATGGACGGGAGCCCAATGCTCCCACATCTTCTCCAGCACTTTTTTGAGCTGTGTATCCCACATAAAGATTTCTAGTTTTACATTAGTTTGCTGAGGTTTGTTTTACTACTCACTGTTTTCTATGAGCACTATTCCTTTGTGCACTGGGTGCCGAGCGAGTCGAGATGTTGCTTGACTGAGTTCATCTTAGGAAACCCTAAGGTAAGTTTGGCTGCAGCATTTTGTATGACCTGAACTCTGTTTACAATATGCTTGGGCGCACCCACATAAGGGTAATGGCCGTAGTCTATATGGGAGGTTGGGAGTGCCTAAACTACAGTGTGCTGAGACACAGTAGGAACAAAGGGTAAGATTTATTTTAAGTAATCTCAAAATGGACTCCGCTACTCTATTACTTTGTTTGGAGAAAGATAAATTATCGATGGTAACGCCTAAATTTTTTCTCAGAAGTAGTTGGGGGAGAAGGAGTCTCCAATTCACTGGATTACCATTTACAACAAGACTTCCCAACAAAAGCATTTTGGGGTTGTCTCCATTCATTTTGAGGCTGCTTGCGGTCCTTAATTGGCCGACCATTGTTACGCATTTGAAAAAGTTGCCTTTAGTATCATCCACATTTTTGGAGATGGATACTGTTATTTAATCATCCGCATAGGACACCAAACTAAAACCAAATTATCTAACGGAGATTACAAGCGGAGATATATAAATATTATGAGTGTGGGGCTCAACGAGGACCCCCGTGGAACTCCACATTTAAATGAAAAGGTAGCCGATTAGAACAGAGGCGTGGCTAGGGATTATGTTCTATCAGAAAGAAATGATTGAAGCCACCGAACCAGCCTAAAAAAAGCAACAACAGCGCAGTATCGAAGGTGGCCAACAGGTCTAGGAGGATCAGAGTTGCTCACCCTCCCGACTTCAAAATTATGCATCCCTCATCCTTCATGACAAGAAGGGCTGATTCAGTACTTTGTCCGGATTTAAAACTGAACTGGGAGGAATTCAGGAAATAGACTGCATCTACATATAACAAGAGTTGTTTATTAACAATTGTTTCCAATTTTTTTTAGCCGGCAGTGGTAATAAAGAGATTGGTCTACAGTTAGAGCAGCCAGATTGGCAGTTATGGGAATATTTTTCCAAATTAAGGGGACCTCTCAAGCTTCCCAGGAGCGGTACACATTTGCATTATAACAGGGCAAACGGTGTTTCTCCAAAATTCTGTATTTAGTGAGGGGCCGGATCGAATAGAGAACAGGAATTACTGGAGCGGAGGACTGGGTCAATAGTGGATTCTGACAGTCTAGAGTACCTGCTTAGCGAGGATTCTGAATTGGATTGAGATCATCTTTGATTGGTTGCAGACGTTACCCATTGATTAAATGTTCACACAGTTATGTTTATTTCCCAATAATTTGCAAGTGCATGTAATTTGAGAGCCTTTATCAAATTTTCTGTACCAGGTTTGGAGTAGGTACGGCCGAGCACCTCTGATTTAATTACTGGGCACATCATTCTAGGAAGTCGGTAGAGGAGTCTGAAAGGTATAGCTATGTAGTCTGACCAGAGTCGGATTAATGGCGGATAAACCAGGAAGAAATTGCTATTGAAGAAAACATCAAGTGTGCGTCTCAGGTCATGAGTTGGGTATGTTATGCGTCGCTTAAGCCTTAAGCTACTGAGTGATTCTAATAGGTTCATTGTATCCCGGTTATCTACGTCTTCGATGTGAAAGTTGAGATCATCCAGCATAACAAAGTTAGAGGCCGACAGAATGTGGGGGGCTAAACAGGATCCAATATTAATTGAAAATTCCTTTCTGGGTCCTGGCAGACAAAGTAATCGAGTACGCAGGACTAATTTGTCTAGTGTATAAGTGGCCTTTCAAGTTACGGAGGGCCTTAAAAACAATAGCAATGCCTCCCCCCAACTTTGTGCTCCTTGTCTCTTCAAAACATTATACCTCCTTTAGAGATGGCCAGATCAATAACAGGGCCAGTGTTATTTAATCAGGCTGCTGTAAGAAACACTAGGTCTGGTGTATATATTTTGATACAGTCATGCAGTTTCGTGTTGGGTTTGATTAATGATGCGGTGTTCAATAAGAGACACCACAGGTTACGCTCAATGTCTGCTTTCATCTTGAGTGAAGCAGGGTGCTTGTGCGGCTCAGTAGAGCACCTTAGTCCAAACATGAACCCTGCCAGCCACTACTAAATAATGCATCACCTAGTAGCAAATACTGAATAAATTATAGAACTACAATCAGATAAAAGGTAAAATTTAAGCTTCACTGTCAATGTCACTTTCTGAAACAGGAAAAGCAGACGACTATCCGCCCCCCTTACTCCTTACGATGAGCCAGCTCCCTGCAGTAAACTCTTCACAAACCTTTTTCACAAATCCACAAAGTGAATATGTGAACAAAAAATAGTGAGAGTAAAAGAAGGCGGATGAAAACATGGAGAAATAGAATTTTAAAAAGAGGTAGTCATTATTGTGGAAGAGAAAAGAGATGAGATGAAAACATTCTGTAGGAAATTTTACATATTTTATTTTTACATTTTCCACATTACAGTAGATTTAATGTGGCTCTTGCCAGTAAACTGTGTCTAGTAAGTACATCATTCAGACAGGGAATGTCCACCATTGCCCAGATTCTGAAATATGCTAAATTATACACCAACTCTGAGGTCTCAACCATATTTTTTTTAAACAATATTTCTTTCATTAGGTATTGTGGCACATGCCGCAATCACAATGTAATGGACAGCCATTAGGCCCCCCCAACCACCCCAACTACCACACTTGTCCACTCATGCTGAAGTAAGTGTTTTGGCAAGCAACCGGACGCTCGTGTGCTCTGCAGCCCCACTGAGGCACCAACTCAATCAACAAGCATTTGCAATGCAATAGGTCTCGCATTTGCGAGACTTTTAGCTACTGGCATTGTAAATGACAAACCTTTTATCTATGTGCTGGTTTTGAAAACATAAATAAAAGGCATTGTCATTTACAATGCCAATAGCTTAAAATTTCGCAAATGCGAGACCTATTGCATGACATGTTTCCGCAGTGGGTGCTCAGCCACGCTGCGGCATGTACCTTGGTCCAAGCCGGAAAGGTGCCCAGCCAACCTTGGGATTAGAGGACAGGCTTTTTATGGGACCAGCTAAGAGTTCAGCCCCAACTGCTAAACTGAGTCCTCCGACTAGGAACTCAAGCCCACCCAAACCAGTGTCACCTTGTTGGGTGCAATCATTGAAGTACAGCTTCACCCCTAAAACACAGGGAAGCACAAGACATTTACTGTTTCACCCTCTTAGGCCATTCCAGCATCTCCTACGCCACACTGTAAATGAATATTGCTTTATTAATTTCTAGCCCCCCCCCCCACGCCCGTATTTACACCACTTAAGCACCAACAACATTAAAAGCAAATGTATAAGTCCCAAAATGCTATTTGCTAGTGGCATAGATAGGGACTTTGAGGGTGTTAACGCCAAAGAGGGTCCCTTGGCGAGTGTTTGTTGTACATATAATTTAGCTTCCTATTAGTACCAGGTGTATATACACACACAATATGGCTCCTGGGGAGTCCCCTAAATTGAACAGTCAGTATATCTTCCACCACTGTTAATTCAGGTGACCACCTCACTTCTGGTTATTGTAGACACTGTCTTCAGTCCTGAACTTTTAACCTACAAATAAATTATTGATTCCAGCCAGACGCGTTACACTAATTAGTTCAAAGGAAACAAAACAAGACACCCTCACCCATAATGCAGTAGGCTATTACAATTTGAGACTCCTTTCGCAATGAATTCATCCACGCAAGGTGTTTCTTTACTTGCCGGGAGTTGTAGTCACGACCAACCATATTTAACTTCGGACTACAAGAATTATAATGGAAAGAATTAAAACAAAACCGGACCTGAAGAGCTTCTCAAATGAATTAAATGCGCTTTAAGATGTGCTTGGAGTACAGGAGTCTCTACGCTGTCTATAGCACTGACCTCCTGTTGAGTTTGTGACGTATGTGTTGCACACGCACAACAACCGACTTACAAATAAACATGCACTTTATTTGGTCGATTTGTTTAATAGACAGCGACGCAGACATAACTTTGTGGCAAACATTAAAAATAGGGAAGGAACTCAGACAGCCGAGACTGGATGGGTAATTTGTGTAAAAACAGATATGAAATGGATCTAGTTCAAGAAGTATTTACCTGATACACGCATTTCTCTCCAGGTTGCCTAGCTCCTGCTTCCTCCTGAGATGTGAAAAACACAACAGGAGGTTGGTTAAGAAGGAAGAGAAAGCGAAAGTAAGCTTGATGGCGCTGGTCTCCGGACTGCACCCAGTGGAGTGCGAGATCTTTAGGGAGAGCAGGGTGTGATGGAAGAAGCCTGGCACCAGCAGTCTTGTGACAAGAGGGGTGGAGTCGTAAGTCGGAGAATACTGACACAGTTACATTGTGCTTGGCCTCTAGGCACTGCCAAAACACAGAAGAGCAAAGAATAAACAAAAGCGGTACAGGGACGAAATAATCAGAACAAGCGAGAAATCGGCATTGAATGGCAGAGAACAGCCGTGCACCAAATTAATTAAATAAATAAAAGTAGCGCGGCCGCTGAAGTCAGCGAACTGCGCACTAAATTAAATAAACAAGTGGCGCGGCTAACTTTGCCCTCGACCTCGGGAAGCCGATTACAAAATGAAGAGCGCAACTTTGGGAAGGGAGGAGCGGGTAGGATTACCAATGAGCAGCCAGAAAATAAGCTACCAGCACACCCTCCAACGTCATGCCAAACCAAGATGGCGTCGGCCTGTCCAGATGGGCCGTCCTAAAAGTGGATAAGGCGGTAACCCAAAAGCTCGTTTTCAATCACGAGCCAGCGTTTAACATAAACGATGACGCGTGCCAATTGAAAACAAGGGCGGGGCTTAAAGTTCCTTCCGAAAGTGTATTGATTCCAAAAGGCCCTCGCATGGCGAGAGCAACGCATGCACGCTGCTAACGCCAGGTGAGACCTAAAAACGACCATATAAGTTCATCGCGAGAATAGAAATACATATTACAGCAACTCCTCTAGCATGCTTACGTGTTCTGTTTAGCTTACTCAAGATAATGGGTCTGTTTCTAGTTTGAGACGTTACTCCGCTCATCAGGATGGCGGAGAACAATACCTCCGCCACCCTGATGGACGACCGTCAGTCAAATCTAGAGGCAGTGGTCCTCTGTACACTGAAAGGAAACACAGTCACTGCTGTTCCTTTCAAAGTACAAAGGATTTGGTGGACGGCTGCCTTTGTTTTGGACGGATGTGTTCACCAAACTTTTTTACATTTTGTTTTTCAGAAATAAACTCCCCATGTGGGAGTTTGTGTCTGAAAAATAGAAAACCTAATGACCCCTACTCCCTCTGAGCTTTCCTGGGCGTGGGAGCCATTAGTTTTTCTGTTCCTCATGGCCAGGTTTTTGCTGGTAGTGACAGACAGAAAGCTATTGACATAGTAAATGGTAATGCCTTTAAGTAATGTTTTTTGTTTTATAATACAATTAAAAAGGCATTGTTATTTACAATAGTAATTGCTTATTTTTTTGCAAACGCAGTCCCATGAAGGATTCTATGCTATAATTAAATCAGTGTCCCTTGAGCTTAAAATGCACCATTAGGTAGGTTAGGGTCCCACGCTTTCCTCTTGTAAACCATCTCCAACCTTCCTCTCATATAGGTATAGCGCTTAGATCTCAGCCTTGCAATGAGCGCTCTGTTGCGTGCGCAGGGGTCGAACCGTATAAGTTTCAAGTGAACACGCCTGCCTGCCTGCCACTGGGCTTTGGTGAGAGTGATGGAGAAACTTTTGTTCTTTGTATCCCTCAAGTACCTAAGCCATGGATGTATCTCAGCGAGTTCAGCAACAAAAGGAAGTGTTTGTATGCGTGTGCTTATGTATGTGTGCGTGTGTATGTATGTGTGCACGTACGTGTGTGTGTGTGTATGTGCATGTGCATATGTAACAGTCCCCTGAACAATTCTATACTATAAATAGCCTTTAAATCAATCAGTGTCCCTCGATCTAAATCTGCAGCATTAGGTAGTTTAGGGACCACGTCTTCCTCTCGTAAAGCATCTCGAACCTTCTGCTCCTGTCGGGCATAGCGCTTAGATCTTAACCTTGCAATAAGCGCTCTGTTGCAGCACAAATTGGTGGGCGCAACAGATATACAGAACATATTTATACATGCAGCGTGTGAGGACGAACAGTTCCACCAAAGAACATTGGGAGTTAATCAGGGTAAAGTTTGACCCCAGATATAAGGAGGTTGTTAACACGACTAGGAACATTTGCGTCATATTTTCATATGTTAGTAGGGGTCAGGGTGACACATGTCATTTCTTATTTGCGTGGCTAACACCAGAGCGAGCAGCGCATGTGCGCTGCAACACTAGGCGACACCTAAAAAGGGGCGTGACATCATGGGAGGCATCACCAGTAGCCAAAAAAAAGTCCTACAGCCAATTCCCATCTATTTTACACTCTCACAAGACTTGCAGAAAATAAAATAAAAACCAAAAAATTTGTACAAAGAAACAAAAGACGGAGATCTGGCATTTACAGACCAAAGACAACAAGCGCACCTCCGGCCCTTCTGTGTGTGTGTGTTACTACCAATGTACGAAGCAGTCCAGATGAGCCGTACAAACAAAATACAGAGCGGTAAGAAAAACGCATAAAATTCAATCAGAAAACAGTAAACAAGCTACCAACACACCCTCCTACATCACACAAAACAAAGATGGCGTGGGCCAGTCCAGATGGGCCGTCCCAAAAAGCGACAGGGCGATAACCAAAAAGCCTGATTCCTAATCACAAGCCAGCGTTTATCCTAAACTAGGACGCCAGCCAATTGAAAACAAGGGTGTGGCTTAAAGTCCCCTTCAAAAATATCGATTACTATAGCTCACGCTGCCCATTCTAAGCATACGGGCAGTGTAATGCCCTTCTTCTGATGGCCTCTACTCCATTGGGCTACAGGAGGAAGTTTTTAGTTGATGGAGCCAACAGGGGCTCTGTCGACAGAAAATTTCAAATCTGTCTGTCTCTCAGGGCTTTAAGTGGGCCAGGTCCTGGGCAGTTCTAAAAAGCAGGTGCCGAGACGGATCCCTATCAGGCTCACAATTTTTGCTCTCCCCGTCAGTTAATAGAAAAAAAAAAATTTAAAACAAAAATCGAAACTCTGTAGCAGTACCACCCTTCACTGCCTTCGATGCAACTCCAAAGAGACTCAGATAGTACTTTCACAGTCTCATCATTTCAGAACTGAAGAACTTTCAATATCATATGCAACAAAGCCATCCTTGTTGCGTATTTGTCTTAAGCAACCAACAATCACTGGCAAATCCAATAGTCCGGGCTTGTTGCAGGTGTAATGTTACTTGTTGTTTTATTTACTTGGATGCAATGACAGAAGCAGCAAAATACCAGTCGGTGGCACACTAGCACAGATTTCTTTTAGCTTACACGTTTTTAAGCCACAGCCTTAATTAGATCGGCCACACCCCTTTGAGAGACACCCCCACGCCCAGTTTTTCCATCCCACTTAAAGCCCTGCTGTTTCTAAAGGATGTGGGCGGACCGAGGGTTTGACAGGCAGCAGGAAGCTCCCTCACATTTGTGACAGAGTACTCTGTTTGCCAAATGAATATTCAGACTTTGTGAAAGACCTGCGTCCCACAGAAATGGCAAGATTCTATAGGCAGCTTCCCAAAGGACTGAAGAAACAATTACAACCCACCCTAGAAATGAATCTCGGGGTGCGAGTCCACAAAGCTGACCTCCCGTCCAGAGCATCCTCCAGCTCAAATGTGTTCAGATGAACTTCATTTCACTCTTTCGTTCCTTTTCCATGTCGAACATTGCACTTCCTAAACTTTGTACTTTCTAATCTCATGTTTGGTCATTGGCACACAACCACGACAAAAGGTCACGTCCATCCAGCTGAGTCAGTGGCCAGGATAAAATCTTGCTTGTCATTTTAAAGAATACATAGGCATCTTTTTAACTCTCACTGGCCATGGCTATTTTTCCTTTATCTTTTCACCCAAACTCTTTATGATTTTTTTTTTTTTTTTTTTGTTTTTTTTAACGCAAACAGTATTCCTTGAGTTTTTTGCCTCTGCTGTATGTGCTTCAATCTGTTTAGCACAAACACCCATTTTACAAACAGAAATCGAGCATAGATTGCGGACACCTATAACATCACAGATTGTTAACACAGTGCAGGGGTGCTGACATCAAGAAACACAGCAGGAGCTTGGGACATGCATACACACCCCAAACGTTTGTCAGCCATGCCCACCCCGCAAACAGACGGAAAAAAGCGATTACTGGCGGTGACAACGTACAGTTACAAAGCTGGGAATACTGAAGACTACAGACACAGGGCTGGTGTTACAGACACCCAAATAGACATCAAACACACAGAGCAGAGGTTGTGGACACCAAGAGAGAGAGCTGCACAAACAGACACAGAACTGGGATTACTGGCTCAGAAACCACAAACCGCGAGCAAGAATTATTGACAGAGACAGTACAAACAAACACACAGCAGGGAGGAGCCATACGATAACAGATCCCATGAAGGGACAAGGAGCCGCCATTAGGGACATCCACAGACAAGTCACAGACCGGCAGCGTGTCAGTACTGGGGGCAAAAAAAAACAGAGACCGGCCTAGCTACTCTCCCAAAAATATCCAAAGCTGATTATTTTTAAAACAATTGTATTGTTTTTGTTATTAACATAATAATTGCTTGATCATTGGGGTATTTAACACATATTTACCCAAGAACAGCGCAGTATCGTACTGAATCCCACTTCCATAAACGAACATTCCCAGCAGCGATTTATACAAAACAAAACAATCTGCTGCATCCCAGGGTCACGTTTATAACAAAGAAGAAGTGATGACTGGGGAAATTAGAAATAACCAGCAACAATAAGGAGGAATCGATGATGGGCGGGGGAGTGGGGGGGGAGAAGAAACAAGAACAAGAATAAACAAGCATTTACAATGCAACGGTCTCGGCATTGTTAAAGTTAGAGCTATTGGCATTGCTCATGCAAGCGGTCCAAAGGACAGCCAGACACCCTCATGCAGGTGGTTACAGCAACACTACACTTCGTTTAAAGAGGGATCGGGAATCCTCCCTCAAGTGAGGTCAGTCCCCCTCAGTGAGACTCCGCTACAGTTTTTACCCAGCAGAGTTTGCACCTGCGCAGAGCACAGCACATTTAGTATAATCCTATGCACAGTCCTGGTCTGTGCAGAGCGCACAGAGGTAAGCGTGTCCAGGGCTGGATCATGGACAGCTACACTGGCCAAGAGCACAGCCGAGTACATGCGGATGTAGTGAAGAAAGCGCACAATTAACTCAATGTCTTCACGTTAATGCATGAACTGCAGATCGCAAAGCACGAAGACTGCGCGGCAATCACTGTTTGAATTGCGATATCTGCACTTCATGCAGTATCTGGGAAACTGGAGTTAAATACGCACTTTAGACAGTTTGAATGCTCAAGTGCTCGGCGCAGCAGCAGTCCAACGTCATAACATGTCCCAGGTGCAGAGGATTCGTCGGGGGCCACAGTAATGAAGTGGAGGAAGCTGGCTTTTTATGTAACGCACCCAAATGAGGAAGTCCAAAGTTTTAAATGTAATTTGACAAGATCAGAATCAGGCAAGTACTTTCGATGTTTTAGCTTTTTACAAGAAACAAAAAATAAAAAAAATCACAGCCGTCAGATTTTAGGCATAAGCTTCGAATGCAGCAATTTTACCCATTGGGAGCAACAGTCAGATGCATGAAAATGTTTCTCTAGCGGTCAAAAGTCTATAGCGACCGCGGTTGCCTTTGTGTCGCACGCGTCAATGGTGAGGGCGGTTAAAGCAACATTGTATCCCCAGGCAGGCCCCAAAACAACACAGCAAGACAGCCATTCAGCCATCGCCCCCACAGACACAGCCTTCGCTTGCTGCCCGACTTCCGCAGAGCTTCGTGACTCGGAGACTGGGAATTAAAATGATTAAAATGCTGATCGGTTCTGCGCGGCCAGGCCTTTTCTTTCGCACAAAAGCCTCGCTTGAAAATGTTTCCGGTTGCCTTTGTGTCACACTAGTCAATGGGTCTCTGTCTGGGCGGCACAGCCAGCCTCTCTCTGGACCAGGTAAAAACGAAAACCTTCCCAGAGGAACAACAAGGCAGAGCAAAAGGCACACCACCGCCTTTCTCCGAGGCAGAGCAGAAATGCCTCGGAGAAACGCAGCGTCCTTTTCGGATTCGGGGGATGCCTCGGAGAAACGCAGCGTCCTTTTCGGATTCGGGGGCGTGTTTTGCTGTTGTCTCCTCCTTGAGACTTCTTGCAAAAAACACGCCCCCCCGATCCGAAAAGGACGGGGACTAATCTGAATGACTGATCTCTTCTCCAATGGCTGGCCAGCATTCAAGAGGCCAGCCAATGGAGAACAGGGGAGAAGAGGGGCGGGTTCTCCATGCCTATAGAATTGCCTTCCCAGTGTGTTTTGTGTTTTGAGTGTCTGCCATATATTGCAGTATTATACTTTTACTTGTATTTTGATCGCTTTTGTAACTTGCACACGTCACTTTCTCCTTTTGTAACGTATCGTATGCTACCTCTTGTATTTTGTTTGCTTTTGATACATGCACTATGGCCACCACTGCCTCATGTAACGTAACTTCTGTTTTAGTGTTCTGAGTGTCGGCCATTTATTGCAATTTTTTTTTTCTTTTTACCTCTACGTGTACTTTGTATGCTCTTGTAACCTGCACACATCACTTTTTCCGTTTGTAACGTATCGTTTGCTACCTCTTGTATTTTATTTGCCCTTGATACTTGCACAATTGTCGCTATTGCCTCATGTAACGTACCGTTTGATTTTGTAACATGCTCACTTGTATTTTTGCTCCTTATGTATCATTACTGCTGCTATTGTGAAGCGCTCTGACACCTTCGGGTAAAGTCCGCGCTATATAAAAACGCATTAAATAAATAAATAAATATGAATGAGGTTGAATGAGGAATATCTGTGCTCAGTAAAAGCATTCATGGTGATGTCAGCGCACACGTAGCGTGGCCGTCAGTGGCTACAGTTTCGACTTCTGAATTTTTATTCAAATCGTTCAGGGTCAATTGGACGTATTTTGTAGGTCGTTTTACTTCCTCAGATGCCACTGTACAAGCGCACAAAATTAAACAAATGAAGAATAAAGTAATACTTGACATATTGGGTTTCCTAGCTAGAAAAAAAAATGTTGGAAGTTTGACTGAAATGCCACCAAGGCACGTGTCACCACGGAAATGTGCGCCTCAGCGGGTCTTCGTGGCGCCCCGTCAGGTCGCATCTGTGTACGAGGAATTGCTTGATAACTTCCTTTACGTTGTTGTTGTTACCTTACAGCTTTTAACACAATGATGCAGGCGATGCCGCAATACCCCCACACATTTGTGTCACGACTGTCGGCGATCTATCTTAATCAAAGGAGTGAGGCTGAGGGGGTCGGATGGTGTTTAATGAATCAAGGAGAATTGTTCGCACCCCAACAAGGAGTGAAGCAGCATCTTGGCCTCGTGTGACACATACACACTCAATCTTAAAGTGCTATACTCGTAGCCAACAACACTACGCATCATGTAGTCCCACGTTTGGTTGGGCAACGTGTAACTACAAGTCCCGACATGCTTAGTACTGATGGTTGACAAACCGGGGCTCATTAAAGTCACTCTCATGACATGGGACGCGTTCGCAGAGAAGTTTTAGCTATTAAACATCAGTTCGATCGGAGATCTTGGGGGTCTCCCAAAGCGTCAGCCCGACTCACCTCCCCCACCTCTGAAACGAGAGCACACTGCCAGCTAACACAACGCTCGCCTCTTCTGCATAATGGTCCTGTGTCATGCATATGTTAATGTCCTCAGAACAATGGCATCTTAATCGGCAGGCCCCAAAACAACACAGCAAGACAGCCATTCAGCCATCGCCCCCACAGACACAGCCTTCGCTTGCTGCCCGACTTCCGCAGAGCTTCGTGACTCGGAGACTGGGAATTAAAATGATTAAAATGCTGATCGGTTCTGCGCGGCCAGGCCTTTTCTTTCGCACAAAAGCCTTGCTTGAAAATGTTTCCGGTTGCCTTTGTGTCACACTCGTCAATGGGCCTCTGTCTGGGCGGCACAGCCAGCCTCTCTCCGGACCAGGTAAAAACGAAAGCCTTCCCAGAGGAACAACAAGGCAGAGCAAAAGGCACACCACCGCCTTTCTCCGAGGCAGAGCAGAAATGCCTCGGAGAAACGCAGCGTCCTTTTCGTATTCGGGGGCGTGTTTTGCTGTTGTCTCCTCCTTGAGACTTCTCGCAAAAAACACGCCCCCCGATCCGAAAAGGACGGGGCCTAATCTGAATGACTGACCTCTTCTCCAATGGCTGGCCAGCATTCAAGAGGCCAGCCAATGGAGAACAGGGGAGAAGAGGGGCGGGTTCAAGCCCCTCTTCTCCAAGTCATTAAATCTCCGACTTCCGGTTCTGCCTTTCGGCAGACCGGACGTCCTCGACCTAAACAGGGCTACATAGGGAGCAGCAGGCAGGCGGAGTGGAAGGGCAGAAGAAATAGTACCAGGATCACATCGGGAGCATTGGATTGGCACGGGTGAAGTTGAATCACTCAGTGATTGGTCCCTGCTCCAGTGAAGTGACGTTCTGGCAGCACTGGCCAATTAAAGAGGCTGCAAGTAAGAGGGACACTGGAGCCCAAAAATGGGAAGTGCAGGCCGGGCTCCAAGTTCTTTTTGTAAACAATAGTCTTGCAAGGGAGACAAACGCACTAATGCATGCACTCGCAGGTTCGACCCTAAAAGGCTTTCTCATTGTGGAATGCCTCTGCATGAGTAATATATAACAGCCATAGCGGAGGCCGTAATCCCACCTGGCAGCAAAGTAATATTATTAGTAATAAGTCTGCCCAATGCCTTATGATTTATCACTAAAATATAAGCTTTAATTATATTTGGGAAATTCAACCATTTTGTGCCAAACATTTGCTTAGGAGTACCAAAAATGCACAAATTTGCATCTCAAATTCATGCTTTAAAATTTTGGTAAACGTGTATTAATTCAACCAAGCAAAAGCTTCTCATTTATTAGGTTGCGCTGCACACAGGAGAGTTACTTAGGGGTAGCTGGGAGCTACCAGTAGCTCACAAGTTACTCCTTGGAGAAGCCTGGCATAGAGTAATCTGCCTGCATGGAAAAGAGTGGGCCGATGAGGTCCATCCACCCTTAAATTAATGTCAATGTGGACAGAGTACAAGACCATACATGTCAACGCTCCAGATTTAGACGGAGTATACTTTTTTGTACAAAATTAGGGTATTTTACCTTTCTCCCTCTCAAGACTTCCTCCACTCCAATACGAACTTATGATGAAATTATATTATGTAGATCTTTCTTCTCCTCCTCCCTCTTTGCTGCTCCTAAACCTTGGCATGAACGCCACTGACAGACTGCCTTTAGCAAAAAGCCACCAGAGTTGGCTACAGCGAGTGTGGCTGATGCCAGACGCTGTGTACAGCTCCTGGCAAACCTTTCTGCAACCCACTGCAATAAACAGCAGAGCATAGGTTAAGCAAACAGTTGCACAATCAATTGGTGAAGAGGTAGGGCAGACAGAACAAAGACATCCCCCGAGGACTGGCAAAATAACAGAGTGGGATCAACATAAAAGTAAACAAGTGTAAAGATTGGGCCAAAGGGGAGCAGCACAGGCCACATACTTGCTTATTGTGTGAAAAAGGCAGCTTTATTGAAGACAGGTGCACATTACAACAATCAAACCCTAGGCCTTCGCCTTACAAAACAAAACCTCACTATACAAAAAGTCACGTTTCACCTAGCCTCACCCCCGACTCCCACCCCCTTTACATCTTTATCTTGCAAGTGTGTAACTCCCACCCTCTTTTTGAACAGTTGACCTTTAAATACCTTAACACTTTAACCTACAACTATTACCATCTAATTATTCTAAATCTTAACTTTTAATTAGTGGCTTCCTCCAGGTGTATCTTTATTGCCACCCCCATTGTCCTCATTCAACTATGTTAAAAATAATAGTCTTTATCTAGAACTATTGCAACTGAACTGCCAACCACCTTGCACCTGCTCAAAGCGACAGCTAAAAAATCTTTTTAAAAACCTGCACACCTGTGCTCAACAAAAAACAGCCTGACATCAATATTGAAAAAAAATCTCCTCTTCCCCGTTACATACCATCAGCAGTACCCCAATACCTTGCTGAACAAATGCCTTGATAAAGACCTCCATGTCCGGCGACGCCTTTCCCTCGCCCACCCCTCTAGCATTCTCCTTCCCACCTCCCCGGCCGATGGCAGATAGCCCCAGAAGAGGTTGCCCATGAAGGCAATTCCAGCCAGTTTCCTTGGTATTGTGATTCTAGTGAAATCCTTCCAATCAATTTAAGGATGAATCAATTTGAGGGTGGACTACGTCTTCTTCCCTACTCCTAACCTCTAACCTCCGCCTGGCAGCACCAGACAGAAAATCCTGCCAAGCCTGCGTATATGATTTCCTGGTGGAATCTGCCAAAGACCCTAACACCAACTGAAGCAGCCTCTCTCTCCTGTGGGCCACATGTCCACCAGCACAGATGTCTTGTCTGCATCCGTGGCCAGCCCATGGAACCTCTCCCGCTGTGAACAACACAGAGCACGCGCAATGTCATTGTCCACCTCAGCCACATGCCTCGCCTGGAACCCTACATCATGACTCAAACAACCCATCACAAAGACACGCAGCAGCTTGAGCACCTGCTCATCCCTTGCAGACTGTTTATGCACCCCATGTACCACTGCCATATTGTCCACTTTAAATAACACCTTCTTGTGTGCCAGATCCTGCCCCCAGACCATCACCACTACCAACAGGAGAAAAGAATTCAAGGAAAGCGAAGCTTCTGCCACCATTCTTCCACAACATGGGCCACTCCTTCGCACACCACCTTCACTGCCAATACAAACCGAAACTTAAGCCCTCTGCAGCTTCGGAATATATCTGTACAACCCAGTCACAATGCTCCTTCGGTCACCATTGGAAGGGCATTGAAATCCTCCAAAAACCTGTGCCACATGCACAAGTCCTCTCTCATGAACAATCGCATGCGGTGATGAGGCAGCGACAGCCTGGCTAAGGACATGCCAGTCGCCTACAGAAAGTCCTTCCCGTTCTTTCTACCCGACAAGCAAATTCAAGTGACCTAGCAGGACCTGCACTTAAGTGACAGTCACCTTGGGATTCTCCAACAGTGTGTCTAGTAACAGTTGCATATGCAATTTCTTGTCTACCAAGAGGCACGCCTCCAGGGATACTCGGTCCAGTTCAATAACCAAAAATGAGAGTACTGTGCTCTGCCCAATGGTCTTCTCTGGAGCCAGTGGCACCCCAAAGTCACAAATGAGCTCTTGAAAACTTGCCAACTGTTGTTGACAGCCCGCAGAACCAGGTCGACCATAAAAAAGATGTCAAAGTAGTACGTCACCATCCTCTTCCCCATGTGCCACATGAAAACCCACTGTACGAACGAGCTGAACTGCCAAACAGAGCGCAAGAGATGGAATACCCCATGGGTAACACTTTGTCGACATGCCAGCCTGTCAAACTGTATACCCAGTAACTGAAAGTCCTTCCGGTGTACTAGCAGCAGCCAAAAAGCTGACTTAACTTCGCACTATGCCATCTGAGGAGTCTTTCCCACCTGTTCCACCACGGCCATAGCCACACCCACCTAGGAATAGGAGACCAATGTGACCGCCTCCGAAATGAAATCATTGACGCAACTCCCTTCTGGTTTGACAAGTGATGTATGAGGCAAAACTGACCTTTTTCCTTTTTTGGCCCCAATGGGAGATACAATTCGGGCATCGGCCATGTACTGAATGGCCATACCATTTACCCTCCTGAACATCCTTCTGTAGCTTTGTCGGCACTACCTTCTTATGTGACTGTGCTGACTTCAAATTCTCTACCCACTTATGTGCTCTCAGACCACCATAACCCAGCCTAAACCCTTCCCAAAAACCTTCGCTCAACAATATTGCATCCCCCTTGTTGTGATAGTGTGCCAACCAAAATTCTAAGGTTCCACGTCAATTGGTGTATGAGCCCTTACCTATATTACCAGTTGTCCCGCGCCCTCCCATTTCCTGTTGCCCGAGTACCCTGTTGTCCACTGTACGACCCATGGTGTTGGTTCAGTTGGCCACTACCACTACCCACTGTCCCATAGCAAATCACAAGGGTGGGTCTACCTGCGTTCGTGCTGGAATTTACACTACTCGCTCGTACGCAGACCTTTGTTAAAATTTACAATACTCGCTCGTACATCGACCTTTGTTAAAATCACGGCATGTCCCAAGTGCTCCTCCCTGCGTCTTGGCCAACACCCCCACCTCTCCTCAGGCCAGCTGAAAGGACCAGTATACCAATGGAAGGCCACTTTCAGTAAATGTGGTTTTACCAAACTTGACCAAACCCATTGTCTGATCGGTGACTATTTCTCCCCATTTTGCCTCAGGCACCCATGCTAAGCGCGCGCAAACCTCCTTATCATAATGTGCCCTGGCGTACCCCCAAAAAACATGATTTGCGCTCTTCTGATCACGTCCATATATTTGAATAGCGACAGGCACCTTTCTGGGTATTTTCCACAGTATACACTAGCGAAAATTTCAAAGCTATCCAGTGTTCGATTGTCGTAGGCACCTTAGGCCATATAGACAACTCACATTCCTCCTCTTTGTATACTTTCCTCGCCATAAGTTTTCCATGTAGGAGCTTTAGCATCTCGACGTACTCCCCTTTCCAGATCTTTTCCTTGGTTGCAAACATTAAATGAGCACCAAGGGGCTTAGTGACCCCCATATAAAGCAACTTCTTAATCTGGAGTTCCTTACTCTCTTTCACTCCTGTGTCCTGCACACCCACCTTATCTTGTCCAGCCTCCCCTTCTCCTTTCACCTCAATCCCTACCACACTTTGAGGAATGCCAGGAGGCCATGGTACGCCCTTCTGGCAGGGCCTCCACCTGCTGTCGCTCTGCACTGCTGCCAGCCATCCCGGAGGCTGCACTGAGAGGTTCAGGTTGATGCACTGCTGAGGCCACACCGGACCTTTGTGTGGTAAATTCGTAGCCACCCCTCGTTGGCATCCGGCTGGCTCGCAAAAGACCCTGCCAGCTTTTCCCCTCGGAGTCTTCGAGCCGCATAAAGCTCTCCCGAGTCCGCATGGCAGCTGTGGTGCTGAGCCTGCAATATAAAATGGAGTTCCAGCGTTCCAATGTTAGTGTCCCTTTCTGCCTGCTCCTCACCCTGATCCAGCACCCAAAGCCTCCTACTTTCCTGCTGACTTACCACATCCACCTGGCCCTTCTGTGAATGCTGCCCTGCCACGGAGCTTTCCTGCATGTGCTTTGCCCACCAACTGTGGCGCCCTGGTCACGATTCTATCTGAGCTCGACGCTCTCTGTATCCCCCGGTGGGCGGCTGCTCTTACCAGGGCCCCCCTGCTCGCTCTGTGCCCCACCCAGATTCCGACCTTTGCACATACTGTCTCCCCTGCCCCCGAGCCCCTGTCACTTTCTGTGTCTCTCTCCCTCTGTATGAAGGGTCCTGGGCCCCAAGGACTGCCCATCTGAACATTGCCTGCGTCTCCGTACCTCTATATGAAGGGCCCTGGGCCCAAAGGACCCCCCTTCTGAACATTGCCTTGCTGCTGTGGTCCTGCTTGCTGCCCCAACTGCCTTTCCTCCTGTTTCTCACTCTCCTGCTAAAACAACAACTGATGGACAGAATGCAGAACAATGTCATACATTCACCCCAGTACAGAGATCTGGGCCTAAATCCATCGTTTTTTTGCTCACCATGCCGTTCCAGTTTGAACCCGGCCATATGCAAATCAGTCTTGACCCTGTGCCTCATGGGTACAGTGGATCTCTGACAAAATTTCGAAGGTCAGAAAATCGACCTACAAAAATATCGCAACACAAATATCGATGTCAAGAATATCGACATCCTATCTACAACATGGTAAGTGCAAAAATATCGAAAAAAATATATAGATGTCAAAAATATAGTTTTTAAAAATATCGTTTTTTTTGTTACAATAAATATGTTAAATAAACATAATACTTATAAATAAAAAACATAATTATATATATTTAATAATGTTAAAAATGAATAATTAATCAATATAATTTAATAAAAAATGAATTAAACATATACATATAATATATCATATATATACTTAATAATGTTTTTATAATTATTGTAATAAATTATACATTATTTAAAAATTGCAAACACATTACACACATAAAACAATAACATAAATAAAAATTAAATTATATATAACAAATTTACAAAATTACATTTAATTTAAAGATTGTTAACATTAATTATATACTACATTAGCTAAAATAATAAAAATAAATATTAAATAGCAGAGACAATAAAACTACTACTCCAGCTCCCAAAAAAACAACAAAGGAAATTTTTGGATAGCGCAGGGCTAAAAATTACTATATCCACTCCAGATAGTGTAACAGTAGGGAAAGTGTTGGATAGCGTAGGGGTAAAAATTAGTACTCCAACTCCAGAGAGTGCAACAGTAGGGAAAGTGTTGGATAGCGTAGGGGTAACAATTACTATTCCAACTCCACAGAGTGCAACAGTAGGGAAAGTGTTGGATAGCGTAGGGGTAAAAATTAAGATTCCCACTCCAGAGACTGCAACAGTAGGGAAATGGTTGGATAGCGTAGGGGTAACAATTACTATTCCAACTCCAGAGAGTGCAACAGTAGGGAAAGTGTTGGATAGCGTAGAGGTAACAATTACTATTCCAACTCCACAGAATGCAACAGTAGGGAAAGTGTTGGATAGCGTAGGTGTAAAAATTACTATTCCAACTCCAGAGAGTCCAACAGTAGGGAAAGTGTTGGATAGCGTAGGTGTAAAAATTAATATTCCAACTCCAGAGACTGCAACAGTAGGGAAAGTGTTGGATACCGTAGGGGTAACAATTACTATTCCAATTCCACAGAGTGCAACAGTGGGGAAAGTGTTGGATAGCGTAGGGTTAAAAATTACTATTCCAACTCCAGAGAGTGCAACAGTAGGGAAAGTGTTGGATAGCGTAGGGGTAACAATTACTATTCCAACTCCACAGAGTGCAACAGTAGGGAAAGTGTTGGATAGCGTAGGGGTAAAAATTACTATTCCAACTCCAGAGACTGCAACAGTAGGGAAAGTGTTGGATAGCGTAGGGATAAAAATTAGTACTACAACTCCAAAGAGTGCAACAGTAGGGAAAGTGTTGGATAGCGTAGGACTAACAATTACTATTCCAACTCCAGAGAGTGCAACTGTAGGGAAAGTGTTGGATAGCGTAGGGGTACAAATTACTATTCTAACTCCAGAGAGTGCAACAGTAGAGAAAGTGTTGGATAGCTTAGAAGTTAAAAATAACACTTTTAAATAAAATAATTATTTAAAATAATTAATAATTTAATTAAATAACTCAAAATTACTTACAAATACCAATACATATTTATTAAAAACATAACTACCAATAAATAATTAATTAGCAAAAAATTAATAAATACCAATAAATAATAAAGGAATATTAATTACCAATTTAAAAATTATTGAACAATTACATTTTGTATACCAAACATTAATCAAATATTAATTACCAATTAAAAAATCTTCAACTACATATTTTTTAATTCAAAATAATAATTATTATACATTAATTACCAATTAATAATATCTTACTAATATATTAATTAGAAATATCACTAAATAATATTTAAACATATTTAATTACCAATTGATTATTAATCAACAATAAATTATTTTTCATAACCAAAAAAGTATTATTTTAAATATTTACCAATTAATAATTAATCTACAATTAATTATCAATACCCAACTACAAATTTAATAATTACTTAATTAGATTTCAATTACTTCCAACACTATTCCCCTATAAACGCACGAAACACTCAAATAATAAAATACAGTTAACATAATTATCAATTATTCAAAACTAATTACCAATTAATAAAAACTTAATTACCAATTAATACTTAATTAACAATAATATCATTAACAATTAATCAATTATTCAAAACTAATTACCAATTAATAAAAATTAATTACCAATTAATACTTAATTAACAATAATCTATTTATCAATACCAATAAATAAATATAAATATTACATAATTACAATTAAATTACTTCCCACCCTCTTCCCCTATAAACCCACAACCCGCTACAGAATTTAAACGCAAATTTTTTTTAAAAAAAAATGTATAATTCCTAAAAATGTATAATTAATTTCATATTATTAAATTACTTCCCACCCTAATCCCCTATAAACCCACAACCCGCTACAGAATTTAAACGCAAAAATTTCAAATTAATTTATAATTCCTAAACATTTATAATTATTTCATATAATTAAACTACTTCCCACCCTGTTCCCCTATAAACCCACAACCCGCTACAAAATTTAAACGCAAAAAATATTTAAAATTAATTTATAATTCCCAAAAATGTATAATTAAATTCATATAATTAAATTACTTCCCACCCTATTCCCCTATAAACCCACAACCCGCTACGGTACTAAAACACAAAATTAACTTTTAAAAAACCATTATTAACATATATAAAAATTGTATACATATATTTTAAAAACAGTAGAACACTTAACAAAAAATAATTAACACATACATATTAAATTCATAATAAAATACATAACAATATTATAAATATAGATATTAGTGACATGGATATTAGTAACATCGATATATTTCATATCGATATTACTAACTTCGATATTACTATCATCGATATAACAAAAATCGATATTACTTACCTTAGGGTCGATATTCTGTCCATCGATATTCTTGACATCGATATTCTGTCCCTACGATATTCTAGACTCGATATTATGGTAGGTCGAAATTAAATTATCGATATTTAGACTGCTCACCGGGTACAGTCCAGCCCGAACTGCCAAGCCATGTCTTCCCTGGACCGGAATCAAGCATCCTAGGACCGGTTTCGGGGTTTCACCCCTCTTCAGCCAGGATAGCTTGATTCCAGTGGCATGGAACCCACGTCTGGGCATACCCTTCCCACTCGGGGTGACAAATGCAAAAACAACAATTGATGAACAGAATGCAGAACAATGTCATACATTCACCCCAGTACAGAGATCTGGGCCTAAATCTATCGTTTTTTTGCTCACCATGCCGTTCCAGTTTGAACCCAGCCATATGCAAATCAGTCTTGACCCTATGCCTCATGGGTACAGTCCAGCCCGAACTGCCAAGCCAGGTCCTCCCTGGACTGGAAACAAGCATCCTAGGACCGGTTTCGGGGTTTCACCCCTCTTCAGCCAGGATAGCTTGATTCCAGTGGCATGGAGAGCACGGGACCCACGTCTGGGCAACAGGGTCAGACTGATTTGCATATGGCCATGTCTGAACTGGGGTGGCAGAGTGGGCTAAAGAACGGTGGTGGATTAAACCCAGATCAGTTGACTGGGGGTGAGTGCTGGCAATGTTCAACACTCCGGCCATCATTTCCTTTGGTTTTGTCTCACTCTCCTGCTTCCTTTCCCTATTGCAATGCGCTTCTCCCGGGTGTCTGCTTGGCTCAGATGCCGCCTCCTACGTCCCCTCCCTCCCAACTGCCGGCGGGGCTTCGTACCGCACGCTTGCCCTGTCCCCTCCTCCCGACCATAAATTCTAACACGGGCTGCCATGTTGTGCCTTTTACAGAAGGCGAGACTTACGCACACCCAAGGGCTGCTCTCCTCCTTCTTGAGCGGCCCCTGGTGTTAACCTTAGGCCTCGTCTCCTCAGGTGGTCACTGGCAGTGTATCAATGCAGTGGTTTGGGGGATTTGCAAAGTTGTTGGCATCGCATGCTAGACTTGCTGCATCAGACCTTATGGTGCCGCTTTACATTCGATCAAACTCGACTAACTTCCTAGGTCTACTGGACTTGTCTCCCCATTCTATCAAACACCTAAACCGCTCTACGTATGTAAGCCAGCTCAGAATTCTGCCCCAGCCTAAATCTGGTGTGAACGCAATTGTAATCCATATTTTCAATGTACTGTATTCAGCGGCTTCTAAGAGATAGGCCAGTGCTACCTGAAATGCCTCAAATAAAATAAAAATGGCCTGTCATCCAGTTTTGCGCTGTATCCTGACAACCCACCATCTGAGCAAAACTTTAAAACATCACCAGTCTCTCTAGCATGTTACAGCGCTGTCCAAAGCAAGTATGGTATCCCACTAAGCTACCATACTAAGCAAGGTGAAATGGTGGTGTTGACATGAGAGTTATTCAGCTAATGATGTGAATGGGAACAGTAGTCGGGAAAGAAAGGTTGACCCCGCTATCTCGGATGATCCAGCCCAGGCGTATTTCCACCACAGGTTTTCAAACTCCACAGTTCTTTACTTTCCAGACTTGCAAGATCTAGAGCTAAAACATACATGTGTTTCTACAAATATACATTTGTGGGCAGATTGATTTGGCGGAGGAAGTAGGTTCAGGGTGTGTCAGACTGAGTAATAATAAGAACGGGAAATTCAGTTATCTCTCCCGGCCAGAAGGTGTGGCACTTCCGGGGCCACACGTTTTCTACAAACACTCCGACATGTGAGTAAACGCCATCCGCTGCCAGTGTTTAAGCAAGAAGAAGAAAGTTGAAGAGGGTGTGTTGTACATTTATCTTTACTGATATTTTTCATTTCTAGTGTAGTTCAGTTTATTTATGTCTTTATTTCGATTAACAAAGAATCATAAAAGACAACGTGCTTCAATAGAACATTTAGCTTAGCACAGTACCACAATGACCACTGTATACAAAAACAGTAAAACCGTTAAAATTACCTAAAAAACATAAATAAAAGTTACATACAGTATAATATTATCTCAGATTAACTGTAGAAACAGATTATACATCATATAAACAGCTAAAATCACAGAACTTTTTTACAGCCGGCGTAAAAGACAGTAAAAAATTTGAACATAATACATTTGGATTACTGTCGATTGTGACAATTTGATAAAATAGCTGCTACAAAAAGGGGCAGAGACTATGTATTGCGGGAAAGGTTGTGTTAACAAGCCCTCAACTTTTTTGCTCGAATAACCCACAACCAGCTCAAAAATGTGGCCACTGCTGTGACAATAAAGTCATCAGTGTTAGTTTTCAAAATCCTGAGAGCCTCCAAGGCTACTCTAATGCCCATATTCTTACAAACGGGTTTCAGCCATTTGAGCCTAGGTGACCTATAGGCACTATAGGCAGGGCATATAAAAAAAATGTGAGTTAGTGACTCAGTTCATTTACCTGTTCATTTGCATTTCATTCCCTTTTTACCTATCAGATCACCTTACATCATGATATGTCATCATAGAACCTTGGTTAGCGATTTATGTGATGTCCTGGAATGTTGGGCGATTCTACTGGGCTCCATGGTCCTATCCGGACCTTCTCTCCTCCTCCAGCCCGTGGGCCTTTAGAATATAATTTGTATTCATCTTGAAACATGCATTTATCTTCATACCACTTTGGTTTCCTGTCATAACAGGATGGTTTCACTACAAATCAATACTCATTTCTCCCCCCCAAAAAAAAGTACTGCACTTGGGTTGACAGCAACAAATTAAACGTTCACTGGCGGACCCATGCTTTGCTTGGCACCCGGTGCAGGTCTGAAAACATTTCGTCTGGCTTCCCACAGGCTCCCTTCTAAGCAGCAAGACTTGAGGTGCGAGGGAGGGCGACGGCGATTCATTGGGCTAACTCTCTGCAAGGGAAGCTTGAGAAGTCGTGGGAGGACAAAGGGGTGTGGTGTGCTGTAGAGACAGGAAGGCAAACCACACCTAATTCCAGGCTCCCTCTTCGAAGTGCATTAGCCATTACTGCATGCATATTTAAAGAACTGAACGTTTAGCCTGCACTGGGCTGAGCAGCGCCAACTTCAATGCTAATGGCCCTTGTTTTGCAGACAGAAGCGTCCTGGTCTCTCTCTCACACACACACATATAAAACAAGCATTTTCAATGCAATATGTCTCGCTTTTGCAAGCGTTTAAGCGAGAGCACTTTAATGTTGGCCACACCCATTTATTTAGACGCTGCTCACTGTATTCAGGTTACAGTGAGCAGCATCTAAACAAAGGGGCACGGACAATATTAACCCCTTCGCTGCCAGGCCTTTTCCCCTCCTGTGCCACGCCCTTTTTTGGCTATTTGGGGTAGTGCGCGCTCAGGCCCCTGTAACTTTATGACCACATAAGGTATCCACGCCAAATTTGCATCCTTTTCTTCCAACATCATGGGGATTCTAAAGATACTCAGGGTTTGTGGATTCTCCTAGAGGGGTCACAGAGATTAGCCAAAATACAGCAAAATTGTTTTTTTTCGGAAAAATTGGAAAAACGGGCTGCAAATGAAAGCATCTGGGTTTTTCTCTGCAAATGTTATCAAAAAAGGGTTTGTGGGGTTGAAATCACCATTTTCCCAGCTTTTCGGGGATACCAGACTTGTCAGAAACCCAACATTTTTTACACAGTTTTGGCATTTTTCTGGGACATATCCTAATTTTGCTATTTTTTGTCCTTCGACCTCCTTCCAGTTAATGGCAGAAATGGATACAAAAGCAATAATGGATCCTGGAAAGCTATACATTTTCGAGAAGAAGACAAAATTCTGAATTCAGCAAGGGGTCATTTGTGTAGATCCATCAAGGTTTTTTTTATAGAAACTAACAGTTGAATATAGGATAAATTGAAAATTAGTTGAAAAAAAAAAAAACCCTTTCGTGTCAACGTTTTCACCTGCAACTTCTACTAATTATGACAGCTCTTTGAAACCAATATACCATTACATCCGCTGGACATTACTGGTTGTGGGGATATATAGGACTTGTAGGTTCACCAAGAACCCGACGAACCCAGAGCCAAAAACTGAGCAGCAACTTGCAATGGTTTTTTATTATGTACCGGGTATATAGTAATTATTCTGTACTAATGTGTACATGGAAAAATCGGTATGAAAGACACCTATGTATTTCTGAAATGGGAACAAAACAGAGTTTAGAAACAGTAGATATTTTCACATTTCTGAAATTGGGAATACTCATACTAGCATGAGAATTATCAGTCATTTTTTAGAATGACTTCTTTTTTACACAATATCTTTCATTTGGAACGCAGAAATGCATCGAAAGTCAATAGATAATAACAGTTTCTTTACAAAACGGAATTACCCTAAGTCCCCCGATAAAAATGGTACCTCACTTGTGTGGGTAGACATAGTGCCCTCGACAGGAAACGGCGCAAAACGCAACGTGGTCACACCTCAATTTCGCAGTGAAAAATGACCAGTTTTTGGCAAAATGTCTAGCTGTAGTTTTTTGAACCCTAGCTCTGCGGGCACCTTGGGAAACCTAGCAAACCTATACATTTTTGAAAACTAGACACTCAGGGGAATCCAGGATGGGGTGACTTGACTGCCTCCCACCAGGGTCTGTTACCCAGAATCCTTTGCAAACCTAAAAAATTGTCCAAAAAAAACACATTTTCCCCACATATCTGTGGTGGAAGGTTCCGAAATCTGCGTGGATCCACAAATTTCCACCCACCCCGCGTTCCCCAAAGTCTTACGAGAAAAACACGGTACCTCACTTGTGTGGGTCGGCCTAGTGCCCGCGACAGGAAATGGCGCAAAATGCAACGTGGTCACACCTCAATTTCGCAGTGAAAAATGACCCTTTTTTGGCAAAATGTCTAGCTGTAGTTTTTGAACCCTAGCTCTGCGGGCACCTTGGGAAACCTAGCAAACCTATACATTTTTGAAAACTAGACACCCAGGGGAATCCAGGATGGGGTGACTTGACTGCCTCCCACCAGGGTCTGTTACCCAGAATCCCTTGCAAACCTAAAAAATTGACAAAAAAAACAAATTTTCCCCACATTTCTGTGGTGGAAAGTTCCGGAATCTGCGTGGATCCACAAATTTCCAACCACCCAGCGTTCCCCCGGGTCTCCCGATAAAAACGGTGCCTCACTTGTGTGGGAGGCCCAAGTACCCGCGACAGGCAAGGGTCCATACCGTAGTGCGCCTCAACAGGCAAGGGTCCTAAACCTAGTGCGCCTCACTACGTTTTGGGGCCTTGCCTGTCGCGGGTACTTGGGCCTCCCACACGAGTGAGGCACCGTTTTTATCGGGAGACCCGGGGGAACGCTGGGTGGTAGGAAATTTGTGTCAGCCCGGTGATGCCTCAACTTTCCCACACAAAAATGTGTGAAAAAGTTGATGTTTTCAGCTAAATTTGAGGTTTGCAGGGCATTCTGGGTAAGGAAACGTTGGGGGATCCACGCAAGCCATACCTCCCTGGAATCCCCCGGGTGTCTAGTTTTCAGAAATGTGTGGGTTTGGTAGGTTCCCCTAGGTGGCCGCCGAGCACCGGGCCAAAAACCCAGGTGACCCCCCTTGCAAAAGCAGGTCGTTTTGAGGTAGGCAATTTTCATGTCGCCTCAATATGTTTTGGGGCCTTACCTGTCGCGGGTACTTGGGCCTCCCACACGAGTGAGGCACCATTTTTATCGGGAGACCCGGGGGAACGCTGGGTGGTAGGAAATTTGTGTCAGCCCGGTGATGCCACAACTTTCCCACACAAAAAATATGTGAAAAAGGTGATTTTTTCAGCTAAATTTGAAGTTTGCAGGGCATTCTGGGTAAGGAAACGTTGAGGGATCCACGCAAGCCATACCTCCCTGGAATCCCCCGGGTGTCTAGTTTTCAGAAATGTGTGGGTTTGGTAGGTTTCCCTAGGTGGCCGCCAAGCCCAGGGCCAAAAACTCATAGGACCCCCTTTGCAAAACCAGGTTGTTTTGCGATAGGTAATTTTGATGTCTCCTCAATAGGTTTTGGGCCCTTGCCCGACGCGGGCACTATGCCTACCCACGCAAGTGAGGTACCATTTTTCTCTGAAGACTTTGGGGAACGCAGGGTGGGTGGAATTTTGTGGACCCACGCAGATTCCAGAACTTTCCGACAAAGAAATGTGAGGAAAATGTGTTATTTTGAACACATTTTTAGGTTTGCAATGGATTCTGGGTAACAGAAACTGGTGAGAACCAGTGAAGTCACCCCATCCAGGATTCCCCTCGGTATCTAGTTTTAAAGAATGTACAGTTTTGCTAGGTTTGCCTACGTGCCAACTGCGCTAGGGCCCAAAATCCACAGGTATGCACATTGCTAAAAACAAATCGGAGCCCAGTGGGCTTTCTGCCGCCCTGGGGGGGAATCGGGGAAGGAGGGGTTTCATCCTGATATGCCCCTAAAGGGGCAGAAAGACTGGCTATTTTTTGTGGGGGTGGGGGCATTGGTATGACCATTTTGGGCAGCCCCCACGGATAAAAAAAAGCCTGCATACTCGCTGGCGCCTACTGGGCTTTCTGCCCCCCCAGGGGGCAGATCAGGGGCCACTGCCACTATCTGCCCTCCCGGGGGGGGGCAGAAAGACTGGAATTTCTCTGGGGGTGGGGTGGGGTATTGTCATGCCCATTTTGTGGAGCCCCTACACTAATAAAACAAAAAAATTCATGGTTTCTAGTGGGCATTCGGCGCCCCCAGGGGGGGCCAGATTGGGGGCTACAGCTCCCATCTGCCTCCTGGGGGGCAGAAAGATTGACATTTGGGGGGGGGGGGGGGGAGTGGGGGCATTGGCGTGCCCGTTTCGGGCAGCCCACACCCTAAAAACAATTGCGCAAAAAAAATCCCCGGTGTTTAGTGGGCTTTCTGCCCCCCCCCCAAAGGGGCAGATTAGGGGCCAATGCCCCATCTGCGCCCCGGGGGGGGGGCAGAAAGACTGTAATAATTGGGGGGTGGGGGTATGGGCCTGCCCGTTTTTTGCAACCCCCACCCCTATTTTTTTTTTTTTAACAATTCCCTGGTGTTTAGTGGGCTTTCTGCCCCCCCGAAGGGGCAGATTAGGGGCCAATGCCCCATCTGCCCCCCGGGGCGGGCAGAAAGACTGTAGTAATTGGGGGGGGGGGTGGGGGCATGGGCCTGCCCGTTTTGGGCAGCCCCCACCCCTATTTCTTTTAATACAGAACTTCCCTGGTGTCTAGTGGGCTTTTTACCCCCCCCCCCCCCGGGGGGCAGATTGGGGGCTAATGCCCCCATCTGCCCTCCAGGGGGGGCAAAAAGACTACATTTCCCAAAAATAAACAGGGGGGAGCAAAGGCCCTTGCCCAAGGGGCCGCTCCCCTCTCCCTGGTGTCTAGTGGGTGGATCCCTGCTTGGGGATCGCCCTCCTGTGGCGATCCCCAAGCAGGGATCCACTGGGGAGGGGTACCGTCTTTCTACGTGCTCAGGGGGCTGAGATAGCCCCCTGAGCACGTACAAAGTGAAACCTGAAATGAGCCTCTTGGCTCATTTCAGTTTCACTTTCACTGTAATGACGTCGGTGTGACGTGCGCGCCGATCGTCATTACAGTGAAAGGGGGGGGGGCCTCGGGTGCTGGGGAAGCTCTTCCCCAGCTCCCGAGGCTGTTCTTGCAGAAAGGGAATCCCTCTGGTGCCCGCACCAGAGAGATTCCCTAGGGTATGCCTCATGACGAGCTGGACTCGTCATGGGCACAGCGCGACTGTGCTGCATGACGTGTCCAGCTCGTCATGGGCATACAAGGGGTTAAAGTGAAAGCGCTTATGGTGCACTGTCACACAAAGTAAAAATAAATTAACTAAGAAACGTTGTGTGCAGTCGCTGAAGTGAAAGTGGCCCGTTCTTTTAATTAGTTCAATAAGCGCGGACGCTAAACTGATAGCGGACCGTGCCGTAAATTAAATAAGTACACCCGCTATAGTTAAAGCGTACGAGTAGTAATTTAAATAAATACAGTAGCAGGCGTCCTGCAATGTCGTGTGTGGAATAGGGGAAGAGCATTAAGGAAAATACTGCCCACCAACTTATAAAGCACAGCATATAACACCAGTAAAAGGTCCAGTCCTTATGGGCGGTAACTAAAGGAGACAAGGCGGTACCAAGGAGGGACTAACAAGCCTCATAATGAATCGGAAGCCAGCGTTCACGAAGGACAATGGCACAAGCCAATTAAAAATATGGGCGGAGAGTGGGTGGGGCTTCTAGCGCATACCCTAATACAGCATGCTTCGCAGAGCGAGCAGCTCATGTGCGCTGCCGCTTGCTCGACCTAAAAACGTTACAGGGACGCTATAGTTAGAAAATAGAATTGAAAAAACATTTGACATGCACAAAAAAAAAAAAAAACAAAGGTGCAGGGATGTTATAGGTAGGTTCAGATTTTACACACAACAGGCATTCAGCAGTTAAAGTTCTATACATAACTAACTATGAACAAATAACTATAACGCATTCCCTAAGGTAACTATAACTGGCGCCCTCGCCATGCACAGTTCTCTCATCAATAATTTCACTGCAAATGTTGCAGTGATATTATCAATGATGTCACAGAGGATATCATGAGGGATGTAATATGTGGGGTAATTAGCAGTGCATCGCAAGGACGCGGGTTACAGTTAACTTAGGGCATGCATTTATTTAGTATAAGCCCTGGGGAGGCTACCCCTGGGGCTGTGTTTAGAAAGGGAAGAGGGGCTGCACCCCCCACTTCCCTGAGCCATTAGAGGGAGCAGACCTCTAGGGCCAACAATTTTTATGGGGAGAGGGGCCAGACGGCCTCTCTCCCCGAGCATATATAGGCCGCTTGGGGCCACCCCCAGGGCTGAAATGTTTCCCCCCACCCAGACCGGAAAGCCCCCAGAACATAGCGGTTTCCCCGTCTGTAACCGTGTGGGCAGGAAAACCTGTGTTTGCTCGCGCTTGGCAGGAGCATTTATAAATCTCCCACCAAGCGCAATCAAACGCCAAGTCCGCTTCCAGCGGCCGGAAGTTTTAAAATTGCTCCCACGCACCGGGAGCGGACTTTAAATCTGCTTTCGGACAGGAAAACTGCTCTTGACCACAGGGAGCAGCATTATTAGCTGCTCCATGTGGGTGGGAGCAATGCCGGCTCTGCCCATGGCGCCCAAGGACAGTGTGGTGGATGCCCTGGGTGGACACCAGGTCACTCACCCCGGGGGGGAGGGGGGGGGGGGTCCTCATAATGGTGCTGGGGAGGAGGGCTGCGTGCCCCCCTCACTCTTTAACATACTGCCAGACACCTAGGGACGGGGTCCCTGTGGCCAAAATCAGCCCGGGGAGGGGGACGCGCATGCCTCCCCCCCCCCCTTCAACATGGTTCCAGATCTCATGAGATGGGGTCACCGGGGCCAAAATTGACCCAGGGAGAGGAGCCATGTGCCCTCCTCTCCATAAAAATTGCGCCAGGCCCCAAGGGATTTGAGATGTTATCAGTGATGTCGTAAATAAAGTCATAGAACATATCATGAGTGATGTAGAATGTGAGGTCATAAGCAGTGCATGGCGGGGTGCGAGTTATAGTTCGTGCTGCTAAATATAATGAGAGAATTTCTGTATTTCTTTTAGTTAAAAACGTTAATGTGGTCACTGACAAATTCACCTAACTAGTTTAACCATTGTTTTTAAGGGAATTTCTAAGGGTCTTTTTCTATTTTTATAAAACAGATCTTTTTATCACACCTAACTATAATGTTACTTTAACCTTTTTTCTGTGAATATAGAGTTATAGTCAGGAAAACTTTATTTATTCTTTCTATGCAAACCCAACTTAAACTTAAACTCAGGCCCTGCATCCAACCCATTGGTCCAGTCCCCTCCACAAAACACTTTAGGCCTGGGAACCACATCCCCGGGGCGTTTTTGTAGTAAAGGGGCACATGCCACCCCCATCCCCTCCCCCAAGTTAATAAGGGAGGGACATGGGGACCCTAACCCCTCCCGGGGACTTATTTGCTTTCAATTAAGAGGATGGGCACCCCCCCGCTCCCGCCCAGAGCCCCAGTAGATACCCATAGACCCCATCCCCCGGGACTGAATTCCAATTAAAAGGAAAGGGGGCACACGGCCCCCCTTCCCGAGCACAAATAGGCCCTAGGGTCCCCATTCCCTGGGCCACACTTAACTTGAAGGGGAGAAGGAGCTTGGCCCTCCTCTCCGAGGCTATAGTGGCCCCAGGTACCCTATCCACCGAGACCTGTGGTCTTTCAGGGTCCACCCGGGTCACACACCAAACAGTAAGTAAGCAAGGAGAGCCCCAGGACCTGCATCCCAAACCGACTCCCCATGCACCCATACTGGGTGCTGCGGGAACCTGCAATGCTCCCGCCTGGCGTTAACAATGTGAGTGTCCCTGCCTGTAAGAGCGTAGGCAGTAAAACAAAAGTCTGCTCCCATCCAGTGAGAGCATTTTTAAAAGCTCCTCCTAAGTGTGAGCAGACATACCTTCCTTGTCCGTGTTCTTGCTTGCTGGGATAGCATGTCTACTCCCACCTGGTAGGAGCTTTAAAAATGTTCCCTACAGGTTGGAGCAGACATGTTCTCCTGTCGGGGCTATTGTAGCAGGGAAACCACTGCGTTCCGGGGGTTGGGCTCCCCAGGGCAAAGTAATTAACCCAGAAATCGTGTCCCTGGGGCCTTTACAGGCTCTTGGAGGTGGGACGTGTGCCCCCCTCTCTTTTAAGTTAAGTTCGTCCCTGCGGGGATAGGGTCCCAGGGGTCTATTAAGGCTCAGGGAAGGGGGTCACCCACCCTCCTCCCCTTTTCTATAGAATTCGGTTCCTGGGGATGGGGCCTACTGAGACTGGGGGGGGGGGGGAGAGAGGGGAGCTGTGTGTTTGTTGAGGGGTGGGTGCGTGTGTGTAAAAAGTGATGCAAATAAAAGGCTGCTTTAAAGCACACGGGAGTGCTGGGCTTTAAGTGGGATGACAAAGGGGGGGGGGGGGAAGCAGCCTGTAAAAGGTATTTGGCCTAAAATGAATAACTAGGGATCCTGTACAAGTGTCATGGTCTATACAAGTAAGGGTGTAACTTCACACATCCATTCTACAATCCTGTGCTTGACATATAGTACGACCCAACCAGTAGTTTGGTGCCTCTCTGTAAGCTGTCATCCACACCTATTACACAGTAACAGATGTGCACATAAAACAAGTCAAGTCTATTGGCTTTGCCAATGCTTATTTGTGTGTCCTTATATTGTGCTTCTCAACCCAGAGTAGGATGTCAGAGCGCTTTACAATATACAACTGAGTACAATAGTGCTGTAAAGAAATGTACTTTATGCAAGTAAATCATGGATCTTCAAGAAGAGAGAAGTACAAGTATCACATAATGAAGTAGGTAAAAGCACTATTTGCAGAACAGAGGTACATTTACATACACTTTTCATGGTTAAGGGCTGATCAATTTATGTTTCAGGGTAGTTAAATTTTTTAAGCAGGAGTTGTTTTACATCCCACTTAAACTGAGCAAAAGAAGGAGATTTCCTAAGACAGACAGGGAATGAGTTGCAGATTTTGGAGGCACTCCCTGAGAAGACAAGCTTTATAGTGGAGGATGTCTTCACACTTTGGTACATTAAGACATAGAGATGCCTTACCTTTTAGGTTTTAAGTTCCAGCAGAAAGATTAATTGATGTTTTACCATCATCCTTCATCAAAGTCCTCTCTTGAGATGTTCTTACCCCTACTTATCACTGTCAATGTCTCCCGCACTCAAGACAACTTCTTAGAATCTCACAAGACTGGCCAGATCCTTCCACTCCTAACGAATCCTACACTAGACCTTGATCTTGCCAACTACTGGCTCATCACTCAACTACTATTCAGCAGCAAGATCACTGAAAAAGCAGTTTATGTTAAAGTTCAAGATCACATCAATGCTAACCATCTCTACCAGTCCGACTTAAGATCACACTTTAGCAATAAAGATCACAACTTTACACATCGTAGACGATGCCCTCTTAAACACAGATGAAGATGACCCCTGCCCCCTAATATTGCTGGACCGCTCAGCTGCCTTTGACACAGTTGGACGTCTCACCCTTATAGTCATCCACAAGTCTCAAATTAGATTCACAAACAAACAAAGTTCTTCACTAGTTCTCTTACCTTTCTTATTAACACCATCTTGTTCGCACGGGCACATTGAGGTCACAATAGATATCCATCACGTGTGGAATCCCCCAGAGCACCGTCCTGTCTGTTGTCATCTTCAACCTATACATGGAGCCTCTCAGTGTTTTACTCAGACAACAGCATCAATATTCAACAATATGCAGATGACACACAACTCTACTTGAAAGTCTCCTCTGCTTTAGACATCCAAAGCCTCAAACACTACTTGCACATTATCCAGACCCGGATGTCCAGTGCCTACCTGAAGCTCAACCCAACCAAGAGAGAATTCATGTTATTTGCCAAGAACAATAAACATGATACAGTACAAAGCTGGCTCAATGATCAACGACGGCTTTGAGCCCCAACTTTTACTGAGTGCCAAATCACTTGGATGTACTGTGGACACCAACCTCACCTCAAAGAACACATTGCAAAAAAAATAAAACAAAGACGACTGGTACCAGCTCTCTTCTAAAGAAATGTAAACCACTTCTTCCAGAAATTGACTGCAGAACTGCTATTCAATCCCTCATCTTATTGCATCTCGATGGTGGTAATACCATATTCCATGGCCTCCCAGACTTCACATAGGCACTCTTTACACATCTTATCCAAGGCCTTAAGAAATGTGATCACATCACTCATTTCCTAATGGAACTCTATTGGCTACCCTTGCCGGTCTGCATCATCTTCAAAACCAGCTGCATCATACAAAACAATCATGATCAGCACCCCGCTTATCTTGCAGACACGCTCACCAATTCTGGTGGTTCTACAGCACTCCATCAGACTGCAGACTAAGTGTAAAAAAACTACAAAAAAAAACAACAGTGCAGATCTTTTCAGTCTATGCACTCAGATTCTGGAACAACATCCCTGTATCCATCAGGACTGCCTCAATGCTGCTTCAATTTAGGAAAGGGTTAGATACTAACCTCTTTAAAGAACACTATGTGTTAACCATCCATAACCTAGTATCCTCACCTCTTACTCGTTACTTTATGCTTTTCTTTGACCATGTACAGTACTCCGCTGCCTTTGAGCTAGGTTCACGCTATAAAAATCCCATATACATACATGCATATAGAAGTGTAGAGTTTAGAAATTAGAATGTTTAAGTGAATCGCCTTGGAAGCAATGCAGGTGGTCTTAAAGCGCTTGTAGCCTCTAGAGGTAGCCATTCTAAAAAAGAAAGAATAGGAGTGATACGGCTGAATTTTCTATTGCCAGTAATGCATTGGGCAGCAGAATACAGTACAGCTTTCAGGTGTGCAAGTTGAGATTTAGGCAGACCGATGAGCAACAAGTTACTAAATTTGGTTTTATAAATTACCGGTGCTTGCACTAGAATTTTGAGGTCTGTTTTAGGAATAAAGGCTCAGATGTTTCTTAAAACTTTAAGCTGGTGGTTTGTACTTTTTGCAGTTGCCTTGATATATGAGAGTCTAGCGTTATCTGAGAGTCCAGTGAGACACATGGATATTCTGTTCTATGTTGCTCATCAATTTAGCTAGATGGCTCTTTTACTGAGGTTCATAATCCAGTTTTTGGTTAATTCATTGTTTTTTCTGGGTGGGAGAAGAAATCACATTTTTGGCAGTTTTGTTAAAGATTCATTTGGATTCATCGAACACTGTGTATCAGAGACTGATTATTTTTGGGTGACTGTCACGACAATTGATTTGCAAATTGATTTGAGTGCTGTCTGCGTACTGATGAGAGACACTGATTTTCTGTAGGAGTGCTCAGAGAGGCTCTATGTAAAGATTAAAAATGGCGGGGGCAAGGGCAGCACCCCCGGTTGTTTAGAAGTCGCGTTGCCTATTCTTACTAGTTGGAATCGATTTGAAAGGTAGAATTTGAACCTATTTAGAAAAGCCATCAAATCAGATGTGGTTTTGAAGGATGGTTAAGAAGATGTCAGGATCAAATGCATCAAATGCCGTAGAAAGGTCTGGTAAGGCAAGGAGACAGTTTTTCTTTAATCAAAGAGTTTGAGGGAGTTGTCCGTTATCTTGGGGAGACTAGTTTCAGTACTGTGCATCCTGTAAAACCGGATTATCGGGTGCCAGAAGATCACGCTCCAGGCGCCGCTCTCTGTCTTGCGGTGCAGCATCCCGGACTGGCTCAGTTTCGGGCCGGCAGATATGGATACCCTGAAGGACACACAAGCGAGGAGCAGAGGCGGAGCAGCCTGTACTTACTGGATCGGAGAGGCTCAACTATGGGCCGGGTCCGCTAGAGGGCCTGTGCTAGTAGAGGGAGTGTTAGAGACATATGGGTTGTGAGTTGGGGATCCAATGGTCGGGGCGGGCCGGGTCCTCCCGTTGGGGGGCGTGGGCTGTTCCCGCCGCGACAGATGCTTCATCGTTTTTGAGGTATAGGGGGGTGGGGGGGGGGGGTTTGGGAGGGGGGTTGTTTTGTTTGTTGATCGCTCTTCACCACACAGACAATTGGCTCGTACATACACACCGTGCAGAATTTCACATCCCCGCACACGTAGGTACATTATCACATGGAAGGTATTCCCCATAGGGAGCAAATGTCCCCGGGCTCACTCCATATTATCAGCTGGAACGTGAGGGGAGCCCTCGATAAGATTAAATGTGGGGCCATACTGCAACAGGCCAAGTGGGCTGGGGCGGATATCCTCCTGCTACAGGAGACATCTTCTAGGGACAAAGGCCCTCTGCCTTCAACGATATGGGTATCAACAGGTGTTCCATTCAGGTTCTGTGGGGGGTCCCGAGGGGTAGCTATCTTGGTTCATCGTAGGGTCCCCTACGTGCATAGTAGGCTTTGGACCGACACAGAGGGGCGCTACATATTCCTGCAGGGCAAGTTGGGGGAGGAATCCCTGATCCTGGGCTGCGTTTACGCTCCTCCTCCGTTACAGTGGAGCGTCATATGGCTATATGGGTGGATATACCGGATGGTGTAGCTGTGGTAGGTGGAGATTGGAATGATGTCATGGATGTGGACATAGTTCGCTGGACGGAGAGGGTGGTTCCCGGGGGAGGCGGCACCACAAGGCTGCATTCTTTAGCGACTGGGCTTAACTGGGTGGAAACCTGGTGTCATTTGCATCGGGACAGTCAAGAGTTTACGTATCCCTCGGCGGTTCACGACTCCTTTTCCAGATTTGACTACATTTTTGTCCCCAGAGGGACGGTGGGCAGGGTGGTGGGAAGAGATTCTCCCGCGAGGCCTTTTGGACCACTCCCCAGTGGCCCTCACCATACAGATGGGGCGGAGGAGGCAACCATTTTGGTTGGCACTTGCAGAATGGTGACTATAGAGAAAAGGTGTGCAACGCTATCGACGAGTACCTGAGAGTGAATGTGGGGTCAGTGACCAGGGCCAAGTCTATGTGGGAGGCGATGACGCCTACCTTGAGGGGAACAGACATATCTTGGTGCACGGTGGCTCACAGAACACGCAGGGAGGAGCTCATTCAGGCTGAGGCGGGTTTCGAAGATCTTGAGCGTTGGGCGAGAGGCCGGAGGCGGCCAAGCCCGGCCAAGCCAGGCGCCAATTGCTGTTGGCCCAACAAAATTATGCCGCGCTACTGCTGGACAAGGCCAGACAGGCCTGGCTGGCGACGCGCAGTAGAGTGGATCAATGGGGGGACAAATCTAGCAAGATGCTCCACCGACTCTGCCAGGGGGTGTATCATACCCAGAGTCTGCCGGGCATATTGGGCTCGGCGGGTGAGCCACTCACGGACCCACGGGCCCTAGCGGAAAGTTTTGCTACATATTATGCAGATCTCTACGCCCCTAAAGAATGTTTGCCTGCCGCTACGATTGATCATTTCTTGTCTAACCTTCCGCCCAGGGTTCTATCAGATGCGGTAAGAGAGGATCCGGAGCTCCCGCTGATGGACGAGGAGCTGGGAACTGCATTGGGAGAGCTCAACTCTGGGAAAGCTCCGAGACCTAACGGGTTTCCCAGTGAATTGTTTAAGCGGTGCTTTCTGCAGCTGGGACCTCACTACCGCGCAGTGGTGGGAGGAGTCACGGTACCATGGCTCTCTTCCCCCGGATTGGAGGCATGCGGAGGTGGTGGTCTTCCATAAGCCCGGTAGGCCTCCGGATCAACATGCGTCCTACAGACCCATTTCCCTTTTAAATGTGGAGGCCAAAATCTTGGCGAAGGCCCTGGCAAATCGCCTGTTGCCCCATATAGCCGCTCTGGTGCACCCCGACCAGGCTGGTTTCATACCTCAGCGGGCGACTAGACATAATATTAGGCGGGCACATGTCGCGGTGGCGACCGTCCAGTGACTGGGTGTACCGGCAGCGTTGTTGTTAGCGGACATGGATAGAGCATTTGATTCTCTTAGTTGGGTATACCTCTTCGCATTATTACAAAGGCTGAATTTCGGGCCGAGGTTTCTTTCTTATTTGACTCTCCTATATACGGACCTCACGGCGTTGGTGCGGGTGGCTGGCGTGGCCTCCTCCGTGTTCTCTATTGGGCGGGGAACGAGGCAGGGATGCCCCTTGTCTCCTTATTTATTTACCCTTGCGATGGAGCCACTGGTCGCGTGGGTGCGAATAGATGCACATATCCAGGGCTTTGAAAGGGCTCAGGGGTTGTCAGACAGGATTGCATTATATGTAGATGACGTCCTCGTCTTCCTCACAAACGTGGACAGAACGGGGCCACGGCTCCTGCGCATAATGCAAAATTTTTGGGAGAATTCTGGACTTTATATGAATCTACATCTACGTTGTGGATGCTCGGAGGTCGGGCAGAGTTAGGCGCTTGGGCATCGTCGATCCAGCTGGCGGCGGGAGGACTGAAATATTTGGGGATATTTATAACACATGAAACTGCAGTTGCTTGGGAGCGCAACCTGGGAGCGAGTGCGTAAAGACATTAGGAACTACAGCAGAGGGACCCTGAACTAACAAAATATGTGTAGGGAATGTCAGGGAAAAGTAATCAAAAAACAACAGAACTATCCTACACCTATATACTTGAATTTTAAGGCTCTAAGTCCATATGAATAAAATTATACCCACAGACTAGGTAGACAGAGAAATGTTTTTTTATGAAAAAGTCATTTAATAAATTTTTTCATTTTTTCCTTTTTAGAAGTAGTTATTTATCCATTTAACATAGAAAATTAATTACAACGTTTCGACAAAGATAAATATGTCAACAACAAAACACCATGTCAACGAAAATATAAATACAAAACTATAATAATAAACATCAACACATCATACAAAACCAACAAAGGTACAAAAAAAGTACATATAAAACAATACAATTTTTATATAAAAACAGTTCATTATAAAAAGTGCAATCAGGTATAACCGCCAAGACAAGCGCCAACGCGCGTTTCGGAGCTAGACAGTATGTTGGCTCCTTCCTCAGGGCGTGTAAGGTGAGTCTTTCAGGCGACAGCACAAATTACGTACATATCTTTGACAGGCGTAGAAGTTGACAAAGTTTGTAACCATAAGTCTGTGGGCAAAAAACATAAATGGGTAATAATGCTCCTCAGCTAAAACGAATAGGGCTGGAAGGAATGGAGTACAGAAGTGTCAGTCAAAGAAGATAAGAACCAAACGACCCAAGAGTTACAGAAACTTTTCTCTCCCTAAGAGAAAAAAAATAAGATGATCAGGTAACCCAGTGATCAGGAAAATGTATGGGGCCACGAACTATGTTAGAAAAGGATATAGATGATAAAGATACCAATCACCAAGTGATGCACTATTCAAAATTAGAATCACCTACTTTAAGCGTACGGGGCCACTGAAATCATCCAGCATCAGTTAGCTAGGCTATTGAGCTATCTGGGACTACAAAGAAGAAATAAGGTGCATTGATGATAATAGAAAACATCGTAAATAGCCAAGATCGTCACAAGCTGGACTAAAGGATAGACAATAAATCCAATACGTAACCCTAAAGGGCAAATGTGAAGGATAACCCCAGTATATAATAAACCTAACAAGATTCCAATTAGGGTTGTACATATGTTGAGGTAAAAAAGAACTATAGACAAAATACGTCTAGCCGCGTAAGAGTGCTGACACTAGATCACTTATTTCAAATCTGCAACCATTCGTGATAATAATAGATTGCCTGATGAAATAGAAGTATATATACTAGGTGCAAGGGCGGAATGGCCTCCTAGATATCTAGATACCAGCATTAAATAATGGACTACCCTATTTTACTAAGCTAGTATAAACCCATAAGTTTATTAACTGTAAACAATAGAAATACAGTTTTATATCAGGGTAAGACCAAAATGAATTCTATCCAACACTACACTCCTATAGTTAATGGCTTTACGTTGCGAAGGAGATTGCCATATGAACTTACTATGATACATTAGCTTAACGAATCCAATACGCCGTCTTGCTTGTGAGGTCGATAATTTTAAGTTCCGCCGTTTCAGTTGCCTCCACTGGTGAGGGGGCTCATTATAAAGTGATGTAAACAATCTGCTTCTGTTTGTAAGGAAAACACGAATACCAGAAATAGTTTAAAAACCAATCCGTATCTTTAAATTTCATGTTGGAGTACCTAAGAGCAGGAGTTATCCCCAATGGACTCCGAATAAGAAACATACCAGGACTATTTGTTGAGGTTAGGAAATTTTTAGAAAAATGGTCTCTCATAGCTAACAAATGTTCACGAGATCTAATGATCCTTATTATTGAAACGGCTAGAGAGGTGGTAGAAACCTTACTTAAGGAGATTGCAGAATTAGAGGAAGCCCTAAAAAAGAACAATCCTCTAGAAGAAGCTAAAAAGAAACTTGAGGAAATTAATGGTGAGATGAGTTCGTTCTGTGACTATCTAATAAAGAAAAAAACAGAAAAATTAAGGAAAGATATCAGATACTTCAATGAGGAAAAGGTATATCCATACTTGGCATCGAACTATTACAGAAATGAACAAGACCACTCTCATCAATATGAGCGACAATATTGGTCCAACAAGCGAGTGGTCACTTTCTCAGATACTACTGGATCTGACACTGACAGTAGTCCTGGTTCCTCTGGAAACTATGGACAAAGAAGAACCAACTATCAAGGCCCTAGACGTAATGCTCATTTTTTAGGGAACAGACAAGGCCATGCCAGAGGACGATACAGGACCCCAGAGAGAGGATTCTACCAACAATCAGAGAATCCTCCCCAATTTCTACAGACTCGCAGGAATCAATATTGGAGAGAATAAAACCTAGACATGAAAACAACTATGTTTTGGATTCTTCGTATAATTTAGTGCCAGTCCCTATTCCTTCTACTTCCAAGGAATCTACACCTAAGGGATTGGACACTCATATTAGTAGTGAATGTGCCAAACAATCTCTAACTATCCCCGTTTTCAATCTATCTAAGATTGAACTAGATGAGTCTGTGATTAAATTGCTATCCCGAGGACTTTCATTTGTCCCTTCCACCTATCTAGACAAATTTAAAGTCTCCACTGATATCCAGTCTTTCTTTCGCAAGATAAGACTTAAAAGATTCTTTGAAGATAGACCTCCCTGCACTGAGATTAACAACACCGGGTTTCGACCTAAATCTATCTTTACCCCTTCTTTAGACCAGATAGGGACTGAAATTGCAATTTTCGAAAGAGTGGTGAGTTTGAAAATTCAAAAGCTACTCACCTTTGTACCTAAACCTGAATACAACTTAGACTATCCGGAGTATAAAGCTCTTAAATCTCTGGCAGACAATTCTGAATTGACTATCAAACCGGCAGATAAGGGAGGAGGGATTGTTGTCCTTGATAGCACTACATATAAACAACAAATTCAAGCTATGCTCAACATCCCTGAACACTATACTAAATTCAGGATATACCCCGAACGTAGCATTAAAACCCAGATCCTTAACATTACTCAAAAAGCTTTGGAAAGAGGGTCCATTTGTGAGCAAGAATTTGACTATCTGAATACAGAGTTCCATCGAATACCTATTCTTTACGGAGTTCCTAAAATACATAAAAACTTGACCGTTCCTCCCTTCAGGCCCATCGTATCCACTATCGGATCATTGACGGAACCGCTATCCAAATATATAGATACCTTTTTACAACCTTTTGCTTCCAAATTGCAGGGTCACATTAAGGACACTGGACATTTAATTAGTACAATTGAGGGCATCCACTTTAACATTGACACTGATTTCCTTGTGTCTATGGATATAGAAGCCCTATATACTAATATTCCACTTACTGGAGCATTGGAAGCGGTCAAAAAAACTCTGATTGATAACAATTTTCCAGGTGACCGATTATTTCTCTTGGAATGTCTGGCCATTGTCCTTAAAGAGAACTACTTTGAGTTTGAAGGTGAAATTTTCAAACAAATACAGGGAGTCAGCATGGGCGCCGCCTGTGCGCCCAATGTAGCTAATATCTATATGGGACAATTTGAAACTAGGTTTATATTCAACGAGATGGCCCCATTTAGTGAGAACATCCTAAGGTGGCATCGATTCATCGATGACATCTTCTTTATCTGGAGAGGCCCTAAAGAACAGCTGGATGAATTTATCCTTTGGATTAACCTCTGTGACATCCACCTCAAGTTTAGCCCCAATATTAGTCAAAAGAAAATTGAATTCCTTGATATTTGGATTGAAAATATTGATGAAAAGATTGAGGTCAGTCTTTATACCAAACCGACAGCTAAAAACTCTCTTCTTCAGTACTCAAGCTACCATCCTCGTAGTCAAAAAGATAACATCCCATTCAGCCAATTCCTGCGTTTACGCAGGAATTGTACGACCATGCAGAATTTTGATTTTCATGCTGAACAATTAAAAGATAAACTCTTTAATAGAGGATATCCTCACAGATTGATAAAAAATGCCTATAAAAGAGCTAAATACTACGATAGGACAGTTCTGTTCCAAAACAAAGAGCCTAAAACTGAAGATAAATTGGTATGTGTCACCACTCACTCGACCATCAATCATAAAATCAGACAAATCATCAATAATGAATGGCATATTCTGAACTCGGATCACTGTAAAAAGACTCTCCCCAAGCCTATTTTTGCGTTTCGACGAAACAGAAATCTGAGGAATGCGCTGGTTAAATCTAGAGGTATTGTCACCAACTCCTTCATTCAGAAATCTATTACAGGTACTAATCCCATCATGGGTACACACAAATGTGGCGGCTGCCATGCATGTCAATTTGCTATGGTTACCGATAAACTTGATTGGGACAAAAAAACCTTTTTCTTTAAAGACATGACTAATTGTCGTAGCCAGCATGTAGTCTATCTTATCCTGTGCCCATGTGGCCTTGGCTATGTAGGTGAGACTAGCAGGGAATTTCGAGTCCGCCTAAGTGAACATAAGTCGGCCATCTCTAACCAACGAACTGGTGCCCCCTTAGTTCTACATTGGACGGAAAAAAATCACACTGTCTTTGATCTCCGTTGGATGATCTTGGAACATATACGTTCCCCGAAGGATGGCAACATTGACGCTGTCAGACGAAAAAGAGAGGTGTTCTGGATGTTTACTCTTAAAACATGCGAAAAAGGTCTTAATGAACATCTACCATGGGAAAACGCTATCCAATAAGTGTCCCATAATTTTTGGGCCTTGTTTATTTAATTCGCTCTGTTCTGGATATTTTCGGTCTGTAACATCTTACAGCCTTGTGTGTATCTGCCCCTCATGAATCTGCCATGAATTTCCTGTTATTTCCAGACACTCACCTCGCTACTATTATCTTATAGTGATGTATCATAGTGTGTCATTAATTAATCATATATTTTTTCCTCTTTGGATCAGTATAGGTCCCTACAATTCTTTATTATTTTCGTAGTTGTGCGCTCATCCGTTATAGCTTTGCTGTACTTTTGGACATATGACGCCATTTGTTGAATTCATCCTGCCTCAGTTCCAATATGGCCCCACACGTTGCAGTACTGATATAAGAGTCTGACTTTGTCCTTTTACTATTTCGGTGGGTCCACCGATCGGACAAACTAATGAGACTTTGTTAGTCCTTCTTTTATATCTCTCTCCTATTTTGGTTACACTTCCGGTTCGCACTCCTTTTAAGGAAGACGCTTAGACCAGCACTTGTCTTCTCATACTGCGTGGACTCCGCCGTATCCGTTAGACGTTCCAATCTGCTCATTCAGGTAATTTTCTACCTTTATGTCCACCGGGGTTGAGTTAATTATTGTAGCGCCACTCTGGGGCATCTTTGATTTAACTCGTTGGCGTACTTATGCGTTAAATACTCTAATTCTTCTAGATGCTTCTCTGATTGACACTACTACTATGCCCATGAGACGGGGATCACCCTACGGGTCGAAATAAGTACAGATTTTACTGGTTTCATTTATTCTAACTCTATCGGTAAGCTTATTCAAACTATGTCTTTCCGTTAAACCCTTCCTTAAATTTAAAGATACGGATTGGTTTTTAAACTATTTCTGGTATTCGTGTTTTCCTTACAAACAGAAGCAGATTGTTTACATCACTTTATAATGAGCCCCCTCACCAGTGGAGGCAACTGAAACGGCGGAACTTAAAATTATCGACCTCACAAGCAAGACGGCGTATTGGATTCGTTAAGCTAATGTATCATAGTAAGTTCATATGGCAATCTCCTTCGCAACGTAAAGCCATTAACTATAGGAGTGTAGTGTTGGATAGAATTCATTTTGGTCTTACCCTGATATAAAACTGTATTTCTATTGTTTACAGTTAATAAACTTATGGGTTTATACTAGCTTAGTAAAATAGGGTAGTCCATTATTTAATGCTGGTATCTAGATATCTAGGAGGCCATTCCGCCCTTGCACCTAGTATATATACTTCTATTTCATCAGGCAATCTATTATTATCACGAATGGTTGCAGATTTGAAATAAGTGATCTAGTGTCAGCACTCTTACGCGGCTAGACGTATTTTGTCTATAGTTCTTTTTTACCTCAACATATGTACAACCCTAATTGGAATCTTGTTAGGTTTATTATATACTGGGGTTATCCTTCACATTTGCCCTTTAGGGTTACGTATTGGATTTATTGTCTATCCTTTAGTCCAGCTTGTGACGATCTTGGCTATTTACGATGTTTTCTATTATCATCAATGCACCTTATTTCTTCTTTGTAGTCCCAGATAGCTCAATAGCCTAGCTAACTGATGCTGGATGATTTCAGTGGCCCCGTACGCTTAAAGTAGGTGATTCTAATTTTGAATAGTGCATCACTTGGTGATTGGTATCTTTATCATCTATATCCTTTTCTAACATAGTTCGTGGCCCCATACATTTTCCTGATCACTGGGTTACCTGATCATCTTATTTTTTTTTTCTCTTAGGGAGAGAAAAGTTTCTGTAACTCTTGGGTCGTTTGGTTCTTATCTTCTTTGACTGACACTTCTGTACTCCATTCCTTCCAGCCCTATTCGTTTTAGCTGAGGAGCATTATTACCCATTTATGTTTTTTGCCCACAGACTTATGGTTACAAACTTTGTCAACTTCTACGCCTGTCAAAGATATGTACGTAATTTGTGCTGTCGCCTGAAAGACTCACCTTACACGCCCTGAGGAAGGAGCCAACATACTGTCTAGCTCCGAAACGCGCGTTGGCGCTTGTCTTGGCGGTTATACCTGATTGCACTTTTTATAATGAACTGTTTTTATATAAAAATTGTATTGTTTTATATGTACTTTTTTTGTACCTTTGTTGGTTTTGTATGATGTGTTGATGTTTATTATTATAGTTTTGTATTTATATTTTCGTTGACATGGTGTTTTGTTGTTGACATATTTATCTTTGTCGAAACGTTGTAATTAATTTTCTATGTTAAATGGATAAATAACTACTTCTAAAAAGGAAAAAATGAAAAAATTTATTAAATGACTTTTTCATAAAAAAACATTTCTCTGTCTACCTAGTCTGTGGGTATAATTTTATTCATATGGACTTAGAGCCTTAAAATTCAAGTATATAGGTGTAGGATAGTTCTGTTGTTTTTTGATTGCGTAAAGACATTAGGACCTGGTCCGGCATGCCACTGACTATCTATGGCAGATCAGACATATTTAAGATGGTCGCGCTCCTCCACCTTTTATATCAGTTAGAGAACCACCCATATCAGATTCCCCCTCGCTGGTTTCGGCAGGTAAATGCGGCTCTTGGGCAGTTCTTGTGGGACGGGGGGTAAGGTACGCGTGGCCCTGCGGACGTGCTTTTTATCTACCTACTGTGGGGGACTGGCGTCATCAGATATCCTGTCATATTATCAGGCATCTCATTTACTTGTATTGAATGAATGGTGGTATGGCGATCTGGAGGACCGGGCATACGCATTAGAAAGGCGGCTCCTGGGAGATCACTCGCTACACAGGGTTTTATACTCTGCATCACTGCGGGGATCATTGCCCTCGGCAACGAGGGTTGTGTTCCAGATCTGGAGGCAAGCGCTGCGGAGGATGGGGTGGTGGCATACACTAACGCGGGAGACTCCCCTCTGGGATAATGGGCGGTTGCCACAACTAGCGGCCTTGCAGGGATTTCGGGGCTGGGATCACATAGGGATATCGGCCCTGGGCGATGTCATGAGGGGTCCAGTATTGAAATCCTTCCAGGACCTTCAGGCGGAATTTCATATGCCAAGGTCCCAGTTCTTCAAGTACCTGCAATTTCAACATGCTCTGCTACCCAGTCTGGCGGGATTGGAGTCTTTGGCTGAGTTTAGTCCCCTGGAGATCAAAGTTTTTATGGGAGAACTCCTGGACCGTAAGATCTCCAGGATATATCAAACCCTGGTTATTCACTGCTCCTCCACGCTACAGAAATTTCGGGAGGGGTATTTAGGCCCCTTGGAGGAAGAGGATTGGGTGGAGGCCCTGGCTGCCCCGCGAGGAGCGGCCATAGCGGTGCGCCTGCGCCTGGTTCAGTTTAAATACCTACATAGGGTCTATTATACACGTATGCGTTTATGGAGGGCGGGGTTGATTGCCTCCCCTGTATGTCTCAGATGTGAGCAGGAGGAAGGTACATTAATACACACAGTTTGGCAGTGTCTCTCCTTAGATCGATAAACAATTGAAAACCCCCCTCCAGAAACGGAGGTGCTGGGATGGGATCTTCCCCGCTAGCCGAAACTAGCGCTCTTACACGTTTTGGAGGGGATAGGAGGCAACGTCTATAAACGCCACTTGTTGTTGGGTCTTACATTAGCCAAAAGGGACATAGCGAGGGCGTGGAAGGCACAGAGGCCCCCTGCATTAGCCGCATGGAAGAATGGCCTGGACTTTTGCATGGGCCTAGAGAAACCCATTTTCACTGCCAGGGGGTGCCCCCTAAAACACTTTAAAATATGGAAAAGGTAGGCGGAATATCGGGGATTGCTCCTAGACCCGGTTTCGATAGAAAGGGACCCGCGTTTATAAGATTGGGCTCGTAGGGGAGGATTCAGGGAGAGGGGTGGGTGGTGGAACCCTGGTGGGTATCTTTATTCTAACATTGGGATGGTTCTGTCTAGAGTGGATATATAGTGCGATCAGGGGGGGGGGGGGAGAAGAGTTAGATTTTGATTGTATAGCCTAATTTTTCTTGGGTACTACTCTGCAAAATGTCAAAGTCAATGATATATGTTCTGATTGTGCGGATGTCCCTGGGGTACAGGGCCCTGCAGTATATGTGCCACTTGACAAATAAATATATATATTATTTTTAAATCTGATTGATAGGTTACTACATGTTGATTTTGTTTAGGGTGGTCATTTAGCTGTGTGGCTATACATTTTTCATGCAACTTTAATACAAAAGGGAGTACGGTTATTGATATGATGTTTGTCTATCTTAGAGGGCTCAGTTCTTTCCTTTTTCAGAAGTCTTACATGTCCAATTTTACAAGAGTCATGTACAGAGTGATGTTGGATGGAATAAGCTATACATGTTAGCCTTATCAGTGCAATTGCATGCCTGACTTCATAAGCCTTGGAAGCAGGGCTGAGGGGTCATCCAAATAGTATGATGGTCTGGTGTGAGAGATGATTTATTTCAAAGTTTTGCAAAGAGATAGGGGTTTAGGGGTTTAGTTTATTGCACAGTTAATAAAAACTCACAACATTTAATAGCATGATTTCATTGCTAAAAATTTAGATTTAAAACAACCAATTAAAAGGAAAATGTCAGCTTATTTAAGGTCTTTAAAAGATTTTTAAAAGTCTTAGTTGGAATCTATTAGTGTCCCGTTTTTTCTTTGAGTCTGGCCGCAACTATTTCAAAATATTTTGTTGTTCTGCAATTTAATTGAGTTTCCGTGGGGTTAAAACACAGCAACACGGCCTGTCTGCAGCTGGTTATCCTCCTCTGATTCCAAAGAATTCGGAGCAGGGAACGCCTTATATCCAAAAGGTTTTTACAAATGCAGATGATGTGTATTAGATCCTCCTTGCCGGAGAGGCATAATCTGCAAAGATTTTTTGTTTGATCCCTCTTCCAGGGTGCTAAATGTGGCATTATGGGTATGTTTCCTAGGCGGAGGTTAAGGAACTTGTTTTTTGTTTTATGTGTGAGACCCGTTGTTAGGTACTGTTGTGGTTTGAGAGTTGTGTAGTCTTTCAAAACTCCCCAACCATGCTCTCTCTTGGCTAAAGTTGCCTTGTCCTCTTTCAATGAGATCGCCTTGGTAACTTTTGTTACCACTCTTTTGAAGGTTCCTGCATCTGTTGGAGATTCCCACAGTTCTGTTAGGCCCAGGATGTCCAATGATTCCATTAAATAGGTCCTTGCTGGGGATTTGTCTCGTTTTATCAGTTCAATCCAGAGATGTGCGTTTAGTGTTCCTTGTTCAGCTTTTCTTATTTTCCACCAGCTTTTTATGTAGGCGCCTCTTCTCTCCACTGTTTGTTTTTGTAAGCCGAACTCTAGGCGAATTTGAGCTGGTGACGAGTAACTTGTAAGGTGGAATATTGCCCTGAATGCATGACTGATGGTGTTATCCAATGTTGTTGCGTCTTTGCCTTGCATAGATTCAAAGCCATAGGTAAGCATTGGTTGTAAGCGAGCTTTTATTACCTGCAAGAGAGGGCCAAGGGTCCGGTCTGGAAGGGCTTTCTGGAGTGGCTTTATCGACATGGAAAAGGTTGTGCCCTTCCGACGAATGGCTTCTAATTGTTGTTTAAAGGAGCCGTTGCAGTCTAATGTGATGCCTAAATATTTGTAGGATAGTACCTGCTCTAGTTTCTGACTATCCAAACGCCATTGACATTTCCTTTTTTTATGATAATTTATTGTCATTGTTTTGGTTTTGTTTAGGTTGATTGTTAATGAATTTACTTTAGAGAATTCGTTTGTTTTGTCTAAAAGATGTTGAAGGCCAACAGGGGATCGGCTGATGAGGACCAAATCGTCGGCGTAAAGGAGGTTAGACAATAATGTGTCGCCCAGCCGTGGTGCATGAGATGTAATTGTTATAAGCGCTCTTGGAAGATCTGCTAAAAAGAGGTTAAATAACATTGGGGCCAAGACGCAGCCTTGTTTCAGTCCCTTGTTGGTCTGTATTTTTCTAGAAAGAAACCTCCCGGAACCTAATTTGATCTTGACCCAGGTGTTGGTGTGGAGCGCTACCAGCTGCTGTAAAAGCGGTCCTGGAATTCCCCATTTGTCCAATTTCTGCCAAAGCTTGTGCCGGTCCACATTATCGAAGGCGGCGGAGTAATCGATGAAGCTTAGAAATAAGGAGGTTTTGGTGGTTTTCGCCGCTTCTATCAAAAGGGTTAGCGCCATGATATTTGTTGTAGTTCCATGGCCGCTTCGGAACCCGGTTTGGGTAACTGTGATGATGTTTTTTTCTGTTGCCCAAGCTGTTAAGTCCTCCAAAATTAGGCCCGCATAGTATTTTGCTTCGGTGTCGATTAGAGCTATGAGGCGATAGCTTCTAGGGTCATTCCTGGCCCCCTTTTTGTAGATCGGACTTATGATTGATCCTTTCCAGGATGGTGGAATTATAGTTGTTATTCTAATTTCACAGAAGACTGGTGCTAGAATTTTGCTCCAAAATGCTGCGTCACTTTTGTACAATATTGGCGGTATCCCGTTTGGACCGGGGGCTCCCTCTGTTTTACCTTTGGATATTTGGGATATAATTCTGTCCGCTATTTCTGAGTTATAGGATTCCTCCTTATACTCTGTTAGATCAGATGGTGATGGTTGTTCTCTGAACTCCTTTTGTACTTGGTGGTGAGTTGACTTATTCATGTAAGGTGAATTTCCTGCTTTATTGGTTGTGCTGACTTTTTCTAGGTTCAGATACGTGTCATCGGACCGATCATCGCCGATGGAGGTCTCCTCTTCCAATGCAACTGTTTTGAAATGTGCTTCTAGAAAGTTGGCCCAGTCAGATTCTGATATGTTAGAGTCTATTCCTTTGTGGCCTGGATGCTGAAGGTTATGAATTATTTTCCAGAAGTTAGAGCTGTTCTTTTGTTTAGAACTGTGGGCGATTTTTACCCAGAGGTCCTCATTCAGTTGTCTTTTCCTTTCCCAGGTTTTCTTTTTTAATTGGGCTTTTTGAGTGCGAAGCTCCTGTTGTAGAGTATCGGTATTGGGGTCTTTCCGGAGCCGCTTGAGGATCTTTGTTATACCTCGTTTTATGTTTTTTATCTCTGGCGTTGTTATTTTACCGAAAATAGACCATGAGGTGTGTCCTTTGTGGGTTTTTAGTTCAGTCCCATGTTTAGCTCCCAGTGTCTGTGTGAAGTTTGCCCAGATGTTGGTCAAGGTAAGAAGTGGGCTGGGTGTTTGGTGTATGATGGCTTTTGCGCTGGCTGCTAACTTCTCAATATCTGACGTTTTACACCTTATTCGTCTGTAGTTTGCTGTGTAATCTAAGCCAGTTTGGCTTTTTTGCACCTCTGCTTTGTTTTCGCAAGTCAAGCTCAGATTGGCTTCCAAAGGTAAGTGGTCACTTTGAGAGCCTTCCCCTATCCTAAACTTGCTTATTTTCTCGTAGAGTGGAAGAGTCACCAACATATAGTCTAGATATGAGGTGGTTGTTGAAGAGAAGAATGTTGGTGCCGGTGGAGTGTCCTCTTCTTGGCGACCGTTGAGTACTCTCAAATTTAGCTGCTCTAGGTCTTTCAGCAGTTGGGAAGCTGTTTTTGTAGGTTTGCTTTGGGTCGGGAAAGATTGGCTTGGAATTTCCCAAACTTTATCCATTTCCTTGGTCATATCGTCTGTTGTTTTGTCGCCAAAGAGGTGAAGGTTAAAGTCGCCTGCTATAAACGTCTTTTCCATGTCCCTTTCTTCCATTAGTTTTGTTAGTACTTTGACGAGTTCCGTTGAACCGGATTGTCTGTGCTTTGGGTGTATATATAAATTGACGATGTATAGCTCTTTGATGGTTGTGTTGGATGTAAGTGTTAATGATAATACCTGTATCGCATTTGGTGGAGTTAGGTTTATTGTAAGTGTTTCTATTTCACCTATTGTTGTTATTGAAGCGAATATTGCCAGTCCTCCTGCCCTGTGTCCGAATGGGGAACTACTGATTGCCGGGTTTGATCGACTTGTGTAGCCTTGTAGTGATATTTCATTTGTCTCCCATGTTTCCTGTAGGAGTATCAGGTCGAAGGTATTAAAGTAATTTATTATTTCGGGGTCCTCTAGTTTATCCATGAGACCGTTTATGTTCCAGCTACAAATTTTGAGATTAGATCTTGGGGTGTCTCCTGAATTGGTAGTTGATGCTGGTGCTGTATGTCAATTTATGGTCCGTGTTATGGTTGTTCTGCGTAGAGCTAGTTGATTAGTGCTTAGTCGTTGAGGATTAGTTTGGTGGTTTCCCACTCCCGGCGATCGACTGAGGGCTCCTTTCAAAATCGATTTGACATTTTGATGGCGATCCCGGTAGTTTTCTTCAAGTAGCGGAGTAGGATACGCTGGCCTTTTTACTGCTTGGAGTTTAATTCCCCAGTGGGAGAATCTGCTTGTTTCCTGCATGATTTGGTTTGCAACATTGTTGGTTGTCCAGAAGGTCTTCGTTATTTCATTTCCATTGGGCGATTGGGCTGGATGGAATTCGATGGCGAGCAGGTCGAGGGTGTTTATTTTTTCTAATTTGTCGATTGAATTAATTAACTTCAGTATATTGCCCCTGTTTAGGGTGTCTGCTCTTCCTCTAGATTTAAATTCGGGTATGAAAAGTATTGTATCTGATTCGGATTCGCTTGGGAACCGCGATTCCTGGTGTAATTGTTGATTAGTTGTGTTGTTCTGTTGTAAGCTCTGGGTATTGGATAATGTTGAACTATGGATTATACTTGCGCTATGTTTTAATTCCTTGGTTTTACTGCTATCTTCTACTGTTGTAATGTCTGCTTGCAAGTTGCCTTTCGGTTCTATGGTTTTTGGCTGTATTGTGGGGTATGTACTATTTGTTGAATGGGCGGTTACTCTAGTCGATGTTCTAGAGATTTCAGATTCTTCTTGGGTATGTTTACCTGCTTCTGGGTCCGCTGGTGGTTCCTCTGCTTGACATGTGCTGTAGCCCCTTTTGGTCTTATGAGTTGGGGGTCGTAGATGACTCTGTAACTCCTGCCCTGATTGTTCCCTGGTTGTGTCGTTTGTAATGGTCAAGGTTCCTATTCTTGTTTTGAATGGGGTCTCTTTAACTAATTGATTTATGTGTTGAGGTGAAGGATTTTTGTATTCCATGGGTTGGGATGTGACTCCCGGCTGATCCTGCTCCTTTGGTGGAGTTGCCAGGCCGATCTCTTGTGTGGGCGATTGGCTAGCTGGTTTGTTATACCTGCCCTTCCTTATTTGTTTTCTTCGAGTGCGCGCGTTTTTTATATCCTGAACTAGGTCTACTTGACCTTTTGCTGAGTTGTTCTCTGAGGTCTCTTCTATTGTTTTTTCAAGGTTTGACTGCTGGAACCATTGCTGTGTGGCGCCGACTAGGTCGTTTTCTTGTACAGTTAAAATTGTGTCGCAAGATGGACTTTCCAACCTTGCTTTGTTTGTTAGTGGCATTGTTGTTGTTGATTTTATTTCCTCTAAGAGATTTCCTAGCATCGTTGGTAATGAAGATAGTTTGTCGATTATCGGTGAGCATACGCAATTAATTCTTTCAATTTGCAAAGAGATAGGATTAAAGGTGAACAAAGGAAATTCACGTTTTCTTAAAATGAATGTTTGCATTGGCTCCATTGTGGCAAGAGAATGGCCATTCTCTTTCCAGAGATTAACAAACTTATTTAGGAAGAAATTAGTGAATGTGTCACATCTGGGTTCATCTGCTTGGTAAAAAGGAGTAGAAGACACTTGTTTTAGTATGTGAAAAAGGTATTTAGGGCAGTTCTCTCACTGCTGTGAGGACTGTAAGTTTGGATCTGTACATGATCTTTTTGCATCCACTTCTGGACTCAGAGATGTAAGATAGGACATAGTGATGAAGTATTTGCTCCAGGTGCATTCAATCTTTCTTATGAAGAGCCGTCAGGAGTTTGTTTTGAGTAACATAGAGAAGCCTTTATAAGGACGTTTTGAAAAGGATGAAAACATTAAAGGGTGTTCCCAAGTTCCTTTGAATAATAATAGTCTTGTACTAGGATTAAAGAGTTATCTCTGGCATGTAGGGAAATTAGTGAGATTAAGGATTCACTAAAGGTTCTTGTAATTATATTATTTAGATGTCTGTGGAGTATTTTGGTTTTCGCTGGCCAAGAAACAGGAGAAGGGTGGTGGAGGCTATGGTGAAAGGTTAGAAATAAGAGGTCTGACCATTCAACTGGTCAAGAGGGCGCATTAGCTCTTGCTTGGCAACAAGGAGGTTGACGGTGGATACTTTGTTGGGGGTACTGAGTTTGGACTGCTGAAGGAGCTGGCGATCACTGACTTTGCCAATAGGTCTTACCTTGGGGACCTTAAGCCGTTGGTGCAGAGTTGGTGCTGAGCTGGTGCTGCGCTGGTGCTGGGGCGGGGTTGCCCTGCTGGTGGTGCACTGATGAGAGGTGGTGCTCTGGTGATGCTGAGATGGTGCTGTGCTGATGCTGAAGTTGTGATGCTCAGGTGTAGTGGAGTGATGCAGAGATAGTGCTGAGTGATGCGAAGGTGCTCAGGTGGTGCTGAGTGATGCTGGGTTGGTGCTGTGCTAAGGTGATGCTGCAGTGATGTTGCGCTGAATGCTTGAGTGGTGCTGCATTGGTGCGGAGTTGCGGCTGAGGTGGGGCTGCGCTAGTGGTGGTGCACTGATGCGGAGTTGGTGCTGTGCTGGTGCTGTGGTGATATGCCTGGGTGTTAAGCTACAGCTGCTTATGACAGGGAAGGCATCTTTGAAGTTGAGTTCCATCCTTTCAACGACACAACACCACCTCCTCACACCGAAAGCCTTTGTTTCAATTCTAGGAGCAAGTTCACACCTCAAAGGGGCAATTCAAATGGTAATTACCAGCTGCCAGAAGAGGGAGAGCAAAAGACCTTTAAGCCATCAGGAACTTTAAAAGTTACTTTTCTTTATTATTTAGCAACAATCTGACTCAACATTGAATTGGACATTAATAACTATTTAAAAAAATAGTAGTTTAATTGTTTTTCTAGCTAGCCCCAATCCCAAACACAAAGTATTAGTATTTATTATTGCATCACATGGTTTCCTATGGAACAGCCAGAATTACTACAGTGAAAATAGCATTTGGGGTATTTTCACTGTAACGAAATGTATAACATTACATCGTTACATGTCCTACCTTTAAATACCATGCACCTGAATTATGGGCAATAAAGGCTACTTAGGGAGGACTTAAAAAATATATAAAAGGAAGATTTAGGACTGCCAAAAGGGGTTACTGCGACAGGTCAAATTTGCAGTTTAGAGCTGTACAGCTATACTACGGATGGTGGGCCTGCAGTCATGTTTGTGTTGACACTGTAGTGGATGGCACAATGGGTGCTGACGTCCACGTGTGGCATTTACCTTACAAGCCCTGGGTACACTGAGTACCATATACTAGGAACTTATAAGTCAGTTAAATATGTCAATTAGGAGTATCCCAAATTTGCCATGTTGAAAGAAAAAGCACAAACACTTGATCACTGGTTAGCTGGGACTGAGTGTACAGAGTTCTGAAGACAGCAAAAATACACTGTCCAGCAAAAAGTGAAAAATCTGGGGTGATCTAACAGAAAAGGCAGCTTTCCTACATAGGTCCTCAAGTTACCCAGGCCACACCTTCCCTATATAGTCATAAAAGAGTGCTGGAAAGTTCATTGCTAAACTGGGCAGGTGATAAAAGTAGTGAAAAGGACAGGGTATAGCCAACTAAGACCATACAAGAGCAGAGTAATGCGTCTGAACCTCCGTCTTGACAGATGGCGTTGATGGCACATAATGGGTTATCCTTAAAGAGGACTGCGACCCCTTTGCCCCCCCCCCATCTAACTGCGCCCGCATAGGCATAGCCTAACGGCTAGAGCAGTCGACCTCGAAGCTAGGGAACCAGGTTTGATTATCGTGTCCGTCTGTAACGCAACTGTAAAGCACTCTAATACCTTCTTTTTTTGTTTATTTAACAGTTTTAAATAGCGCCAACATAACCCGAATCGGGTATCAGAGCGCTTTATATAGCACCAGTTGTATTACTGGAGGTTTTTGTTTGGCACAGGGAGATTAAGTGATTTTCCTAAAATCCCAGGATGTTGTGTGTCCCTGCCGAGACTCGAACCCAGTTCCCCAGATTCGAGGTCGACCACCCTAGCTGTTAGGCCAAAGTTCGCGCTATATAAAACAAAAAAAAATTATACCTTCTGTTGTGCAGCTTATTGGCTACCTTGAGAGAAAAAATTCTGCATTTGAGGCACCAACTGTAAGAAATAGTCCACTTTATAGGCCAATTCACAAAGGCATCCATCAGAACATGAAGCGGCACTCAAGTAGTACCATTACTCGCACTCCAAGACCTTTGTGAATGGCCCATTAGTGATTGACTTCAAATGGATCGTGTTCAAGACATGCTCAGCATTTCAGGGAGCCTTGTTCACTCTGCGATTGCCTGCTTGAAGTGCCCAGTAGTATCTGCAATATAATATTTGGAAATCCACTTTTACTGAGAATGTTTTAACTATACAGCAGCAGACTGCTTCTAGTACAGACTTTGTTTCAAAACTCTAATGGGTGCGAGCCACCTGGACTGCATTCCTATGGCTCTGTATCTTTGGCTGGTTCAGCAGAAGCAAACACAAGAGAAATGTAAACCATCTCAACCGGTTGCACTTTCTCCTGAGGCCATGGCAACGACCTATCATCAGGAGGGTGTAATTCACACAGACCCAAGAGATTCAATTACAGGAAGGAGCTGGCATTCATGGGACCTGCCTACTCATGCCAGTTTAGATGTTGTTTTACTGCTACATTATATAACACAACACTGCCTTCCTAATTTAAGTTTCACAACAACTAGCCTGAGTAATAACTTTTTTTTATTATTACAGTGCTTGCGGTCATGGGAATGTGGCTTCATGACACTACACAGTGGCAGCATTACCCAACAAATCGCTGAGTGACTGAAATTCTGAAGAGCAGTTTTTAGGATACATAATAAAGCAGTTCAAACGGAAAGCAGAAAGCTGAATTTAGAGATTTTATTTGGATTTATGCGCGTTTAGCGTTTTCCAATTTTCAGAGAGAGCTCACGAGGTGGCTCGTCTTACCTTTTACTTCCATTTTTCCATGTGGCAGGTCCTAAGTTACAAATGTATCCGAGATGTGAATTATCACGTCTAACTTAATACTAGGTACACACCACAAAATACTTTACTTATTCTATGATGTTCTGTCTGTGCGTGTCCATGTGTAGTATTCTCGGGTGAGAATTTGTGCAGCTTTGTATATCTTCTGTGCCTGTGAACGTATATCGGGGCCACTGGAATATTGCGGCAGAGGAAGGCCAAATTATGCCACTGGGTTCAGTAAATTATGTGGCAAGAAAAAGCAAATTATGTGGAGTAATACGGCACATTTTGTAATGGTATTACTTCATTCTTGAGACATTTTGACACTTAAGGAAAAGTAGGTCGCACACCGCTCGTCACACCAGCAAGTTGCCCCAAAGGACTGTGGGAAATGTAGTGGCGACGGCGGGTACGCCTATGCCACAAAAAGTAAATAGAACAGTATGTGTATGCGTTAGCCATCCCTGGACACGTGTTTCGAGGTAGTTGCCTCTCGTCAGCAGGGAGCAGGACAGTGTAAAGGGGTGCCGCGTGGACTGCCAAATGTAATTAAAAGCAGGTCAAGTACCTCTCCTGGCGCGCAGGTGCAGACTCAAGGCTCGTCAGCCCGTTGGCTTAAGGAAGCCGTTTAAATTGAGGAAAAGTAGGTCGCACACCGCTCGTCACACCAGCAAGTTGCCCCAAAGGACTGTGGGAAATGTAGTGGCGACGGCGGGTACGCCTATGCCACAAAAAGTAAATAGAACAGTATGTGTATGCGTTAGCCATCCCTGGACACGTGTTTCGAGGTAGTTGCCTCTCGTCAGCAGGGAGCAGGACAGTGTAAAGGGGTGCCGCGTGGACTGCCAAATGTAATTAAAAGCACTTCATGAACCACAATGCTTTGGGGTAACACGCTGGTAGGACGAGCAGAGTGCGGCCAATCGGATTTTTGTTTATATTCAGGCTCCCTTGAGCCGGTGGGGCTGACGAGCCCATGGCTACGCACCTGCGCGCCTTGAGTGGTACTTTACCTGAGAATATTTTTCGGCAGCCTACGCAGCAACCCCACACACATACCTACTCCCTGCTGACGAGAGGCAACTACCTCGAAACACGTGTCCAGGGATGGCTAACGCGACACTCATTTTCATTTTAAACTTTTGGCATCGGCGTACCCGCCGACGCTACTTCATGAACCACAATGCTTTGGGGTAACACGCTGGTAGGACGAGCAGAGTGCGGCCAATCGGATTTTTGTTTATATTCAGGCTCCCTTGAGCCGGTGGGGCTGACGAGCCCATGGCTACGCACCTGCGCGCCTTGAGTGGTACTTTACCTGAGAATATTTTTCGGCAGCCTACGCAGCAACCCCACACACATACCTACTCCCTGCTGACGAGAGGCAACTACCTCGAAACACGTGTCCAGGGATGGCTAACGCGACACTCATTTTCATTTTAAACTTTTGGCATCTGCGTACCCGCCGACGCTACTTCATGAACCACAATGCTTTGGGGTAACACGCTGGTAGGACGAGCAGAGTGCGGCCAATCGGATTTTTGTTTATATTCAGGCTCCCTTGAGCCGGTGGGGCTGACGAGCCCATGGCTACGCACCTGCGCGCCTTGAGTGGTACTTTACCTGAGAATATTTTTCGGCAGCCTACGCAGCAACCCCACACACATACCTACTCCCTGCTGACGAGAGGCAACTACCTCGAAACACGTGTCCAGGGATGGCTAACGCGACACTCATTTTCATTTTAAACTTTTGGCATCGGCGTACCCGCCGACGCTACTTCATGAACCACAATGCTTTGGGGTAACACGCTGGTAGGACGAGCAGAGTGCGGCCAATCGGATTTTTGTTTATATTCAGGCTCCCTTGAGCCGGTGGGGCTGACGAGCCCATGGCTACGCACCTGCGCGCCTTGAGTGGTACTTTACCTGAGAATATTTTTCGGCAGCCTACGCAGCAACCCCACACACATACCTACTCCCTGCTGACGAGAGGCAACTACCTCGAAACACGTGTCCAGGGATGGCTAACGCGACACTCATTTTCATTTTAAACTTTTGGCATCTGCGTACCCGCCGACGCTACTTCATGAACCACAATGCTTTGGGGTAACACGCTGGTAGGACGAGCAGAGTGCGGCCAATCGGATTTTTGTTTATATTCAGGCTCCCTTGAGCCGGTGGGGCTGACGAGCCCATGGCTACGCACCTGCGCGCCTTGAGTGGTACTTTACCTGAGAATATTTTTCGGCAGCCTACGCAGCAACCCCACACACATACCTACTCCCTGCTGACGAGAGGCAACTACCTCGAAACACGTGTCCAGGGATGGCTAACGCGACACTCATTTTCATTTTAAACTTTTGGCATCGGCGTACCCGCCGACGCTACTTCATGAACCACAATGCTTTGGGGTAACACGCTGGTAGGACGAGCAGAGTGCGGCCAATCGGATTTTTGTTTATATTCAGGCTCCCTTGAGCCGGTGGGGCTGACGAGCCCATGGCTACGCACCTGCGCGCCTTGAGTGGTACTTTACCTGAGAATATTTTTCGGCAGCCTACGCAGCAACCCCACACACATACCTACTCCCTGCTGACGAGAGGCAACTACCTCGAAACACGTGTACAGGGATGGCTAACGCGACACTCATTTTCATTTTAAACTTTTGGCATCGGCGTACCCGCCGACGCTACTTCATGAACCACAATGCTTTGGGGTAACACGCTGGTAGGACGAGCAGAGTGCGGCCAATCGGATTTTTGTTTATATTCAGGCTCCCTTGAGCCGGTGGGGCTGACGAGCCCATGGCTACGCACCTGCGCGCCTTGAGTGGTACTTTACCTGAGAATATTTTTCGGCAGCCTACGCAGCAACCCCACACACATACCTACTCCCTGCTGACGAGAGGCAACTACCTCGAAACACGTGTCCAGGGATGGCTAACGCGACACTCATTTTCATTTTAAACCTTTGGCATCGGCGTACCCGCCGACGCTACTTCATGAACCACAATGCTTTGGGGTAACACGCTGGTAGGACGAGCAGAGTGCGGCCAATCGGATTTTTGTTTATATTCAGGCTCCCTTGAGCCGGTGGGGCTGACGAGCCCATGGCTAAGCACCTGCGCGCCTTGAGTGGTACTTTACCTGAGAATATTTTTCGGCAGCCTACGCAGCAACCCCACACACATACCTACTCCCTGCTGACGAGAGGCAACTACCTCGAAACACGTGTCCAGGGATGGCTAACGCAACACTCATTTTCATTTTAAACTTTTGGCATCGGCGTACCCGCCGACGCTACTTCATGAACCACAATGCTTTGGGGGTAACACGCTGGTAGGACGAGCAGAGTGCGGCCAATCGGATTTTTGTTTATATTCAGGCTCCCTTGAGCCGGTGGGGCTGACGAGCCCATGGCTACGCACCTGCGCGCCTTGAGTGGTACTTTACCTGAGAATATTTTTCGGCAGCCTACGCAGCAACCCCACACACATACCTACTCCCTGCTGACGAGAGGCAACTACCTCGAAACACGTGTCCAGGGATGGCTAACGCGACACTCATTTTCATTTTAAACTTTTGGCATCGGCGTACCCGCCGACGCTACTTCATGAACCACAATGCTTTGGGGTAACACGCTGGTAGGACGAGCAGAGTGCGGCCAATCGGATTTTTGTTTATATTCAGGCTCCCTTGAGCCGGTGGGGCTGACGAGCCCATGGCTACGCACCTGCGCGCCTTGAGTGGTACTTTACCTGAGAATATTTTTCGGCAGCCTACGCAGCAACCCCACACACATACCTACTCCCTGCTGACGAGAGGCAACTACCTCGAAACACGTGTCCAGGGATGGCTAACGCGACACTCATTTTCATTTTAAACTTTTGGCATCGGCGTACCCGCCGACGCTACTTCATGAACCACAATGCTTTGGGGTAACACGCTGGTAGGACGAGCAGAGTGCGGCCAATCGGATTTTTGTTTATATTCAGGCTCCCTTGAGCCGGTGGGGCTGACGAGCCCATGGCTACGCACCTGCGCGCCTTGAGTGGTACTTTACCTGAGAATATTTTTCGGCAGCCTACGCAGCAACCCCACACACATACCTACTCCCTGCTGACGAGAGGCAACTACCTCGAAACACGTGTCCAGGGATGGCTAACGCGACACTCATTTTCATTTTAAACTTTTGGCATCGGCGTACCCGCCGACGCTACTTCATGAACCACAATGCTTTGGGGTAACACGCTGGTAGGACGAGCAGAGTGCGGCCAATCGGATTTTTGTTTATATTCAGGCTCCCTTGAGCCGGTGGGGCTGACGAGCCCATGGCTACGCACCTGCGCGCCTTGAGTGGTACTTTACCTGAGAATATTTTTCGGCAGCCTACGCAGCAACCCCACACACATACCTACTCCCTGCTGACGAGAGGCAACTACCTCGAAACACGTGTCCAGGGATGGCTAACGCGACACTCATTTTCATTTTAAACCTTTGGCATCGGCGTACCCGCCGACGCTACTTCATGAACCACAATGCTTTGGGGTAACACGCTGGTAGGACGAGCAGAGTGCGGCCAATCGGATTTTTGTTTATATTCAGGCTCCCTTGAGCCGGTGGGGCTGACGAGCCCATGGCTAAGCACCTGCGCGCCTTGAGTGGTACTTTACCTGAGAATATTTTTCGGCAGCCTACGCAGCAACCCCACACACATACCTACTCCCTGCTGACGAGAGGCAACTACCTCGAAACACGTGTCCAGGGATGGCTAACGCGACACTCATTTTCATTTTAAACTTTTGGCATCGGCGTACCCGCCGACGCTACTTCATGAACCACAATGCTTTGGGGGTAACACGCTGGTAGGACGAGCAGAGTGCGGCCAATCGGATTTTTTTTTTTTACATTTTGACACTTAACACGGTTTGTTCATTAGTTGCAACTCATTAATACATGTTTAATATCCAAATACAGCAATAAGCAACAGAAAGGCGATAGTCAACTTTTGCAAATGGCCTTCCATTGCGCGTCGACACGAATCGCCGCATTTTGTTTTAAAAAAAAATTAAAATCTTCACATTGAGTAGCAGATAATGAATTATGCGACACAACCAACAACGGCTAGAGCAGTCGTCCTTGAAGCCGGGGAAAACGGATTAGAGTCTCTGCGGGGACGCTCAGTAGCCTGGGATTCTGAGCAAATCACTAAATCTACCTGTGACCAACTAAATTAATGAGTCCATCTGTGACACAACTGGTGCTCATGTAAAGCGCCCGGATATCTTCAGGTCGAGGTCACCCTATAAAAAAAAAAAAAAAATGGGAAAAACGCCACAGCCGCACAATCGCGTAATTCCAGTGGCCTTTGTGTATGTGTACCAATGGTGTTGTCTGTACTTGTGTTTTATCAGAAAGCCCGGCTTTGGCTTTGTTAATGCACATCTGGTGTGTTTAAGGTGTGTATCACGAAGAACAGCGCTTTTGTTACAGTGGCACTCGTAATTCTCAGGGCCAGGTGTACAAAGCAGTTTTTCAGTCACAAATGCACCGAATCAGGGTTTGCAACAGAACCACTGCTTTTAGCAATATACTGAACCCCTTTTTAACTTTCTACTAACCCCGAAAATGGGTTGGAAATTGATCAGTTCAAGAGCCCTAAAGTTGGGGTGATAAGGCATTCATAAACGGGATGGGGTCCCTTGCAATCCCTTCCCTTTTGTGAATGTTTAAAAAGAAAAAAGTTTCTTCGATAGCAGGCAGTGATCCACAAGACCCCTTGAAAACAGGCTGCATTTTTTTTTTTTTTTTTTTAAGTTTTCTGTATTGAACCATGATCACACACAGGGTGGTCTGTTGACCCCAGCAGGCCACCATCCTTGTGATGGCATCCAATTGTAGTGAGTCACAGCTAATAATATTCATGAGATAGGTCGATTGCGACCCACTATGATTTGGATTTTTAAGAACCTACTTATTAGTACATAGGTCGGTTCTTAAAAGTCTTTACTTGATGCAAAAAAATGTTCGCAGCCAGATGGCTAGCCTGGCCTCTGCATTTTAAGCAATGGGTGGAACCCGTGGGTGGCTCAGTGTGTTGCTTTTACAACGGGATCGGAAACGTTTCCATTGTGACCTTTCTCCTTGCTCAGAGTTTATAACTCTACACTTACAATCTGTCATCGCTTCAGCAGGAGATAAGGTGCACTCGAGTGACCTAAGGAAACAGAGCGAAGGCGTCACCAGGGGAAAATTACTGCAATTCAAGCCTCAGATAAAATATTTCACAACTAAGAAAGTAATGCAAAGTGGAAAACAACAATCCAATGTTGGATTATATATATTTTTTTAAAGGTCAAAATGAGTTCTTCATGCTGGTTACACACACACACACACACAAAAAAAATCACTCTTTGTGAGAAGATACCAAGAAAAACAGAATGTTTCTTAATTACTCCCATGTCGGCTTCATTCTTGGCTTTTACCCTTTGTACTCTTTCGCGCAATATTATCACTGATAAATTATGCATTTGGTAAAAACTAACTTTTTCTGTGGCCTTTCAAAAACCGCAATGAGGGAAACGTCTCAAACACGCCAGGATACGGCATCCACTATTCAAAGAGTGAGTGAGTGTGTTTTTCCTATATCGGCATACAACGAACACAGAGAAAACAAGGGGCCACGGAAGTAATTGGGGGGCATCTCTTCCAGGAGGAAGGGGGACCTTCCACTGAGAGCATCACCGGCGGTATTCCACTGGCTCAACTGTCCAGTGTCTTAAGTATTCAGACCTGGGGCATAACACAGGCACTTGCAGTGCTGCCCCCCCCCCCCCCCCACTCATCAAGGGCCTCGCCACCCTTCAGGGACAGGACGGGAGCACATTTAGCCCAAGAGCAATAAATAACTGGGAGAAATGGTAGAAAAAGGGGACCCTCTTCATTTTGCGTTATGCCGCTGATTCAGACGCCACTATTGGACAGATTAAACTTAAAGTAAATCTCACCAAAGTGGGACTATCTGTTGACATCAATTAAGGGATGAGGCCTAGAAGATCACTGCGACAGTTCAAAGATCAAGGGGTGAGATGGTGCGACAGTCCAAAAAGGAACAGGTCCAAGGACAGCCCAGGGCAAGTTACAGTCCTGGCCTGTAGGAGAGAAGTGTAGTATCCAGGCCAATTTGAGAGACCAAGGAAATAAACAAACAAACAAACAAGTGCCATCCTGAAGGCAGTGTGAGTACCATGGAGAGGGCCAACCTGTAAAAGCGTGGCTGCCTCTAGCAAAGTGCCTGTCCGATCAGTGGCGGTTATAAGGAACAAGGGAACCCAATCTGATTGGTGAGGGACCTTGGGTAGTCATGAGTATTAAACAAAGTGGTCCCTAGACAAGGACAATGTATTTACTAAAAAATTAATATAGAATCAGCACTATATTGGAAGCTGTCCAGCCGGACAGTTTATATTTTAATTCTGAGAATGTAAAATCGAAACAATGAAGTGGGACACAAGCCTGTGTCCTACTAGGTGTACATACAGAAAAGACAAAAAACAAACAGGAAAGCTCAGGCAGAGCGGTTTGCTTGCATGTTGTACATTTGATGTTGTGCAAACAGAAATATGGTGAGACCCCGCTACACATAAATAATATGCATTGGTAAAGTGTTTACGGAGTACATATGGTCGACGACGTTTCGATCCCGTTTGAACATTATTGGGATCATCATCAGGACATTAGGTTTACATGCCTGACTAAAGGATTCCGGTATGTAAATTAACTGGAAGTGCTGTGTACCACATCCGCAGTAACACTGCTGTGGAGCTTCAAGCTGGTCTATGGACCGTTGGCTAGAATGATGTGTACCGCGTCCGCGGTTACCACTACAGTGCAGCTTCAGGGTGGTCTGTGGACCTTACTTAATTAGGAGACAACCACATTCACGGTAGGGACGTCCGATGTGACCGATGTGCGTATCTTCGCCTAAGTGGGGTAAGGCCAAAATCTAGATGCACCGCATCCACGAACTGCCACTTCAAGCGGTGGTTTCAGCGAACCGAGTGTTACGAAGCGCTGAGGGTAAAGGATCGTCTTCGCAGAAAGTCTTCCAGGATACGCACATCCTGGAAGACTTTCTGCCAAGACGATCCTTTACCCTCAGTGCTTCGTAACTCTGTCCAGCTGGACAGCTTCAAATATAGTGCTGATTCTGGTTCTATATTCATTTTTAGAAAATACATTGTCCGTGTCTAGGGACTACTGAGTTTAAAACTCCTGTCCTATCAGTGGCGGCTGTTTATATTTGAAAGTTGTGAGGCGAGAGGGCGAATATTTCGACCCACTTTCGTGCAGTGATAGAAACCCCAAAGCTCTTGATCGTGGCCAGTTATACACAGTGCAGATGTCTGTATGTGTAACCAGACCGTCACAAAGTCAATCCGGATTGGTATACTGGGGAATAATGGCATCCATGTTTATAGCACTACAAAGCCCCAGCCTGTAACTAAAAACAGAGAACATGCACGAGATTATTTTAAAATTGTATTACATACAGTATACAGCTGCCACCAAATGTGCAGGGATTTAGAGTTGAAGATGAAACAAGCGTAGTAAAAAAAAAAAAAAATTTTGTTAGTAATACACAATCATACTGTATCTAGTGCAAACCTTTTTTTATATGTTTCTATTACAAGAACAAACTTCACAGCTCAGCTGCTAAAACCCTTATATTACCTCTCAAAAGAACACAGTTTAGACACCAGGGAGCCTCAAATGATTCTTTCAATTAAAGCCATATACACTGGCTCCCAAGCAGCCTTTAAATGTGCTGATTAACCAATTACACAGATATACATTTATTTTGGGCATTAAGCATCCCGGAAAAAGGATTGCTTCTTCTCTTGCTGTCTGGCTCACCCATACCTCCACAGCATAGACCCTCCCCCCAGCCCTTCCTTTCAGCCAGAGGCACCTCAAGGTCCGCATTATCTGTCATGGAACCGCTGTTATACATTATAAATAAGAAAGGAAACGTATGGTAACATTAAAAAAGATGTGAAATGATGTTCCCAATAGAGCCCGCACAATTCAATCACTGAGGTTATCCACACGGCACTTACGGCTAAAGGAGGTTTTGTTGTTTTTTTGTTGCTCCATAGGGTTACGCTCTCTTTATCTCATCAGCCCACTTGCAAGGTGCCCATACGAAAGACATGGACCCAAATTGGGAACTGTACGAAGAGGAATTGCATTCCAAACACAGTTATAGGTGGTGGAATATTCCTGCACCCGGATTTACTGGATCCGGGAACAATCTGGGTTTTACCAGCTGGAAAATCCAGCAGGTAAAAATCGCTGAGGGAAAAGGCTGCATTGTAGCCAGGACCCCTTCCATGAATGCTGCTCAGACCACAGACAAGGCAGATGGGGAACATTACATGCTCCCAGTGCCAGCCAACATTCTCCACCCCTTTCTTCACTCTCCTCAACCACACCACCGCAAAGCTGGTGGAAAATGTGTGCTTTAAACCCCATGGAAAATGGAATACCATGCAGAGTCCTTGTAAATCCAGGCCCACGCGGTAATTCCCATTACATTGAGGTTTAACTTGTAATTGCACAGTGCTTGCGGTTTGTTATCACACATTACCGGTTACTACTGGTGCAGAGTTTGAACACTGTATGGAGAGGTGGGCACTGCACTAAAGGCTCGAGACTTGCGCTTGGCTCTGCTCGAGGTCCTGTTGGAATCTCGAGCCCATAACAAGACAAGTTTTCATGTGACTTCTGTCTGCCACCCTCCTTCTACCTAGGTTGTGGCATAATGGCCAGAGCTGCTCCTTTGGAACTGGGGAATTTGGTTCAAGTCTCGGCATTCGCGCAATAGCAGGCTGTCATCCTGGGCAAATTACGTCCTCTGCCCGTGCCTATAAACATTGACTGTGACCTTGTGTAATATAACTTGTGTTTATGTAAAGAGCTCCAGAAAATAGAAAAGTAAAAACAAAGCGTTAACATAAGGAATGCCAGATTCTCAATTCCTGGCTGGTTTGTAAAAGTGAAATCAGAAAAGCTGGAAAAATCGTGGCTTCTCCGCTTAAATTGTGTGATCTTCGGTAAGTTTTATTTCACCAAAACCCCTTTTTAGGTCGCGCATGCACTGGTCTTGCGAGAAATTTTGTGAGGGCTCCAAAAAGTGCTACCAGGCCAGTCTAGAGCTACAATGCATGTGCGCGAGTCGCGCTTTACCGCGATTACTTTCACTTTTGCGGCCACACGGCCGCTTTGATGTTCTCCGTGAGGCTTCAATAGATTGCAGCAGTTAAAACAAGCATTGGCATAGCCAATAGGTCTCGCTTTTGGGACCTTATAAGTGTTTAGTTATGCAACTGTTGCATGGCTAAACACTTATAGGGTCCCAAAGGCGAGACCTATTGGCTATGCCAATGCTTGTTCTTCAGTGTCGCATATGAAAACACTTTCAAATAAGTGAGCTCAGAATACCAGTTACACCTAAAAAGCATTTGTGTTTGATTTAATAGACTATAATGTTGCTAAATATTAATCTAGGCCATCCAAAGGGTTTACATGATAAACCAGCAGTGAACTAAGAGTTAAGACGGTTAAGTTTAAAAAAGGTCACTTTTAATAAGTGCTTCTCTGAGCAGTGCTATAATGTGACACATTAATACTGAGGCGTTCATGTGTTAAAGAATATACTTTTTTGAATTTTGAAGAGACTAGCGTATATTACACGGTGTTTGTGGTAGGATATACATATCAACATTTTCAGGGCTCGGCTTGCGCATGGGCTCTAAGAGGCGAGCCAGACCCGTGGCTCGGCTCTCCCTGTTAATTTGTCGGCTTGCCCACCTCTACCTGCAACTTTTATCTGGGTCCATTTTCGGCTACTTAAAGTGCCTGCGGATAGATCAACAAGGATTAAAGGCCCAGTTATCACATCTAGAAATATTTAGCAGCGGTACTTCAACGCAATGTAACTTCAACAAAAGACAGCGATTACACGAGTCCACCAGAATGTAAGAGACTGAGGCAGTCATTATTATATTGCATTGTCATCTGTGCACTTCTTTCTCTGGGGCTGGTGTTGGAGCCTAGGTCCTATTCTCCAGCCCAAAGTTCTCACTTTGGTCTCTAGAGCTGCCGGGTTTCATACTGCAATTTTGAGCCCCAGCCCCATACACTAGCCCGACTCCTAAACTCGGTCTTTAGAGATGGTTAGCCCTGAACTTTTACCTCTATTTCTAGAGCTGGCCCATATTTCAGTCCTGAACCTTCACCTCTTCTGATAGGGCGGATGTGCGCTGGGCGCCTTATTCCAAATTGAGTTTCACCTCTGCAGCTGATAATATAAACTGGGCTCTATATCTCAGCCCAGAGTTCTCCCCTCTCCCCCTAGAGGATATTTTCGTGGCCTCCTTATTTTAGTACAGACCTCTCAACTTTGTAGAGTGAACTTATTTTAGCGCGTGGGCTACACATTGCAGCCCTGTGCTCTCTCTCACCTCTGCTTCTAGAGCGGTTTCAGCCCGTGCTCTCACCTTAGCCTCTAGAGGAATTTCAGTCCTGCACTATCGCCTCTGCATCTGGAGTTTGCATTATAGCAGGATTCATATTTCAGCCCTGAGCACTCACTTTCCAAAGAGAGGGAGTTGATGTTTGAGCCCGAGTTCCATATTTCAGACCTGATCGCTCACCTCTAGCTCCAGAACTGGTATTAGATCCAGGGTTCCATATCTCAGCCCTGTGCCCTCACCTTTGCCTCTATTTTAGGTACTACTGCCTGGCATACTTCACTCCTCCGCTCTGACCAGAGGTGGGTGAGGTACTGAAAGCTTGAGGCAGCCTCGAGGCAGATGCCTGGCTCAGCTCGAGCTCCTTTTGTAACCTCGACCTTAAGACAAGTCGAGGCTTGTGCCTGCCTCACACCGCCTAAACTGAGTGTCCAAGAATTAAAGACAAACCTGTAAAAGACAGAGAACGAGTGCCCTGCACTTCATTTGATGAAGGTATGGCAGTGTCTAAGGGCAACAACAACCATTATAGTGAATATGGTTATTTTTCTCAAAAGAATGTTGGAGAAATTCGTAAAAATATTTGCATTTTCTAGGCGACACATTCAAATCCTTTGCTCACAGCAACGAGGAGTTCCAACTTTCGGAGGGAGCCAGGCTCCAATACATTCAGCTTCGTCACTGGGTATTCACGTCTTCCTTAACGCAGGCCGCCACCCAAGCGTTCACCCCTTTTGAATGCTTAGTGCGCTCCTTCGACGACTCGAAGGGACTTATCTCTCGGACCTATCAGGTTTTACAACATCCCCCGCTTGTGACTCTCCATCCTTATCAACGTCCCTGGCAAGCGACAACTTCCTCTGACATCGCTCCAGCCCAATGGAACCGCCTGTGGCGGGATATCCCGATGGTATACTGCAGCGTCTCTCAACGGGAGACTGCATATAAGATCAGGACGCACTGGTACTACACCCCTCTGACTGCACAGGATGTTCCCTGCTTCCCCTCCCCTGTGCTGGAGATGCTCGAGCTCCCCGGGCGATTTTATTCATATTTGGTGGGCCTGTCCGCTCTTGACTATTTTGGAAAGAGGTACTTGGTCATATTAAAGTGGTGCTTGGCTTCCCCCTGCCTGAAACTCCAGTTACAATTCTCTTTGGCCTTTAACCTGACAACCTACGGGTGCTTACCAGCAGCGACTGGCATATCGCCCTTTACATGCTCGGCGCCGCTAAACAACTCATTCCGTTGTACTGGAAAAAAGCAGAGACCCCTCCCATTAAAGCCTGGTTAACGTGTTTGTGGCACACAATAACTATGGAATTACTAACAGCGCGCTTCTTGCAGTCTAGTGACACCCATTTCACCAAAATATGGCAGCCATTAGTCACCCACCTTTGTAAAGTGGAACGCGTGCGTCTTTTGCCCCCGAAGCTCCGGGCTCTACGCCTCTTTGAAGACGCTGTGTCTCCACCTGAACCGGACAGATTATCTACCTAATCAATCTGGCCCTATCCCTCACCCGCCACGGTGCGCCCCGGAAGGCAATCTGACCATTCTACGCCTTTGCCCCCCCTTCCCGCCACCCTACTTCCCCTCGCTATTGCTTTGGATCACTATTCACGGATCACACAATTCATACGGCTTCCCCCTCCGGTCTCTTTCTATCTGGCTTTAACCCCCCTGTGCTACTCCTCTTTCTTCTCCTCAAACCTTCATGCCTGCTAACCCGCCTGAATCTCTTTCTTTCGGTTTCGCTCTTTATTCTTGTTCATGTTGAAGTTGGGTCTTTCTTGTTCTCCCAGCCTAGATGCTCCTTTACATTGCACTCCTACGCAGTGCCTCTTGTACCACGCGGCCGGCCCGCCATGGGTTGTAGGTGGCTTGCTGTGTAACATCTGCATCGATAACTAAGACCTGTGCTTTGTACGCCTATTCTAAACTATGCGTCCGGCCCTACAAAGGGTTGTAGGCGATACGCTGTGTACATGTCGACCCTTCCTTTGGTTCTCCTTTGAAAATAAAACGGAATAACATCAAAAAATGTTGCATTTTATAACGTGCAATGGCCTTGCGGGATCTTAAAACAATACTGATATTTTAGTGTGTGTATATACACACACAATACTGTATGTACCAGGACTTCAGAACAGTAGTAAGAGCATGGGTACTGTTATTATAACATAGGCAGTTAGGAGGCTCTATTTCTGTTGAGGTGACCTCTTTGCATGACACTACCCGTCATCCGCACATTCTATGTATTCTGGAGCTGGAAGGAACAGTTGTCTCCTGTGCACGCCAGAACACCATTTGTTGCAAAGCTATTTCAAGGAAACCACCTTTTTGCCCATTCTTTAGGCCTGGTGGCTTAATGCACGGATGTAGCTCTGTCGCCTCATATAACTGCTCCATGTGTAGTGCCAACAGCAACTACTTTATTTTGATTTAGAAGAGAAGAGGAACAATGGCAAAGAGGACTCTAGCTTAGCACTGGGGAGCGCCGAGTGTCCCCCTACATCAGCATTGGTGTCGTGACTTAGAGTAATGGTGGCAGAAAAAGAGGTGTTTATTCATAGAGGGTGCCCCCGTAAATAGTGCGGATATGGGGGAAATGGAACTCATTCAGAGGAAACATATGCGCTCCTCTGCCGGAGGAATCTGATCCAGACCTTAGTGACTAATACCTACTCACGGTCCGGGAGCCACAGGACCTCGCTAATATCAGTGATTGAACACTGCACGTCGAAAAAGCTGAAGAGATGCAAATATCCACTCCTAGCCACATCCAATACACGACCTTGTACAATGTATGATCCTGCAATTGTAAATGTTGTTTGTAATCAGCAATGTTGTAAGCAAATACCAATAAAGAGAAGAGGATTCTCCAACGAGCAGCTCGCAAGCTACTGGTAGTTCTCTAGCTACCTACAAGTAGCTCTCCTGCGTGCAGTCCCACCGACTAAATTTGAAGCTTTTCCTAGGTTGAATTAATATTCAGAAAACAACATTTTAAAGTGTGTAATCGAGACGGAAATGTGTGTATTTTCAGAACAAATGAAGCTGATATTTGCAGAAAAATGACTAGGTTTCCAAAAGATATCTAAAGTTTATATTGGAGTGATAAACATGTGGCTATTAGAAGACTCGTTACAAACAATATTACCTCGATGCTCGGACATTGCAGCTGTGGCTGATATGTATTACCCATGTTGTTACGTGGGTATACATTGCTGTTAATCCAAATTGACAAAGCTTCTTTTACATTACTGCTGGCAACACTCCTGATACACTAAGGGTATCACTGCTGGTGATCTTGCATAGAGTGGCCATTAAGGTAATCTTGTCTAATCAAAACTAATACTAGTAGCTCATGATGATATTCATGGAACAGATGTAGCTCTCGTTACAGAAAAGGTTGGAAACCCTGGATTTAGAATAACACAGATTCCTAAGAGAGTAATTTACAGGCACTGATATTGGAAACCGATTAGTACTCACTTGTTCAATCTCAGGAGGAACGGAAGTTGCATTAATCCCTTCCCCGCTCATGACGGAACCACTCCGTCATGAGCCACGGTTGCGCTGTGCTCATGACGAAGTGGTTCCGTCATGCTGTGGCCGTTGGCGGCCGCTCCGCCCACGCGGCGCTAATTCCCCGCCTGTGAGGGCGGAGACGTGACGGAACCACTCCATCATGAGCACAGCTCAACCGTGGCTCGTGACGGAGTGGTTCCGTCACGAGCACAGCGCCACCGCGCTGCCCCCAAACCCCCCCCAGCGCCGCGGCGGAATTCCTGCCGCGGCGAAGGGGTTAAGAATCAAACCCCAAACTGGGCAGTCAAACACCCCAAAATCACATGTTAATTTAGTAATATTTACATTCTCAGATAAGTGCATATGTGCAGCCTCAAAACAAACATATATTGCAATGTGCTAATGAGGAGACTGTAAAACATACCTTTGGTCAACCGTCTGACAAAGTGTCTTTCTGAAAATAGAATTAAACTATTTCATGTGCTCCTTGTCATTTCAAGGAAAGATTTTTTGGAAACTTGTCAAAAAGAGTTGCTTCCATGACTTTGCGAAAACTGGTTCCCTAGTGTTTTTTTCCCCCTGAAATTCATAGAAGCTGCTTTTTAGTTGTCAAATCGCTCATCATTTTTAAAAGATCTGTCAGTAGCCTAAAAAAAATAGTCAATTCACTAGAACAGGTTCGTTAAAATAGTGTCTAGTTTGACCAATAGGTTTAAAATGCAGTTTATCACTCTATTTTCTTGTATTGACTCAAAGCATAGCTCCGACCCATTTTTTTTAAAGCTTTAGCGGCACCTCCTTTGATTGACAGGTTGGCGCCTCATCCCCCCACCCCGCGCCTGCGAAGTTTGATTTTAGTTGCTCCCTTACCCAGCAGCGATGTCAACCTCATACACAGTGCCTATCCCCGGGATAAAACATTGACAATCCCCCATGGCAGTATAAGCCACATGAACAATCCTAACCGATGAGACACAGACACTATCAACCCATGGGCAACAACGGCCAAAGGGTCACTGTCAGCCAAGAGGGAAGAGTCAACCCAAGGGACAGTGAAGCCACGCACTCTCACAGAGTGCCAGCCTCACACCAGCCCAAGTAAAAGACGAGCCCCAATAAGCCACAGGCATAATGTAAGCTCAGGGAACCTAGCCAGCCACAGGGACTGTATCAGCCCAAGAAAGGTTCCAGTAATAATGGCACAGCATCAGCCCTGTGGGCAGTGCCAGCCACCTGGACAGTGTCAACCCAGGGGACAGACGCTGCATGGACAGTGATAGCTCCTGTTTGCAAAATAAACATTATTTGAGAAGCTGCTCGTTTTAAGAACAGTTCACGCACCAGTGACAATGTGCGCCCCGTAGACAGTGGCAGCCAGGGACGGGCACTAGCCGTAGAGACAGTGCCAACCAAGAGATTAGTGTCACTCTAATAGAGAAAATGCCAGACACTGGGGCAGTGTAGTCTCATTGAGAGAGGCAGCCTAAAACTACCCATAGACAGTCGTAAATAAAGCGCTATCCCCCGGGCATCCTAGAAGACAGCACCAGGGAGACTGCCAGCCCAACTGATGGCACCTGTACAAGGACACTTCATCTCCAGTGGCACACTGACCGGTTGTAAAATTCTGGGGTTTTGAACACTGGACTTCATGGGTCTGATAGAGCAAAGCTACTACAATTACAGAAAATTCAGTCACCCTGCCAGACACAGTACCAAAGTCTACTACGGTAATATCACAGAGAAAGAATACATTCCATCAAGCAAGCATTCCCGAACCACTTGAACAGTCTTCACTAACACACATGGGAGCCTAAGACTGACAGATAATTCCATTTGCATGGCCACACCCACCAAAGTGTAAAGCTGTAATTCAATTCAACCAAAAGAAATCTAAAGAAATCTGACACGACAAAGCGCTACAATACCTCATATGGGGTAGTAAACGTGATCTAAAGGCAATTACAGTACAATACATGTAACACACTAGCACCATAACACTCAGTAGTAGGGCAATCGATTGTAGTTCATGCAGACTGCATTATAATGTTCCTTAAACTTCTTGACACTCTCTCACATAAGACAGACAACACTGCTGTCGGTCATGCCCATCACCCAGTACTGTACCACTCCACAGCAATAAACCACCCATCACCAACTGAACAAGCATCGATAACTGAAAAGATCTGCCACATGCCGCTGGCCAACGAGGACTCGAATTTAGTCCACCACTGCGGGTTCCAACTATCTGCATCAGTAATTTTTAACCTTTTAACTTCTGAGCAATCCCAATTAATCATTACTGGATTCCGGGGACCTCAACTGAAACATTATTGGACTCTGGGACTACCACAGAGTCATTACTGAATGCCAGGGACCCCAGCATAAGCAATTTCAAGGATTTGGACCACAAAGCAAAACACAAAAATACAGACACAACAAACATTCATCAAATACAGAGATGATGAAACATTTTATTTACACGGATGATCAATCTACAGATGATGAAACCTTTAATTTAATTCACAAATATATTTTTTTTTTATTTCAATGGGAAGGTTGGATATTTTTACATTCAATTAAGGCCGCCAGTAGGCATCGCAGACACCCTCAGAAATCGACCAAAAACTCTACTCCCCGGACACGGGGTGTTGAGAGCTCCGTACACTCCTGAGCACCAATTCAACTGCACTTGCTGCACAAATAAAAGCAGCCAAGAGTAGCAGACTGACACCTCTACCTCCCTTACCCCTTTCCCATCATGCCTGACCATCACTCCCCTCTTGAAACAGACTCCCTGTCCCTTTCAGAAAAACACAAGCATTTGCAATGCAATAGGTCTTGCATTAACAGGAGTTTAAACTATTGGTATAGCAATAGCTTAAACTCCCGAAAATGCTAGACATATTACATTGCAAATATATATTTTTTTAATTTACTAGCGCCCATGCGGAGCTTTCACATTCATGAAGGGCGTATTCTACAGTAAAGTGAAAACACAGAATGGGGGTTTTCCAAAAAAAGCATGTTTGTCAAGTTGATAAACAGATTTTTTTACGTTGTAAAAGCGCCCAAGCCGCGCTTTCCCTTTAATGTCGTCCGCGTACCTTTCTTTAGAAGCAGTTTGTGTAAAGAAAGGGGTGCAACCTCTATGAATCTGTAAGCGTTGCATGGGTGTCAGTAAACAAATTAAATAAGTGCGGACGCTAAATGCAGACAGCGCTGCTAAAATAAATAAGCGCTGTCGCTAAATGCAGACTTTGCTGCTTAAATAAATAAGTGTGCCCGATAAATGCGGACCGCGCTGCTAAAAGAAGGAAAGAAACGCGGCCACTATAGTTAAAGTGGACCGCCTTTAGTAAACATTAAAATAAAAGCGTGCGGCGTGCTGGGAGGTAGTGGGTGCAATAGCGGAAGAGCATTAAATAAAATAGCGCTCACCAACTTATAAAGCAGACAATGTAACACCAGTAAAAGGTCCAGTCGTCATGTGAGGTTACAAATGCAGACAAGGCGTACCAAGGAGGGACTAACAAACCTAATAATGAATCGGAAGCCAGCGCTTACGAAGGACAAGGACACAAGCCAATTACAAATATGGGCGGAGAGTGGGCAGGGCTTCTATTCCGTACTCCACTACTGCATGCCTCAGGCTCGACCTAAAGAAAGGACCTCCCACACGCTGCAGCCTCTCTGCAATAAGGGTGCCATCAGACCTAATGCAAGCAAAATAAACGAGCATCCATACATCTTTTGTCAAATAAGAGTCACAATTGTGATGCAGTCGGCCATTTACACTTTTGTTTGCTTCACTAATGGGACTTCTTAAAATGTTTTCACTAGATACAGTCTGATTACCCATTACTAAAAGGCATTCTTTAAAAGCACAGTTTGGGCCTCCAACCTTTTCTGTAATAAGATCTACTTGTGTTCAATGTAAACATCCAGAGCTACTAACAGTAATGGTGGCCACCCCTTCTAAGATGGTCAGCAGTGATAACATCAGGTCATTAAGCAGGGTTGCCATCAGTAAAGTAAAAAAACATTATCAATTTGGAATGCCTCCACATTGGTAATGCATAAAAACCCTGGTTCCAACCCCCTGGCACAAATGTAATAATATGCTTTAAATACATTTTGAAAATTGAACCATTTTTCTCCAAACATCACTTTACAAATTATAAAAATATACACATTTTTGTCTCAAATACATGCTTTTGTACTTTTCGTATACATGGAATATTCCAACCAAGCAAAAGCTTCTATAATAGTACGATGGACTGCAACCAGGAGAGCTACTCACAGGTACCTGGAGGGCTACTGGTAGCTCACGAGCTACTCGTTGGAGACGCTTGGTTAAAGAGTTCTGCCATAAAGGGACTTGCAGAGCTGCTCAAGGCTGCCAGGTTTCTGAAACCGGTGCACCCGTCTCACACTTTATCATCTCGCACACTGCTAAATGCCCACAACATGACAACCGCACCTCGGTGGCCTTCACCCACGCACGAGAAGGAAACACTTCCACACAGGATCACACCAAAGACACGACCCTTCCAACCACACACCACAGGTGTCGCGTGCTACCCATGTTGGCAAGTGCTTCGGAACCCCATATACCACATAGTAAGCACTATATAAAATATTGCTATACAATACACAGATGTACAGTGCAAGGCATGTGCACCACGAGGAAATATCCAGTCAGAAGGATGGAGGTGGTCGGCTGCTGGAGTCCAAGCACTCAGACTGCGCTAGCTACAACACACACACTTTCAGGCGCTATAGTGATAAATAACACGAATACGTGCTGCAGGCCTCTGGAGGTTTCTGCTGCCCCTCTGCCACTGCTCCCGGGAGCCTCGCTCTGTGACCCCCGCCCTCCTCCCCAGGCCCAGCGGCTCTCACTACCTGCAGGAAGCTGCCAGGTCCGACCTGCTCCGATGCACCCCGTCGGGAGCCTCACTCAGCCTGTGCGCGGGAGGCTGCTGGGAGCGATGAGAGATCAGGCGGGGCCCGCCCCCCCAGCCCGGGACACGCCCAGCCGAGCCCGCCTCACATCGGATGGAGCCGGGCCGCCTGCAGGACCGCCCAGCTCCTTCATGTCCGGAAAGTCGGAAACAGTAGTGCCCCGTACCCCGTGCACAGACTGTTTACAGTACTGCGCGGTCGAAGTTGAAAATAAACATTATTTAGTGTTTGGATGTGGAAGTGTCACGCATACGCCTATCCCCTCCGTTCACTGCATGTTCACAAATTTTAACCGTTTCGTGACTCGGTGCTATGCTGTCGCCAACGAAGTTTGCGGTTGAATTTACCGCGCAAACAATTTTGCGAACAGGGCCTATGTCCTGGTTGTGTGCTGCCGGTGTTCTAACTAGATGACGGAACACCTGCGGGGCTTCCCGGCACTGCACGCGCCCTCCTCCGGTGTTCGCGCAGCTGAACGTAAGAAGCTTAAATTCAATCTCGTGTCAATAAACAATAAACCCACGTGCTCGTTCGCGCGACTCTGCAGCCGGGTCAGAGCAGGGGCCGCGCTAACACTAGTGCGTTTACCACAAGCTTCGTTCACAAGTGATCCTCGTGGGAAGCCCAGGGGCGTGGCTACCGGTGGGGCAGCAGATGCACCTGTATCACCTGTGCGAGGGGCGTGAGGGGCCCACTCACCCTAATTCTTAGTGTCTGTTATGGGTTTATACTGCACGGCACCCAAATTATGACTGCCGTTTATAGCTCTATCAGGGAGGGGGGGGCATGTTTTCTTCCCTTGCTACCCCACTGGTTTAGCCTTAATTAATGTTATGTTTGTGGGACCAGCTTGTCGAAGTCACACACGTACGGTGGATGTTGGATTTGCCTGGACATTAGGGTGACCAACTGGCATGGGTGCAAATTCAGGACAGTGAGGGTGCAAATTCAGGACAAAGGGTCAAAGTTCAGGATAAAAATTCAGGACAGGAGGTCAAAGTTCAGGATAAAAATTCAGGACAAAAGGTAAGTTTTACGGACACATCGGAGGAGGTTGCACAATAGTACATAAGTAAGTAAATAGATAACCACTTAAGTACAAGTGAAAATAATTTTATATTAGGTTGAGACAATTGTGCACTTCATGGTTTTTCAGTATGCGCGCAGCTTTAAGCAAATGTGCAGGTCTTTTTGTGGTAACAAAACCGCCCCCACCCCACCTTTCCAGCTCCCAGAGAAAACGCCTGATGCCCGGTCCTGCCAGTCCGGCCTTGCTACCACCTTCCAATGGCGCCCCTCATCTTCACATAGAGCCTCTCTCATGTGTATTTAATTTCTTCTATAGTGCTACTCATCCCAAGTTTGTGGGGCAGAATTTTGGAGTGTTTTACAACACACACATATTATATAGAGACAATCACTCATATAAATGTGAAAGTCAATGTATAGGAAATGTTGCTTAAGATAATGAGGCTTACAATGTGTAATCATACTTTCATCCATTATTCAGCCTTTCACCATTCATGACCTTCCATCTGTGTGCCCATCCATGTCCATATTCAACCATTTACAAACCTATCCTTCCATCCATCATTTCACTCATCCATCCCTCCATCCACCCTTTTCCTCCCATCCATTATCCATCCATCCACCCTTTCACCCTATCCATCCGTACACTCATCCATCCACTCTTCCACCCATCCATCCATTCACTCATCCATCCAGCCATTTACATATCCAGTCATCCTATCACTTACTCATTCATCCACCCAGTCACTCATCCTTCCACCCATTCACCCATTCAGTCATCCATTTACCCATCCCCCCTTTCTCTCTCAATTCCCCTTTCACTTAGCCATCCATCCTTCCATACACCCACCCACCCACCCGCTCATGAATCCATCCATTGGACCTATCAGTCATCCATCCTTTCACTCATCCATCCTTTCTCTCATCCATCCACCCTTTCACTCCTTCACTCATCTATCCATCCTTTTGTCCATCTACCCGCCCTTTCACTCACTCATCCAGCCTTACATCCACCCTTTCACTCATCCGTCCATCCATTCACCCTTTCACTTATCAATTCATCAATACGCCCTTTCACTTTTCAATTCATCAATCCATCCATAATTTCACCCATCCATCCACCCATTTACTCACCCATCATGCACCCTTTCACTCATCCATCCATCATTTCACTCATCCATCCTTCCACCCATCCCTTCACTTACTTACTCGCTCACCTTTTCACATTAATTATGAGCTGAGCCTTTGTCTGCAGAGTTGCAGACATAAGAGACCAATCAAGAACTCCACCGTCGCTGTAGTTCCTAAAGCAAGGGGTGGGGCAGGGTTCTCTATGCCCCTGCACAAAGGCAATCTGAAAAAGTGGAAGGCATGAGTCATGCATGATGCACAGTGCCTGGACGTGGGGCGACTGTGACATGGTGTTGTTTCCAGAGCTTTAAGTGGGATGAAAAAACTAGGATTCTCTCCAAAACGGAGTTTGATGTAATTAAGGGCTTGGCTTAAAACACATAAACTAAAAATCTGTGCTTAGTATAATGTGCCGCCCAACTGGTATTTTTGTTGCTTCTGTCATTGCCTCCAGATATATAATACAACAAGTAACATTACACCTAGAACAAGTGTTACACCTTCAACAAGCCAGAACTATTGTCTTTGTCAATAGTTGTTAGTTGCATAAAATAAAACAGCAGCAACCATGGCTTCCTTGAATATAATATTGAAAATGCGTCTGTTCTAAACCGATGAGACTCTGAGAGAACTATAATCCTTTCCTTTGAACTTCTTTCACCGCCTACCTTTTGTTAACTGGATTCTCACCTAGCAGCAGCATGGGCGTTTTTGCACTTCCATGTGACAGAATGCCTACTGCCCTGGACGGAGGCTGGAGGAGGCCACCACATGCTGTGCCAGCCCAGACTGACCCATTGTCATTCTGTATGTGGCAATCAGCCCCACACAGAATTACAATGGGCGGGTGGGGCTGCTCTTGTGCTCAGAGGAGTGCGAAGCGGGCTCCTCAGGGAGCTGAGGCCTTTCACAGGGGAACAGCTCTGTTCCCTGAAAGGCCCAAAATTACGGACAAAAGGCGTCCGTAAAAGGGATCCTAACGGACAACGGACGTGAGGTCCAATTTACAGACGGTCCGTGAAATTTACGGACGGTTGGTCACCCTACTGGACATGCTCTGTAACACATAACTGTCAACTGCTTCCCTTTACTTCTCTTCACCCACCTGACAAACAAAATACCTTCAAACGTATGGAGACAGCACACAGAAATCAGTGGCGGCTGGTGACATTTGAAAGTGGTGCGGCGTAAAATTAGTGCACCACGGTGACAAGTGTAGCGAGCGTGCCCGAAAAACCCAAGGGAGTTCAGCGGGGTGTTCCCCCCCGAGAATATTTTTTAAAAAGGTGGGCAAATGGTGCATGTTCAAGCAAATTTCCAATGTTCCTCTTCATCTGGGAAAAAGTTATCCATGTGCCAAATGACAAAGGTAAATGCAATGCATAATTATTTACTGCCTGAAAAAGCCAGCCCAGAGTATAAACCAAACTATCCATATCCCAGACCTTGCACCACCAGTCCCTGTGCAAACCATATCACGAATTTTCTGCACCGACTCCCTGTGGACTGTTAGATTTCTAAAGAAAACAATTGTCAGCGTTTCTAGATTCATTTAATTGAAATATGTTTTGTTTTACTCATGCACATGCACTACAGGACTGAATATCTTGTTTGAAAATTCATTTTTTTTTCTTGCTATAATGCATGGAACATCTATTTCATTTTGAAGATGCATCACGCGCCCATGGAGCCCTCATTGATGTAGATTTACAACATTTCTGCCCTTTCTCTTCAGCAGTCCAGTACAGTCTCATCACTCCCCCTGCCTTTCCACCTCATTCCCGTCATACATGTACACACACACGTGGACAGTGGAGCAGGGCACTACAGCACCTGAGGCAGAGAGGCCCTGATAAAGCGACAATGAGACATGGACCAGGGTGCATGCATGGACACACAGACAGAGAGACACAGAACCTGACTGACATGTGGACAATGAGGCATGGACACAGACCAGGGTGCATGTACACACAGACAGAGACACAGAATCTGATATGTGGTTTGTAAGGGTGTCCTGCTCATGCAGGGGCATCCTCACACTTATGACCAGGTACCCTGCCCTCATGACTGAAATGCCTACCATAGGGGTGACTTATAGGTTTTAAGTATAGTGACCTCAGATATAAGGAAACCTACATCTGTTCTGAGAGGTGCAAGCACCACCACACCCAGGCTGCCATGGCAGGCCTGTAGTCAGAGTACAAGTGAACTTCCATGAGTAGCACAGTACATGCTGCACCCCATGGGAGACCCCTGGTGTACCTATGCCCTGAGTATCTTAGTACCATATACCAGGAACTTATAGGAGCACACCAGTAGCCAATTGTGGCGGTAAAAAGTAATTTCCACAGCCATTTCGGGAGAGAGAGCACAGATGCTGGGGTCCTGGTTAGCAGAATCCCAGCAAACTACAGCCAAAACACACTGACACCAGGCAAAAAGTGGGGTAACCATGAAAGCAGATCTACTTTGCAACAAGTATGGATATAGTTTTCCTTCCTTATAGGCTTCTCACCTGTTGTGGATTTTTTGGGCCATGCATGTAAGGTTCTTCTTACCGTAACTGGTGATTGCAATAGCGACCTGTGTAAAGCTTGTCATACGTGTCTCAGGAGGGTAACTGAAATGGTCTTGTTTGAAAGAACAATAAGCATAGCAGGTAGATCAACACTAGAGCAAAATAATCCATAATGCCAAGTTTGAATGAATGGGACTGAGGCATGAGCATAAACATGAGGCTTTGGCATTATCCTCTTGGATGTTAACAAAATGATCCAAGAGGTACTACATGGAAAGCTCCCAGACCAGATGGCTATGGTATAGAGATTTAAAAATAGTGTTTGATGAAGCAATGGAAAAAGGGAAGCCAATAGACACAATGCTTAAGGCAACAATCACAATGATCTACAAAGATGGGGAAAGATACAAGTTCAGAAGATCCTACACACCTCTATCTCAAATGAACATGAACTTCAAAATACATGCTAAAATACTCATAAGACAATTTTGTAGGCCTTCTAAAATATAAGATTCACCCAATCAATGTGTACTCACACCCTTCTGTTTCAGAGCACACAACCAGATGAGGTTGTAGTCTGTTGGAAGAAGTAGGCGACAGTTGTACTTGATGAAAAAGCCCTTGACTCAGTTTCATGCATCTTCATATTCAAAGGTCAAAGCAACGGTTGATTTGGGTAACATTACATCAAACCTGTCAAGCCTTCATAATATGGCCCCATAGCTAGCTTAATAACCAATGACAAAAACTCACAGAAAATAACACAGGTACCACTGTCGCTCCTACTGTTTTCAGAACCACTAGTGTTTCTAGTGAGAAACAGGTATAGGAACAAGGGCATACCAATGGGTGCACTGACCACATAAGTTTGCTTCACACATGCAATGTCCTATTATTTGCGAAAAAGAACACTGATTACTGAGTTCTGAAGGCCTTCAACAGGTACTCAAAGTTCTCTGGACTACTGGCAAACTGAGGCAAAACAATATATTATCCATCTGTACCCCAGGTGACACCATCATATAACCTCAAGTTGTGTTGCAGGGATTCTGCACATACACAGAACTATGCGCAGGATAACAGGACCTCGGTGTGGCCTCAGTACCCAAAATCCCCAAATCGACTAGCTATAGTGCCTCATTTGTTCTCCTACATAATCAGGAAGCTACAAATGATTAGAAAACCCAGAACACAACACTCCCGACTCTGTCAGGAATCGCGGTAGCAAGACATACCCTTTCGCTCACTCACTCATACCTGTCCACAATAAGAATAGACAGTCACTGTTATAGTTCAAAATGTTTATTTTAACTGTAGTGCTCTATAATGCAGTATATCAGCCACTACCAGCAGCAAAAAACATAAACCTAAAACAGTTAGCATTGTTGGAATTCCATAGATTATAATAAGGGATGTCATTGTATACAGACAGTGGATAAAGGACTATAAGACCTAACCACCCTCACCTTGGTAAGAAGAAGTTTTATTATATAAAGGAAGATCTCTGGGTTTTGTCAGCAGACCCCATACCTTAGTGCCTAGATGGAATTTCTACATCATAGGAACAGCATAGCTCTTCTCCCTGGAAAGGTCCCTCTTCAAGTGTGTTTTAGCACAACATGCATCCCCATAATATCAAAGGTCGAGTTTCCAGCAGTAGCAGCTGTGTTAGTATGTTTTGTCTAGGTGCTAGGGACTGACCAGAACAGAATAACAAGGGGCATTGTTTATTGACCTAAACTCCAGGAACAGGCAAAGAATGCAGAAAGCAGACGGTTCCCATGAGAAGGGCACAAACAAAGTCTTGCAAAATAAAGTCATGTAGTAACGTGCGCAAGAGCAGCATCATGGCAGCAGAGCTCTTTAAGTCACGGTTCATTCGCTCAACTATTGAATTGCCCTCAGGCCTATATGGAGACGAAAACTGCACCAGCACCCCCATAGACTTCATTGCATCCTTGTACGCCTTAGAGGCGAACGCTGGACTTTGGTCAGAATGGAAGGTGCTACAGGCAAACGTCCCGACAAAGACAAGCAAATCTCAAATGGCATTTCGAGCGCCAGTGCTGCGTTGTGACCAAACCCATAGGAATCTAGTGCACAAATTAACTGCAACAAAAATATATTTATATGCAGTATCAGAAGTCAATGGACCGCAGTGATCAAGATATACACAGCCAAACTGCTGATTTGAAATACATAGCTGTGTTTATGGTGGTCGTGACACCATAGACGGTTTGATTTGTTGACAAATGTCACAAGAAAGCACATAATTACGGGTTTGTTTATATAAACCACGCCACCAATAACGTTGCTGTAAAATAGTGACAGTCCCAGACACTCCAGCATGTGCAGAAGTCATGCCCTCGTGTGTGGCTATGATCAAAGGAAGCCTCCTGTCCAAGTTGGGAATCAGCTGATCCCCAACTGACGGAATTGTAGCATAAGGAACTTGTTTGGGAGATAAATGAAGACCTAAATTCACCCTTTACAATTGACCCGGCACAATAGCGCAACTTGCTGAATAAGCATGTTTGGATCTGTATAAATTATAAATTTGTACTCATCCGAAGGAAGCAACATCAACAGAGGAGGATGAAAATGTTCCTACTTCAAAAACTCCTGTGTCTGAAGGGCAGGATCAAAGATAAACGTGACATCAGCCGATGTCAAAGAAGTAGCCCATTGTATCCAACGGGGATGCAAAGCTTTAGAGTTCAGTACATTCGCCTTAGTCACTGTTTCTAAAGCAGGGATAAGCGATACCATAAGAATGAGTTTCCCCTGCGCCAGCAAGAATTCTTTCAGAATCACCATTTGGACCGCAGTCAAAATCTTTTCAACATTCGAAAATCACATTTCAGCAGCTGTGTACAAATGTGATTTGTATGCAATAGACACTGTGTCACCTTTGTTGAACGTCAAGTATGTGAAACCCACCATCCCCAGTACAATACGTATGACTAGGTTTGTGGAATTAGCACGCGTCAAAAAGTAATTAGTCGCTAACAGATTGGACTGCAAAGATTGTAAAATAGAGGTATGTTCCAGAAGCCAGCAGGTAGAAAAATATGTAGGTTGTATCAACGCACAGAGCGGTTTGATATGCTGGGTCGAATCAGGGATGTACGTCCTCCTGAAATCTAAAAATCCCAGCAAAGACTGAAGCTTATTCAGTGTAGACGGAAGTTGCAATTGTGCACATTTCTCCAGAAAGTGGGGTGCTAACCCCCTACCTTCATTATTGAGCTTGTAGCCCAAAAAGAGCACCGCAAAACAAGCGATGAGTGATTTTGCCAAATTGAATTTGTATCCATAGTTGGCAAAGATAGAATAATGCGGTTGACTCAGACAAGATGCAGTATCAGTTAGTTGTCCGTCAGATAAATATCATCCACGTACGAGAACGCATCTGGATCTATGCTGTGCAACAAAGACACAACATGTGCAGCAAATGCCCCTGGGCTGTTCTTATACCACATAGGCAAGAGCGTAATTTTGTTCTGATTTCCAACAGTGCTAAATACTGTCAAATTATTACATTAAACAAACCACTTTGACTACTAGAGTGGTAGTAGTCAAAGTGGTTTGTTTAATGTAATAATTGCAACGCACGCCCATACAACCTTCTGTTCTATAGTAATATTGTGGCCTAGTTTGGGCATTAGTACTGGCCCAACCCCTAGTATTTACAAAAAATACTGTCAAGTCACAGCTCTCAGGAGCCAAGTTGTGACTGTGGAAAACATTGGATATATCCAGTGTCGTTTTGTATTTTTTACAAATAAGGCTGTTCACTAGCGCAGAGCTGTGTGTGTTCTGCCCCACAAATGTATGACAAGGACTATTCAAATTTCAATAATCTAATACAATGCGATATGAATTGTCTGGTTTTGATACCAGGAAAAGAGAATTATTCATTGGTGATACACAGGATTCAATTTCTCCTTGATATTCCAATTGAGTCAGAATGTCACAAACGGGAGCCTTAGTCTCTCGCCTGATTGGATATTGCGGTTGTGGCATAGACCGTAATGGTATCTCATGCGCCGGGGAATCTTTATCCCAGCCCACCTGATTACGGCACACCGCTGGGTCAAAGGGCTAATACCCACTCTGATGCGTAAGCCTGTTTAGCTTTCTCAGGGACGTAATGTGAAAAACTCGGAAGTATCACGTCCTCCCCTCGAGAAGCTGCCAGAACAAATGGTGGAGGCCAATCTGCCTCCGCCAGAAAATGTCATATGAGGAGGTGAGATTTTCCCAGAAAACCAATGTAATTGTACACTGTATATCACCTTCACTTTGCAAGACTATTACATAGAGTCTATCCGGGGGTGCAACTCTAGTATCTGCTGTTTCTACTGTAATAAATGTATCATTTGCTCTCGTCTCAAGACAGGGATGCAGTGCCTCCCGCACTATGGTAAGCTCCACTGCGCTGTCGAGCAGAGTCACTGTCCATGTCCAGTCTAGGAGCAGCGTTCTCACCATCAGAGGCATACTTTGCTGTTAAAGCGGCAACGTTCTTCTTTTGATAGGGGGGTCGAAAACAAGGCAGTCCCTCTTGTTTAGCTTTTAAGTCAAACTGTCGAGGTTGATCCCGTCCGTGTTGCGTGGTCGCTCCTTTACCATGATCCTGACGCTCCCCACCACCAACTTGAGAGTCTGATGTGTCCTGTAAAGAACGATGAGAGCGCTGATCAGGGACTTGAAATCTATCATGAGTCTTATTTTTTGTGTGCGCGTGCAAATCATAAGTGCGCTCAGAAGAATCAGGTGTCGGTAAACCAGCATGCGAAACCTGCTTCTGTTGTTGCTGCTCTTGTTTTTTATTTCTCCAGTTCTTTTTAGGAAAGAACCGGCCCCCTTCCTTATCAGTCTGGGCTTTTTGGTGTGGTTGAGTTTGAGTAAAAGGCTTAATTCCCAGACTATTGCCCCCTAAGATTTTGTAAGCTTTAGCAATAATCTATGGCAATTCGCGCTGTTTGTCTGCGTCAGCAACAGCCTCCAAGCTTTGTGCCACTTGTAAGCTAACAGCTTCACCCTTCACATTAGCAAGGATCATATCACAAACAATATCAAACACTCCCACCAGTCTAATTCCCAACTTCAGGGCTGCTTCGGCCCCATGTTCATCCTGAACACGTTTTATCACAGAAGGGAGAACGGTCACTGAGGGAGTGCCAAAACACATCGAATATACTGGTGCAAACACTCTACCCCAAATGTTACAATCAGCTAACTCAGGAACAAGGCCTTTAGGTAAGCTCATGGTCAGAATCCTGTGCTTCTCCACAGGTGCGGTATCTGGAAAAACAGCTTCAAGTTACACACATTTTTCAGCAAGCCAATAAGGAAGCTTGTCCTTATTTTGCGGGCGTTTGCCCATCACCGAATTAATCATGACAGGACTGAAAACTACACCACCAGGTCCCGGTGGTTGTGCAGCAACTCCAGGTGGTCCCACCTGCAGGTTGTGCAACTTGAACTGTATAACAGCTCTATGTACACATATTAACGAAGTGTGCAATACGCGTAGCTCTGCCACTGTAACAGCAAGATAATATGGATGCAGGGTATACCCACCCAAAACGGGTCACCTAGCCCCATCAATCGATAAGGGGCCTAAACGGACCACTGTCAAAGTGTGAAGAAGGGTGCCATTAAACTAAATAGTGTGTTGCCAAGCTGTTAACAGAACTTCAAGGCATCGATAAGGTTGATAATTCCGCCATAGCGCGGTGGCAGTATACTCATGAAAGAAATGATCATTCTCATCCACTGCTGGAAAGGAGACCCAAGAATAAAACACCTCGAAGCGGTGTGCAGCATCCGTCTCAACAACAAAAATAAGATCAACACTACTATTGGGGACTCCATATTGAGTCAAATAAGCGGTGACCGGAGAGCGGTTAAGAGCCGTTATGGCAACTGCTTTAATGAATGTAAGAGAATAACAATCTATGAGCGGCAGCGCATTAACAGGCAAAAGAAAGTAAAAAAGCCTTTTAGAATTCAAGCTTGAAAAACCTATAACTTCACAATATAGTAGGCTACACTGTCACAACTGTCTCCGGAAACAGATGTGAGGGGATTGTGGACAAGCACAAGCACTACTCCGGAGTCTCACAGATAAGTACCAGACTAAATGTTGGCGGCGCCATGTTGCAGGGATTCTGCACATACACAGAACTATATGCGCAGGAAAACAGGACCTTGGTGTGTAGGGGCTGAGCCTTCCTTCCGCCTCAGAACCCAAAACCTCAAAACCGACTAGCTATAGTGTCTCATTCGTTCCCCTACATAATCACAAAGCTACAAATGATTAGACAACCCAGAACACAACACTCTTGAGTCTCTCAGGAATCGCGGTAGCAAGATATACCCTTTCACTCACTCACTCGTACCTGTCCACAATAAGAATTGACAGAGTCACTGTTATAGTTCAAAATATTTATTTTAACTGTAGTGCTCTATAATGCAGTGTACGAGCCACTACCAGTAGAAAAACGCATAAACCTAAAACAGATAGCTTGTTGCAATTCCATAGATTATAAAGGCAGATGTCATCATATACAGACAGTGGATAAAGGACTAAAAGGCCTGTTCGAGATTGTCTTTTTTGCATGGTTATCCCTAAACGTTTAGCTTCTTCCTCCTATTGTTTCCTGACCTGCTGTTGTTGGTTTTAGGACTCTGGGCACTTTATCACAGCTGATCAGTGCTAAAGTGCATATGCTCTCTGGGTAAATTGTGTTATGGATTGATGTTTCCATGATTGGCATATTTGATTTAATTGTCAGCCCCTAGTAAAATGCACTGAGTGTGCCAGGGCCTGTAAATCAAATGCAACTAGTGGGCCTGCAGCACTGATTGTGCCACCCACATGAGTAGCCCTGAAAAGGCGATTCAGACCTGCCACTGCAGAGTCTGCGCGCAGTTTGTAACTGCCTTGTCGACGTGGTAAGTGCACCCACTTGCCAGGCTCTACCCTTCCCTTACATATAAGTCACCCCTAAGGTAGGCCCAAGGTACCCCTGTGGGCAGGGTGAAGTATATGTGAAAGGTAGGACATGCCCTGATGTGTGTGGCATGGCCTGATAGTAAAATACTGCCAATTTCGTTTTTCACTATTGAAAGGCTATCTGGCCCATAAGAAAGCATGGGAGTTAATTTATAACATCTTATAAATATAAATTCCCATTGGGAACAGATAGAAAAGTAAAGTTTAGTATGCCTGAACTCAGAATCTAAAGATGCATCTTTTAGTAAAGGTGATTTTTACATTCTGTGTTTGAAAATACCACTTTTAGAAAGTAGGTATTTTCTTGCTCAGCCATCCTGTGTGCCTCTGCTAGGATGTGGATTGACTGTCTGGCTTTGGAGTGACAGGGGTTGGGGGGGTGCATTCTCTCATGAGTCAGGGGTGGGCAGAATAGACCTGGGCTACATTCAGAGTAGTGGGAGAAAATTTGCCTTGCACCTAAATAGGCCCTGTCTGCCTCTGACAATGCTGTCGCCACCTCCTGCCAGGAATCTGCACCAGAGAAGAAGGAACTGGTTCTGGCTGGGCACAGACACACTCTCTGCCTGAGGACAAAGGATTTGGGGCTATAAAAAGTGGGGCCCAAACCCCTGAACTTCAGAACTCTTTTAGACCAAGAAGACCGCCAAGAAGAAGAACTGTAGAAGCTGTGAGGAAGAATTACCCCTTTGCTGTGTGTTTTGCTGTGTTGGCCTGCAGTGGTTGCTTCTGTCTTGGGCAGTGAAAGGACTGAACTGAACTTTCTGCAATCTATTTTTGTGAGTTTCTCCAAGGGGTTGAGGTAGAGTTTGCCCCCTGTTCAAGAAGTCTCAGGAACAGCAAAGACTTCAAGTTCTTCTACTCTTAGCACTGGGGACTATTTGTTTTGTGCTACAACAGAAAAAAAAGCCACCTGACGCCGTCTACGACACCGCTGCCGACTCTGTGTCCTGAAGGCACTGCCGCAACACGACCCTGGTCTCACCGATGACGCCTGCTGACGCCGCCACCAAGGCACTGCTCGCACCGCGACCTCAGCATCGCCTTGCTTCGCAACACTGCCTTGGTATCCCAGATGACACTGCTCCACGCCGAAATCGATGCCGCTGCTTGCACCGTGGTTCAAGGACACCGCTCGTAAAGTTACACAACGCACCGCCCTCATCCCGCACCACAGCCTTGGCCTACCGACGCCGGCGCTATTGACTCCAGTTCGTGAGCCAACGACAGCACTTCAGCCACGATGCCACCGCTGCTTGCACTGTGACCTGCCAGCACCGCGACAAGCACCACACCACTTTGGACCGCAACCCTGGTCTTACCAACGACGCCATCCGACGCCACCACCGAGCCGCTGCTCGCACTACGACCTGAGGGCACCGCATGCCACACCACTGCACTTCGCACCGCAGCACCCGACGCCTGCCGACACCAGCGCTCCTGACTTCGACCGCGAGGAGTTCGATCTGCAACACGTGTGACTTCAAGGGCTCGACGACTCCTGCACCAACTTCCGAAACTGATGCTGACGGACGCTGTGCTTTCAGAAGCTCAACGAGAGGTCGCCGACGGCCTGCATTTCTAAAGGTACTGTTTTGCGGGTTTTCCCGACACCGTAGCTGGCCCGCGATGCCGCGGTCAGCCAGAACTGTTTGGATTTGTTTGTTCAAAACGCCATGATAGCCCCAGAGGGAGCTATCGACTTCAAGGAACTGTTTTTCAAGGTTATTTTGATAACTGAAGATTTCTAAGTACTGTCTTGTGGATTTAAAAAAAAATCATTTTGGGTCTTGTCTTAAAGATAAAAAAATTGATAATTTTCTAAACTGGTGTGGTGTCCTTTTGTAGTGCTTACACTGTATTACTGTTGGTTATGCGCAAATGCTTTACACACTGCCTCTAAGATAAGCCTGACTGCTCATGCTAAGCTACCAAAGAAGTGAGCAGGTTTTTTTTAGGAGTGTAAATCCCTTATCCTGACTAGGAAGAAGGTCTTAACTTGGACAAAGGTGCAAGCCCTTGCCAACTAGTTACCCCCATTTCTAACAAGGCCTAACCATCCTCCCCTTGGTAAAATGAAGCTTTATTATATAACGGAAGATCTCTGGGTTTTGTCAGCAGACACCATACCTTAGTGCCTAGATGGTATTTCTACATCATAGGAACAGCATAGCTCTTCTCCTTGGAAAGGTCCCTCTCCAAGTGTGTTTTAGAACAACATGCATCCCCATAATATCAAAGCATGAGTTTCGAGCAATAACAGCTGTGTTAGCATGTTTTGTCTAGGTGCTAGGGACTGACCAGAACAGAATAACAAGTGGCATTGTTTATCGACCTTGCACATCGTGTTCAGTCTCAACTCCAGGAACAGGCAAAGAACGCAGAAAGCAGAAGGTTCTCATGTGAAAGGGACAGAGTCTTGCAAAATAATGTCATGTAGTAACGTGCGCAGAAGCAGCATCATAGCAGCAGAGCTCATGCTAACTTAGCAATGTCGAAAATGACCCAACACCAAGTACTATGGGGTTGTGATAGACACCAAGTGGTTTACTTTGAGTCCCTTTTCACATGCTTGAAGTGTAAACTGCACATGTGGGGAAAAAGGCCCAATCTCCATGAGAGGGCGGAATATCAAGCGAAAATGAGGATTTCCTAATTTTTTCTGAATATGCCAATCGTGGTACCCGAGGCGCTATTCACACAATTGAATGGGATACTGTCATTGTCCATAGGGGTGACAAACAATCCGGGGTAAGTAAAGGTTTACTCAAACCTTTGATGAAGGGGAGATAAACGGACTCCGATACATTAATTAGTGACTCAAACACAATGTCCTGCCCCTTGGTTTGATGTTATTGAGCTACCTGTTCTGCTTGAAGGCTCCAGAATGATGGCCTGGGACAGAGGACCTATCCCCCATGGATATTAATGAAGGGACAGAGGAAGGAGAACCCAGGAAAGGTTTCCGGCAAAACAAGGACTTGTGACTCAGTTCATGTTGGAAGCAGAGGCATGGTTGAATTATAGCCTAAACCTTAACAGCCACTGAGAGGAGCGATCAAACTGAAGAATATCATATCTGAGAATCGTCTCAGGGGTACAGTGGGTGATGTCCTCTGTAGGAGGCTGGCTTAGTATATGATACTCACTTATGTAAGTGTAGTACCCTGCACTAATCCAGCCAACCCTTATGGTGATGTTAGTGGTCTTAGAGAGCTTTCTATGGTTGTCTAAGTGGTAGCTGTGGAGAGCAGCCTTCAGGCTTAGTCCCGAAGGAGTGTGAAGCAGCTTGTTTTACCACCACTACTCATACAGTGTAGGTTAAGTGAAAAAGAACCACACAGTGTAGTTATAAAAAAATATGTATTTATTTTAAACACTCACTAACACATTGCAACATCTCCTACACAGACATATAATTACAATACACACAATACTTCAGTAATAGAACACGTAAGTAGCACAAATACACAGTTGTCTCCAGAGTGAGATCAAACCATATACTAATAAAGTGGAATGCGACCCACGATCTAAGTCAAGACTGGACCCAGAAGACTTAGGAGAGCCGGAGACCCAAGGAACCACCAGAGGTAAGTACTCAGGAATCCCACAGAGGCCGTTGTCAGAGTGGGAATACGACTGCGTGCTCAATACAAGTCTATGGGTAAATCGCTGTTGCAGTTTTCAAGAAGAAGGACCCTTCCCAGAAGACCCTGAAGAAACCCAGTGGAAGATGGAAGGTTGGAGAGTCACCCCACCCGTGGATACCCCGGTAACCAGGATACCTACACTAGGGAAGCCAGGTACATAGGTGCGAACTGAAGCCAGAAACCGCCGTAGACCACAATGGAGGACTTCAGGTGGTGAAGAAGGTGACAGAGTCCAGTGGAATCCAAGGGTGGATTCAGGAAGAGACGTACCTGCAAGCAGAGGGTACAGAGTCTATGCCACTCAGGAGTGACCAGGAGGCACGGAAGACGAATGCCCACCAATGTCGGAAGATGGAGGAAAGTTGACGCTGTTCTTTGCGCTGCAGCTGTGCGGGCCAGGCGACGCTTTGGAACCCGTTCGCGAGCCTCCCATGTCAAGCGCCCTATGTCAAGCGCCAGGGGGTCGGTGTCCAACAGGAGCACCAACAAGCCTTGGCAGCGGCAATAAATGTTTCAGGCGAAGGCCCCGAGCTAACAGGTGAGCCCACTGGAGCCAAAGTAGACCCTCAAGAGGACCCACAGTCCGAAGGCACAGGAGTCGCTAGAGGACCTCGAGCAGCTCACTAATGATGCAGGCCCAACGGGGCGGACGATGCGGTGAGGATGAAGATCTTGGTAGCAAGAGATGTTTGAGCTTCTTGGAGCCTTAAGATCTCTGGAGAAGAGAGTCAACAAGCCTTGGCAACGACAAGTCAATGCAGTGTACAGGGGTACTGCTCCAGCGGTTCCGACGAAGGACACTGGCTACAAACTTGGTGAGAAGACAGTGCAGGCCTCGAGTGAGTTTCAGAACCACCACCTGTGTTGCTGAACCTTTCGTAGTCCATGGAAGCTCAGGAACAGCCGACCGGGCAGCTTTGCTGCGGTGCCTGCTGATGCAGGGCAGTGACTCCTTCACTCCAAGGGAGATTCCTTCAGGTGTCTTGGATGCCCACAGGCCTGGAGAAGAACCTGTATGGTGCACAGACAACACAGAATACTAGCAGGATAACAAGTCCAGGAGCAGCAGGAGTCTTCCAGTTGCAGTTTCAGTTCCCAAAGTGAAGTCCAAAGAAGTCCAAAGTGCCCAGATGGTCTAAGATGAAGGGTTTTCAGATCTGAATCTTGTCCCACAACGAACCTGAAGAGCCAACCACAGGTAAGCCCTTAATTACCCTAAGGAAAGGGTTGGGACGATTCAGGGGTCCCTCCAAGAGAAGGGCCGGACAGTGGGGAGGATACTCCTATGTCCTTTGTCCAGTTTCGCGCCAGAGCGGAAGCCAAAGACTCCCTAAACTGGTTCCAACTGGAGTATGCAAGGAGGGCACCAAAAGTGCCCTTCAAAGCAGTTTAGTGACAATGGCAAGGGCCCCCATACTGGCCCAACACTCTAAGTCCTGTCTGGGAGGTGGTCACACCTCCCTGTGACAGGAAACCTATTGTCCTACCTTCCCCTGCTTGAGCTTGGCTCAGCAGCAGGAGGGCAGAATTGTGTCTGTGGTCAGCAGCAGCCATAGCTTGCTGTCAGCCTCTGGAAGACTGGTTCTGGGAGCATGGATGGCTTCCCAGAGGAGCCCCCCCAGTGCATGGAATCATGGTGTTGGGGTATGATTCCAGCATGTTTGATACCAAACATGCCAGGGTTTGTTACAGGCAGTTTAGAGTAAGCCATCACGTAATGATGCATGGCCACTCTATGCCGGGAGAATGGACTCCGGGGTTTGTAGGGGTGTCCTGCTCATGCAGGGGCACCCTCACACTTATAACCATGCACCCTGCCTTCAGATTTGAAATGCCTGCATTAGGGGGGACTTATAGGTGTTAAGTGTAGTGACCTCAGATATAAGAAAACGTATATCTGTCGTAAGTGGTGCTAGCACCAGCTTACACAGGCTGCAATGGCAGGCCTGTAGTCACAATTTGAGTGGTCTCCTTTGGGTGGCATAATGCCTATGGGAGACCTCTGGTGTACCTATGAACTGGGTACCTTAGTATCATATACTGGGGACTTACAAGGGTACACCAGTGTCCAATCTGGGGGGTACCTAAGTACTCACTATAGCCCAATTTAGGGAGGAAGCACAGAGACTGGGGTCCTGATTAGCAAGATCCCAGTCAGACTAGTCAGAAAGCAGAATGACACAAGCCAAAAGTAGGGGTAACCATGAAAGCAGATCCTACCATGCTACACCCTCTACTGGAGAAGGTTGAGAAACACATAGATGACTGTTTCCTTCATATTTCCAGAACCCTCTCCAGAAAGCCACTTGTTATACTTCCTAATCCTAATAAACAAATGGAATCCACCCATATATGATAGGCAAAAAATAGGAAATAAGGTCTGGAGTTGGATGTATTTCCTACAATGGTGGGAAGCACGTGGTGTCCTTTAAATACCCCTCACACACCAAAAGGGCCCTTGGTGTCATTCTTCATCATGGGGTAGAAGCCACCACCCCTGTAACCACAGACACAGGCCTAAGATTGAAATCAACATTCACTCCACCTGACTCTACCCTACCAGTCGAATTATTGGCCTTTGAGAAAGTGGTGATGGGAGACCTGGGTCAGCTGACGACAGAGAGCCATACCACCTTTCACAATACCACCAAAATTGAGAAAGAAGCCATTCAGCAACTATCTAACAATAAGGACATCACTATAAAACCCGCCGACAAGGGAGGGGCAATAGTGATACAGACGTGTCAGCCTACGACAAGGAATGCAGGAGACTTCTGGCAGACAGGAGGAACTATGCCATCTTACAGGAGGACCCCAAGGAATCCTTACGGGTCCGGATCACGGGAATGGTGGAAAAAGATCTAGCACATGACTGGGTGTCAAAAAAGGAAGCAGAATTTCTTATCCAGAAATCGCTAAGGACGCCATATTTCTACACCATTCCCAAGATACACAAGGACCTTGAACACCCCCCAGGGAGGCCAATAGTCTCAGGCATAGGCTCAATTTTGGAGCCTTTGTCCAAATTTGTGGAAGCTTTCTTATGCCCTTTGGTTCAGATGACCGACACCTATTTAAGGGACACCAAAGCAGTACTACAGCTGCTACAAAATCTGACCTTCGACCCTGAGAGACAGATACTCCTGGGCCTTGACGTAGAAAGCTTGTATACCAGCTTGCCCCATAACGAGACACTCAACATAATTGAAGAGATTCTCTTCTCCAACACATGGGAATACCAAATACCCAGGAGCCTTGTAATGGAATGTATTGCCCTGGCGCTTACTAAAAACTTTTTTCTCCACGAAACCACTCTCTACTTACAGAGACATGGGACCAGCATGGGGAGCACTTTTGCTCCCAACCTGGCTGGTCTCTATGTCCATCATCTAGAAAGTATCAAGATTCTTCATCAAAATAACCCTTTCAGGCATAACATTAAGACCTGGAAGCGTTACATTGATGATGTGCTGGTCAACTGGGAGGGTGACACTCAATCTATCGAGCACTTTATGGAATGGCTCAACCCACAAAACCCCTACCTGAAATTCACTAGCACTTCATCCCGTGACCATTTGGTTTTTCTAGACCTCAATATTTACTCTGAAGGGGGATTACTGAAGACAACCACACATTTCAAACAGACATCAAAGAACTGTTTGTTAATGTATGACAGCTTCCATTCGCGCCACATACGCGACAATCTTCCTTATGGTCAGTTCCTGCACCTCAGGCGTAACTGCACCAACCTTACTGATTACAAGGAACAAGCTACAGATCTGAAAACTAAACTCTCTCATGGAAAGTACCCGGCACCCATCATAGACAGGGCTATGAAGAGGGCGCACAATAACAACAGGGAGACACTATTGGAAGACAAAGTTCCCAGAGACCCAGACGCTAGACCCATCTGCGTAGCGACCTACAACACCCATTCAAATTTGATTAAAAAAATTGTGAACAAACATTGAAGAACCCTTGTCTGTGGGGACCTACACTTAGAAAAACCTTTGTTCGCTCACAAAAGGGGCAGTAACCTTAAGGACATTCTTGCTCACACACAACCCCGCACAGGCGCAACCACACACACCAACAACCCCACTCTACAGCGGGTCCAGGGTCACCATCCCTGTGGCAACTGCAGCACGTGCCACCTGACCAAAAAAAGTAGATGCGTCAAATTCAGAAACGGCAGTAAATGGGAGCAGAGGAAATTCACCAACTGTAACAGCCGCAACGTCGTGTACATGATCACGTGCCCCTGTGGGCTTGAGTACATTGGCATGACGTCAAGACCAGCCAAAATTCGAATCGGCGAACATAAAAGTAATGTTCGATGCAGAAAGAGCACCACTACAATGGCGTCCCACTACCTGTCCGAACCCCACACAGTGAATGACCTGAAGTGGACGATCACTGTACAATTACCACCAGAGACCGGCTTATTAGAAAAGGAACAACGTTGGGTGTTCCGCTTGGGTACTAGTGTCACTGGACTTAATGACAGTATCCCTTGGAACCAGTTCTCCTAAAACAATCAGATACACCATGGACCACACAGCCTACTGGGTAATACCCGGTGATGCTGGAGCAGAGTTTTCTGTTGAAAATGTATCGAGTTTTAAGCTCCAGTTTTGTTTATATGGTTTGACTAAAATTATTAATTTAAAATCATTAATTCATAGTTTGTCTTGTTGAAGTCGGACAAACCAATATTACTAATGAGAGAAAACTACACGTGGGAATGCATATATGTTGCTTAATAATAATGTGCGGTTTTAATTAAATGAATGTTGCAAAGTGCTATTTGTTTAAAGCACGAAACGCTTTTAAAATAACGTGTACTAATGCTTTATTGATAATTACATACACATAAGGGTATTAGTGGGAATGAACACTGTTTTATTATTATGCTGTGGTAACGTTGTTTTGTGTTTCTTTGAATTAAGATGGTCCGTTTTGGCCTAAAACAAGATGGCTGCCTTTTACAGCCTGTGCTCGAGTAAGTGAATTTTGATGGGAGGCCTTGCTGAATATGGTAGAGAGTCACCTGACCACAGCCTTTGCCTGGTTAGAAAATCTTCCGTGAGGACAGCAGCTCTGGGAACGATTCCAGCTGGCCTTGGACAAGGATAAAGTACAATGAACATTGTCCAGTCTGCGGTGACTCTGCTAAGATATCAAGGAAGAACATTTATGAAAGATACATTTGCAAACTCGAGTTCCTTCTTCCGTCTTTTTATTTTTGTGATTTTTCCTGAGCGGAGGTTTCCTAAATGTAACCGAGAGACTTCCTTTCCTGCTCGCTCTGCTCAGTGGCTCAACAGATATCTAATATTTGTTTGTTACTTTTGTTCGCAACATTCCCTATAAATATGTTAGACTAGAGAGGGTCCGTGTTCCATTGCGCTCATTACTTCCATTGCGTTCCTTGCGGTTCATCGCGTTTTGGACTTCTTCCTGAACCTATGCTGAGGACGGCATCTCGAGAGACTTTACTGAGAGACCTGTCCTGACCCTTTTAGCTAGATTAGGTAACTATGAGAATAATGATTTCGCTAATGATTGATTTTCATTCTGAATTAATTTAGATAAATAAGCATTTGTTTGAATTACGGTGTCGGGTGTTTCTTCTTTGTAATTTATTGAGTTTCAAATGTATTTCCTATGTTTTAAAATCATGACTCAGGACAATGATTTTCAGGTCGCATTGACCTCATTGTAGATGCAGATTGGTTCTCCTATATTCAGTATGGATAGAGAAATAGTATGAATTTTAGTGAGATGGGCACTAGCGTATGATGTGTGTATGTGTGTGTGACTGTAAGTTTATTCTGTCCGTGGAAGCAGGGAGAATTTATATGCACCGATCTGCAGCAGTTTCTTGTTAGCAGTATGATGGTTGCATTATTGTCTTGATCAGATTAGATTGCTTGTATATTGGCTTTTGATACATTGATTATTGATTGATGTTGGTATATGTACTAATACTATATGTTGAAGTCGTCGTATTGAGTTTTATGTAGTGTGTACGGCTTCTGGAACGTAGGGAGCTGGTGACAGTTCTGTAGTAGGGCAGAGGGAAGAGTGTGCTGTTCTCGGGAAAGACGGGATTGTTGGAATTACCTGTACGTATGCAGGAAAACGTGTGACAATCGAAGTTGCGCGTCACATTGTCTGGGTTCGGAATCAGTGACATCGTTGTGTGTTACTATTAGATATATTTTCGGTATAAAAGGAGTGTGTATGGTAGCGAAGGTTATCTGTGAAACTCTGGTCATAAGTCCCAGGGATCCGTAAGGTTTGCCGTTAAAGCTTATCGCGGGAGAAGTAATAGGTATTTTCTGAGCTTGTCTGAAGGACTGGGCAGAGGTAAGCGCTGCTTGGTTAACGTGTGTTGTAATTCTGTAGTGGGACAGACTGTTCGCTGTTCTCGGGAAAGGCAGGATTCTGTGTGCATGTACTACATTTTCTGGTGTGAAAGTGCGTGAATGTATGAGCATTTAATTGATTGTAAGACTCTTTGGAGCAGTCCTAGAGGAAACAGTTAATGGATGCATGTTAGAAGGGCAGAGTAGAGGGATGTGCTACTGTGTCAACGTGAGTATTAATTCCGTAGTGGAGCAGAGGTAAGCGCTGTTCTAGAGAGAAGCGGGATTCTTGTGAAAAAGATTTCTTTTACTATTCTGTGGTTAGCGAAACAGACAATGGAGATGTTTATATGTTGTAACTAATAGATTTTGTGGAATTTGAAACGAAGTCTACTGAGAAGGCTTTGTAAAGGAGGGGTAGATGAGTGACAGGAGACAGGAGACAGGAGCAGAAGCGACTGCAGCGACTGCTGACGTCATTCAGACCGCGCTCTGATTGGGTAGTGAATCAGAACAGTGCTCGCGCTAGGATTGGTGCGTTAGTGTGAGCCGCGCAGGGATTGGAAGGAGTACAGAGTGACGTAGACGCTCCAGGATTGGTGCGTTGGTGTGAGTCGCGCTGTTATTGGACAAAAGATTGTAATTGTACGGAAGGGATTAGTGAATATTGGTAAACATTACAATGTATTACCAACCGGAGGAAAAGAAGAAGAAATCCTTGTTCGGTAAAATAAAGAAGTGGTTCGACAAGGATAAGAGCATAATAACCAGAGAGGGTGAATTGCTACCTCCGACGAAAACTCCTGCATCCTTCATGGTTGCGAAATATGGGTATCATACCTGTATATGGTTGGACAACTGCGTTAGGTATACTAAGGAAGATGGTGTCTTAGCATTCCCGGAACATGGTTCATTTAATTTGGCCGTGTTGAGAAATTTACGGGAGAAAATGATGTGTCTAGAGCCTAGACCAAGGCCGACACAGTTTGAGGCATTGGTGGAATGGGAAGATGAGGTGCATGAGCGAGAAAAGCAGAGGAGTGGAAACAATTATAGATACTTTTTTGGGAGAAAATATGATCGTGAAACTCATCATGATCGAATGAGGAGATGGCGAGATGCTAGTATGTCAGAGGGATTATATCCTATGAGGACAGTTGAAGAAGCGGAAGGAAGGAAAGGTGTAGAAAAGGTGTCTGATGCAGAAGTGAGAAGGTATGGAGCTAATGATTATGAGGATGAGGTCTTGAATGACATGATTTACAAGAGACCACCTCCGTATAGACCAGAACCAGAAGAAAGTATGTCAGCTGCTACTCCTGTAAGAGATACTTTGCGGATTATTAAAACTGAGGTTGTGACACCTGATTTGAAAAGTGGTAGCTCTTTCGCGGAAAGGGAAAGAGAGAGAGAGCGAGAGAGAGAGCATCGAGTTAGTGACGAGAAAACAAGAGAATTAGCCAGAACCACAACTGAGCTGACTGAGAAAATTAGAGAGCTAACGAAAAATCTTGAAGCTGTGACGGTACCTGTAACTATAGGTCCAGTTGTGCCTATTTTTGATAAGCAAAGAATGGGTGAAAATGGTTTGACAGTTCCCTATGTTGGAAATGGTTTGGTTGGTACTTGCTCTTTGGAGGAATCAGGAACGAGAACAGGAGGAAATAATTTGAGTCAATTGAGACATGACACTTGTGGTGGAGGATTAAATGTACAGCCTAATTCAGGATTGAATACTGGTTGTTTGGGAGGAAAAATTCTGGAACCACAGAGGGTGACAGAACAAGTGGGTGCAGTGAAAAAGTCTACTGAAATAACAGCTGAGGATTTGAATGATTGGTTGAAGGTTCTTCAAAAGAAAGATAAAGATTCACAAGCAATTGATGTAGCCAGGTTGTGCATGGAATTAGAGGAGCTTATTGCAGGGACGATTCCTACAGATATACTCAAAAATCATCATGATGGGGAGTTGTTATTCATGTGTAAAAGCATCACCTGGAGGGCTAAGAGTACCCATGACAGGTTAAGGGCAATAGCGAGTGAACAAGGAGTTGACATGGATAAAGTGAAGGTGTTGCAGAGGTCTTACAGGATGGATTTTACGGACAAAGATATTGAAAATCTAAATGGTGCTGGTAGAACAGGGCAGATTAAGGAAATTATTGCCTTATTACGAAAATGGGGTGATGTAGAAAAGTGGAAGGATAGATGGTACAAGAAAAGGGAAGATTCAGTGGACAGGACTTATTCAGCTTTCCCTTTGAGAGAAAAAGAGAAAACAGTGGATGCTTATCCTATGAGAGAGATTCCTGGAGGTGGATATGTACATGTCCCATGGACTAGACAGGATATTTTATCATTTACGAATGATTTCCCTCGACTGAGAGAAAAGCCCGTCGAGTGGTATAGGCAGGTAGACAGGTTTGTGAAATTGTCAAAAGTGCTGTGGATTGACCTGAATAGTCTGTTTGATATAATTGTTCCAGCAGATTTGTGGGCTGAGTGTAAAATAGTTATAGGTTGGCCTGCAAAGGAGTATCCCAGAGATCAGAAAACAGGAGCACCAGATCCAGAGGTTACGAGAAAGTATGATCAGGTTATTGTGTTCCTGAAAAATAAAGTACCCCCAAAAGAGACAGACTGGGTTAAGATAGATCGAACACATCAAGAAGCAAAAGAATCAGTTCATGCTTTTTACGAAAGGCTGATACTGGCTTTTAAACAGTTCAGTGGAGATGAACACCTGGGTGACAAGGATTTGAGTCATTTTGTATACAGATTTGTATATGGCCTGAGACCTGAAATAAGTGAAAAGATACGTGAGCATACAGTGGATTGGCAGAGTAAAAAGATTGATGAAATCCTGAGACATACAAAATACTTCAGTGATGAGATTGAAGCCAAACAGAGAAAGTTGAAAGAAAAGGCAATGTGGGCACAGGTGAAGGTTGCTGAAAGACAAGAAGCACAGTTGATGGAACAGGCAAATAATCCAGGAAATAGACCCAGATATGCAGGAAAAGGAAAGGGAAATTTAGAGGAGGCCAAGAAGAAGTTCCCTTGTCACAACTGTGGACAATTGGGGCATTGGAGATCCGAGTGTACCAATCCACCATTAGTGAGCAATGAAAATAAACCATTAAATCAACAGGTGCAGAACGAGGGGTGTAATCAACAGCAGCAACAACAGAAGGTTGTCAGACAGCAGAGCCAAGAGCCAAAACCGCCCTTGCCGCAGAATAGAGGGTCCCAAAAGTATAACCAGGACTCAGGATTCTACAATGATGAGCAGGTAAACAAACCGAGACGTTCTAATCTGGTACAACAGTACTGGTTAAAGAATGAGGGGAGTGAGTCTGAAGGGGACTATTGACGGTGCCGAAGAGAGGAGGAAGAGTGCATACTTGGTGCAACTCTAGAAATAGACCAGGCAGGACCATTTGTAGATGGGAAAATAAATGGGGAGAGTGTTACTTTTTTGGTACACACAGGAGCGACGAGATCAACTGTCAGGTCAGCAGATATTAGAAATCTTCCTCTCTCGGACGAAGCAATCCAAGTAGTTGGTGTAGCTAATACACAGATTAAGACTCGTCTTACTGAACAAGTAAGGGTGAGTATAGGGAAATTTTCTGACATGCACAGATTTGTTGTCTGTGACACTAGTCCAGTGAACTTGCTAGGTAGGGACCTATTGTGCAAGATGAATTGTACAATTTTTTGTACTCCGGATGGAATAGCTTTTGAGACACCGGATGAGGATGTCTTGTACCGGATGACTCTGGATAATAGAGAGAGTGAGATTGTTGGTACATATGCTGTGTTTAATCCAGATGATTTGCCTCAAGAGTTGAGACACACAGTGAAAACAGCAGTTTGGGATTTTACTGGAGAAGATGTGGGATTGATGAATAATGTAGATCCAGTGAAGATTTCAGTGAAAGAGGGTATTGTTTATCCTAATATTCCTCAGTACAGATTGACACCAGAAATAATTGAGGGAATAACCCCTATAATTGACAAGATGATTCAACAGGGTGTTTTGAGAGAAATACTGAGTAGCCCGTGTAATTCACCGATAATGGGGCTGAAAAAACCTAATGGGAAGTTCAGGATTGTACAGGATTTGAGAAAAGTTAACAAAATTGTGGTGGCATGTTGTCCCATTGTGCCAAATCCTTCAGTGATTTTGTATCAGATTCCCCACGATGCTGAGTGGTACACAGTGATTGATTTGTGTCATGCTTTCTTTTCAATTCCATTGCATCATGACAGCCAGCCGATTTTTGCATTCCGGTTTGGCCAGCGTATTTTAGCATGGTGTCGTATCCCACAGGGGTATACAGAGAGTCCTTCGATATTCAATCAGTTATTGAAGAAATCATTGGAGAGTTTGATCATGCCTGAAAGCTCAGTACTAGTGCAGTATATCGATGACTTACTTGTGGCATCGAAGACACCTGAAGCTTGTGAAGTAGATACCATAGCTTTTCTGAATCATTTGGCAGATGGAGGGTTAAAGGTATCTCCAGCCAAATTGCAATTTTGCAAGAAAGAGGTGCATTATCTTGGACACAATATTGAAAAAGGTCTGAGAAAGGTTACCAATGACAGAATCAAAATTATCAGAGGAATGAGAGCCCCAATGACTCAGAGAGAAGTGAGGATGTTTCTGGGGATGGTGGGTTATTGTCGTCAGTGGATAAGTAATTTCTCGCTGATAGCAAAGCCACTGATTAAACTGACAAAAAGTGAAGTGAGAGACCCATTGGAATTGGATGGTGAACAAATGGCAGCATTTGAAGAGCTAAAGAGCAGAATGTGTGAAGCCCCTGCTTTGGGAATGCCAGACTATGAGAAAGAGTTTGAGTTGTACTGCAGTGAGAGAAATGGTTGTGCACTTTCAGTGTTAATTCAAAAACATGGACAACTGAGAAGGCCGATTGTGTACTTCTCATCGACACTTGACCCCGTAGCTGTGGGTTTGCCAGGTTGTCTGAAAGCAGTAGCTGCTACATGCAGGAGCTTGGAACAGAGTGAGGGTATAATAATGGGATATCCTGTAAGGGTATTCGTACCTCATGATGTGGCTATTCTTTTGACAAGAAGCAGGACTCAGTACATGTCACATAGTCGATTGACTAAATATGAGAAAATCATTCTGGGAGCATCAAATGTGACTCTTGAGAGATGTGTGAATGTGAATCCAGCGACACTTTTACCAGATGCTGAAAATGTGAATGTGGGAGATGATGTTGATCATGATTGTTTGGATGTGCTTGATTACTGCACAAAACCCAGACCAGACATAAGAGATTTACCATTGCCTGAGAGTGATCATGTGTTGTTTGTGGATGGATCATGTCTAAGGACTGATGATGGTGTGCTGAGTGCAGCATATGCAGTGTGCAAGGTTTCAGAAGTTATGGAAGCTTCGCCTTTGAAAGGTGTGAGATCTGCTCAAGTGGCTGAATTGGTGGCATTGACAAAAGCTTGCAAAATTGGGAAGAATTTGAAAGTGACTGTGATGACTGATAGTCAGTACGGATTTGGAGTCGTTCATGACTTTGGCCAGCTTTGGCTACAGAGAGGTTTCTTGACGTCGAGTGGGACTCCAATAAAGAATGCTGAAGTGATTGGGAAATTACTTGAGGCGATACAGCTGCCTAAAGAACTAGCAGTTGTGAAGTGTGCTGCTCATGGACAAGGAGATGATTTTGTTACTCTTGGTAATAGATTTGCCAATGACATAGCACAGTATTGTGCGAAAACAAACCAATCGATTAATAGGGCACGAGAAAAGGAAATGTCTTTTTGTTCTGTGATGTTTACTAATGTCCTAGAAACGTGGGATGAAGTGAAACAGTTGCAGGATGAGGCAGGAGATGAGGAAATGAAAGATTGGATCAAGGCAGGTGGTGCCCCAAGAGAGACAGATCATGTTTGGATCTATAGAGATGGTAGACCAGTCATGCCAAACTCAATGCTGTCGACAATGGCAAGAATGTATCATGGCCAGGGACATCTGGGAAGGGACGCGATGATAAGGTCATTCAAGCAGACCTGGTACAATGCAAAGTTCAGGTTGATTGCAGAGAGCATCTTTCAAAGATATTTGATTTGCCAGCAGTTCAATACTGGGAAAAAGACAGTGGTGAGTCTAGGAACAATAGGCAGAGAAGGAGGTCCTTTTACCAGAATGCAAATAGATTTCATTGAAATGCCCCAAGTGAACAAATTGAGGTATGTTCTAGTGGTAGTCTGTTTGTTCTCGAGATGGGTGGAGGCCTATCCAACTAGGAGAAATGATGGAATAACAGTTGCAAAGTTACTGTTAAGAGAGTTGATTCCTAGGTACGGGTTCCCAGTGACAATTGAGTCAGACAGAGGTGGACACTTCTATAATGAGCTCATGGGTTTGATTTGTGAAGCATTGAGCATACAGCAGAAGCTACATTGTGCATACAGGCCAGAGGCTTCTGGTGTCGTTGAGCAGATGAACGGCACAATAAAAAACCGAATTGGTAAGATGTGTTTAGCCACTGGAATGAAATGGCCTGATGTCTTGCCTCTAGTGCTGATGACCATTAGGTCTACTCCAGATAGAACCACAGGTTTGAGTCCGCACGAAATCTTAATGGGACGTGCGATGAGACATGCTTTTGTGCCTGTCAACAAGTTGATGACAATAACTGATGACATGATTTTGGATTACTGTAAAGGCCTGGCTGACGCAGTTCATTCTGTGTTTCACCAGGTTGGAGGAGACGCTACCACACTTGAGAAGAAGCAAGCCCATGATCTGAGTCCAGGGGACTGGGTGAGGATTAAGGTACACAGAAGAAGAAATTGCTTGGTTCCAAGGTGGAGAAGGCCAAGACAAGTCATTCTGACTACGACAACTGCAGTGAAGTGTGCCGGTGTGAAAAACTGGGTGCATGCTAGTCGTACTCTGAGAGTTCCTAATCCAAAAGAAGGGACTGGTAAGGAGTATTTTGAAGAGTCAGATTCGAGTAATGATGTAGAGACTGAACCAGTGAGAAGAAAGAAGAATCCTGAAAGAGGTGAAGGAGAAAGAGAGTCAGGTGATTCTTTCTTTCCAAGAGAGGCTTCAGGGGAGACATTGAGAGTCTCAGAGGAGAGATCAGATAGGTCGGATTCTGTAAGAGTGCCTGAAGTTCTAACAAGCAGTAGAGAAAACAGAAGAGAAAAGAGAAATTCCACAGAGACTACTCTTGAATCAGATGAAGAGGTTGAAATTCCACTTGAGATTACACCTGAAGAAGCAGGGTCAGAAGAAGATAGAGAGGGACAGATTGCGGAAGACCCCCGAGGAGGTGTAGGGAACATTCCTGATGAGCTAGGTGAAGGGACAAGTAGACAGCAAGAAGATTGCGTGTCGGAGACCCGAGGAGGGACAGAATTAGGGAAATCTCAATCAGTAGTGGGAAAAACTGTGGAGCAAAAGAAGACTGCTGAAGAACAAGAGGCAAATGAGACAGAATCAGATGAGAGTGAAAATGAGAAATCAGAGGGTCGAGTTCTGAGAAAGAGAACTTGGATTGGAGAAAGGAATAATAAAGAAGTGAGACCGAAGAGAGTTGTAAGAGGAGATCTTTGGCCTAATAACAAGATAAAGAGACTGAGGTACAGACTGACACGAGTAAATTCATCAAAAGCTGAACAGGTGAACGAGGTGTCGAGTCAGAATCAAGCAAAAGGTGAAAAACAAAAGGTCACAAAAGAACCAGAGGAAATCAAGAGAATCAGAAAACCTAACCAGAAGTATAGGTCACCGGAATGGATGTATGTGGCACTGTCTGAAGGTGAAGAGACAGAAAGTCAAGGAAATCCAGAGGGGACCGTACGAGAAGTGGTTAAGGAGAAAACTGTTGGAATCCTGAAAGTAATCTTGACTGACATTGGAGAAGAGTCAGATGCACAGGATGTTGTTGATGATCTGATACAATTTGATGTTGCTGAAGAAGAAGTGAAAAGTGATGAGAATCCAAACTGAGTGAACTAAAGGAGTCATTTGGAGAAGTGAAAAGAGAAAATCTGAAATTAGCTGTTTGAAATAATCTAGTGTTCTAAATCTCAGTAGTGGAGTAGAAGAGGCTAAGTCAAAAGACACTGCCAAAGTAGTAAAATGGCTAACACAGAGAATAATCAAAGTAGATGTGCCTTTTTGAAAAGATGGTGTAGAATGTGCTGCTGCTGTACTGGATTATTAATGCTATTATGGGGTGTACTAGCTTTATTAGTTACTTTTAGAGTTACAATAGATACTTTTGGAATACATACTGAAAATGTGACTAATGTAGAGAAAAGTTCACAAAAAGTAGTTCCAACTAGAATTAGTAACATTTACATACATAAAGATAGGTCAATTAATGATTTTTCTAGCAATGTTTTTTCAAAGTTATTGTATGAATACGTAAAGACAATGGAAGTTAGGGATTGCTACGTATGTATGCAATTACCTGCATCCGTTTCAGAGGGTGTTACTTATCACCATTTACCAGCTACGTATGGAATTTCCTGTAGTGTGTTGAGTAGTGTTTTTTATTTGTTAGGGAAAATAGATTATGAGATGTCTAACAAAGATAGTATTTTTGGGCAATTACCTATGAACCAAAGGCTGAATCCAGCTAAAGAAGCTAACATTTTTGGTGAGATTTTTATTGAGAAAGAAGAATTAGCATTAGATTATATTTTTAAGAACAATTTAACTTGCAGTTTGAAAGAAGAGGAGAAAGCTTTTCTAAACATGGTAGAGGAAAGGAGAATGAGCATGTATGAGAAGGCAGGGAAAAATAAAGTGAGTGAAACAATTTGGGACATTGAGATGGGAAAGGAGTTGAAGAATGGAGTTAGTCCAACTTTGGCTTTAGATGCACCACAGAAGGGTAAATTATGCATTACCAGAAAGAAGTCTTAATATGACACATATTTTGTTGGGACTAGTGAGTGTCATGATACATACTTCATTGCAACAGGATGGGGTTTTAAAGGTGGAGAAGATCCAGTTTTCCAAGGAGTGTATTATGTTTGTGGAAACAAGGCTTATTACAAGTTGCCTGACCATTGGTATGGCACGTGTTATGTGGGCCTGGTCTTTCCAAAGATTTTTCATATAGATAGGATAGAAGATGTAGAACACATTAATTTACTAACACGTTTTAAGAGAGAAACTTGGTCAGAGATAGTGGGTGATATTTTTGGTGCTTTAATTCCAGCAGTGGGAATTTCTTTAACCCCTTCAGTGCCCGCCCCGTTCCCCGCCCTGTGCCGGCCGTTTCATTAGCGGGCGGGGTTTATGACGAGCTGGTCTCGTCATGGGCACAGCGCCACCGCGGCCCATGACGAGACCAGCTCGTCATGGGCATTGAAGAGGTTAAATGCATATGGGATTCGGAAACTGTCAACAGTGGTGGATCGCTTATCGACAAGTACCGCTGGAGGGTTTCTTTTGGTGAATACGGAGATGATTGCCGTACGTGCCATGTCTATGCAAAATCGACTTGCCCTTGATATTTTATTGGCCAAGGAGGGTGGAGTCTGTGGAATGCTGAAAGTTCAACATTGTTGCACTTACATTCCTGATGAAAGCAAAGACCTAAAGGTTTATATCAAAAATATTACTGATTTGCATGAAGAATTAGTACCACTGGAAGCTGAAAGTGTCTGGACTAAAATAGCTAATAAGATAGTTGCTGTTAAGAGTTTGATTGCTAAGATAGGTAGTACCTTTATTGGTAAAATATTGTTTCCTTTGACATGTGTAATTGTTGCTTTATTGTTACTAAGATTGGGGTGTTTGTGTTGTAAAAACAGGGGAGGGAAAAAGAGAATAATTAGAGAAAAGGCAGAAAAGAAACAAAAGAGATCAAGGAGAGATCCACAAGAAATAGAAGAGTTGAGGGAGAGTGTTTACTTGGAGACAAAGAGGGATGATGTGAGGGAGTCTGGTGTTTAATGTTGTGTTGAAAAAGACATTTTCAATTTCTCCTTAAAATTGGGACTTAAATTTGTTTTTTGGGTTGGTTTTGTGGTTTTTGTGGTGATAAGATATCACCAAAGGGGGGATTGCTGGAGCAGAGTTTTCTGTTGAAAATTTATGGAGTTTTAAGCTCCAGTTTTGTTTATATGGTTTGACTAAAATTATTAATTTAAAATCATTAATTCATAGTTTGTCTTGTTGAAGTCGGACTAACCAATATTACTAATGAGAGAAAACTACACGTGGGAATGCATATATGTTGCTTAATAATAATGTGCGGTTTTAATTAAATGAATGTTGCAAAGTGTTATTTGTTTAAAGCACGAAACGCTTTTGAAATAACGTGTACTAATGCTTTATTGTGTTGCAAGAGGCTAGATAATTACATACACATAAGGGTATTAGTGGGAATTAACACTGTTTTATTATTATGCTGTGGTAACGTTGTTTTGTGTTTCTTTTAATTAAGATGGTCCGTTTTGGCCTAAAACAAGATGGCTGCCTTTTACAGCCTGCGCTCGAGTGAGTGAATTTTGATGGGAGGCCTTGCTGAATATGGTCGAGAGTCACCTGACCACAGCCTTTGCCTGGTTAGAAAATCTTCCGTGAGGACAGCAGCTCTGGGAACGATTCCAGCTGGCCTTGGACAAGGATAAAGTACAATGAACATTGTCCAGTCTACGGTGACTCTGCTAAGATATCAAGGAAGAACATTTATGAAAGATACATTTGCAAACTCGAGTTCCTTCTTCCGTCTTTTTATTTTTGTGATTTTTCCTGAGCGGAGGTTTCCTAAATGTAACCGAGAGACTTCCTTTCCTGCTCGCTCTGCGGCTCAACGGATATCTAATATTTGTTTGTTACTTTTGTTCGCAACATTCCCTATAAATATGTTAGACTAGAGAGGGTCCGTGTTCCATTGCGCTCATTACTTCCATTGCGTTCCTTGCGGTTCATCGCGTTTTGGACTTCTTCCTGAACCTATGCTGAGGACGGCATCTCGAGAGACTTTACTGAGAGACCTGTCCTGACCCTTTTAGCTAGATTAGGTAACTATGAGAATAATGATTTCGCTAATGATTGATTTTCATTCTGAATTAATTTAGATAAATAAGCATTTGTTTGAATTACGGTGTCGGGTGTTTATTCTTTGTAATTTATTGAGTTTCAAATGTATTTCCTATGTTTTAAAATCATGACTCAGGACAATGATTTTCAGGTCGCATTGACCTCATTGTAGATGCAGATTGGTTCTCCTATATTCAGTATGGATAGAGAAATAGTATGAATTTTAGTGAGATGGGCCCTAGCGTATGATGTGTGTATGTGTGTGTGACTGTAAGTTTACTCTGTCCGTGGAAGCAGGGAGAATTTATATGCGCCGATCTGCAGCATATAAATGACTTAATGACAGTATCCCTTGGAACCAGTTCTCCTAAAACAATCAGATACACCATGGACCACACAGCCTACTGGGTAATACCCGGTGACACCTGCTCCTTTATTTTAATTTATTTTTATTTGTACTTGTTTTATCTTCATTGCTATTTTTATTTTCAGTTTTATTTCAAAACATTTCTTACACTTTTGAAAAACCGGCCTTTTTAGCTTCCGTCGAGCTGGTCCATCCCCTCGAATCTACATGACTCCATCGGTGTTTTAATGATCTCTGCCTAGACAGTGGCCTGATATTATCACCCACGTTATGCACACAGAGCCTTTATTCACCTCTGACAATAGACTTATACACTACGTAGCCACAGGTATTTTTCCAATGTAAATGGTCTATTTTCAATCTTTCTGATTACCATTGGCGCAGCGTGACAGACTACGCAGAACTCATGCAGTAAACCTGTCCACTACGCAGCCGCAGTAACCCTTAGTGAGTTAACGGTTCAGTTTTTTGATTGCCGCGTGACACTAACCCCAACGCGCATGCCCTCACAGGCAGTTGCCTGCGTGTAGCGCAGCCGCATTTTGTGTTTTGGAAGCCGGCCCTCACTGCCTCCGTTCCCAGACCCAGTCCTGTGACACACCGGAACTTGGTCTGATTGCTGGCACATACTGTTCGGCATGTACGCCCTTGGAGTGGCGGGAACAATTTTGGCAATTAGTGATAGTATAAATACCGATCCCTCCCGACTCCTCATACACCTCAGAGCCGTGGAAGGGATGTTTGGAGCAGGTAGTACCACTACTCATGTAAGTACGGCACAGCCGTTTCTTCTAACTGGATCACCGTCACCTTAACCCTGTGAGTACCTCCGACAGCATTAAATTTCGAATTTATCCTTTCAGAGTGCTATTAAGCACAGGGTCCCCTCCGTTTTCACAGGCTCATGTTGCCACTGGCTTCATTTTAACAAGTATGCATTCCATCTATTTCTTCTCCCACTTACTGCTATCCTGACTACAGCAACATTTGGAAGTAATATAGAGTGTGTGTTTTGTGTTAAATGTTGGTATGTCTAGTATTTGTCCCCCCCCTTGTTTTTACAGGGCACTGCACTGAAACTGATAGGCTGACTATTACGTCTAGACACTGTGTAAATTCACCTTTACAGTTCACGATCTCCACATCGAGAGTGTCACCATTTAATATCCTGTATGTACTTTTGTGTTCTTTTCCAGATCGACATTGAAGGCATTACCTTGTTCCAGGCTAATTACCATAGTAGGCACATTTGGCTATGTTCTACACATAATATTATTTATGTAGAGATGGTATTAGACTGTCGCATGTGAGTAGGGTAGGGATCTGTTCACCCGTCCTGAAGAAGAAGCAGCTTTATGCTTCAAAACATGTCTACGTACACAGGAGGTTATGTACATTAAATACACAAAAACTCTACCTCACTATTTTAACAATACCAGCACGGAGGTATATTAAAATTCTTTTTAGCCCTCACATGCCAGGTATTTTTTAACACTCACTTATCCATTCACTCCTGACCCTACCACTCACTACCCTCGCACACCACACAGTGATTACATCAGTGCTCCCGCATATCCGTTGGTTAGTAGCACGCGGCATTCCGTAGTGGGATGCAAAGATCCCTATGATGAAGCATGACACCAAATGCCCTTTTGGTGTGTGAGGGGTATTTAAAGGACACCACGTGCTTCCCACTATTGTAGGAAACACATCCAACTGCAGACCTTATTTCCTATTTTTCGCCTATCTTATATGGGTGGATTCCATTTGTTTAGTAGCTTTAGCTGGGGAGATTAAATCCACCCCAAGTGTCCTTGTAGACACGTTCCCTCTCCACTCCCTCCTTTGATATGTATGATACTTCATAATCCACCTGATGAATTTAGAAAGGTAGTCACTCTGCTGTCAGGTAAGCTTATGAGGTCTTGTGTGTTATTCGGATAAAGGACTAAACAGTACGAGGATGCTGAGTGATCAATCAGAAGATTTGTAGAGTTTTACTCGTCCCCTGTGAGGGTATTCAGGCACTGGCAAGGTCCAGTTGATTAGCTGAACAGCCAGGTCTTCAGCGACTTTCTGAACTCTGGAAGAGATGGGGAGGTCCGTAGATGAAAGAGTAGCTCGTCCCAGGTCTTTGCTGCTGGGTAGGCTATGTCGAATGCAGGGGTGAGGGTTAGAGATAGGGACGTGGAGCGGAGGTGTCTCGTGGGCTGATGGAAGTTGAGGTGGTGGTTCAAGTAGGCAAGGTCCGCAGTTGATAAACTATTTGCTTAGAATCTAAAGCTCTCTGTCTGTTACATAGAATGAGCTTGATCCGTTATAGGATTATCAGCTGGAGACACATCACCTCCTGTATCGAAAGCCAGTGATACAAAGAGTGGGGGCACAGAGCACCAGAAATGTTAAACTGCAAGAGTTTTGCTAAAATATGATTGAAGTGCTCGATGTAAATGATTGTAATTCCACTATCAGATATTACCCCAACTGTAAAATGGTGAACTATGTGCATCAAAAGCCAAAGTTACATTCAGATATGTTGATTTTCCAATTCACTGTGGTTAGAAGGAAGCTAATCAGGACTTGGATGCCCTCTCGCCCACCCTCTTTTTACTAAAATGTAAGATATCACTCACCCCTGGTGCAAAAGACTGAAGATGTCTGGGTCGATTTTCAAAGTAAAATGGAGAGCTAATAAGAAAGCATGGAAAATAACACCTCTACAGCTATAATGTAAAAGGTTCACAGAAGTGCTCAAAGTACCCTGCCTCTTGATACGATACATGCTACTCGAGTCAGAGTTCCCTCCAAACAAGTCATGTGAGGCAGTAATCTTTGGAAAGTGCACGACAGCCTTCGTGTGCATGAATCTGCTATGTATAGGAGCTGCCCACATTTCAACAATTGTTTTTAATTCTACGTTTAGGCTTTTCATCATTTGCTTGAACATCCCAGCGATTTTTTTTTTTCCATCAACATTAACTTTTCTGCTGTAGCTAGCAGGGAAACCACTGCTTGGTTATTTTCAGTGTTTTGTCCACTCCTACATTAACTATGTCCTCCGTTAATTCTGTCACTCAGTACAGGTGCATTTACTCAAGGTGGTTTGGAGCTCGTCAAGTTAACTTTTCAGTGAGTAAACATAATGCCTTTCAACAGTCGGAAAGTTTCTGGGGAGAGGGGGCAGTTCAGTTCACAAGTGTAATCTAATTGTTTTTGTGTAGTGCTTGAAGGATCTTTATTCATTTATTTATTTATTTGGTGTTTTAAATAGCGCAAACTTGACTCTAATAGGGTATCAGAGTGCTTTACATTCACATAATTTTCCACATTATAACACGAACACCTTGCAATTTCAGTAACCCTACTCAATATACAGTAAGTTACTAGCAATAGTGATGCTACAAAGTCATAAATTAGTTGCACACTGGACTGTGATAGACACATTTGTGCATGACATAAAAATTACAAAATCAAAAATGACGTTAGTGGTCGATGTGTGGTAGCGTCTGTATTAAACAAGAAGGTCTACTGATAATGAACGGACTGCTGGGGTTATGGCAGGAATTTGCTCATGAGAAAGGTTTTGGCTGAATTTTTTAAAAGCCGCGATGGACGAGATTTTTCTAATGTTGGAGGGAGAGTGTTCCAAATTCTTGGTGCTGCGCCAGAGAAAGCTTGATCATAAGTTCTTTTCTTTCGGAAGAGGGCCGGTTTTAGTAATAGATCTCCTTGACTCCGGGAAACCCGGCAACCTCCTGATAGAGTGATTTTCTGAGCTAGGTACACGGGTGTATTGTAGTGTATTGCTTTGTGAGTAATACATGCCATTTTTAGCTGTATTCTTGCTTCGTAGGGCAGCCAGTTGAGCACTTTCAGATGAGGGGTGATGTGGTCCAGTTATAAGTCTTGTAGCTGCATTGAGACAGGCTTTTAGTGGAACTGTTGAAATCTTAGGAAGACCAGTTAGTGTTGTGCAACCGTACTTAATCCTTGAAATGACTAGTGACTGGACTGCAGTTTTAAGGTCTGCGTTATTTATGAAAGGTTTAAATGTTTTAATTTGGTTGAGTCTACAATCATCAGGATACAGTTTAGCGCCGGGATTAGTTTGGTGAACTCAGCGATATTCGTGGTGCTTTTCTGGGGGGATATCACAAGGAATTCAGTTTTCTGTGGGTTAAGCTTGAGGTGAATACTAGTTAGCCAATGGACGTTTTTCTTTAATGCCTGGTTCATGATTCCGATCTCTTTTAGCGATGTGATCTTTATGTAAAGCTGTGTATCATCAGCGTACATGTGGAAGGAGATGTTTGCTTGCTGTAGGATATCTGTGAGTGGCTCAACGTACAAATTCAATAGAGCAGGGGATAGTGTTGAGCCCTGTGGTACCCCAATAAAATTGCTGGATGAAGCAGATAAAGTTTGCTTCACTATGAATTTTTGCGATCTGTTTTCTAAGAATGGACTGTACCACTTTAGGACTGTACTCTTTAGGCCCATCCTTTTTTCAGGCGATCTAGTATTTTGGTATGGTTTACAGTGTCAAATGCAGCTGAAAAGTCAAGCAGCATTAGGAGACAGGTTTTGTTGCGGTCAAGGGCAAGTAGAGCATCATCCATGATGTGCAGAATTGCTGTTTCAGTGCTATGGTTCGGTCTGAATCCTGATTGGAAGTCGTTCAGCAGTTTGAATTCAGAGATGTGTTGGCTCAGTTGTTGTTGTACACATTTTTCCAGGACTTTGGCTAGCATGTGAATGTTTGTTACTGGTCTGAAGTTGATCAGGTATGCGGGGTTCTCTGTTAGTTTTTTTTAAATTGGATTGACTTGCCCCAGGGTTCTCTTGTTAGTTTTTTTTAAATTGGATTGACTTGCCCCATTTTTAGGCAGTCCGGTAGGGAGCCTTGCGATAGCGAAGCGTTAATAAACTTTGTCCATGAGGGAATGAGCAGATGGTTTATTGTAGACCAACAATTTGCAGGTAGAGGATCGTTGAAGTGATTATTTAGTTTTATGGTTGAGATAATCTTTGCGATATCTGTGTCAGAGACAGGCTTGAATTCTGACCGAATAGCATCATTTTAAGGTCTTTCCAGCACTGGTTGAGAATAAGGCTTGGCTAGGTTGTTCTTCTTGATTGATGGGCAATCCGCTGCCTTTTTGAGCTCCACCTCCATCGATATGGCTTTGGTTGTAAAGAAGAAGAGGAGAGTTCTTTGCTGCTTATGTTTGATTTTATAGCGGTTGGTGCTGATTTGGTCGTTTTATTGGATTGATCTTTTAGTATTTCGAAGAGTTTCCTCAGCCTGTTTTTTGCATTATCCAGTTCTTTTCCAAAGAAGCCTTTTTTCGAATTTAGAATGCTTTTATTGTAGACCCTTCTGGCCTGTCTTAGTTGGGTTAAGTGTGGTGAGGAAGGGTTTGTCGTCATTTCTGCTCTGTGAGTCTGAGTGATCGTCTTTCTTCGTTGAGGGAACAGTTAAACCAGGGGTTTTTATCTTTGTCTGGGACTCTTTTGAGTTTTAATTGGGCTATTGCCTCAATTATGCTAGTCATCGTATTATTTTAGTAATCTGTGAGGTCATTGACGTCTTCCATGTTATTGGGAGGTTGCAATTTTTCCTCACAGTGTGCTGCGAGACTTTCCATATTGAGTCCTCTGGTGTCGCAAACCCATTTTCTGGGTTTATTGGTTGTGAGGAGGTTTTCTTTTTTATGTGAGGTATTTGGAAGGTAATGATGTGATGATCAGACCAGTCGCAAGGGGTGATCTCGATTTTGTCGACAGCTTTTTCTTTAGAGATGATCCAATCTAAGGTTGAGCCTTTCGAATAGGTTGGTAGTTGGCATTCTTGGACCAGTGATTGCTCTCCAAGGAAGGATTGGAGAAGATTGATCTGATTGTCTGTATGACCCTCCCAGTGAAGATTGAAGTCTCCTAGGAAAATATAATTAATGGGGAGTAGAGTTTGCTGTGATGATTTCTATCAGCTGTTCTATGAACATGGCGTTTTTACCGGGAGAGTGGTAAAATGCGTGAAGTTTGCACATGAACATGCGGCTCGGCTGTGTAGCCTCTCACCACAAAGGGCTCAGCTACTGACAATTTGAAATAGATCATTTCTCGGGGACATGTTTGAAGGTTCTACTAAAAGCACAGACAGAGCAGCAGCAACCTCCTTCCTTTCCCATGTAATTTAACCGGTAGAAAGGTAGTAGACATCATGTTCGGTCACTAGATGGCACTGCTGCTCTGCCAATGCAAACATGGGTTAAAACAGTACGAGGCAGCCAAGAAATGTTTTGATGTTGTTTACAAATGAGTAAATTATGTGGTCGCACCCACGACCAGCCCACACCTTTCCGGGAAGAGTTGTGACGCACTCCGAGAGAAAAGTTACAAGTGCAGGCATAAAAGGTATTGTGTACATTTGTATTGTATATTATAGCCCGCTGCCAAGGGCTACAACAGCTGTTAAAGGCCCTGAACCCACGGTTTGGGCCTATAACAAGGGCCTTTAACAACAGGTATAGCCTGAGGCATAAGGGCTATACTAAGGGTAGAATGGTCTAAATTAAAAAGGGAGAATTATGAAAACAAACCTTGACAAACCTTGAAATGTTCAGGCTTATACCAGCCCTTATAAGCCCGGAGCTACTCCATTGTCTTCAATGGTGCTCTCAAAATTGTGATGTCTTGCTACGTTATGCATGCCTGTTTTTGTAGAGTGAAATGTGTGCCATTTACCCCACCACCACGATGGACATTCTACTCGTTGTCCCAATTGAGGGTGTCCTATGGGTCTGGTGCTGTACCCTTCCACCTCTGCCCTGATGCCGTTCTCAGTTTGCTTCACGTGTTTCTGCCAGAGAGTCGCCTTGTTCTTGAAATGTGGGTTTCTGCTCAGGATAGGGTTTTCTTGCTGTTTCTCTCTTTTATTGTGATTTGCTTTGAATGGCACTTAATATCCTTGAAAAGGCGTTGAAGCACTTTACGGTGAGTTGCACGCTACTCTAGAACCCAAGGTTGGTGGCTAGGCGAGTGGTTATTGTGATTAGTAATGTGCTCTCAAGAAAAACTGCATGCATTTGCTTTGTGATATATTAATATCAGGTAGGTCTGATCATTAGCGGGGGATGTGTGGTTTCAGTTGAATGGCTGGTGAGATAGGCTGGGAAGGAGTAGGTAAGTGCTAGGTTACAGGGATAGGGCTTTAAAGAGGAGGGTTTATGATCTCTGAAATGAGGTATCAGCCAATTGCAGAATTACAACAGGAAGGATTCAGGCAGGCATTAGACTGATAAAAGTCTATTCTCAGAAACAGAAAGCATGCTGAGGATGGATGGTAAGAAGAGGGTCACTCTGACATAAGAAAGGAGAGGAATCAAGCAAGAGTAAGTCAATGTCAATTTCTCATGCAGGGTTTAGGAGTATAGTGGGAGAAGGCTTTCTGAGTTAGCAAGCAGTCGGAGAATGTAGGCTATAGAGAGAAACATCTTTGTACATAGTGCCCCATATCCGGGGCAGACAACTTAAACATGACATGAGATTCTGAGTGTATACATCATTTAAACATTAAGAGCCCTAACCTTTTGTGTGCCAAGCCTAGAAAAGCCCTTTAAAGGGTAGTCTGGAGTATCCCAACCTTGGTACAGGGTCTGTACATTGCACAAGGGGAGCTGGCACAGAAAAAGAGAAGGTCTTATTTCAAGATCTTCCTTCATGATTCTGTAAATAGAAGGTTTTTTTACTCACTCACTAAAAAGCAATGATTTGGCACTGGCTGAGAGTGCCGCGCCAATGCACAAACAGATTTATTCCCTGTCTTGTCACCTAATCTCGTGCATGTTTGTATGGGTGACTATTGTAGTACATGCAGTATATGTATAAGCGAAGCAGAGGGATGAAGGCCTGGGTGCTCCATTTTAGATGTCCCGGGCATTTTTCTGTGCTTAAGTTGGGGGATGGAGTTGTTCCCCTAGATAGTGGAAATGTATCAGGATGGAGGAAACCTGGGTGGTAAAGTGAGGACAAAGGAGACAAGGCTCCTATAGAAACTAGATTAGTTGCTTACTATAGCACTGTCATTTGGTAGATGGTGAGGGCGAAGGGGCTGCAGTCTGTTGTTCAGGGTGTGAAGGGTACATTAGGTAAGGGCAGCCTTTTTTCTCTTTCCTAATCACTGTTTTTGTGGCCGTTCATAGCCCGATGCAGATAGTTCACCCCTCTTTGAGCCTTTGTTGTGGGTGCTCCAGACTGGGACTACCTTGCTGTGAGGGGAGCATTCCCCCACACAAAGGATGTCTACAGAACTGCATAGAGAAGTAATTAAAAAGGAAGTCTCCCTGAACCAGTTTTATCGCCTGCTCCTCGTTGTTTTGATTTTTTTCAAATCCCGGTCTTCTTGACACCTCTGAAAAACAAAAAAACTGTAAAAATTCCACTAAGTAACCTTCTGTCACTCTGCAGCCAGTCTGACAACCCACATTGGCATGTAAATACATTTTAAATAAAAACACCAGTATGTTTAAAGTGTGTCTCGGTGTTGTTTTTGACCGGTGAAGCTGTCCCCCATTTTTTGGGTTTCTCAAAGTGGATGTTCCACTCATTACATAGATCGCGTATACAGCAAGGACCTGGCTACTGGCGACCTAGAACACTTCACATATGACAATATATAACCAGATCATAAGGTAGCAATCAAAAGGCAGTGTGTAGGTGATGACACTCATGCAAAATCTATTTTATACGAAAAAAAGAATAGAAGGGTCGAGGTAAAACACTACTGCACCTAACATCTAAGTCAGTTGGGCAAATTATAAAACTACATGTGGTGCAACGGACTTGGAGCGAGCACAACCCCTCTTTGCTCCAAATTGAAACAAGTTTTCAAAATGACATAACCCTCTAGTGGTCCAGCACACATAAAACAAGCATTTTCAATGCCAGAGGTCTTGTATTTTCAAAATTTTGACCTATTGGTATTGTAAATGACAATGCCTTTTAACATTGCATGTTTTTTAAACACATGAATAAAACGCTTTGCCATTTACAATGCACATTGCTCAAAATCTCACAAATGCGAGACCTATTGCATTGCAAATGCTACTACTGTCAGAATGTGTTCTGGGGTAAGATGCACGCCCAGGACTGGAACACGGTGTCCTGGATGACATGGAGTTAATCTGGTGTTTTAATCTAACCTTTTCAGGGCTACCTACCATGTGCCACTTCTAGTTTTATTATTCTGTTTATGGGTGGGGGAGAGGGTGAGAAGAAGGGTAAAAAAATATTCAGGAGACACATTGAAATAATCTTAAATTGCTCGCCAGTTCGCCCAGTCCTGGTATTATCTTTGCATTCAAGCACTAATTTGTGTGCGTTTCCTATATAAAAAGCAGGATTATAAATGAAATAACAGGGCAGTCACTGTAACGGAGGCAGCTACCTGGCACTTGGGATTGGACAATTTGAGATTTCCGAACCGATGCTTATCTGATGTGCGAATTGAATGTCGAAGTTCAACTTCTGAATTCTAGTTTTTTTTCATATCTGGAGGCGGAGGGGCTGCTAACCAGAGCAAATAAAAATGTGGTGTGGCCAGCTGCCAGCGGCTTTATCCTTTCACAGTTTCAAGCTGGGGGGTGGTGTCATCATTTATTCATGAAAGTAGCACCTCCCTGGGGGGCGATGGGAAACAGAAAGTAAACGTTCCTCAGGGGGCGCAGGGTCACCGCGCAGTCAGAGTTCACCTAGCCCAGCGCAGCAAGAGTGTATGGCGTGCTTCAGGACACGGTTACTAAAATATGCACACCGTATCTGTCTGTGCTCTGAGACCTGTCTCGCCGTCCTTGCCACAAACGTTCAGGCGGTGGGAGACATCCCTCTGTGATTGATGTTTTCAAGGTGATCATCTGTGCCTTTTCAAACCCAAAGTTGTCACAAGTGAGGTGTGATATACTTACCTAGTCCTGGCTTTCCAGCTCGGCCCGCTTTGCATTCCGGTTCCTGTAGTTCCCTGATCTATTATAACTGAAGAACTAGTCGATAAATAAAATGCAGTACTGCCTTCTCATCTCACATATCGCATGGACATTTCAGGAACCTGGCAAGTCCTACAATTTGTTGTGGACTATGTAATGTACAGTTGTGACAGATTCGAAAAACAGCTTTTCCCACTCTCATTTGAATTTCTGTAGTGCTTACAGCCAAAGCCTAGAAAAATCACAGACCTGTTAATAATAAATGTTTCTTTTATCCTGTTAAGTTTACTAACATCGGGAAGATTAAAGACTAAATCAGCCCTACAAGCTATCAAAACCGCAAGCAGGTTGCAGAGGATTGCTTCGGTAGATACTCTAAATCCACTGAGCTACATGTCCGGGTTATGCGGATGGAGAATTTCTTAAGTGAGCGTGTCTGGAGATAATTTCTGTTTCTAGACAATATTCCCAGGGTCACATTTCATGCTCGAGTTGCTCGGCGACTCCTGTTTTTGCCTTTCCCTTTGAAATATGCATGCCTCCACTAACACCGTAATAATACAAGCGCGGCCTCGAAAAGCACGAAAGTGAAAGATAAGAAAAGCATTATAGCAACTGCTCGTAAACAAAGGGATCGGCCGAGGGGAAAGAGGAATGGAGGAGGGGTGCTATGTCTGGCTTCTATCACGGTGGCGGAGAAAGTAACCTGATACTGGAATGCAGCCTGCCGTCGAGCTGGCACACTGCATGCCGCTGATGACTGCGCTCGCTCCCGAGACACATAGGCTGCGGGAGGGAACATTTAAAAATAAGGCGGGACATACCCGAGCCTATGGCCATTTGCATGCTTTCTTTTGTGGAAGCCTTACGCAAATGGCCAATCAAATCCGTGGCCGGAAAAAAAATAACATGAGGAAAAGATGTGTGAGATGGGAGTCCTTACTAGAAGCCTCTCAGAGCAGCGCATACACGCTGGCTCAGGCGAGACCTAAAAAGTGTATGTAATATGTCCAAATTACTGGGAGTCCAACATTAGCTCATCAATCGTTTGCACTGTGGAGCATATCAAACAGAAGTAATGCATGACATTTAATCACTACATCTGGCAGCAGTGTTTCATTTCAAGTATTCTTTATTCCGTTTTTCTTCATCTTCAAAAGAAATTGCTTTGTATGAACAACATCGTAGCCAACACATTTCGTCCTCTCCCGGACTTCTACAGGGCTCCAATTTGTATATCAAGTATACTTAGCTTGTTATTCATTCGGTCAGTTTGATTGTTATGCCTTGTCATGTCTTCTGTATATTAACAGAGAATTGGGTTCATATTCCCAACGCACTACCAAAGGGGATGATGGACGGAGTGTTGAACATTGCAAGCACTCACCCCCAGTCAACTGATCTGGGTTTAATCCATCATCATTCTTTAGCTCACTCCGCCACCCCAGTTCAGACACGGCCATATGCAAATCAGTCTGATCCTGTGCCTCATGGGAACAGTCCAGCCCCAACTGCCAAGCCATGTCTTCCCTGGACCAGAAACAAGCATCTTGGGACTGGTTTCTGGCTCATCAGTCGTCATCAGCCAGGCTAGCTTGAATCCGGTGGCAAAGTGAGCAAGGGACTCACGTCTGGGCATACCCTGACAACTTAGGGAAAACACAGCAAAACCAAAGGGGACTACGCACCCCTCTCATCGTCATGCGGCAAAATTATTAACAAAGTAGTGATGCATCAGTTCTTTCTGGAAATGCAGCATATATGTACAGTGTAGATGTACTCACACTCTGTAAAACTCATCTTATTGGAGCCTGGTGTACGTTTTATAAGTGTAAAGAACAATGGGAGAGCTAGGGAAAACTAGGGGGGTTGTGTCCGTATCCCCTGGATTTAGATAAGCTTTGTCAAAGGTGGACAGACCCAATGTAGTGTGGTACGGTCAAAATGAAGCAATGTTTGGGAACCCACCAAGTGGGTTAAAAGGCCCCTCACACACCAACCTGGTTGGTGTCATGCTTCATCATTGGGGCCCCAACTGGGTGGCCGAATGCCTCCCGGTTGTGCTGCGACGCCTGACTACAGCGGAGCTGGTGTAGTGCAAAAATGTGATGTGGTGATAATTAAAAAATACCGCTGAGAATCCTTGCCATTAGAAGATTTATTATTGGCGGCTCAGGGTATTGATTAAAAAGATATGTGATGCAACTAAATGGAGAAATCATTATCTGTTAGTTGGCTATGTGGTGGGTCTACATGTTTCAGCTCACGAATAAAAGTAGTAGGGAGCTTTCGTCAGGACCAGTGTGAAGTGAGTGGCAAAAGGTGATGTGCCACGTGGTGAAAAAAATTAAAAATATAAGTTACCTACACACTCGCTAAGGTGTGTGGAACGCGGTGTCAACACAATAGCGGACACTGCGGCGCAAACCTGTGGGAGAAAACAAGACAGCACACAATACACATAAGAAATCAACATTGGTGCCCTGGATGGCAGGCAACATACAAATAGATTTAAGGTGCTGTGAATAATCAAACCTGTCTTCAATGAACGTACCGTAGGTGACACACATACATATGAGGTGTATCATGCTGCTATGCGAAAAGGCGGAGGCAAGGCCATTAGGAATGCTAGGTAGAACGCAAAGCGCTATGTGAACTAAGGGTGCCAAGTGGTTGGTATGGCGGCACTACAAAGGACTACTGGTGAATTTCACACGAATAGCGCCAAGTGATTATACTGGCAATGGTTGCGAAACCTCTGCATGAGGTGTGTATAAAGTGAGAGGCCCAATATGCGCTGGTGGGAAGGGGCTGAATATAGCCTCCATGCGCTAGAGGTGAGTGATGGGCACAGGCTCAATAAAAGAAACACAATGCGCGAAACAGCAGGGGGAGGGAAAGGGAAAAGGATAATTACACTATGGCTGAGTGAAGGCGCTATGCAGGAAGCGGGAGGGGGGCGCTTCTTACAACAGTTCTGTAGGCAAAATAAATAACAAGATTAGAAAGCGAGGTGGGCAGGAAAGTGACGGTATCCTGCTAGAGAGAGTGTGAGACACCTTACTTGGTTGAGAAGCTACCATCGCCTTGCACCTACTATGGCCTCCCGAAGTCCCGGATGCTGACGGACCCCGGGGGAGAGGAAAATAAATAGGGAGGAGCGCCATTGTATACGTGCGTCCTTGCTGGCAAGCTAGGGCGTTACCGAGTGAACCACGCATGCGTGTGAGTATAGCGTGAGGCTAGCGCGCATGCGCGTAAGGTCGCCAGCGGTTAGGGGCGCCTGCTCAGTGGAGCAGTCGGAGTCCCGCGAGCATGCATGAAAGAAATAAGTCGCGGATGGTGTGAATAGAGCCCAGGAATACTGGGAACAGCAGAAAGGGCGACCAAGTAACACAAAAACAATGTGCCCACACAGGAGTGAGAGCCTGGTTGGGAATGGGACAAGACAATTCTATAAAGTGCCCGGGAATGGTGGCGCGGGGGGGGAAACATGGGCATCAGCGGCCAGCTGTGTAGTAGGAGCCAGGGCCTGTGCAAAAGTAGAAATGTCAGGTGGCCGGATAAGCCGGAACGGGAAAGAACCATGGGGAAGCCTATGATGTCAGTACGAGCTACAGATTAAGGCATAATAGAGTGGTATCAGGTTGTCAGGACTTCCTCAGGCAGTTCCAAGGGATATTATCGTTCAAACCAGTGATGTGGCTCGAAAGACGATATATCCATCTTTGTTCCTGTTCCAGGAGGCGAGTCTGGATGTTGGGAATGTTGTTGTCCAGGGCTTCAAGTATGACCCATCTCATGTCGTTGGTCGTGTGGCCTTTTTCCAAGAAGTGGTTTGTCATTTTTGTGGTGTTTTTCTTGCAGCGTATGGTGCTGCGATGCTCACAGATTCGGGTTTTGACTTTGCGGGTGGTCATACCAATGTAGATCAGATTGCACGGACATATGATCCGGTATACAACATTTTCTGTGTTGCAGTTGGTGTGTTTTCGTAACTCCCATATCTTCCCAGGTTCCAAATTCAGATATTTGGTTGTCTCTGTGATATGGCATACGCTGCAGTTACCGCAAGGGTAGTGCCCCTTGATGTTGGGGAGGCCCCAGGCGTTAAGCACCGTGTTGGAAAGTCTGACGGGGACCCCTGGTCTAGTAGACACTATGCTGTCCTTGATGGATCTGGCTCTTTTAGTTGAAAGGAGGGGAGGTTCCCATTTCAGGTGGCCTGTGTTGAGGATTTTCCAGTTCTTTTTAATGATCTGCGCAACCTTGTTGGACACTGTGTTGTAAGTGGTGACACATGTGAGTGGAGGGGGGGTGGGTTCTTTTGGGTACGTTGTCAGTAGACCATCTCGGTTTTGATTTCTGGCCCTCTTACTTGCGGTCTTGGTTATGTGTCTCGGGTAGCCGCGTTGGTGTAGTTTCTGGCAGAGGTCTTGGGCTTGTATTTTGTAGTCTTTGGGGTCACTGCAGTTTCTGCGAAGTCGCAAAAATTGGCCATACGGGAGGTTTTCACGGAGGGCCCGTGGGTGGAAGCTGGAAAAGTGAAGGAGGGAGTTACGTGCAGTAGGTTTGAAATGTGTTTTGCTCATGAGTCCTCCTGCAACTGCATGGATGTCGAGATCTAGAAAGGTGGTATGATATCTGTCAAAACTGTGTGTGAAACGTAAGTTAGGGTCACATGTGTTTAGCCAGTCACAGAAGGCGATGAGTGATTCGCTTGATCCTTCCCAGATGAGGAGGATGTCATCAATGTAGCGCTTATAGAACTTAATATGTGGGATACGTGGCTGATTGTTGCTGAGCAGATGTTTGGTCTCGAAGCTGAAAACATACAGGCCCGCTATGCTGGGAGCGAAAACGCTCCCCATTGATGTACCATACTTCTGTAGGTAGAGCTTACCCTCATATTCGAAGTAATTCTCTTTGAGTGCGAGGGTGCCACCATTCCCGGGCACTTTATAGAATTGTCTTGTCCCATTCCCAACCAGGCTCTCACTCCTGTGTGGGCACATTGTTTTTGTGTTACTTGGTCGCCCTTTCTGCTGTTCCCAGTATTCCTGGGCTCTATTCACACCATCCGCGACTTATTTCTTTCACGCATGCTCGCGGGACTCCGACTGCTCCACTAAGCAGGCGCCCCTAACCGCTGGCGACCTTACGCGCATGCGCGCTAGCCTCACGCTATACTCACACGCATGCGTGGTTCACTCGGTAACGCCCTAGCTTGCCAGCAAGGACGCACGTATACAATGGCGCTCCTCCCTATTTATTTTCCTCTCCCCCGGGGTCCGTCAGCATCCGGGACTTCGGGAGGCCATAGTAGGTGCAAGGCGATGGTAGCTTCTCAACCAAGTAAGGTGTCTCACACTCGCTCTAGCAGGATACCGTCACTTTCCTGCCCACCTCGCTTTCTAATCTTGTTATTTCTTTTGCCTACAGAACTGTTGTAAGAAGCGCCCCCCTCCCGCTTCCTGCATAGCGCCTTCACTCAGCCATAGTGTAATTATCCTTTTCCCTTTCCCTCCCCCTGCTGTTTCGCGCATTGTGTTTCTTTTATTGAGCCTGTGCCCATCACTCACCTCTAGCGCATGGAGGCTATATTCAGCCCCTTCCCACCAGCGTATATTGGGCCTCTCACTTTATACACACCTCATGCAGAGGTTTCGCAACCATTGCCAGTATAATCACTTGGCGCTATTTGTGCGAAATTCACCAGTAGTCCTTTGTAGTGCCGCCATACCAACCACTTGGCACCCTTAGTTCACATAGCGCTTTGCGTTCTACCTAGCATTCCTAATGGCCTTGCCTCCGCCTTTTCGCATAGCAGCATGATACACCTCATATGTATGTGTGTCACCTACGGTACGTTCATTGAAGACAGGTTTGATTATTCACAGCACCTTAAATCTATTTGTATGTTGCCTGCCATCCAGGGCACCAATGTTGATTTCTTATGTGTATTGTGTGCTGTCTTGTTTTCTCCCACAGGTTTGCGCCGCAGTGTCCGCTATTGTGTTGACACCGCGTTCCACACACCTTAGCGAGTGTGTAGGTAACTTATATTTTTAATTTTTTTCACCACGTGGCACATCACCTTTTGCCACTCACTTCACACTGGTCCTGACGAAAGCTCCCTACTACTTTTATTCGTGAGCTGAAACATGTAGACCCACCACATAGCCAACTAACAGATAATTATTTCTCCATTTAGTTGCATCACATATCTTTTTAATCAATACCCTGAGCCGCCAAGAATAAATCTTCTAATGGCAAGGATTCTCAGCGGTATTTTTTAATTATCACCACATCACATTTTTGCACTACACCAGCTCCGCTGTAGTCCGGCGTCGCAGCACAACCGGGAGGCATTCGGCCACCCGGTTGGGGCCCCAATGATGAAGCATGACACCAACCAGGTTGGTGTGTGAGGGGCCTTTTAACCCACTTGGTGGGTTCCCAAACATTGCTTCATTTTGACCGTACCACACTACATTGGGTCTGTCCACCTTTGACAAAGCGTACGTTTTATAAGTCCACCTTTCCACAGATAAACACCAGTCGCGTCATGCTTTGTCAGACTCCATTAACTTTTCAGCACCTTTGGCCCCAATCCAGCTGTGTTAGGAAGGTGTGATGCAGATGGAAATGCCAATGAAATAGGGTGTGTGCTGATTAAAAGATTAGAGGGGGGTTTACACCGAGGAGTGTGTGAACTTTGCTTTCAATATTTTATCACTTATTCTTTTTATATAATTTGTCATTTATATTTATTAGTTGCGTTGTTTCAAGCCACCATGAAGCCTTTCAGAGTTCCATGAGTGCGAGTTACTGTTTTCTACATATGGGTTAATAAGGTACGGTGAAACTCAGCAATAAGTAGTACGTTCAGAGCTATTGTCCCGATACTCCGGTTAACGTTTGTTAGTAGTGCTGTGTAGGTGCTGCGCCTGAATTGTAGGTGCCATTACTTATGAAGTGCAACTAACATGCTGCTTTGCCTGAGAATCCCTGTTCTCAATTGCTTGTGACACAGAAGAACTCAGTTTTCAGGAAGTTCCTGAAAGTGAGATAGTTTGGCTGCACAATCATGGCTGAAGGGGGCCTCAGGCCCGGCACTCCCAATGATCTGCCTCTGTGCTTTAGTATTTTGAACTTTGGTTAGTTGCTGTTGTTTGATTGGCCTAACCAAGTCTTCAGGGTGAGCCGCAACGTGTCGCCCTCTTCTACATGCAATTTGGGCTCTTTTGTCTGTGTTGCTAAAACACTTCCACCAGCAACCATTGGAGTACTTTTGAGATGGGAGTGCTTTTATTATGCTGTGTAACCTTTCAGATATATTGAGCGTGGTTTGGGACAGTGAGGCCATTTGATGCCACTTGGCTACTACGGACACATTGTGGTGTGCCTGCTGCTGGCTGTCATAGGGACCTGAGATCTAGTCCTACACCATCTATGGTGTGTCAGGATTCAAAGGACAGGCATGGAAATTATTCGCTTACGGGTGTACGTCAGACTCTGCCTCTGGAGACCATCAAATGACTGCACTGGCTGAAATTTGAAGGGAAAGCTCCAGCATGAAGTCTCTTGCGGAGTCGCTGCAAGGATTTATAGGGCCGTGCGTTATAGCAGTGCACCTCCATGGTGGAGTAGAGCAGTGTAGAGGTTGTTGCCTTGGATGGGCCTGCAGCAGCTCTGTGCCCTCAGCATGCTCTGGGGCTTATGACAGAGTCATGCAGACTGCTTCCTGGTTGAACACACCGGACAAAAAACTGTGGAGTGGAAAAATAGGATTCTGTATAATGAAGATGCGCATTTACCATGGAACAGTAGTGCGACAGGTAGAGATGGGTCATGCAAGGATCACTGAAGGCCAATCAGAGGACCCAACTCATATGATGACCATGCTTACCAATCCTCACGTACGACTCAATCGCCCTCTCAACCCGCAGCGACTTACACACGCCCTGCGGTGTAGCGGCGCTCAAACCTTTCATGGCCCCCTAAACCTTCAGGGGGTCCTCATTCAACCAACGGCCAATGGATATCAGTGAGATATGGGAGACTAAGGAGCCCTATCACATTCTGCAAGGGAGGCCCATCGTTTTGTATTAGGCCACGGTCTCAACGCTCAAATGTATGTGGGCATAACATGCATGTGTAATCCCAAGCCCAGCATCGCTCTTGGTCCTGGCTTCTCCTCGTTTTTCCACGTTTTTTAGTACTTTCTCCTTGCTTCTCCCCTATTTTCACTGCTTTCTCCACATTTTTGAGTACTTTCTCCTTGCTTTCCCCCCGTTTTCTGTGTGCCTTCTCCTTGCTTCCCCCCGCCCACCCCCCGTTTTCGGAGTGCTTTCTCCTTGCTTTTCCCGCTTTCTCACTGCTTTCTCCTCGCTTCCTCCCCTCCCCAATCTTTTGTGTGCTTTCTCTTTTTCACCCTTTTTGTGCAGCCGCCCCACGCAACTCCGGGCCACCACCTCACTTCCGGAATTCCGAAAGGCTCTCAATCAGGCCCGGCTCCAGGAATTTTTATTTGGGTGGGCCAAGGGTGCAATCGGGTGGGCCACTGCAGGCCCAATTTGTCGCTTCTGGAGGTAGCCTACAAGCCCTGATTACATCATATGTACTTGCTAACAGGCAGCATGATACAATGGATTGCTTCTGTGTCTCCCATGACCTCCTCCCTACCACCCTCCACCAGTGCCCCTCATCTCTCTGTACCTCCTCCCCATGACCCCCCCCTCATACTCCCTCCCTCCATACCACCCTCCACTAGGGCACCTCATCGCTCCAAAGCCCCTTCCCCACATGACCTCCTCCTCGCATTTCCTCACTGCCACCCTCCAACCATTGCCCCATATCGCTCCATAGCCCCTCCCCATGACCTTCTCTTCAGACTTCCTCATTGCCACCCTCCACCAGTTCCCCCCAGCGCTTCATAGCCCCTCCCCCCATGATGTCCCCCTCTGATTCCCTCATTGCCACCCTCCAACAGTGCCCATCATCTCTCCATAGCCCCTCTCTCGTAGGCATTGTATTTGTTGTATAGCGCTACTCATAGTGTAGGGTGTCTCAGTACTTTACATCACGCACACATTATGCCTCTGCAAGTATGCAAGTATGTAAATCAGCCTATACGGAATGTCACATAAGTTAATGAGGGTTACCAGGTGTAGGACTCACATGTCATCCATACTGCTGGGAAATATGGTTTTTAAGAGGGTTAGGTCTAGAGAAGCACAAACACAGGATTTAAAGCATAACCCAGTGGTTGGGGGTTGGCTTTACTGATTAGAATGTATATCTGCCCAACCAAACTCTTTATTGCAACACTAGAATTATGAAAGACTAGGAAAATTTGAACTAACTAGCAATACAAAAAAAAAATCTAATTATACTATTCTGGTTTGAATGCAGGTCTTTGATGACAGTTAATAGGTCACTGTCCTATGTTAGAATTGTAACTTCTGAACTGCAAGTAATCAAACGATCTCTGTCACAAAGGCAGTAACCCACTGAGCTATCCACGTTAACTACAGTTTTTCTGCATTTAAAAACTACAAACAGACAAAAGATTGCTCTCAAGCAGGATCATTAATCCTCAGAGTTATCTGGACATTTCAATAGTTGTCGTGCATCCTTAGCAGAGCCAGTCATGATGATGATACAAACGATTTAAACAAACGATTTAAGTAAAATATACACAGCACACAAAGTATGTGTCTTGCTCACAGATGAAAAAAACCGCAACAATAGCCACACATTCTCTTACCCGCTCCTTAGGAACTCTGTCACAGCCGGATCTGATAAACAGCTCAAGGGGTCAGGAAGGCCAGGAAAATGAATCGGCAAAAACAAACTCCCCTTCACCAGCTGAAAAGAATGAAATATCCATGCACAAATCCAGTGCCAAGGAAAGGATTTGTCACCTTCACCATGCCCCTATTGTACCAGCACGAGTGGGTGGGGACACAGCCCACCTTTCTAATAGTAGATGCGTGATTGGGGGTGCGAAACAAGGCCCAATCGCGTAACTCCTATGGAAAGAAGAAAAATAACGTTCAGAGAACGTTTTAAATTGCAGTGCCCATTTTCTGTTGGCCTTGCTAATGTCGCTGCAAGGGCCAAGGTTCGGGTTTGGGTGGGCCTGGCCTACCAGGCTCACCCTCTAGAACCGGGCCTGCTCTCAATACCTGGCTGTTCCAATGAGCCTTTGAGACCTCCAATCGCCTGGAAACCCTGTCGTGCTTTACAAATCCTGATTGGTTGGATCCCAGAACTCCAAAGCTACCAGGCCAGACAAAACATGTACTATTTTTCATGTACTCGTCTGCAGTGGAGACAAAATTATCTATCGTTTAACACTCGCAAGTGTCTGCAAAGTGACATACCAGCTGAACAAAAACACCTCTAAATATAGAACATGCATGGCGTAGGTGCCACCTCGATCTGCCGTTCAGAAGTTAAGTGGCGCAGTGAAGAAAAAAGGTTTGTTTTCACTACTTTACTTAGACGTGACTGGAGTTATTACACCGCTGCTTCTGTTTTTAGTCTGTAACGTGTCAAGGTGCTGTATGAGGGGGGGGGGGGGGGGGTCTTCCGTGGGAGCGTCGGGCGCGGAACAGCTGCAGGGTCTACTGATAAGGTCATTTGAAGTCGGTATTTGCTTGAATAAGGTGGTATACGTCACTCTTCAAAAAATATAAAATCAGCCCGAGGCCCAAACGCGGTCTTTTTTAGAAGAATGCGACTCTCGCGCCTAAAACTGAGGACATGTGAACCAAAGACTTTACGAATAAGGAAAGTTGTTAACGAGTCGCCAATGTCAACAGCGGAGCTCGATGCCAAGTTTCCGGCCCTGTAACCGGGAGATGTAAATTCAACTGACGGCCTTGGCTGAACTCTATTATTAGTTTGGGCACAAAAATGACACTTTGCGCGCAAGGCCTGCTGGGACACTTCCTGTAACTCTGGCGAGGAGTCGCTTTTTTCCAGAAAGCGGTTTACAGTTTACCATTCTAGTGCTGTGCTATCCCTTGCGTGTTTCTTGCAGTGGGACGTAGTCTTGAACGAGACGTTGATGTATGCCCCCAGCTGTTAATGCAGCCGCAACCAGATGCAGTCGGTCTACCCGGAGGATGGTTAGCATCTTTATGCACTTTGGATGAAGTGTTCAGGACAGGAATGTGTGGATTCTCAGTATGGAAAAACGTGAACTCCTTTTCAAGAAAAACAAGCATTACAAATGCAATAGGTCTCGCCTTTCATCAAGTTAAAGCCATTTGCTTTGCTATACAATACCATTAGCAAAGCTAATGGCGGTAATCAAAGGCGAGACCTATTGCATTTTCAATGCTTGTTTTACTGTGGGTCCAGGGTGGGGGTTGAAAACAGCAATGCGGGATGCAGGGCCGGACTGGGAACCAAAACCGGCCCTGGCAAAGTGCTCGGCCCGCCCCCCCGCAGGTTGGGGTTGCGGCCAAACTCTTTGTCAAGGCCGGTTTTCGGACGATTTTGTCACAGGGCCGATTTTGCAGCTATTGCAGGGATTGTCGCGGTGCCCGCTACGGCCAGTCCGGCCCTGGCGGGATGGTGGAAAGATTAAAGCAACAATGTGTGACATGGGGGGGGGGAGGGGGGGGGGGGAATCAAACAACAACGCAGGGCCAGCTGCATAGCTACTATTGGTGCAGCAGATGCTGTGGTACCGGGTCCCACAGCCTTGCGCGACACATTGAACCATTTTAATTGCTGTATTCTAGTTCCCCAACAGCATTTAAAGGGGCTATTTTCCCTGGCATCCTTGCAACGCTGCTGTGCGGGATGGAGGGCAGTAGGAGCAATGGGGGCAAGCAACGGTGCAGGGCGGAAGTGTGAGGGTTAACAAGAAAAACAAGGCAGGACTGGATGGTGGAAGGGAAAGCAACACCTCTGGCAAGCAACAATGTGGTGGGGGCAGTGCCCTGCAAACTCGGGCACTATGGAGTGCAGCACCTAAAAGAAACATGTACCCACGAAAGCATGAGCAGTGGAAGGGAACTGAGCCCCAGGAGGAGTGCTGGGGCCATTCCCTGGTGAGGGACTAACACATAAAGTGTAAGTGAAGCTGCCACGCGCTGGCCAAAGAGAAGCAAGGAAACGAGAGTGACGATCGAACCAAGCAATAGTAAGCAATGGACGGGCTCTAAGTCCCCCATAAGTAGACAACATGTCTTGCAATCGACAGTGCTTGTGCTGTCTCAGCTGAGACCAAAAATTGGCAAACTAGGAGAGCAGACCAGGCTGCTGCTGACTTGAGTGCGACGCTGTGTCTTAACATCTGGTCTGAGCACGCTCCTGCTGACTGCTGCTCTCTCACTCTTTTCAGGTGGGTCACTCGTTTCACCATTGCCCAGTAATTCTGCTTGTTATTCAAAAATGTGTCCAGCTGTGTTTCTTGCACCCTCAGCATAGCTCACTGCCTCTCACTTTTTTACCTGTCTGTAATATCGGAGAGCCCCACGGTCATCTCTTGACGGGGGGGTGCAAATGCTTGCATGGTGGCTTACGATATTCTGGTCTCTCCAGCAATGCCTTCCGTATCCAGGCGGTCTTTGACGTCCATGTTGTCTTCGGTTTGCCTGGTGATATTTTGGTGGCTCGTTGCTTTGCTGGGTCTCGTGGAATGAGGGGACAGCTTTTCACATTCGCTGTTCTCAACCAATGCCTCCTTTTCCCCACAGTAGGTGGGACTTGGCAGCCCCGGAAGTTTGTGAGGGAGCAAGAATGCTTCCAAGCCTTGGGCGGGGTTGTAAACGCTATATAAATGCAATTACGATACGATACAACACGTTTCGTTCGGGCTTTAGCAGCCCTCTCTGGGCCTACTCGAAATTCTCCCGGACAGGCTCTGCTTTTACTATCCATTGCATAACATAGGAGTACCAAAATTGCAAATTGTGTGGCTTGTCAGACACATGCGTAGAGGCAACCGCAGCGCCGTTATCCGCTCGTGTGTAAATGGGAGTGGCCTGCTGAACCCAATGCCCCCGCCCAAATACGACAACACGGTCGTGTGTTGAAGGCATTGCCGCATCCTGTCACCCCCCCCCCCCCCGCTGGACCAGGTCAGGTCTTGTGTGTTAGAGTGGCACAGGAGGGGGTGCCAGCGTCCAGACCTCCTGTGCACTGCCTGTCTACGCAAGGAGCCGAGCGGCACACGCTCTCCCAGGTGCACATTATTAGGCAGTGGAGCATAGCGGGCTGGGCGGGGCTAAGGTGAACATAGGGGATACCGAGTTCAGCGGTAGGCTGGGGAGTGGCACCACAGACTTCCCAGATCTTCCTCTAGGACTGGAAGAACCTGTCCTGGCACATTATGCACATCCTGGGCACGAAGAAACCAGAAAGTATTCACTTTTGCAGGCGCGAGTACCTGCATATCCACGGGGCAGGCAATCAAAGAGACTTAACCCTTTGAAGTGCCACTGCCTGAAGTGCCAAGAGCTTTTTTTAACCCTTGAAGGTAATGCATAGGTCTCATAGAGATCCTGGACACGAGGCAAACAAGTCTGTGTTAACCATTCAAGGTGTGTCTCACCTAGTGCCTGAGGCAACCAAGTGTTAAAAGTTAGAGGCCCAAGTGCCTTAGAACCTGGAGGATAAAGCCGGCGCTAGCATTAACCCTTGAAGCGCAAGTCAGCCGCAGCTTCTGTCACGAGGCACCAAGTGCATATCGTTATGGCATGATCCTTCAAAGTCCCTCTACACCTAGAACGCACTTACCTTGAGGTACATTGGCCTGAGGCAACTAATCAACTTTGAAATTACCTTTTTAGTTTTGAATAGTCCAGAGGTCAAGTAAAACAAGCGCGGTACTGCAAGGTCAGCCGCGTGTTTATTTTCGTATCGCGCTTTCACTTAAAGTGAAAGCGCGATGCAAAAATAAACACGCGGCTGACTTTGCCAAAGCCGAATGTGAAAAAAAGTGCGTACGGACTAATGAAGGAGTGTCACGCCACAAGTAAACGATCCAATTACGGTGGGCGGGGCCAAAAGGAGACAAAGCGGCAACAAGGGACTAAGAAGCCTCCTTTACAATCAGAAGTCAGCGTTTTGCATGGAAGATAACGCCACCCAATCAACTCCGCCTCCGAGAGCTTTGGAATCTCTCGAATGCCGAGAGCAGCGCATGCGCGCTGCTATCGCCAGCCGAGACCTAAAAAACAAGTTCTTTACCTTCTGTTGTGACCTTAAGTATTTAATATTTGATTTTGTCAAGGGGATTGCAAGAAAGTCTTTTACAGTGGTTGGGATTAGAGATTTGCTTTAACAATTCAGTCGGTCCGCGTGATCTTGTAGAACAATCCTACCTCTTGTCCGCTGGTTTCACTCTTATAGTACAATCATGCTTGTGGTCTAGGAGAACCTTCCTGTCTGCTAGATATTGCAAGGGATGTAATGCTCGGTTTTCTTCATAATACAGAGCCCTCCGAGCACTAATTTCTCAAAGGTAAATAGTTCCGGTGGCTTAAATGAATTAGGAGGGTAAAAAAAGGTGACCTTCTTGGAAAAAAACTCCTAATATCTTTTGGGACCTGGACTGTTTTCTTTTTTTTAATGCATTTCTGTTGTAAGCACAATTGTCTTGTGAACCCCTTCTGTGCCACGCCCTTTCCCCCTCCTGTGCCGGGCGTTACATTAGTGGGTGGGGTTCATGACGAGATAGTCTCGTCATGGGCACAGCGCGACCGTGCTCCATGACGAGACTATCTCGTCATGGGCACAGAAGAGGTTAAGGCTATTGAGCAGGTGTTCAGCTGCAGTTAGGCCATCACCGCCCACTAATTTGTTGGTCCTGATAAGACCCTATATTCATAACGGGGTCAAAACGGGGTCAAAACGCTGTCGATACTAGCCAATACAAACAATCCAACTTCTAAATTCCCTTAATTGACATCAGGGCATGTATTTATGACAATCCCTGTAACATATGGATACTTGCATTGTTGTTGTTGCTTCAAGAAACACAAAATTGTATGTTGCTTTTTTTATGTATTGTGTACTATATACTATCATGCAAAACTGTTATTGGATCCCGATAAAAGTCAATTGGTAACAAACTTGAACACACTAGGTCTGGTCCAGATGGTGGTGGGACTGACTCACCTGGCTGGCCATACTCTGGATCTTTTGTTTACCAACTCAACTAAAGTCAGAGTTGAGGAATCCCTCCCTCTACTCTGGTCTGATCACAATTAATTACAAATTTTCGTACCAATGGGCATTCCGAATAATTGTTCCAACAGCGAACTCGCCTGGATAAGGCCATGGCGTAAAGTCACCTTAGCAGCTTTCTTGGCTCATTTCAACCCTCAGTTTCCTTCTCATACCGAGAACATTGACTATGTAGCAACAGTTTTTGAAGATGCTATTACATTGGCCCTGAATAAAGTGGCGCCTCTATCGAGGATTAAGATTAAGCCTAGAGCATCGCCCTGGTTCTCATTAGCATTGAAAATTGAAAAATTGTTCAGTAGAACTGTCGAGCGCCAATGGATAAAAACTAAGACCAATGAAGATCGCCAAAAATATACAATCTGGAATGACTCCCTCGTGACCTAAATTTCTTTTAAAAATCTTAAATTAAATTCAGCATGGGCTAAACAACAAAATTCAAGAAGAAAGCTTTGTTTATAAATATTATTATTTATTTGGCATCTTTGTTTTATCAAATTCTTTTTACTTTCTTTTCCTTTGTTTTAAATATAAAACCATTGTTGTAGACATATACAGACGAAATTGCATGATTATTACTTCAATTTTAAATGTAAAACATCCTAGGTCAGTAACCCCCGAGTGAAAAAACAAGGCAAAAAATCCATATATCCTACATCACAAACATTCAACCTCATATACTCACACTACATTCACTAAAACATATATCCGGAAAGTGGGAGACAAAAGGTAGCACAGTCTCCGTGACCAATTAAGATGACTGCATATAGCAGGATTTGAACAGCATTGGTCGACGCGCGTTTCGGTGGCTTAAAGAATGGTAGCACCACCTTCCTCGGGACCTTAGCCAGATTTCAGAACACGCAGGGGAAACTGGTACGGTCAATATTAAGGAAAGAGCCACTGACAGTCTCTGTCTTATGTGGCTATATTCTTGGTTGATAGGACACGTTCTAAAAATCTTGTATATATACTAAGCACTCGATATAGTATGTATACATGAATTGTATCAGCGGGGTGGAATCTCCTTGTAGTTAAAATTATTTGGATCAGTTAATCACATTAAATCGTTCTGTACCGGTCTGCTTCGTGAGTATCTCATGCTCTATATTATGAACTCGTCAAAGTCAGTGCCGGACGGCTCGTAGTATGTAGGCACAGAATCGTCTGTAGGTCAATAACAAAGGGACCAGCCGGAGAACCCAGCTGGGTTCTCCATCCAGGCCCTTCGTTATTGAGGGAGTGAGGGAGTCATCTCAGATTGTATAGTTGCTTTCCCCTCTTCTCCCTGACCTTTACTTAACCTGTATAGAGGGGGTCCCCAATTTTTGCTTTTGCGATCGCCAAAAATATAAACAGATCCATCGAGGATACTTAAATAATATCAGACAGGCTAAAAAGCTGTATCTCACCAACAGGATTAACAAAGCTGCTAACTCCAACAAAGAGCTCTATAAAATATTAAAGGAGTTTACTACTCCTCTCTCTGACCAGCCCATCTATACATCCTCGCAAGAATGAGTAGACACGCTGTCTACCTTTTTTGATGAAAATATTAAATGTATGCATAGGGAGAGGTGTGGCTCACTGGTTAGAGGCGGCAGACCCGTAAGCAGAGAATCGGCCAGGGACCAGGGTTCAATTCCCGACGCGGCAGGGTCGTGGACCAGGGTCAATACGGACTTGATAATTCTCGCCTCCGTACCTACTCTAACCAGGAACACACTCGGCAACTCAGGGCATTAAGCTTGCCTCATCTCTACAACGGCCCCACACAGACGCCAGGGATGCCTGGTTTCACCTTGGAGATACCCAGAAAGGGACCATCTCACAGGGATAGCCAGGACGGGTTCCCCAGCGGTCTATAGCGCCGGGACACTTCCTAGTAGCTGGGCGCTGAATAAAAATAAAAAATAAAAAAAATCTCTTCCCCACTACGATGTTAAAAATGTAGACTCCAATCTAGGTATCAACAGTGATCCCACTATACCTCTCTTACTGGAATTCAATGTATTTACTCGAGATGAAGTCTCCACCGCCCTAGCGAAGATCAAATCAAGTTCCCCAGCAGACCCGCTTTTACCCCCTTTTATTGCAAATATAGCTCCTGTACTCATAGCTAAACTTACAGATCTATTTAGTATGTCACTAGCACAGGCCCTCTTCCGACCCGAAGGCACCTGGTAACAACCATGCAATCTCACTGCTTCCATATTTTGGAAAGGTACTCGTGTCCTTGGTTAATAAACAGCTTACCACCCATTTGGAGAGTCATGGACTCCTTGATCCATCACAGTCTGGGTTTAGGGCGACACACAGTACCGAAACATCATTGGTGAAGGTGGTCAACAACATTAGGCTGGCCTTGGACAACAGGCAGTCAGCCATGCTAGTCCCTATTGGATCCGTCAGCTGCTTTTGAAACCATCTCCCATTGCATTTTAGAACAGCAGCTCTGGGAGGTGGGAGTCAGGGGCAGGGCCTTGGACTGGTTCAGGAACTATCTAATGAACCGAACCACCACAGTACAAATAGGGACCCTGGCCTCATACAGTTGGTCTGTAAGCATAGGCGTTCCTCAGGGTTCCATCTTGAGTCCTATGCTTTTCAACCTGTAACACCTCTGGCCAGGGTAATCAGGTCCTATGGCTTTGATGTAGGGTCATATGCTTGATGACACTCAGCGGTTAATCACTCTTGACCCTGACCCCACAGATACAATGATCCGTTTTAAAAATTGCATGACCCATATCAACAACTAGGTGTACCAATCACTTACAGCTTAATGGAAGCAAGACGGAGATCATTCTTTTTGGGAAAGCTGATGAGTACTGGTCAAGTAACTGGTGGCCTCATAATCTAGTCCCATTTTCATCTCCCAAACCTGTAGTGCGGAACTTTGGAATAATGATTGACAATCAGTTGTCCATGAAAAACCATATAAATCATGTAATAGGTGTCTGTTATGGCATCTTGCTTAAATTAAGCAAAATCTTTCAATGGATTCCTATTGAATCCAGAAAACCGCTGGTGCAGGGGCTTATCATAAGTCGTATGGACTATGGCAATGCCCTATTGGCTTCCATGAATGAGGAGCTGCACTCCAAGCTTCAAGTCCTGCAGAACACCGCTGCCAGACTGATTTTAAACCTTCCATCAACAGCTCCATCAGCGCCCAGCTTGAGGACTCTATTGGCTCCCTGTTAAGAAGCAAGGTCGTTTTAAAATCCTGTGTCTCGCTCACAAGGGCTTGTATGGAACCAGGCCAAACTATTTAGCTAAGAAACTTTGTTGGTATCTTCCAAGTAGACCACTTAGCTCTAGTACTAAATGTCTCCTCACCCCATGACGAATCTGTACCGCAAGGAACGGTGGTCGATCCTTTTCTTGCACCAGCCCTCTGGAACAAGCTTCCGTTGCATCTTCTCTCCACCTCTGATCATAGGCTCTTGCACAAGGAATTAAAAACCTGGATATTTGAGCATCAATATTGCCATCATATCAGACTGTCAGTCCGCACGGAGTCTTCGCAAGCGCCATGAGACCTTCTGGTGATATGTGCGCTTAATAAGTTCCTTTGATTTGACTTTTATCATGTTTGGTTCCGTTTTCTTTTTTACATGGGATGCGATGCACTTGATATAGATATTCATGCACACACACACCATAAAAGGGAGATTCCCATCCAAACATCCAATCCCAAGAGAGGTTTTGCTGGAAGGAAAGTCTAGTGATGAATGGCCCAAAGCCAAATTGTCTGCAGTGGGGTGAAAATTGTATTGAATGCACGTCCCCCTGGTTTGTTTTTTGTGGTTTTAAGTTGTGAGAACGAGGTTGTCTAAGGCTTGCAGTGCTAGCTAAACTGCCACAAGCTCCAGTATGTTGATGTGCAGACAACACTACTACAGAGAGCATAGACCCTGGATTGTGAGCGGAGCTGTGGGTGCTCCCCACTCCATGAGTGAGGAGTCTGTGGTGATGGTCACTTGCAGCCTGGGGGAGGTGGGGTGGGTGGTTCAAGGAACCCTCTGCCCAGCAAAGCTTGTGTTCTACTGTTGCAGTTTCTGCTGAACAATGGACTCCACCAGCACTAGATCATATCAGTCACTTGTAACCATTGTCTTGCAAGTCACACCTACAAGAGGTGCATGTGCAATTGGAATTCTGAGACTAGTGCATCTTCAAAGTCAGAGGATTCAATGCTGATAAAGGGGAAGCAGCTTTTGAAATGCCATCACGAAGTTGTTGTTGGTGTAAGCTTTCCTGGTGGCTGTGTTGAGACTGGCTTACATCTGTTGGGGATAAAGATGGGATTTTTTGGCACGGACATGAACCCCAATGTGTGGAGACAACTGGTTAAGTGAGGCATTCTTCTCAGCTGCTGCCTCTTTATTAACCAGTTTTCTAGACGTGAATACAGTTGGGCTGGAAAAAACAGGCATTTGGTAAACACTTTCAGGCGGGGGGCAGTTGTGACCCCCAAAAGGTAGCACTTTGAACTGATAATGAGCACCACTTACTGTGAATTTGAGGTACTGGTGGTGAGCTGGATGGATATGTGGAAACTGGTGTACTCAAGATCATGTGAAGATATGTTGTTTCCGATGCAGGGGAGGATTTCTTGAAGAGCCGGCATCCCGAAGTGCTCCGACATGAAGTACTGATTGAGGAGTCGGAGGTCCAGTCTTTCTTGGGGATATTGAAGTACAGGAAATAGATTCCTGGCCCTTGCTGATGTTGTAGGACAGGTTCTATAGCTGGTTTTAGGAGTAACACCAGCCTGATTATCGAATTTAATAAAGAGGGCACTGCTGTACGCTTACGTTCAGTCATGAGAAGTTCACAGTAACAGGCCACTGTGGCAGACCGCATATGTGAGCAATGACCTCAATCTACCCTCGCTGCAGAATATTTGACCTCGTTTTTTACATACCCCTGGAGGCAGTAAAGGTGGGGCCAAGTTTCTAGAGAATGAAAGGTCCAGCATAACAAAACAAAACACACAACACTACCATGTAGGGACCAAGGAAAATAAGATTAGCACAGTACATTTTTGGTCTAAATCTATTTTTTATAGTTTCTTAAAGTTTGGAGCACGAGTCCTGCTATCCAAACAGCCTGACTATATTGTTAATAGCTTCAGTTCTTTAGGGACCTAATTTTGTCACTGCCTTTTGTCTGTCATGGTCTTTTTCAAATGTATACAAGCTCCGGATGTGGCCACGTGTATTAAGAACTTTCAGCGCGTATCCACATCACAATTGTCATATCTATGGGGTAGTAATTTCTCCAGAACATCTGGAACCACGTGAATCCCAGTTTGTCATTGTGCAGGTGCCTAGCTTCTATCATCACTAATATGTTGATTGTATACTAGTCAGCTCACCCTTTATGGAGTCTGAAGAGGTTTTAAAAAAACTTTTTTAAAAATCCATCCACGATGTGGTCCCCTGATTAGGAAGGTACAAACACCATCTGAAGACTGCATTGCATTGTGTGTAAAGTAATCAAAGTCCTCGGACCCAGTCATTCAAGTCACTCACAACCAACAGCACATAAGAGCATAACACCAGAGGTAAAACCAAATCCCTAAAGATGTCAAACTCTGGGAAGGTCTAAGAACCAGCAAAAAAAATGAATTGTTATTTTCATTCATAGACTATCTAGGCAATGGGATCCGAACAAAAGTTTCTAAATGTGTGATGCTCAGAAACTTTATGATAAAACTGTCACTTCCAAAGCTCATTTTTAGGTATCGCCTGACCCAGCGCATGCGCTGGCCTGGCGAGACTTTTTGAGAGGGCTCCAAAAAGTGCTACCAGGCCAGCCTAGAGCTACAGTGCATGTGCACGCACGCCGCGCTTGACCCCGATTACTTTCTCGGCCGCTTTGATCGCGATCACTTTTACAGCCGCTTGGCATAGCCAATAGGTTTCGCTTTTGGGACCTTATAAGTATTTAGTTATGCAACTGTTGCATGGCTAAACACTTATAAGGTCCCTATGGCGAGACCTATTGGCTATGCCAATGCTTGTTTGATTTGTGCAAGATCAAAGCAAAAGGAGTTAATTTGGAATGAAGAAAACTAAAAGTCACAGACCAGTGTGAAAGTCTCCTGAAAACAATAGTACTGTCTTTCTACGTCCAGCCATACATGTGCACACTAGCTTTGCCTTTGGCACACTGGCAGGCTTACAAGACTCCCTCCACCGGTCACTGCACATGCCAAGAGCAACTTATCAAGCCCATGCATGGAGGTTAGCTTCAATCCAGCTAAACCGTAAACACACTTGTTGAGGAAACGTAGGAGACAAAGAGGGTCGCTAAAAGAGGACTGTTGTGGGGGCTGTAAACATGACCCAACAAACAGATCCACAGACTGGGGAGGCGTCTGCAGGGGCAAGCTGCTACCGCCACCTACTGCTGAAACTCACACAGGGCAAGGAAGTCGCAAGGTTCTTTTTCATTTCTCCTCCGCAGACGAAGTAATATTACACCCCCTGCACTGCTGGGTATCAGGCGTGGAGTCACTGCTGTCTGTAGAACCGAATACTGCAATGTGTACAGGCCCAGTGTTTAGTGTTAAGCTTACCAGAGTGCTAAAGATGCAGGGCACGTTATAGATCACAATATTTAATATTACCATCCAAAGAAAACCACAGAGAGCCCCAACTGCCTCGAGTTAGGTGTATGAAAGGCAGCATTGTGTGAAAATAAGGCATTATAATAGTAGAGCAGCATTTATAGCCATTAACAAAGATTTGCAATTTTGAAGCACTTAAAGAAAGGTGATAATATGATCACATCTCAGTCATGCTGAACTGCTGTTGCATGTTCTGTGAGGTATGGTGTAGTGTCCTCTGAATGAAGACAAGCAGTGTGCATCACCCCCTTCTTTACTCCAGTACTGTGTCCCGTTTAACTCGTACCATAGCGCTGTGACCCTTCATCTCTTCTTCCAACACACAGTCACCTTCAACGCTGCCTTTGCTTCTAGAATCTTCTACCCTGCACCTTGTTTCCACAGTATTGTGCCGTATTCACCTTTACCCCCAATGGTCCGTGCCTCACCACCTGTGCTTATAGAGTGATGCGCATAATCACAACTGTTCCATCTTTGCCACCAACGTGCTCTGCCCTTTTCACTTTTGATCCAATAGCTTCACCTTCTCTTCCAGACTACTTTACCTCCACATCTTTGCTACCAAAGGGATGTGCTCACACATCACCCTTTTCTGTGCCCGTTTCACATTCCTACCAGAGTACTGCATGCTCTTCAACGTTTGCTACTCAAGTCCCAAGCCACCTCTCCTTTACCACCACAGTGCTGGGCCCGCTCCACCATACCCACCACAGCTCTTTCACATTCGCTAACCGAGTGTTATGCTATTTTACTTTCCCTACCAGGAATACCACTGCTCGCCCATGCCACCAGAGCACTGTGCAACGCAGTTTTGCTACTGGAGTACCATCCCACAGTTGTGCTCCTTCATCACCACCCAAGTCCCTGCTTCCAATACCATGTACATTTATGGGGTGGGCAAATCAGTGACCTTAAGTTACCTACAAAATCATTCAGTATGTTATGCAATGTATTTTGGCTTTCGCAGTCACATATACAAAATTCTGATACATTCAACCCAATTCCAAACATTGTTTCCGTTTGTGTGACTCATTCTTGGAGTACTCCTAGCTTACACCGGACTTCCAAGCCAGAAGTATTGTAGGAGTAAGTCAGAGCAACTTCTTTGTGAAATGGATCCATGGTCTTTGCTGTAGATTGTGTGATTCATCCATTGGCAGACTCAAACACTGGATTTCATGCCATTTCCTCTAAGGTTACACCAACAATATCAGAGTATCCACTGAAACAGATTAAGGAGGAGGCTTAACAAAACAAAAAGGGTGTTAGAGGATGGAAATGTGCATTTGGAGAGATCATTTCTGAATTTTGTAAGGTGCACATGCAATTGATTGACTTTCTTGTAAATCTCATTTGCTCGTTTCGACGGCTTTTCTTCCTCCTCTGGTTTGTTCTGTGGGGCAGATTCCTTACCATGCTTTCATCGGAATATTTGAATCTTTCCACTGCTTACATTTCAAGGAACTCTTTTTTGTTCTTTCACTCCAAGGGAGTGCGTGCGTTTTCTTCCCCTCGCTCCATGTGCTGCTTCCCTCTTACATCGCTTCGTGCTGCTCCATCCTCACATTCTCCCATGCTCTTCCTCCTAGCCCTAGCTTAACCACTGCTACCTTTCACGATGGCATTTTTACTGTTTTTTTCTTCAAACTTACACTCTACCCGATTCCCCCTCCACACACACACACATCTTCTCTTGTTTATTTTGAAAGTTTTTTTTTTTTTTCTTTTCTTTTTAAACTTTAGAGGTTTCAACCTCAGCAAGGTGCTGCTGGGTTCTTCCTCTCTTTAGAATGTAATTGTATGCCTCTTTTCCCCTTCATTTATAGCTCCAAGACAAGTTTCCTCCAAAGTGGATCATTAATTTAAAAAATAAAAAGTCAAATTGGCCACCAAATCATGTCTTATGACACACGTCTGATGATGCATGCACATACATCACGCTGTGGTGGTCATTTTGACTTTGCATTGGAAACAAAGCTGGGCACAGCCAAAAGGCTGGCTTTTGCTTTAAAAGGCAAGACGTATTGGCTTTGCCAATGCTTCTTTCTGTTGCTTGCACAATGCCTCACTAAGGATTCATCGCTTAAAATGGCAAGCTCACCAACGTTCTGACAGAACTGAACCTAGGTCACTCATCCTTTACCTGGTCAGGTAAACAAACAATGAAATGCTCTCATTACTGGAATAAAAAAGAAATCCTACTTGTTTTATTCTATCAATAATACAATATAAAGCATTCATAAAGTGTGAGCAAAAAAAGCTTCAGTCAGACAATGTTTCGGCACCTCTTGGTCTTGAGATGAAAACAATGTGCAATATTATCCTAACCATTTAAATAGGGTCGAGTCATTAATGCGCATTCTCCAGGGTTTTATTTTTGCTTTAGTGCGCCTCCTCTCGGTGCATCTAAACTTCAACTGAACGTATACTTCTAGCATCAGGATTAAGAATTCAAACATTTGTTGTGGTACAGTTGAAGGACTTTGAAAACCATCAAATAAATGTTCTAAATTAGCACACCATGTCTTTTAAAGTCTATTCTTAAAAAGTAAAACATTTGGCAAGACTACACTGTCACATCTATTGAATAAACACTTTAGAATCTGGATTAAACTGCTTCTTTAGATAGATTTCGATTAAAATAAAAAAAAAACGCGTTATCCCTCAAGTGCCACTGCATGACCTGAAGCATTCCTGATGGCAGACAAGCAATGGGAATGAGCAAAACAGACTCACTTTAGGAATTTAGGTCATTTAATTGCAACAAAAACACGAAAATGTAACCCTGAAATCCAAGGGAAAATGTTACAAATAATGCAGACTCTTAGCTTCTTACTTCGTAATTACTCCATAAGAAAAATCCATTCAATCAGTTAAAAAAAAATCTTTACCGTGAAGGAAACAGGCATCTTTTCATAGAGGTCTCTTTCCTATTTTTAAATGACATTTCAGAAAATAAATAGAAGCTTTCAAATGAAGCACATACTTTCTTCCTAGCTTTTAGAAGTGGCGTCTGAGGAAACGATTGGGACTCAGCTTCCGTAGTCCACTTAGTTATATACACCATCTTCTGTCCCATTACTTTTTTAAATTCCAAACGTTATTTTCCTCTGATGAAACTTCAAACAATTGGCATATTCATTAGTTTTAGATCAGTCTGTTTCCATGGCAACATTGCGGGACTCCTTGGCTACCATAAGCCGCATCAGCTGACTGTGAAATTTCTCAATCTTCTTGACGTCCTGTGCTTGGTCGGTTTTATACTGTAAACACTGGAAATAGTAAACAAATTTACAATTGTGATTTATACCATAATATTAAGATTAATAATGCATTTGTGGCAAGCTTCGCTCCATGAAATCCAAACCCCTGGCAAACTTCAATTATGCAAGTTTATGTTTACTTCTTGGTGTAAATATAAGCACGTACCAGTGGAAATGAAGGTCAGTCTTGTATAATTTATAGAAAATCAATACTAGCATGCAACAGTCTACACAGCTACACTTCCGTTTAAGATCTTCAGAAGTGCCTTGTCTGGACCGTGGGAATTTTGGCAATAGAGAAGACGGGAGTATGTAGGCTCCAACAACATACAAAGATTTTAAATCAAGCGAGAGCTACGGTGATAATACCCTGTATATGATAACTGAGCCCAAGACGTTTGTGAGTCTGAAAGACAATGTAAGTGAGATCTTAGTCTACTTTATGAAGCAAGAACTTTTCTGCTACCTCACCTTTTTTCCTTCTGCTAGTCAACCTGAAAATAAACTCCGTCCATAAGGAATTGTTACCTACTGGTAACCTTTTTTTCTCTCCATCAAATCAAGGAACTATTAATTGAAATCAAACTACAATAGCCCAACTCATACATTTCACATCATATAATGCAGGTACTCGAAATACTAAAATAGAAACATTAAAAAAAGTAAATTAATGTTACAAGCATATCTCCAGGCTTTATATATGGACATCAAACATGTGTTATTCTCGGTGAAAGAACTTGCCAGTTCAAACTTAAAACGTCACGAGGGCAAAACTATTTAAACTTGCTTGAAGGAAATGGAGTGGATGTAGGCAGCAGCTCTGTGAAGATAAAACTTTAACACTGCCACTTTAAAGGAAGCAGTCCCTCCTCTGACCACAATGCTTTGAGCTGCTGGTTGCTCTCAGTTCCGCCTCCCCCGGAGGGTGGATACATGAAACAATTTAATCTGTTATTAACGATTTTAAATCAGCTAAACCCATTTTAATGGCGACTAAAAGTGGTTCTGTTTTCCCGACACTGTCCTTTCTAGATAGTAATCTAAACACTCTCCTTACATCTAGCGTTTGAGGTGACCACATCGTGCAGAGGCATTTAAAACTAAATGAATGACACTTGATTAAAATATAACAAAGACTGAGTTCCCCTAACTACCCTCTTTTTGTGGAAAGCATTCATGTTGCTTACATCCAAGAGATGACTTCCATTCAACTATCGAGCAAGAAATGAAAGGTCCTTGTCTGAAGCGTGCTGAAGGTTCCTTGCTGCAGTGAAGGAACTCAGACGACCTAAGCAACATCATTACTGCTGAATAAACGTCAACACAAGTGCAATTCATTCAAATATAGGAAAGTTACGTATTTGTTAGAAAGGGTATTTTGTAAGGAGTCCAGCCAGAATATCTCTCTACTTCTCTAATATCACTCCTCGATTGTTTTTTGTGTTCTGATCGCAGCCAATCGATTTACTTAACATTAGTTGCAATGTTCACTTGTTACTAGTAACGAATAGTTTCTTACCTGTCGGTGGAGTTTTGCAGCTTGAAGATCTTTCTGGATTCACTATGCTGTGCATTATTCCGCGATCTTGTGGTTGGGTCCGGATTCGTAGTCTTTTCTTTTTTTTTTTTTTTTTTTTTGTAGCCCAGGTGGGCGTCGACGACCACCATTTGGTGCACCTCCCGTGACGTCGTCGTGCTTCCTGCGGAAGTCCCACCTTTGGGGCGCCATCTTCGGGTTCTTTTTTCCCTTTTTTTTTTTTTTTTAACCCTAGGCAAAAGATTAATTCTTCTTGTCCATTTTTCTGTAATTTTTCATTCCTTCTGATCTTTTCCATTTCACCCCCTCTTCCTCCAGCCTCATCTTCCTGGCGGAGGTGGGTGGGTTCGCTAGTGAATCCAGAAAGATCTTCAAGCTGCAAAACTCCACCGACAGGTAAGAAACTATTCGTTTTGCAGCGTGAATCTTTCTGGATTCACTATGCTGTGCATAGACTTTGTAGCGGTTTTCCTAATTTTGTGGCGGCTGGGTGGTAGATGAGCGTTGGTCGTTGAAAATGTGTTGAAGCACCTTCTGTCCAACCTGTGCTTCCCTGTTCATCTGAATGTCCACGCAGTAGTGTTTCGTGAACGTGTGCACAGATGCCCAAGTTGCCGCGAGGCATATGTCCTGGATGGGCGTGTTCGCCAGGAAGGCCACGGTGGCCCCTTTCTTCCTTGTGGAGTGAGCCTGAGGCTCCTCCGCTAGCTCCTGTCCAGCCTGTTTGTGGCAGAATTGAATAGTGAGGGCAATCCACCTAGCGATGGTGCCCTTAGTCACTGGCCTACCCATGAAGCTAGTAGCAAAGGACACAAACAGCTGCTTCGACTTCCTGAGTTCCTTGGTTCTCTCAATGTAGTGCATCACCGCTCTTCTTGCGTCGAGGGTGTGCAGGGCCTTTTCTGCGTTTGAAGTCGGGTTTTGGAAGAAACTTGGTATCTGAATACTCTGATTCATGTGGAACGCCGACACCACCTTGGGCATGAAGTGTGGGTCTGTTCTCAGGACTATTCTGTCCTTGTGAATCTGAATGTAGGGTTCCTGTAGTGTTAGTGCTTGAAGCTCGCTCACCCTGCGTAGTGAGGTTATGGCCACCAGAAAGGCCGTTTTCATCGTCAACATCTGCAGTGTGGCCTTGTGAATGGGTTCAAACGGTGCCTTCATGAGCTCCGTCAGAACCACGTTCAGATTACATGCCGGCGGCGGCAACCTTTTCGGGGGGGCCATCCTTTTGGCTCCTTCCATGAATCTCTTCACCACCTGCGAGGTGAAGAAACTTCCACCCTTTTCACCTCTGGTGTAGGCCACGATTGCCGCTAGGTGTACCCTTAGGGAGCTCGAGCAGAGGTTACTCTTTAGAAGGTGTGTGAGGTACCTCAGTACTGTTGAGTCTCTTGTCATTCTGTTTTGCAGGCCCTTTTTCCTGCACCACACAGTGAATCTCTTCCATTTTGCGCTGTAGCATTTTCGTGTAGTTGGTTTCCTTGCCTCCCGTAGCACTCGCATAGTGCTCGGAGGCAATCTTAGGTGTGCGAACTCTAGGTCTTCAGGAGCCATGCCGCCAGGTTGAGGGTCTCTGGCTCTGGGTGCAGGACCTCTCCGTTTTGCATTGAGAGCAGGTCCTTCCTCCTCTCGAACCTATATGGATTGCCTTGTGCCATTTCTTGAATTTGTGAGAACCATGTCTGCCTCGCCCACTGCGGAGCCACTAGGATCAGAGTCATGTTGCTGGTTCTGCACTTGTCGAGCACTCTGTGCAACAGGGGTATCGGCGGAAAAGCGTAGGCAAATGTCCTCGACCAGCTTATCCATAGGGCATTTCCCTGGGATTGCTGATCTGGTTGCCTGGACGCGAAGCTTTGGCATTTTGCATTGTGGCGTGTTGCAAATAGGTCTATTGTGGGAGTTCCCCATCTCCGGAAGAGTTTCTCCGTTTCCTGGCCATTGAGCTCCCACTCGTGCGATGCCGAGGTCTGCCTGCTTAGCCAGTCTGCCTCCACATTGTCCTTCCCCGGTAGGTGAATTGCCAGTAGATCTATCCTGAGAGGTATGGCCCATCTCCAAATCTCCTGAGCTAGAGAGGGAACGACTGTGTCCCCCCTTGTTTGTTGATGTAGAACATTGCCGTGGTGTTGTCTGTTTGAACCAACACCCTCTGGTTGTACAGGTGCCTCTGGAATGACTTCAGGGCTAGCAGGATTGTTTTCAATTCGAGGTAGTTGATATGGCGAACCGCATCTGCTGGAGCCCACAGACCCCTCACTCTGAGGTTGTCCATGTGCGCTCCCCATCCCTTTTGCGATGCGTCCGTGGTAATGGTTACTGTTGGGATTGGTGGTGTCAGGCTTCTCCCTGCTGTCATGTTGTTTCTGTTCCACCAAGTTATCTCCTCCTGCACTGCCTGCGTAACAACCACTAGATCCTCCCAACTTCCGTTTGCTTGTGACCATTGTTGTTGTAGCCATTCCTGGAATGGTCTCATGTGCAGGCATACATTCGGCACCAGCTGGATACACGACGCCATCATCCCCATCATCTTGCTCACAGTCCTCACTGTCAGAGTTCGCCCCTTCTGGTAGAGCCGCGTCTCCTTCAGTAGTGCATCTGTCCTCCTGTCGCTGGGCACTACTGTACTGTTGAGGGTGTTGATTTTCGCCCCCAGGAAAATCTTCACCTGTTCCGGTTCCAGCGATGACTTGCCCCAGTGGATCAAGAACCCCAGATTCGTGAGGGTGTCTGTTACGCGTTTTGCGTGCCTCTCGCACTTCTCGCGTGAGTTTGCCTTGACCAGCCAGTCGTCTAAGTAGGGGTAGACATGGATTCCCTGTCTTCGTAGGTAGGCCGCGACCGCCGACAGGCATTTTGTAAAGACCCTTGGTGCCGATTTTAATCCGAAGGCCAGGGTTGTGAACTGGTAGTGTTCCTGTTCGATGTTGAATCTTAGAAGGCCCTTGTGTCTTCTGTTTATTGGGATGTGAAGGTAGGCATCCTTGAGGTCCACGGTGACCATGAAGTCCCCGTCTCTTATTTGGGGCAGTACCTCCTGCAGCGAAGTCATTTTGAACTTCTGCGTTCTGATGAACTTGTTTAGGTAACGCAGGTCCAGGATGGGTCTGAGGTTTCCGTCTACTTTCGGGACCACGAAGTAGTTTGAGTAGACCCCTTTGTTGCGTTCTCTGAACGGCACTGCCTCTATGGCTCTTTTCTAGAAGTTTCCGTGTTTCTTCTCTGAGTAGTGCCAGTTCTTGGGACGATCTCTGTCTTCCCTTTGGTTTCCTGTTTGGAGGTCTTTTCTCCAACTCTACGCAGTATCCGTACTGCATGATGTTCCGTATCCACTTGTCTGTGGTTATACGCCGCCACTCCTGAAGGTAGAACCTCAGTCTTCCGCCTACTGGTGTTGTATGCTCGTAGGCTTTTGAATATTCTCTTCCCCCTGATGTTACTTTTTTGCGCCTCACCCTTGGGGGAATGACGAGGGTAGGCGTCCTCTTGCGTGCTGAGTCACTTTGATGAGGGCTGTTCGCCCCCCCTCCTCCTTTGGCCACGTCCGTTCCCTCTCCCGCGAAAGGACTGGCCCCGAGGTTGGTACTGCCAGTTTTGCTTCTGCTGACCTTGTCCGTGACTTTCACCCTGCTGACCCTGCTGGAACGTCTGGTGCGACGGCCCCTGCTGGCTTCCTCCCCTACCGTAGGGTCTCCTCAAGGGATTGCCTCGCCTCATTCCCCTCAGTTGTAGGGCCCCCGTGGACCTCGCCGTTTCGTTTTCTTTTTTCAGCTGGGTGAGCTTCTCGTCCACTGTTGCTCCGAACAGTGTCTCTCCGTTGAAGGGGGTGTCAAGGATGTTGTTCTGCACCTCCGGTTTGAATCCCGAGATTCTTAGCCATGCATGCCTTCTCTCTGTGACCCCTATGGCCATGAGTCTTGCTGAAGTCTCTGCCCCGTCCAACGCCGTCTTTATACACGAGTTGGCGATGTTCTTGCCTTCGTCTATCAGGTGTGAGGCTCTCTGGCGGTATTCTTCGGGGAGGTGCTTTACTAGCTCCCCCATCTCGTCCCAGTGCTGGTACTGGTGTCTATTGAGGAGTGCATTGGAATTCGCCATGCGCCAGTGCATTGCGGCGTTCCTCTCGACCTTTCTTCCTGTGAGGTCTATCCTCCTGCTCTCCTTATCAGGTGGTGGGCCCGAAGTTGCTGGTACGTTGGCCCTTCTCCTGGCCGTGGAAGCTATGATGGAGTCGGCGGTCACGCTACCCTTGATGTAAGGGGGGTCCAGGGAAGAGTGCTTATATTTCTTCTCTGTCCTGGGCGTGATCGACCAGCAGGTCGCTGGTTCCTTGAAGGCTTCTCTCCCCTGATTCATCACACTTTGTAGCATGGTGAGGAACTGGCTCCTTGTCTGGATGGGGAGCAGGGTCTCGAGGAGAAAATCGGCTTCTCCTCGTCGAGTTGGACGCCGAAGGCTGTTGCTGCGCTCCTGACCACCATATTGTACACCCCGATGTCGTCGGGTGGCGAAGGCCTCGAAGGGTACGTGTCCACGGGCTCCTCCGGGTTTTCGGTGTCGAGATCCTGCCATTCGATGTAGTGGCTGGTAGATGGCGCCGAGTCGTAGAACGACTGTTGGTCTTCTTCCTCGGCTTCACCATCATAATAGGGCTCTTCTTCCTCTTCGAGATCCCTTGTTAGTCCTTCGGTGTCGAATTCGTCCTCGACCTCGACGACGTCCGCCGATGAAACCGTTGGAATTTTGAATTCCTTCATCTTGGCGTCGAACTCCTTCTTCCTTTGAAGGATGTTCTCCATTTCGGCCTCGAGCCGCCTCTTCTTTTTCTCCATCTCGGAGATGCTTTCGGCGTCGACCGCGGGTCTTTTCGATGAAACTTGCGTCGACGTCGACCGTTCTTTCAGCGTCGATCGGCCCGTTTCCTGGGTTGTCTTAGACGACCCTTGCTTTTCGGCGTCTTTCGGCACCAGGGAGTCCTTTTCTAAGGATCCGCTCGGCCTCTTGTCCATGGTTCCCCCTTTGGTCGTCGAAGATTTCGGCGCCGGGGCTCCCTTCGTGGACTTAGACTCTGATTTTCTCGAGTCACCCTCGTGTTTGAGGTACTTTCTGTTTTGCGCTCGACGATTCTCTTACCTCGTCTTCTTTTTTCTTGTCGGTCTCTACGACCGTGAAGTTTTCGGCTGTCTCGGCGACGTTGTCCTCGTCGTCCGTGGAGAGGCCCAGATCGTAGAGCGACGGGGCCTTACCCTTGCCATCCATGCTGGCGTTGGCTCTTCTCTGCCGATCTCTCACCCTGAGCGTCTTCGGCGCGAAGGCTGAGCAGGCGTTGCAGTCCTTACTCTGGTGTTCGACCGGTAGGCAGAGGTTGCAGACCGGATGCTGGTCCTTCTGCGCGAACTTGTGGTGGCAGTTTGGGCAGAACTTGAATGGCGTCTTGTCCATTGCGCTCAGGGCCTCTGAGTGCGCATTCTCCAAGGTCTAAGAAAAAGGGCGCTGAACCTCCTTTCTTCGCGCTCCTGATGAAATCTCTTCCTTTCCTGTGATATCCTCTAGTATTTATCGACGAAACTCGCTTTTCTTTCTTCCTTCGAGTGTAATTCTGGAGCTTCCCGATGACGATCCAGACCCAACGGCGGAAAAAAGAATCTGAAGATGGCGCCCCAAAGGTGGGACTTCCGCAGGAAGCACGACGACGTCACGGGAGGTGCACCAAATGGTGGTCGTCGACGCCCACCTGGGCTACAAAAACAAAACAAAAAAAAAAACAAAGAAAAGACTACGAATCCGGACCCAACCACAAGATCGCGGAATAATGCACAGCATAGTGAATCCAGAAAGATTCACGCTGCAAAAATTAAATATTCAATATCTTAAAGCGAGGGTTACTAAACTTTGGGTGTTTAATTATTTTACAATAAGGAATAATTGCTCAAACTTGGTATATAAAATACCCTTGCTGCAGTACAATCATTCTACGACCTTAACCACCCTGAAAAAACATGTACCAAATAAAGTGAAAGCCAGCCAGATAGGCTGACCGTCAGAAAAGGTAAAACAAAAAAACAAAAAAAAAAAAAAAACCAATAGGACGCTTCTCATTTAGGTAGTCAGTACCTTCCACTACTATCATGCCTTCTACTGGTAGTTACTTTAGAGCACCTGTTCTTATGATGGGATATTTGAGGATTTTAGGGAATCATCCAAATCCTTAAAGATTCCTTTCTAGTAGCTTCAAGCCAGGGAGAAGAAGGGTTCCGAAATCAATGAAGATTTCTAGGCTACAGAACTAGGATTAAAGTAACTTTTGCTTCAGCATCATAGATGGTCGCAAACAGTAGAATAGAATTAGACTAGAATTACAAGGCCCTCCCACAAGTCTGCCATTTGAAGATTCCAGAAGATCGAAAGAAAAAAAAAGAAGAAAAAAAAAAGCTTATGAAAACGGATACAGTGAAAACCTTTATGTTTCTCTACATAAGCAGTTTTTTGTTCAGGGTAGCCTGACCAACTATCTAATCTTTTCTGGAATCTGACTGTAGGCATTAGGGCCTTGTGAAACTGTGAATAGACTTCCATTTTGCAGGCTTGCAAATTTCTTAAATGGGGACATTAAGTAGGCAGTTGTAGCTGCCTTACCCCGTGGTGAATGTGATTTAGGTCTACTTTGCAGTAACTGGTTAGCTAACTGGTAACATAACTACACAAGATACAATGCATTGGGAATGGTCCCATTTGTGGTTACCACTTCCATCCATATATGGCCATAGTTGACAACTGAGGGGTATTTCTAATGTACTTAATTTTGGCAGGATGTAATACTGTGTGAGGCTGCTGTGCTGAAAGGGCTTGGATCTCACTAACCCCATGCACAGCGGCAACGATGACCAGAAAAGCTGTCTTACATGAAAGATTATGAAGGAAGCTTTATGTACAGATGCAAAAGGGGTGTGGAAACATTACATCAGCAAGGAGGTCAGTTTCCAAATTGGAGGGAAAAAACCCAAACATTTTTCAACTCTTATAGGAAGTCTATAAGACTGGAATCGTGAACAGCGATCTTTGCCCAGGAGATCTTCCATATGCAGTGCTATCTACTAAATATACCTGAAGAACTGAAGCCAAGACTTGGCCAGTTGTAGTAGATAAGGAAACACCGCCTTCTCTAGACAAGTTATGGGGTCAGAGCACTTCTACCGATACCATAGGTAAATTGCTTCCATTTAAGAGCTTAAGTGGCTCTATTAATTAGATTTTTTCAGAATAATCACACAATCATTGGGCAGATAATGCCTATATTGACATTCAGGAGCCATGCTGCAAAACTCAAGCAGATTAGGTTTGGATGGAATATTTGGCTTTGACACTTGGACAGAAGGTTGGTTTGGCAGGGTAGCCTTGAGAAACTTTTCCGACAGATGGAGCAAGTTGGTGTACCACCACTGTTTTGGCCATCATGGAGCAAATAAGGATCTTATTTGTGTAGGCCTGTCAGAGTCTGAGAAACGTGGTTGGAATCCAAGGACTCAGAAGAAAGACATACAGAAAACACCTTGGACAGTCTACCAAAAAGGCATATCTTACGAAGCCTGATCTTCTGGTTTGATGTTTTCAGTCGCTCCAAATAGGTCTATCTGCGTTTTTTCATATAAACTACATTTAGCATCTGATGAGCAGTTCTGTGCTTCTGGGAGATCCATCGCTTTCATAGTCAAGCCTCTCCAACTTAACGACTTCCGCATTGCTTGCACTACTCTTGACAAGTTGTCCTGAGGCAGAATTTTGTTCCCTGGCAGAAAAGGAATGAAGTACCCAAGGGCTAGGTTAATCACCATGAGTTCTAGGAGCTTTATATGGTACCGTCTCTCCTTCTTTGAGCAGACTCCTTGTATTGTTAAACTGTCCAATAACTGCCCCTCACTAGTGAGGGGTGTCTCGGTCTCTAAAGACGGAGTTGGGGGCTCTTGATGGAAAGAGACTTCCCGAATGAGATTGTGACTGTCCCACAATGCTATTTACTGAAGAGCTCTTCTTAGGAATCATAATTTTGTTTCCACTAACCTTTCAGACACTGATGTAGCAACCTCATGCACAACCTTGCATTTGCAATTATGAATCCATAAGCCCATGGACCACAGAAAAGAGGATACATGTTCCTCACTGTGCATTAATTGTAGTGGACAACACTATTTGTATAGCAGATGCGGTCTCCATTGAGCAGGTTCAATTGGTGTTGATTTCTGTAGACTGGATTGGAAATCTTTCTTTACTTTTCGTGGGATGCAGACTTTGAACTACCATTTGTCTGGGCAATTCCTCCTTTTCAGTGCCAAAACAATACCTTGGAAAGATGCTTTTTTGCTAAAGTGGCATCCTCCCTATGTAAGACTCTTCTTTGGTGGAGTTGGAGGGGGAAGGTCGAGGGGTCAATCTTTTGTGGTCATGTGCCTGCTTGATTTGCTTCCTCTTCCGGAGATCTGTATTAAACAGTTTGTAGTAATTTTGCATTTTATAACACAAACCTTTGCATTGTACTACCTTCTCCCCACCCCACCTCCCAAAATTCATACTTATTCGGACAAAAATAATCTAGAGGCCCCCCCGTTTCTTAATTAAAGGACCAAAGATGCTATATCACTGATAGTCATCCACAGTGTGGCAGGCTTTCAGGAGGGTAACAGACCTATTTCTAAAATGAAAAAAATACATAGCTTGCAAAGAGAAAAGAAACAAGCATTTGCAATGCAATAGGTCTCGCATTACTGAATGTTTGAGCTATTGGTGTTGCATTATTATTAGCAAAACCAATAGCTCAAACTTTAATAATGCGAGACCTATTGCATTGCAAATGCTTGTTTAAGGGGGGCATCGAAACGGGTCTCTATCTGGCTCTGTTTTGTGCCCCGACACAGGCGGCCCGTTTTTTATTCCGAACTGCAGTGACTGCACTGCTCACTAGTGTAGAGTTACAACATGACTTAATTCCAGGTGAGCGTTGTAGGGGAAGGGAAATCCTTTAAAGAGACATTTTCTCTCTGGATTTCCCTTTTCTTTTTAGGTCTCGGCTCGAAGGCTGCGCTTGCGCAGTCTCGCTCCGAGATTTAATGTTTTAGGAGTGGGGCTTTAACCCGCCCCTTTCTTTCCCTCTTCTCCATTGGCTGGCCTCTTAAATGCTGGTCAGCCATTGGAGAAGAGCTTTGTCGCTCCAAACAAGCCCCGTCTTTTTGCGATTCGGGGGCGTGTTTTTTCGATTCTTTCTCTCCTCTGGAATGTAAACATTCCAGCCAATGGCAAGAGGAGAGAAAGAAAAACACGCCCCCGAATCCAAAAACGCCGCTGCGTTTCTCCGAGGCATTTCTGCTTCACCTCGGAGAAAGGCGGTGGTGGTAATGGCGTCCTCTCCCCCTGCTGTCGGCTCCTGTGTTCGGCTGCTGCACTGTCTCCCGCTTACCTCCAGGAGCGTCGCATCCACGGGGCGTTTGTTGTTGCCAGGCTGGCGCCGCTGCTTCCATTCTCCTCACGTAGGTTGTGGCGCACTGGAGTTTTTTTCCCTCTCTATCCCGCTGATTCCTATGACCCAAGAGACTTGCCAATTTCATTCGAAAGTAGCTCAGTGGATTGGGAGCCTGCCAGAGAGTAATTTCTACACATTGCAGGTTTCAGTCTTGGCAGGGACAAACCTAACCTACATTCTTCCGAAGTCGGTAAAATGGGAGACATTGCGCTGGTAATAGTGCAATCAGTCTACATGCCAGTCCCCTGCGTTCACTATTCAAACGATCAATATGATTTTCATTACGAAGAAATGTGGGGAATAAACTGCAGGCGGAAATAATCTGCAGAATTCAAGGCCCGGTGCCTTGTGTAATGGCAGTGATGGCTGTGGGCAGCATCAATGGCGGATGAGATGGGCTGGCGCACCGCGTACGTGTGACTGTCACCCTCAGACAGGCACACAAAGGAACACCTGCAGCCCGTCCCTTCCCACGGGACACAAATGCGTGCATTGTGACTGCAAACATCCCGGAGCCTGCCAAGTGCACAAATAAAGGGAGGGCATTTGTTTTGAAAGTGTTGCATTAAACAAAGGCGTCTGCGGCTGATGCACGAAGAATGTCTCATCTGGGCATTTCTACAGTGGGGAATCTGCGAGCAAAATAAAGCCCGTCCACGGCACAAGAGGCCACAAAATGGGGGCTGGTTCCAAGAGCCGGGTACAATGGAGGCCAGCCTGGTAAGCGGGCTCCTCGGAGGACAGAGGCGGGACGGGGGGCAAAGATTTAGTGGCGGGAAGGGGCCTGACATATGTCTGACTCTAGCCCAGCCCTACTGGCACTGCAGAGGCACCGAGCGTTTGCAGGGAACTCAAAATAGACTAAAAGCCAGCCTGCCCCTGGTAAGTAAGCATCCTCGGGCGGACAAAATGCAAATGACGTGTAAAGGACGGGTCAATAAGTAAATATCTGTCACTGATGACTGTAGTTATCTAAAATGTCTGATTCGGCCTTTCATACTACCTACGTCAATAAACTGAGTGCCATTATTTGGACAATAGTAACGTTATGTACAGCGCTTAGAAGTGGCAGAGGTGTGCGATGAAACCCTATATAGAAAGGCCAGGATTAGTATTTGACGCAGGCATTCCGCCACTTGCCAATGTGTTGTTTTCCATGTTAGAAGTACTATGGGCAAGTCCCAGCAATACGGTCCGACAAGGCCCAGCAGTGTGTTAGGACAAGTCCCGGCACACACACTGCTGTTGGCTACAAAGCCAGGCCTGGGCTCTAGTAGAGGTGTTCCTGCTAACCAGGGGCGGGTCTAGATTTGACGATGCAGTGTGTCACCACAGGCTCCGGTTTCCTGTCTGAATCACGGGGAAAAAGGCTTTCAGAATCCCCCATCGGCCTTCAAACGCTGCTGTCATTCAGCTCGGCTTAATCGGTGGAAATGTTTAGCTGTCCTCTTTTCCTGCCAAATTCTTTCCACATATTTTGGCGAAAAAGCAACTTGCCAGGCTACGGTCTTCCAGTAACCCCAACCGACACAAAGTAGCTCTGGTGAGTACTGACAAGAGCATAAACGCCAATCTTTCACGCTGCAGCAGCACCCATGGAGTCCCGGCCCTTCCAACATGATTCGACCCAACCAGCCTTAGAGCATTCGGACTCAGGCTATTGCAGCAGACTGTTGAAACCTCCTGCTTTTAAAGCCAGACAAGAGATAAACACTGCTTAGCTCGTGTGGTCTCTCTTCAGTGTTTAGTAGCCTGTGCAGGCCCCCCATTGCCTACCTGTTGTGATGCTTGCATTTTAATATCCTTGGCAGAAAGGGCATGATGCTGAGGGTATGTGGGACCTTTGGAGCTTTCACGGAGACTGGGCATTACGAACAGCGTTTGGTCATTAATCAAAGGGAGCCTGGGCATTTTCAGGAGCAGAGGATATGTAAATATCCAGTTTTTATATAGTGCTGGATACTGTCGATTGATCCACACACAATAAGGGAACCGAGGGACAATGAAATCAATGGGAGTCCACAAGGTCACACAATGTGATCAAGTGAAGACGCCAGGAATAAAACTCAGGACTTCATGTTCCATTGTCAACAAACCAGCCTCTCGAGTCTGTCTACTGCTGATCAGCTGAGCAGTTTGCTGAATATAGCTATATCTGTTTATACCTGGATCCATGCATGGACTGATATTTATTTATACAGTGCAAGCCTAGTTGCTAAGCAATGGCCTGTGCAAGCTATATGTTGTTATGCTATGAATTGATATCTGTATAGGGCACAGGGTGCCGCTAGTATGACACTGCAGCACTTTCAGGAGTTTCCCAATGGTTCGTAGGTTTTCATTGACCCCCACACTAGGATTCAGCTCGAGAGGATTACTGTGTTTCTGGGTTAGCTACAAGAGTTAGGATCTGCAGTCAAGGGTGACGGCTCTTCGACACTCGTCACTCTGAGATGTCAAATACATCACATCTATAGGCCGTGCAGTATCATTCACTGTGATGTCATCAGGGCCAGACCTTGTTTGCAGTTTCCCTTCTTGTGAAGGCATCAGATACCAGGTGGATGTCTTTCCATTCTGGGATAACAATGTAGTAGGTCAAACAGCGCAGTTTCCTTTCATGCCATCAGGATTGTGAATTCTGTCAGTACATAAACATAAACAAGAATAATGTCATGAACAATGCCAACAGCTCTAACTTTAACAATGCCGAGACCATTGCATTATAAATGCTGGTTTAAACTCGGGAGCTGCAACATTATGGTGGTGACACCAGGTCTTTAGGGGGAAGCTATTTCAACAACATTAAAGTCATATGTGCTGCTTATTTACCTTATGCAATTAACAACTATTGAAAAAGCCAACAGTCCTCACTTGTAGATATGATGTTACTTGTATCACATATCTAGGTGCGATGACAAACAGCAAAATACAAGTCGGGCTGCACACTATGCTAAGCACAGATTTTTAGTTTGCGTGTTTTTAAGCCACGCTCTTAACTACATTGGCCACGCCCCTTTGAGAGACCTCCCAGTTTTTTCATCTTACTTAAAGCCCTGCATGTGGCCCTTCTACACCATCCTAAATTTGGCATCTTGTTCATGCTAGTTTAACAGCCACCAAGCTTGCCCTACCCTTTTCAGGATCAAAATGCCAGGTCATGCTTAGTTATTTACATATGGCGCCCAGAGAGGGCTCCGTGTATCTGCTGGCGGTCTATGCATTGCTGTACAAGTAAATTAAAGTAATACACATCAGCTGCTTGCAGTACACCCTTGATAATCGATCAGCAGTTCAATGTTACCTGTTATTATTACGCAACCCTGTGGTACTCCTTTCATCCGATTTATGAAAAGCTGCTGCAGTTCTAACAGGAATTCCACCTGCAGATTGCATACACTTTTCTGCAACAAAACACGCAACCCACTGAGCTATCTCACCAGCTATATAACTTCTCTTATATTCGTTTGATCGTGCACTATACCGCACCACCTCATTTCCATTGTTCTGCCAAGAAAAGGTTTGACATCACAGACTGGATTTCCATTTTTTCCTGGAACACATTTGATTTACTGGTGATTTCTTGGGTGCTTATTGCTGCTGTATGGCACTAGATAGGACCAGGGCTCGAGTCGGGGTACCACGGGGGTGGACGGTGTCCCCCCACTTATTTTACCGGGCGCTCGATAACTGGAGCAAATGGAGCCACATATTCACTCTTTGGCCTCTATGGGGCAAGATCGGAGCTCATTCAGAATGCTGCTCACGCGCTGGCTTCTCTGATGCAATCGCATCTAAGGGGTGAGTGAGGGGAGGCAATGAGTATGATGGTGCAAGCCACATTTCGTGACGTCACTTCCTGTCGTGACTTCAGCGTCCCCCACTTTTTTTTTTTTTTAGGACTTGTGCCCTGGATATAGCCCTTAAACAATCCCTTTTTCATAGATGAATTACATAGATGTTGGCCCTCTTGTGTTATGTGCAGTTTTTTGTCCCAAGATGCATACATATGTTGAGCGTGGGCCCCTATAAAAGGACGCATAATTAACCATCTATCCATATGTTCCCTTTGACAGGTAAGGTGTGAGGGAAACGTCAATGATCCCCACTGCTGGGCCATACGTGACGTCATTTATGGTGCAATGCGAGCTGAATTTGGCTTTGCCTTCATCGATGTCATATGCGATGCTGAATTTGATAGGCTATAGCTACTGCCCGCTTCCTGTCCCCTTGCTATTAGATAAGCGCTTAGAAGCAGGCAAACCTGAGTGTGAGCAAACGTTCGTAATTGATATACGTCAATGGAAGTGTCTTTTCCACGATGGTCATTCTTGCTAAGGTTGCAACTGTAGCATGTCTTTCTCTTTTTATAAAGAAAACAGCCGTCCATAAAATATTGATTTCGTGTTATGATTTCAGAAATTCCAGCTTTAGTTTTTTCCGAGACAGATGGGAGTCGGCAAATCCTACACTTTGGATTGTAGCACATTGTAAAATGGAGAACAGGGGCCAGAAACGCCTTTACTTTTTAAACCTCCCACAAAGCAACGGAGACCATTCAGAAGGATAACGAACGCTGCTTGATTGCTTCCTAATATTCCCATGGTGAGAGAGCTGCCTCAAGCCCCTTGTTCCATCCGGTAGTGGTCATGCCTTTCCAGTGTGGTTTCCAGGGATTTGTATCACTTAGCCAGTTCTCAACCCCTGCTGACCAGCTCACCTTCTTCCTAAATAAAAAATATATTAACGTTTCATATAGCGCTTTGTACGTGTACTTTTGACGGTCTGGACGCTGTAAATATTATGTGCTATTTATTACAGCATAAAGAAATACGATTACATTTTCTCGCCCACACTTGAAGCGAAATTATTTGTCTCGTGAGACGTGACACCTTTAACCGTTGCCAACCCCTCGCCCCCGAATAATAAAGGTAATAATAGTGTCTTCCTGCAGCTGTTCATTTAGTAAATAACATGCTATAACCGAATACGTTTTTATTTTCTTGTCAACCAAAGGCCAGCTGATTTTATTTTTAACCTGTGAGAGAAAAGTATTTTGACGTGCTTTTCTCGTTTAACGTCTTTTTTGTGTTCAGTTCGAACGCCATTTTGTGGATCTGTTTTTGCTGATATCTCTTTTACAAACCCCTTTACACCTCTCAAGAGCTGTCTGAATAGTTGTGGGGTTGAAGCTGTGTGTGTGTGTGGAGGGGGGTGGTTCTACAAATGCGTAGGGGTTCTCAGCAAATATCACTCACTGGGGCAGCTGGGAGTTCAGAGTCCCTCATGGGTCTCTGGAGTGGCTCCCCGGCTCCCTCGGGTGCTCCCGTGGAAGGTTCACGGGAAGGCCCGGCGCTGGGTGTGCGCCAGTCTCACGAGGGGCAGAGCGGTGTCTGCGCCTCCTCAGAGACCTGGCACCAGGGAGATGCAGCGCCAGATGTCCGCTCACTGTAAACACACGGCCAGGGGGCACTGCTTTCGTTAAATGCACCCTCTGTTTTTTGTAATCGTATTCTATATTGTTAAAACTCGTTTATCCTGCTTGAGAACGAATTACAATTACCAACTTAACAGCGACAGTTCGCCCGAAGTGTTGGTTTTTCTTACATGGGCGGTTGCACGAATGAGACAAAAACGCAGCGTTTATCGGTAACCCCCATCCAACACGGCGGTGGATCGCTCCAGTACAGTGGTCCCAATGGCATCTAGTTTTATGAATGGAAGACTCCACTCTGCTGCGCCTACGCCTTTTCTGACGAGGGTAGGCGCAGCACATTCAGGCGGCGTCGGAGGAAGCGATAGTCTCTCTACCTTACCTGAAGACCAGAGGGGCTCAGAAAATAACAAGACAAGCCCGGCGGAGCGTGGCGCACGCGCTTGGCGGGGGCGCGCATTCCAGGCGTGGGAGCGGACCCTTTGAAGTGCGATGCCAAACGGATTGCATGGCGGCACGATGCCGTGATTGTGCGCGTGCTCGCCATGCAATCCGCTTTTCGGAGCACTTTTGGGAGCCCCTTACAATAGTCTCGCTTTGCGATCGCTTACGCGATAGCAAGGCGAGACCTAAAAAAGCACAGCAGGAGAGTTGATGCTGCATTTATGCATATGTGGATGGGTCTTATGGCCTGCCCAGTTATCCCAACCCTGTCAAGTGGTTAGGATTTTTCACTCTACCTCCAGGGCTCTCCTTGTCCTAGTGTGGGGGCTTGCTCCTCTTCCCTCACCAGAAATGCCTATGGGCCAGAGAGGGTTACGCATACCATCTTACCTTTATGTAAATATTGTTTAGGCAGTTGACAGTTTTACCTGTGCTTTACCTTTCTATCCTACCAGACATTTACAAAGAAACAGAAATGTGGCTTCTGCCCCCAACCTAAGCCAGGGGGTGGTGAGAAGGTTTAGACGATTCCGAACCTGCTCAGGGGCTGGAAGATCTGTTGCACACCCCCCCCCCCCCCACCCCCCTTCTGCATTAGTGCTATGTTTGCAATTGCATTGCTCCCTCCTTTAGGTTCCTGCAAGACTCTCCGTCTTGTGCTAAAGAAGCCGTCTCTCACACTAGACTCTTGTTTTAGTTGCTATTCAGCTCCATGTTTTGGTTAAATAAAATTGCTGATGAGAAGCTAATATTTTTGTTTAAATATCTACTATGAAAAAGGTTCATCCTGTTATTTCAAGCAAATGTACCGAACCAATTGGAATATTAGGTTACTAAATCACCTTAACAAAATTAAATCTATAAATAAAGAAGAATTGTTTGATAACTATTTGTTTTACAGCATGAACGGACTAAAAAGTTCAGTTTGGGTGGCAGACTGGGGGACTTGCAGCTCATTGTGCTCTATACCAGATTTGAAGCCTATTATCTGTGCAATGTAGCGGACATTTCGTAAAACCTCTAACCTGGTGTATGAAAAGATGTTGCAGGGGAAGACTCTAAGACAACTGGGGAGGATAGTTACAACCTTAGCATTGTGCAGCAGAACAATATTGATGGGTGGAGCCTCTGCCTCGCACACTGCTGAAAAGATTTTGATGCCAGAAGCTAAAACAAGGCGAGGAGATGTGGCCTACTGGTGCACTGTGCACTGAGATCAGAGGTCGTGGAGGAGATGTCCGTGAGTAGCTGCGGGGGGAGAACCCTGCCCTCTCATATGAAAAGACAACACCAGCTGGAAAGGCATAAGGAGTAGGCAGAGAGGGTCCTTAGGAGTACATTGTGAGGCCTGGCATAGGAGATCGAGCCAAGCCCAGACAAAGGCCCCCCCGCAGTCTGTTTGACTGCTGCTGAAGGAGCTCTGGAGCAGAAGACCAACATGGAGCAGGAGGCTGATATACTGTACTACACGTACCACAGTGCAACTGGGGAAACATGACGACAGCCTGCTGCTATCCTTCTGTGGAAGCAGTTTTTTAATTATCCCCTACCATAACTGGGATGCCTTTGATACCAAATATCTACTAAAAAGGCTTGTAGAATGTGCACAAAAAGGACTTGGATAAAACATTCTAAAGCAAACTGGCATTGCAACGCAAGGCTTGCTCAAGAACGACATTTAGGCAGCACATGATGCTTGCTTAGCAACAGGCAACGCCACACCATATTTAGTACATTGCATTACTATGTAAGTCCCAAAACGTTACAAGCAAAGGACACGTAGGTAGCAATAGCCCCACCACCTCACACCATGCAGGTATCACGCAGTGGTGGCCTTTTCTGATTGGCCTAGTGCTCTGTACTTGTGTAACCTGCCAAGGCTACTGATGGGCAGTAGCCGCCCTTTGTTTAGTTTCTTAGAAAAATGTCTTAATCTTGTTCTTTTACTGAACTTGTATTGTATAAATAATTACGCCGTTCCCTTTGTGGTTAATACGAGATAAAAGGTTGTAGAGGACTTCTCCTTGTCGAACATTCGGCAGCTATGTTGTCTGTTTCCGTGCTGCATGAATTAGCTTTTATTTTTGGCCTACAATACATTCTCTCTTTATCATATGTGCTGACAGACTTGTATTTGCTGGGGGAGGGAGCAGTGAGGGAGAACCTGAACCGCTACAGATCTGGTGGGCTGCTAAAGGAGACTGGACTCCCGAGCAATCCCGTAGGAGCTGGTCATCAAACATGAGGTGGAGAGCAAATTCCACCATGTGAATTCTGGTGGACATGTTAAAGCAAACTTCCAGCTTGCTTACAGTTAAGTTTGTTTAAGTAAATAGAATAGGAAAAATTAACAAACGCCCACTTGAGGAGGCCATGAGAGGTCACCTATAGCTCTCAGCCTGAGACTGTTGCCCTGGACTCGGTGCTGAAGGGGATGGAGATCCTTGTTGGGAGATGTGTATTTCTAAACTACCAGCCTTGTGTCTGCCCTCAGATTGGAGTTTGGTGTCCTGTGGCTCTTCAATTAACAAATGACTAGGAGACCTGGAAGACCTGTACAGTTCAACAAGATATGATGTTATACATAAGATACAACATAAACTTGTGGTGGCTGCAGACTAATGGCCAATCAACGAAAAGCAAACTAGCCCGAAAAGCAAACCGGCCAATAGCAGCTGACAACTGAAGGCAACTGCAGATTTGCGAACTGCACCCGAACAACCGACAGTGTATTTTTAGAGATGACCTTGCTAAGGGCAGTCCTGAGGAAAGTCGCAGAAAATACAAAGCAGACAGAGGTTTCGCTGGAGTGTGTCACGAATAATGCAGCCAAAAAGTGTACAACTATAATCTGGATGCAGGAAACACAGGAGTTCTTTAAACAAGAACAGAGGACAGTGAAATGAGCTGCTTGTATAACAGTCCACTTTTGGTTTACCTGGAGTGAGATGAAGGGTCATCTATTGAATCATTCATAGAACAATGGTACTTGAGATATCAAAACCCACGTCTCAATCCAAGTTGTACTCTATTGAAAGGGCTCAGAAAGCTCTGTGACCTCCCACCAAGCCTGCTGCCCCTCCATGGGCCAGAATGACACATTTCCTCACTTTTAGAAACTGAAATGTGATATCGCAATAGGCGATTAATGGCAATTCTGTGCAGTACGAGGGGCTGAAGATTCAAAGGTTTCTAGATTACACTAGTTGAGTCCAGCATCAGAGTAAATCCTTTGAGACAGTTTAACGAAAGTGTTATAATCTTAGAATACATATAGTTAGTTGGTACGTTCCAAACCCCCCTTACCCCAACCAGTATATGGTATGACCCCAGGGAGCTCACCATGGAATGTTCAGGTGTATTCTATCATTTCTGTGAAAGCAGATGGTCAGAGAATAAAGACTACAGTGACTTACTGGTGTGTGGATTCATCTTTGAATATAACACTGGGGACGACTGCGAAGGGGGCAGCTGACCATCCACCCTCTGTTTATTCTCTCGAAGCAGAAGAAGTATACAGTAACACGACGAGAGCTGCTGGTGACCTGCTTTGGGTGCTGTGCAAGACAGACGAGCAGTGGAGGCATTCAGTACTACTCAGCCTGAGGAGTTGGAGGTGTTCTGGCTAATCTAGAGACTGAGGAATACCAGCGTTCCAGGTGGAGTGTGGCGTCGGACTCTAGTGCCTCAGGTTACAGGGTAACCCCGGGTGCATCGCGGTGTAGATGCAAGTTCTCATCTGTACGCTGAGAGCATCCCCGTGAAGTAACGCTGGCAAGGATGAGTAGGAAGTGAGGTGTGTCCATTTTCATGACCCGCATCAGCAGCTTCCAGCGACGTGGACTTCGTAGGGTTTACACCCAGTTCTGCGCTGTGTGACGGAGTTAAGTGCAGTGGACACAGCAAAGTGGCAGTCTCTCAATTCAGAGTTCCTCAACCCGAGAAGTTGATCGACATTCCGAGCAGTGAGGCGTGTGCAGCTCCAGTCCGCAGCGGTAGACGTCCCAAGTGGAGTTTTTGTGTCGAGGGGCAGCGTGTGAGGAAGTGTGCACCCGTAGCAGTCGAGTGCTGGTTTCCCCAAGGAGCGGACGTCCTGTGAGGCAAGTTCCTTTCTGAGGAACCGGCGCACCAGCCTCTGAGGACCTTCAGGTTTCAGGAAGTCAGTCAGTTTTCTCCGGCGCTCCAGCCGCTTGTAGCCGGCGTCTCATCTCCTCGACAATCTTCGTGTGAGTCTGGAGAGAAGCATCACCGGACTTTTCCACATCGCGACTGGAGTTAAGCCAGTAAGTTATCGTACAGCGAGGCTCAATGGATCCAGGCAGTGCTATGAAGAGGTAATTTTCCTGAATATTGTGAAGGTAAACCAGAGTGCACTGTGTACCCACGCTGAGGCTGGTCAGGAGCGAACAGGGCTTTGCTTACATTGTGTCTGGGGTGAGTCCAGATAAAGTAAAATCAACAGCGGGGGGATGAAGGATCCAAGCAGTGGCGTGAGAAGGTGATATATATACCGGGAATCCTGTGAGGGGGATATAACGGTGCACTGTGGTAGCCACAATAGACTTTCCAAGAAGTACATCAGTGTCTGTGCAGTTCCACTGCGTTTCTGCTGTCGGCGCAAGTGTGTTTATTCAGCCACCATGGGCACGCCAGGCATGAGCCAACCCCCGTCCTTTTTAAATGACTGTGGGGATCCAGAGATCCACTGGAAAGATTGGGCCAAACTGTTCGAATCATACTTGATTGCCATGGGAGGTGAAAGGTTTTCAGCCTTGAGAAAACAGCACATTCTGCTACATAATTTAGGCGTGCACGGTCGCAAGGTTTATGAAACTCTTCCAGAACCAGAGTTGGAGGAGGAGGATGACATTGATGTATTTGAGGTGACATTGATGAAACTGGAGGCACACTTTGGGGATAAAGTCAACGTGGTGTTGGAAAGACACAAATTTTTCAGTAGAGTACAAGGGAAGTGTGAATCTAGCTCTAATTACATTGCAGCCTTAAGGGGGTTAACGCAGTTGTGTGAGTTCGGGGAGTTAAATGACTCACTCATACGCAACCAATTAGTTCGGTGCACAAATAATAGCATGATTCAAGAGAAACTGTTGGCGAAGAATCCCACCTTGAAAGATGCGGTGGCGATTGCACAGTCCGTGGAACATACTGCGAAATGCGTGAAAGAAATGAAAGTGAGAGAGGATGTAGTGGCATCTGTACAAGTGGAGGAGCAAAGTAAAGAGGTGTTAAAAGTGTCAGATAAGTGGAGCACGAGGGAAGCTCAAACCCCTAAAGAGAGTAAAGATATGCGTAATTTAAAATGTTATAGGTGTGGTAGCAGTAACCATCTTGCCAATAACCCAGTGTGTACAGCCAGAAGTGTCATGTGCAAAAAGTGCAACAGAAGGGGACATCTAGCAAGGGTGTGCAGAGAGGGGATAAGTAACACTGTGAGTGTGGTGAGTAGTGGTGAGGAATCTCATGCCAAGTATATTTTCCAAGTGAGGAGCACAGCTGTGGGGGGAAAACAGAACTACCCCAAATGTATTGTGCTGTTCAATAACAAACCACTGGAAGTGTTTGCAGATTCCTGTTCACCTTTCACGTTAATAAATGTACAAGATTTCGTGGAATCTCTGGGCGGGTCAAGAGAAGTATTAGAGACTCCTGATATCACACCTGAAGGGTACACGAGAGATCCCATTCCCCTTGTAGGCATGCTTAACAGCCACATAGATTACAAAGGGAGGACCACAAAGGGTAATGTGTATATTGTAGAACATGGGGCCAATCTCCTGGGGTGGCAACACCAACGGGAATTAGGTATTATACTGGACCCTAGCAAAGAAAAATCAGGTGATCTTGGTTGACAGAGTGAGCAATGAGGAGGGTCTACAGATGATGTTCCCCAAACTTTTCAGTGAGGAGTTGGGCAAACTACGTGATTTCCAGCACAAAATTAAAATCAGATTTGGTGCCAAACCTGTGGTTCACAAATCAAGGTCAGTTCCTTATCACCTAAGGGAGACGCTCAAGAAGGAGCTTGATAAACTTTGCGAAATAGGGGTCATAAAACCTATTGAGGCCACTGAGTGGCTTGCGCCCTTAGTTTTGGCATCTAAGGGTAATGGAAAAGGCATTCGCCTGTGTGTGGATCTACGCTCCTTGAATGAGAACATTTGGGTGGAGAGGTTTCCTCTCCCCAACATCAATGAGATGATAAGCACCATGGGCAAGGCATGCTATTTTTCAGTAATCGATCTGTCCAGGGCGTACCATCAAGTGGAGCTGCATCCCGAGTCGAGACCACTGACAGCGTTCACCTCGCCTTTTGGGGCGTTTAGGTTTGTAAGAATGCCTTTCGGTCTCGCATCAGCGGCCTCGGTATTTCAGAAAATAATGCAGCAGGTATTGAAAGGAATCAAGAACACACTCTGCTTCCAAGATGACATCCTGATGTATGGGGAGACGGAGGAAGCACACGATACCACACTCCATACAGTGTGTCGCAGACTATCTGATGCAGGGTTGACGGTACAGCTGGACAAGTGTAGGATAAAGGTAACGTCGGTAGACTACTTAGGGCACACCATCACCAAAGATGGGTTCAGACCCAAGCACAGCTTAGTCCAGGCCGTAAGTGAGGCCCCACACCCAACGAATAAGGAGGAGCTTAAGTCATTTTGGGGGTTAGTGGAGTACATGTCAAAATTTGTAAAGAATTTTGCGGAATTGTGTGTGGGCTTACGTGAGCTTCTAAAGAAGAACACTGCATTTGTGTGGGAGGAAGAGCACAGTTGTATGGTTGAGATGATAAAGAAGCGCATTCTGGAGTCACCAGCACTGGGTTCTTTTGATCCCAAAAAGAGAACTATTTTAACCACGGACACCTCAAGCAAGGGCGTGGGGGCCATGTTGTCCCAAAAAGGTGAAGGCGAAGAAAGAGTGATAGCGTTTGCATCACGAACCTTGAGTGAGGCAGAACGCAACTACTCTGTCATCGAGAGGGAGGCGTTGGCGTGTTTTTGGGCGGTACACCATTTTAAATTTTTTTTGTGGGGAACCAAGTTTACCATACACACGGACCACAAGCCTCTTACCTTCATGTTTTCGCCGAAGCAGGCACAGAACATGTCCCCTAGAATAAGCAAGTGGGTACTAGGTTTGGAAAACTAGTGTTTCAAAGTTGAGTACCTACCAGGACCCGAAAATGTGATAGCAGATTGCTTATCTAGGCTACCACTCAAGGGTAAACTGAGTGAGGAGGTACTCGATGTACCCATTTGCGCGGTGCATTTAACTTCACTTACTGATGCGGAGTGGGACAAGGGCATGAAGGAAGATGAGACAATGGACATGTTGGAAGAGCTCATTGTCAAGGGGTGGCCGGAAAAGAAGTCGGAAGTCCCCGACAAAGTTAAAGACTTCTGGGAAGTCAGGTTTGAACTCTTGATTATAGCGGGTCGCGTACACAGGGGTGAGAGAGTGGTTCCTCCGGAAGGGCTGAGGAAAAGGATCATAGACCTGGCCCATGAAGGACATTTGGGCAGGAGCCTCACTAAGAATAAAGTGCGGAGCTGTTTTTGGTTCCCCAGAATGGATTCCGAGGTGGAACACACAGTAAAGGAGTGTGTCAGCTGTGCGAGAAGCGACAAAAGCAAAATCATTCACAGGGTTCCTTTGGCCCCTGTCAAAGTACCGATGATTCCGTGGACCAAATTGGCCATGGACATAGTGGGTCCCATGGACATCCTGGGGCCACAGAAGAGATTCATGTTTGTGTTGGTGGATTACACCTCCCATTGGGTAAATTTCAACTTCACAGCGTCCACCACAACTAGCAATCTCATTGCATTTCTAAAAAACATTTTTGTGTATGAGGGTATCCCAGCCACTTTGGTAACGGACAATGGAGTGCAGTTTGTCTCTGAAACTATGAAAGAGTTTTTGGAAGAACACAATATAAATCATGAGAGGACTGGTCTCTATTGCCCAAAGGCCAATGGATTGGTGGAAAGGGCAAATCGTATGATCAAGGAACACATACAACTAGCCATGGCCAACGGGTTAAATGTAGAGGAAGCGTTGAGAGAAGCCATGTGGGCATATCACACGACGCCCAATGTGGTCACAGGGTTATCCCAGTTTGTGTTTCTTCGAGGAAGGGAGCCCAGCACCAAAATGAACCCGAGATGGTTGGGTGGGGGGGAAGAAGTGTGGTACCTGACTTAGTTCGTGCTGAGGAACGTGTAGAGTCTCATCAACAGAAGTACAAGTCATGGTATGATGTGAAACATGGAGCAAAAGCAGTGGAGGTAAAACCCCACACTCAAGTGTGTGTTAGGAAACCTGGTAGGGTGCAACCTGGAACGAGCAAATTTGGTGCACCACAAAAGGTGGAAAGAACAAGTAAGAGTGTAGTACAGTTGGAGAACGGACAAACATGGAGCAAAGACAGAGTTGTAAATACTTCATGAATTATAGTTCTTGTTTAATCCTGCCAAAGGGAGATGTGTTATAATCTTAGAATACATATAGTTAGTTGGTACGTTCCAAACCCCCCTTACCCCAACCAGTATATGGTATGACCCCAGGGAGCTCACCATGGAATGTTCAGGTGTATTCTATCATTTCTGTGAGAGCGGATGGTCAGAGAATAAAGCCTACAGTGACTTACTGGTGTGTGGATTCATCTTTGAATATAACAAAAAGCTTTGAGGAAAGTTTGAATTTTGATGGGAAAGTCAGCATGTAGTTCAGAGTGACCAGAGGAGGCACACTGCAGCTCCTTTTGTTCTCGAAATGGCACTTGGCCGACAAGACTGTTTGGAAAGACTCCATCAGACCCAAACAATAAAAAACACACTCTTGACAGACTGCTACAGCAGAAATACTGGATGAGGAACACCATGACCAAGACTTGATCTTTTCCTTTTATTCCACCCCCCAGGACTCTCATAGTACAAAAGACTACATGTTGGTTAACCAGAATGTTGCCAAGTGGTGTTCTGACTCATATTGCTATGGGAAAATGTTTTCTAATCACTCCCCACATTGATTATAATGAACGTGGCATGGTTACAGGGCCACAGACACTTTGTGAGAACTGAGCCGACGCCTACAGGACCCTGGTCTTTGTAGATATAAAGTGGACGTTGTAATAGAGTACTCTGACAATAACTAGGGTACTGCCTCTACAAGGGCAAAAGAATGGAATGCTATGAAGGGGATAGTGAGGGGTGCCTGCATAGGGAAGGTATATCCGGTGAGTCAGCAATTGAGCTCAGACATAAAAAAAAAAACAGCTGACTAAGGATTTGGAAAGACAGGACACGTGTAAGCCCGGGTTTAAAGAAGTCCTCAATAGTAAACACGGAGAGCAATATGCCTTCTTACTTATATTTTCCTATCCATCCTATAGAGTGAGGCTAGAAAAGGGGAGTGGCAAATCATGGAGACTGCTCGCTAAGTTAGCAGAAAGGGAAACATATTGCGTATTCTTTATTAAAAATGCCAATTTTTGTTGTACACATGGGGAATACTTGGTACATATTAATTGAACATGCGGGTTGAGAATTATTCTGAGAGCGAGAGGTAGTGTGCCGAAGAAAGGTGATAAGCAGTATGATTAGCATGGATATTAAGCTGCGTTAGACGATTTCATTGAAGGAAAATAGGTACATATTATGACGGCCATGGGACTACTCGGGGCTAATAGACAAATATCATTACAATGGATGCAAGTTAGAGGCCCTGCATATGGCCTATGGGGCAAGAAAATGCAGATGTATTTCGTCCAAACTTATCCTAAACTAAGTAACAAGCTGGAATATGGGGACAGATGTGCAGGCTCTAGTGCCAATTTGGTTGACTCCACAATGAATGTATATTGGAATCCACGCTCAGACAATAAAATCAAGATTTGTGCCTAGGAAGCCACTTAGAACGATATTCCTCAAAATACGAATATATGGCTATGTTGTAATGTGTTATGGCTTTGTTGTGATGTGCTTTTTTTCCACTGACTTACTATGGGAAAAAACGTTCGTTTTTTGTGTGTAAATTTTGTTGTGTGCCCTTCTGAATTTTCTTTGGAACTTTTTATATGGGAGGAATTTGGCCTGGCCCCACAATTATCAGAAGCCATTTTGTGGTTATAATGATATGTATGTTCTGTAATGTTCAGTACAGAAAATATATACAATGAGATACGTGTGCACTTAAGATTGTGTTTTCAGTGTCAATCGCATTACTTATACTTACCACTAAGTCATCTGTTACTTTAATACAAAGATTACCATCACAGTGTCTGTATTTTAGCACCACTCTGACCTAAAAGGAGAGAAAAAACGAAATATTAATGTCCAAGTCGCCACAATAAATACACAAATGGTATGCAGAATATTAACCTATTGTGTATATAGTGATAATGCTCGATACGAAGAGCGACACAGTACTCAGGCTAAGGAAGCCTTGTTGAAGGTTAATCACGTATTTGCCGAGCAAGCGGTTCTTCAGAAACTTCTTTAATCGGACATTAAAATCATTAACATGAAAGGCAAAAAGACAAGCACTGGAAATGCAAGAGGTCTCATATTTGTTTGATTACGAGCTTTTGACGTAATAAATGGTAATGTGTTTTACCCATGTGTTATTGTGGAGTGTATGTAGAATTATGTGGGGTGGATTGAAATTGTTATTTGTGGAGCAGCATGAAGCAGAAGAAAGGCGAGTGAGCAGGCAAAGATCAGCGTGAGGCACAAGGAAGGAGAGTGAGGAGAAGAGCAGCGTGAGGCACAAGGAAGAGTGAGGAGAAGAGCAGCGTGAGGCACAAGGAAGAGTGAGGAGAAGAGCAGCGTGGGGCACAAGGAAGAGTGAGGATAAGAGCAGCGCGAGGCACAAGGAAGAGTGAGGATAAGAGCAGCGCGAGGCACATGTAAGGAGTGTGAGGATAAGAGCTGCGGGAGGCACAAGGAAGGAGAGTGAGGAGAAGAGCAGCGTGAGGCACAAGGAAGGAGAGTGAGGAGAAGAGCAGCATGAGGCACATTTGTTTACAGGACAAGGTTCACATAATTTCAAAGACTGCATTGTTATACGAGAGTAGCTGCTAAGTTAATTTTCATTCTCCTGAAGGATCCCTGGTGTTTAGTGACAAACCCCTTCACTGAAATGGAAGAGCTGGGCACAACATGCATAGCATTTGGGTATGCGGTCACTGGAATATGCATGTGACGTCATAACCGCAGATTCAAACCAACAGATCTTTGCCCTTCATCTTCTTGAAGTGAATAAAATGCGTACCAGGGGTTGGGCAACAAAGCTTTTCAGTAGAGGGAGCCATGTAGCAAGCCACATGATTATGGTATTCATTAATAATAAATACAACAACAACAAAAAAAAAGGGTAAATATATTTTGGACGGATGAGTGTCGCAGGAGTGTAACAAGGTATTGATCACAGGTTTCCAGCCAGGGGGCCAGTCTAATGTTGCTTGAGGTTTCTTGCCGCACCCTCTACACTCACATCTGGAGCATTTGTGTCTGGTTTCTAGTGATGCTCCAAGTCAATCTGCAGGGACTATAGCCAACAAAAACAGGGCAATGTAAAGTCCAACTAGCAGCTGTGAAATCGGGGAGCAGCATACAGGGGGAACTTGCAAACATTGTTTTTCCTGCTTCAGCAGAATAGCTGGGACATAGAATGCAGGTGTCAGCAATCTGTAGAACGAATTAGGTGGAAAATCGCCGTAATATGTGATTAGTGTTTATTTCTTCATGAAATCTAGTGGATTTTTTTTTTAAACTATGTTAAAGGATCTAAAAATTGTTCTGGAAATAAGAATACAGTTAGAAACATTCTTACCGCAAAGCAGAAGAGCATCATAGGCAGTAAAGTCTCAACCAAAATGTGTACATTCAGGCCGTTTCACTGTGAAACGATTCAAGCATTGCACGCTAACACTCCACCTAGATCTGTGTGAGGGCTTGAACACTACAACGCGGTAGTAATGCACACTGGCCACAGTACCACTGTACACAGGCTGCACAATTGTGTATTTATCAACTGTATCACTGCATACTGGTTGTAGTGCTACACTCTGTGGCACTCTAACTGTTGCACTGCCAGTCTGCTGCAGTGCAAACTAACCGCACTAAAGAGCATACTTCACAGCAGCGCACACTGTATGCACCACATGTTGTGTATTGTAGCACTGCTCACTATCTGTGGGAAGGCTAACCAATGTGTAGACTGCTCACTTCATTTAGAATTAAATTACAGCATTGCACATTGGCCGTAGCAAATGGCCCTTCCGCTGCATTGGATATTTACTAGAGTATCACTGCACGCCTATCACCGCTGCACACTGTAGAACACATCCAGTAGAGCGTGTACGAGCGGCGCAGGCGGTCATAAGCTATACACTGAATATCCTATCACAGATTTGTGAAAGGTTCGGTTGCCATGACTTACACTGCTCAATATATTTAATAATTCAGTGCGGCAGACTTGGTAGAACTGCCTATCACAGCATTATGCTCTTGCAGAAGTACTGCAGTGTATCCCAGTACATTATATTTTGCACCACACACTCCAGGCATCACTGTGCAGTATTTAATGTGAGCTAAGTTCAGCACAGTGCGCGGATTTTTATTCTGCACAATGCTACACAGGTCATTGGCTTTAACAATGCAAACTGGATGTTGCACTGCTCAATGACACTGTAATGCTGCAATCTGTGTGCAGTAGAGCAATGACTTTAGAACTGCACACCTTTACAGTGCAAACTAATTACGCTGTTGAATGAATGAGGCAGTGCACACTGACGGCTGCCATGCACGATGACTTTAGCATTGCAGTGACTGTACCATCACACACAATGTGTATATGGACAATAGCCGTTGCATGCATACAACACCACTAACTTGCAAAAGTGTAGTGAAAGCTCTGAATCCCTCAGTCTGTTGAGAGGGTCGAATGAACAAACAGGAAAGCACATTTTCATAATGAATAGTTATGCTAACAATTAGGATAATAAAATTGGTAGATTCGTGATAGGGAACATAAAAACAAAACTCTAAATAAAAATATCAGAATAAAGACAATGAACCTGGTATAAAAACCAAAAGTCAAAATCTATTATTAACTATTAAATAAAGCAAACCACACTACCAATAACAAGCGCGGGGCTAGGAAGCTTGGTGTTAGTCTGGAGAGTCAGGTCACACTGTGGATCTTTAGAAGTCACAAGTGAAGGGCAAGCGCCCCCCTGAACATACAGGTTTCCACAAAGTTGCATGCTGGGGTGCATATGTATTCACGATTTCCGAAGTATTTCCTCCCCCTCCCTGCACAAGATGTCGACCAGCAGCATGTGACCTGTATGCCGGAAGTGACTGTGGAAAGGAAAGAGGACTTTCGATGTCAACTGTACAGTACCATGGATACCAGATACCGAAACGGTCTCTCACTAACTTCACAGTGTGAAAGGTGGAAAGAGAAATCAGGTGTTTGATAAGCGTGACTACTCACCTGTAAGGGTCTCAAGGCGCTGGATGGTGTGGGGGGGATTCGCAGGTTCCAGTCCATCAAGGAGGGGGTCGGTCGAAGAGCCAGGTTTTGAGGTTTCTTGCGAAGATGGGGCGCGATGTTGTCTGTCTGAGGTAGAGCGGAAGATCGTTCCAGGCTCTGGCCGTGCAGAAGGAGCGGCTTCCCGATCTGGTCTTTCGGGTACGGGGGACCACGGCGTAGGAGAGCTGGGCTGATCGTAGGGTCCTTTGGGGTGCGTGGAATTTGAGTCGGCTATTCAGGTATGCTGGTCCTGTGTCGTGGAGGGCCTTGTGAGCGTGGGTTAGCATCTTGAATGTGACTAGCTTTGATGGAGAGCCAGTGGAGTGTGCGCAGGTGCTGGAAGATGTGGCAGTGTCTTGGCAGGTTGAGGACCAGTCTTGCGGCGGCGTTTTGGATGTTCTGTAGCTTGCGGGTGAGGTTTGTTTGTTCCAGCATAGAATGCATTGCCGTAGTCGAGCCTGCTGATGACCCGGGCATGAGTGACGATCTTTCTGTGTTCAAGGGGGATCTATTTGAAGGTCTTACGTAGGAGGCGGAGGGTGTGGAAGCAGGAGGACGAGACGGAGTTGATCTGGCGGTCCATTTTGAGCTCTGAGTCCAGGATGATTCCCAGGTTGCGTCGGTGGGGGTGGACGGGCTTCCGAGGGCCACCAGGTGTCGTTCTAGGTGTCTTGGTTTGGGCCCATGAGGAGTACTTCCGTTTTGTTGGTGTTTAGTTGTAGGCAGCTGTTTTTCATCCCTTTGGCGACGGCTTCCAAGTTGTGTCTGGCGGTGTTGGGTTCGTTGGATAGGATGAGTTGGGTGTCGTCTGCGTATGACAAAATGTTGAGTCCGTAGGTTCTGACGATGGGGGCGAGCGGAGCCATGTAGACGTTGAAGTGCGTAGGGAGGACCCCTGGGGGACTCCACAGGTGGTAGGTGTAGGGTCCGAGAGGAAAAGGGGGGGTGGAGTCTGACCCGCTGCGTTCTGCCGGAGAGGAGCGGATCCAGTCGAGACAATCGTATGATAAAATTACAGTCATCTTGAATGCAAGTGGTTACCCCGATGTTGATCTAAACTAATGATGTGTTTAAAATTACACAATTGCATGACATTCTCTGAAAAGTATGATTATAAGGAATTTATTTTGTTACCCAATTTATTGAATAGGATTAATATATCGGGGACGTGAATGAAAAGCCTGTACCTTGGTATGTCATGTTTAAAGGGAACATCGTGACTCAATGTGTTCACGTTTTTTAATTTTCAAACAATTTAAGCGAGCCGCGGCCCTATTAATGCGGAAGTCAACGCTGCTGAAATAAACACATAAAATTTTCGGCGGCGAAACTAAAACATTTTAAATAAATATATTATGTTGTGTGCAGTCAAAATCGAGTAAAACGAGCACGCTGGAAAAAAAAAAAAACAAAAAGAAAAAAAAAAGAAAGAAAAAAAAAGAAAGAAAGAAGCAGCAGCAGCAGTAGGGGGAACTTTCTCCTGCCTGCTGCTGCAACGGAAGGCAGGAGAAAGTTATTTAAGGAAATAGTGCTCAGTCTGTAATGAAAACCTCCTGAGTACCAAAGTAAAGGGCCAGTCCTCATGTGAGGCTACAAAAGGCGGCACTAAGGAGGGACTTTATTAAGCCTATTGAGGAACCAAAAGCAACCTTTTAGAAGTCCATACCTCAATACAGCATGTCTCAAAGAGAAAGCGCAGCCTAGGCGAGACCTAAAAAAAAAAAAAAACACACACACACACACACAAACACACACACCTCTCTTCCCATTTGTTGTTTTACCCCAATTCTGATCATTAAAAATTAAATTAAAAAAGTCCTAGTCTAATGCACAGTCATGAGTAGACAGACTTTAACGTTATTCTTGTTACATAAGTGTGAATATCTCTAAATGCTAGGCATATGCGCCCGGCATGCATCCGATGCACCCCTCTGCCTGTACTTACCCAAACAGGGTGTAGGTGAATTATACATTGCAAGAATGAAACACAAAAATGTATATCCCCTTCAAACTATTGAAATGGCTGATTTAGATCTATCTTTTAAATGTTCCTCAACACTTGCTTATTCCTTTGCATGAAGCAACGTCTTTCCCAAACACACCACTTACCATTTTGTAAAACTGTTTTCCTATCCAAAAGCCTATTCTCTTTAGTTGTCAAAACGTCTGGGTTTAATAAAGGACCCAAACCTCCTCCAACACGTACACTATTGCTAGGGCCACTGGAACTATGGGGTAGAGGAGGACTAAGTTATCCGTCAGAGTCTACTAAATTATGTGAAAAGAAAAAGGCAAATTATGCAACATAATGCAGCACATTTTGTGACAGTATTAACGCAATATTTGTCATTTTTACGCGCTAACACTATCTGGGCAAATATTTCACCTCATTTGTACCAGTCGGACACCCTAATACAGCATTAGGGAACAGAAATAGGACCAATCTTTGTGAAGCGCATTCAAAAGTGCAACAAGTGTTGCTGCGTTTCAGTAAAGTTTGATCCGTTTAACCTAGAAACGTTTTTTTTGTTAAAATCTGCAGATTATGCAACAGATACGTGATTATGTGAAAAATACAGCAAGTCCGGAGTTATGTGAAAAACGCAGCTGCGCAAAACTGCATAATTCTAGTGGCCCAGACTATTGCCTTTATATTTCTTGTAACACTGTCCTCGCCACGTAGTTTCCGCATCAACTCATCTATATTGATGTTCCATGTTTGTCAGCTACAGCGTAGTGCTTAATAACTTAAGCGTAAATGTGCTGTGGGTGTTTCTCCGTGTCAATCAACCTTCAAGGTGCTAAGTTCTCACTGCTAGTGGACTTGTCAACTGTGTCGTTTTACATGCCACGAATATCTTGCAGACACTCACTCATCTTTATCAAGCAACAGACAATTCCCTTCAAGGCATGAATCAATATCCTGTCCAGAGATGCCTGTTGTACCTACTTCTAAGGACTGATAATTCACACCAATTCTTCATCTATCCCATCAGCGTCTGGGACTTTGGATGCTGGAATCACGTGCTCAATATCAGATCAGGCAATAAGGAATCATGCCCTCAGTTTAAATCACAACGCAAACTTCTGCTATCTCTGCTCACCTCATACTTCTGCTATCTCTGCTCACCTCATCTCTTGTTTGTTGCTTTTCTCTAGAACGATGACAAACTCCTCAACAGTGCAGGAAAACAATCCAAAAATGCCATAAGTTAGCAGAATGCACACACTCAGAGTTACCTGAAACATACCTACACTGAAGACTTCTGACCACTGCTTTAACCTTAACTGTTCTTTGACAGATATTTTTTGATGTGGGAATCCCAAATGACCTTTCCCCACCACTAGAAGAGTTTAATTACCCATGTCCCAGCCACCTCAACAGCTGCTAACTCTGCCTCACTTCCCATTGACCAAATCAGAGTCTCTGAGCTTGCAGAAGTCGGAGACAACAGCCATCCCTTGCTCTCCACGGCATATTAATGGTAAACGATCTATTCAGCATAACATACCCAAGAATGCACTGCAACTTGCTTAACCTATTTTAATCAAGCTGCTCACAGAAGACTTGGAATAAATCCTATATTTGCTTCATTCTGAGATATCAAAGTAGCCCATGCAAGCTGAAGCTTCTTGACCTCGCTTATCCTTCCTGAGACCTAGACAGAGTCTTGATCCACGACCACTAATCTACTGCAAAGGGGGGGGGGAAAGAAGGGACCTTCAGTTCTTCTGGGCTCCAGAACCAATAGTTTAGATCTGTCCACGGAATGATAGCAACATGTCAAATCTGGCCAATTCCAGTAGAAATTCAATCCAGTCAACCCAATAATCATGCCACCGCACTTCACGTAACATTTTCTCTAAGAGTTTGAAATAACTCCAAAATAACTCAGCCCCACCGTCCACTCAGACAGATAATAACCTTTATCTATACATGCACAGCTTGGACTGAGCACTCTGGGTGGTAAATTAAGCTGAATAAAGACTGGGGGTCCTCCTGCCAGAATTAAGTCATGTGCTCAAAGATACACGAATTATTCCGCTTCACTCTTCCTTCAATTGCACGATTAACTGTAACCTCCGTGAAAAGACCTGATCTATACTAAATTCTTTGTGGTGGTTAAATAACTACACCCTAGTACAGTCTCCTCCACAGGTTACAGAGTGCAAGACTGGCTTCAACGGATCCATTCTACATAATTCTCCAATTAATAGTAAGAACAAAAGGAACACACACACTGGCACAATCCTCACTTTAACAGGTGAAAGCAAACCTCTCCAGAACGTACAGCTCCAAAATTTAGTAATTTGTTCCCGCTAGAATAGTTCTGCCCATTGACAGCAGACAAAACTTCCTCTTCAGGAACGATTTGAAAATCTTCTCCTTCCTTTTTACCCAACGGGGAGCAAGCAAACAATCTACAAGATCAGCTGTGTCACCTACGAGGCAGCAATGACCAACGCACAACCATATTTGGCTAAAATACATAGGTCAATAGTTTAGCAATACACAAGAAGTCAAGACATCAGCAAGGACAAGAAGTGTAAAATATAGACTAGGAGATAACCCTTCTCTCAACACATGCTGTGTATTTGGAAAAGCACCCCACTGTTCACAAGGCTCACCTCTTCACCCCAACAATTTAGAACTGGATAAAAAAAAGAAAAAAACAAAACCTCTTAAAACAGCCAAAGTCTACCATCACTAGGGCATTACAGAACCTTTAATCTAAAGTTTTAAATCCTTACACTGCTCCCTCTTTCAATACCTCCCCTCAAATTCACAATCTGAAATCGTTCCTTTTAACTTGGTCGGAGTTTCTCTGCTTTACAGCTCGGTTGGTGCTTTATAAAGATCTACACATACCAGGGGTAGTAAATGCTTCACGAATACTAAAAAACAATATGCAGTGAAGAGTATAGTGTTGTCTTGGACATGGGAAGATTAAACTGCAAGTATAATCCTTGGTATCTATCGCCTATGGCTATGCAGTAGGTGTGTTTATATGGTGCTTCTCACATGCACTGCAGCCTCAATCTTTTTTCATAGCAATTGTCAGCTATCATACTTGGATTTTTTATTGCCCTTTTTATTTCTTTTAAAACACAGCATATGAATGGCTGGTATGAAGAATCAACACAGTCGCCTTAATTTCCCAAAATACCTTCACACTCCTACCAACACTCTTGCCATTTAATAAAGAGCAACAAACTGATGGACATAATCCAGTTAATAATGAAATATAAAACCTTCATGGCAAACCAAACGTGGGGATAGTACAAGCATGAAGAGAATTTCAGACATCACATAGTCAACAAAATGGTGCTTTTTTTGCCTCATTTCCGACAGCGTATTTAAAAATGTTAGCGGCTGCATTACCAATGCCTTCGAATCTATCACTAGGTCACTGGAACATGCTGCCTACATTAAAAGAAGTGTCTGCAATAAATACCACCTCAAAGTGCCTACGTTAGGTCTCTTTCATGGCATATGTCCAAGTTATTTAGATTAGAATACTTATTAATTTCCTCACAAGGATGAAGTGTGTTTATGGCAGGAAACAGGATACTGCCAATTAATTAGCTTCACAGAATAATCCCACTTCTTAAAATTAAAATATAAATATGTAACCAGAGACAAATCACTATGTATGTTCTCCAAGCCACTGGAAAAATTAGAAACCTACAAGGCAGGAGGGTAATGTACGCAGAAGGAGACCAGTTTCATCTAGAAATTCACTCTCGGGATTCATGAATACATTGCTCTCATCTCCTGAGATCCCAGAGTTAGTGTAGTTGAGTTCAATGCCTTGCACGACTATCTTGGTGAGTGAAAGGGGGGCAGGTATTCAGATCGTAACAGGCTGATAAATAAAGCATCCCCAGGAACCACTCATTAGGGGCTTAGCTTTCTTAGGCTACTAACAGCTTCAGAGCTAGGACATCAAGAGTGGAAGTTAAATAAATGTTCATCTCAAAAACATGAAATATTATCCCAGGAGTCTCCATCCTCAATTCCCGTAGCTCTACCTGCAAGTGCAGGAAGTTGCCCAGGGCCCCTGGTAAGCGCACAATACAATTAGAAAGCCTAAAGATATAACAGTGCACATTAAAAATATGTTAATGTTTTACAGATGTAATCTTCACAGCTTAGCGTGCAATGTGTGCAACACACGCATAATAGAAACCCTTCTGCTCTCAGGCAGTCGGTGGCTGTTAAATTAAACAAGCATTGGCATAGCCAATAGGTCTCACTTTTGGGACCTTATAAGTATTTAGTTATGCAGCACAATATCCTTGGTGCAACACATTAACTGTTGCATGGTTAAACACTTATAAGGTCCCAAAGGCGAGACCTATTGGCTATGCCAATGCTTGTTTCTCTTTTACTGCTTTCACCCTTTGTAGTGTTTTTTTCTGTCTTTCTTTTCCTCCTTTCCCCTGGCTTTGTTTTTCTCTCTTGCTCTTAGTCAATATCTGATGAGGAAAAAGAAGTGCTAGTGGACCCCACCGGCCACCACCGACTCGAATTTAGTATTGTGTCTACCTGTAAGGAGCCTCCTTGACAGCCATTTATTTGGAAATCGAAAACACCCTGAAAAATGTAACCTCAAACTATCAGAAACTTGAGTAAATAAGACGTCAGACAGTAACACATAAAAGAAACAAACCATTTCGCAGGCAAAATATTACAGAAACGATATCTGGTTACACAACTCTTAACGAGGACCATTAGAAAACATAATCAAAACATAAAATATATCAGACAGGCTAGAAAATGATTACTTATCACAAGTCATCACCTGCACGCTAACTAACATCTTCCGTTTTACTACATGCTTCCCTCCATCGCCTCCTAAATGTTCTCCACATCATCTAAACCCAACTATATAGTTATGAAAGAGTACAGTTACCTGAAAGCTCCTTGAAACAAACGAGCCGGAAAGTGACCGATCAAAGAAATACCTCATTTAGTTTACCGCATAGTCACAGCGCTTTGCATTTGTTCAAACAGTAACCATGAAACCTCTTCAAACATCCCATAAGTAAGTCCTCCACTGAATTGGGTTGAAGTCCCACCAGGCACCTCTTCATTACAGTTCCTTATTTATCAGTTGCATCATCTGGTCTCTCAAGGTGACCCAAAAATCCCAATTAACTTACACCTACCCGCCTGGAAGAATCCCCCTGCATACCACAGGCAGGTGCTACCTTGGCCAGCATCTCATCCACATAGCTTCAAACCCAGGAACAATAAAAAGCCCTTCAGAGTGTCCTCACAGCTCCCAGGGAAGCCTTATGTCATGTGCTGACAGACTTCTACTAACAGAAGCAATGACAAGGTGAATAGTGATTGCTTTAGTACACTTCATGCATAGAGACAAACACCATCTATGCACACACTGAAATCAAATACATCTGTATGTATATGGTTGCAGAGCAAATCATCTCCGGACATGTATGCACATAAACCACTGGACCTCATGCACACAGACCAGAGACATAAGGAAAAAGAAGTAGGCAAACAGCAGTCCAACAGAGGACAAATAGGCAGAAAGTATGAAAGGCTGCATAGTTGGTACTGGGGATCAGAGTCCCACGCCCCCATAATATGGTGACTATTGAAGAAACCAGAGAAGTCGCTATATATTGGGTGTCGGGTCCAGGATACTTACTCGAAAGCAAGCAGAATGTCAGCAGAGGCGTAGCTTCTATGTGTGCAACAGGTGCACACATAGAAGCCGGAGGGTCCCACTGAACCCTGATTATTGCATTTTATAATTCAACAGCGACGCGGCACGTTGCCTTACTTGCGCTAGGGCCCCGACACTGGCTGTGGTACTGAAGGGCAGGTGCTTCTCCGCAGGTGGTGGGAGGCAGCAAAACTACTGGGTAGAAGACCACCCGCTTTCCACTCCCATTAGTGGATCCCTAAGTTTACTATAAAAGCTACGCGGATACAGTGTTTATTCCTGAGAAAGGTCGCAACTGTTCTCAGCCTACATATTTGGCCAGGTTTACTCTAAATTTGACAGCCCATAAACTTTATCTCAGCTACAGCTCGGATGAGAGGTTGGCACTCAAGAGAAGTCTTTTTCTGCACCCGGAGGACTGTGCGACCTGAAGAGTGGCCAAAGCCGTTAAAGAGGTGAAAACATGGATTCCATATTTTGTGAGTGTTGAGACCACATGTCGAACATGTGAGAGTCTAGCACTTTTTCTTGTGAATCTACTCTTGTCCCAAACAGCATGAGCCCCGAATGCAGCGGCAGAGGATGCGAGACATCAAAGCTGGAGGGGTTGGGGGGGAAAAGAGGAGCACACGAGTGCACATGCTTCATAAAAGCGCTAATCAGCCACAGGATGTATGTATTAATTCAGGCTGAGGAGGAAGCGACGCAGGCATGTATTGGTTCTGGAGGAGATTTCTCCAGGCTCGCACGGAGCCGATTAACCCATCTCATCATGGCGCCTGCGGGTTAACGGACGCTCGGTAAACAAGTGGGGGGGGTTGGAGTGCGGCCGAGAGCAGGGCCGGGGGCAGGCAGATTGGCAATCTGGAAGGCGTATCCGAGACTGTGGTAGACAAGTGCAGCGACGCGCAGTGTTTACCCTGCGGGAGCGAGCGCAATAATTGCTAACAGATGGTGCCGCAAATGTGCACGAGTGGCTATTGAAACCAATGTAAAACATGCACGAGTTTCAAGCATAGTCCTGAGCAATGGCTAAAGGTCTCCTCCTAAGCAGTGCTTGAGCGCTGCGTAAGCGAGACCTAAAAACAATATATAGGTCTCATGTCTCTCTATTTTTTTTCCATCCAACATCTTCTACATCGCTCCCTCTTTCCCTCTGCCCACATTACCACATCTTTATTTACCTATCAATCGGTCTCCATTTTAACTTGCTGCCTCAAGCGTCGACCTCATCTCCCTCTCAATAGACCTATCAGCACCTCTGTCACAACCCCCACCTCTTTGTAAAACTGTGCTCATCTCTACACCTCCTCTTTCAACTCACTGCATTTTCCATCATGCCTCCCTGCAGCTCTCAACCATCTACTTTATCTCATCTCTAGCCTAACTCTCGGTATCTTACTTCTCAGCCTCCATCTACCACACCACTCTCTACCTCAATTCTCTGTACTTTACATCTCTCTACCCACTTCTCGCTACAATATATCTCTATTTACCACACCATTTGCTTACTAACTCATCTTGCTTATTCATTTCTCTCTAAATCTTTATCTACCATACCAATTCTCTTGAAACCTCCTACTCTTTCAACTTAGCCTCTACACACCTCACTTAACTTGACCCATGTAACGGAAGGAGTACAGTAAATGACTAGTGAGGGGCTCAGTGAGTACCAGGAATAGCAGGACATGCAATCCCCACAAATGTGTACAAATGCAGGGAGGGGAGGGCGCTGCAGTAGGGCCTGCTTGATACTAAATCCAAGTACCCCAGATCCCAGTGTGTTTGGTGTGGCACCCCCTTGCCTTATTTACAATCTCTTTTGTGATGGGAAGCAAACCCTAACCAAGAGCCAGGCCATCGTGGTTGGGGGTTCTCTATCTTCACAATTAGCAGCAATAAACCTTTTTGCCACAAAGAATCCAATCCCCCAACACACCTAAAATAATATTACTACAAACCAAGGTAAAATGTAGAAAATATTTGTTAGAATCCGAATCTTTACAATACATTAAAACAACCACAGTGGTTAATAATATCTGAAGTGCATCAGTAAAACATGAACTTTAAGTCACAGTTGAAGGTGTTTTTCAAAAAACATCAACAATCGAGTCTAAGTTTGTGTTTATCTAGAAAGTGCTTGCATTAAGACTCAATGATTAGGATGGAATTGTGCAAAGGTCTACAATTCTTTCAGAAATTTAAATGGGAAGAACAAGATATATGCTGAAAAAAAGCTGTGCCTCTAGATTTTAGTGATGATTGTAAGACTACCTCTAGAGGTATATTCCAAAGAAAGGTCTTTCCAAACTATTTTCTTTTCTACTGCAGTGAAATATTTGGTGAACCTACAACTCTGGGTGTGGGAGCCTTCCAAGCTAACATATAGTTTTGTGGCAAGGACTTATTTTCAAAGATTTAGTCTGAATTCCAGGCTGGTGCATAAAATATGCATCGATCATTCAAGATGGTATCGGCAGGAAATTCAGCTTTGCTCGGGGCCGCCTGGCATCCACAGTGGAAATCAGTCCTTTGATGGTAATAGACCAAATCTGTATAACTTTTTTTTTACTCTAAATGTATATCGTTTCTGCAGATATTTTTTAGGTCTGGCCTTTGTGTAAGAACCAATGACTAACCATGCCTTGGATCATTTACTGAAGAGATTTTTTACCTCAATTAAGGAGAACTGTTTAGCCATTCTATTGCCAATCTTTTTGAATAGATTACGGCTGATTGTGGAAAACCACAGGTCTTGTAAGACCAGCGCTTTTAATTAAACCACCGATTTATCTTTGGGCTAGTATTGTTGGATATTTCCAACCAGGTATAAGAACTTAATGTGCGAATTTCTCATTTTGTGCCTTAGTTTGCGGAGTAGGAGTTGTCTCACTATCTGCTGATTTCGGAGCTCAAATTCCAGCCTGATTGGACTGGAGATGAATTTGGTTAAAGACAAAAGATATTCCCATATAAAGTTTGCTATTGTAGGGTTTAGAAAAACAAACAAAAAACCAGGCCAATATCACTTAGCAATACTGCCAGACCATAGATTAGCACTGGATCTAGCTTACTTTTGATGGGTTTCAGAAGCGGTTCGAAGGAAGGTCCCTGCATTTTGGACTCTAGCAGTTTAAACGCATACATGAGGGAATTTACTTTGGTCTTCAAAAAAGCGTCATGCTCTTGGAAGGAGCCTCAAAAGGTCGAGCATTATGCATAGGTATTCATATGAAGAGTCAATTTAGACTTTCCCCTTATCTAGGAACAAGGAAACTATTAATTGTCGCTCCTACCATCGTGATTTTTAGCTTTCTCTGTTAATCTCCAAGTTATTGTTGTGGCAGGAAATTTTAAATTTGTCTAATAGTTGGTGTAAGCCAATCAGGGTGTTGTACATAAAGAGTGTTGTCCGTGTATTTTAGAATGGATAGATGCTTTTGGGCTAGCTTTGTTGAATCGGATTTCACTTTTCCCTAGGGTATCTGTAGGAACGGTCGTAATTAAAAAAAAAAAAAAAAAACAGACAGCATATGATGCCCTTGTTCCCAATTTTTATTCTGATCCATGTCTCCGTACACAAGAGTTGTGTCGCCTTCAAACGGGGAGGGATTGACTATTTTGATAAGGTCACCCAAAGTAACTGTGTTGATACCTTGTCGAATACAGACGTAAGGTCAATAAAGCTGGTGTATAAAAGTTTCTTTGTAGCGATTTTGTGATTAAGACTACAAAAGGTGGTAATATTTTGATCAGTCTCCATTCCACATCAGAGGCCAGCTTGTGTTAGAGGAATTACCTCCTGCTCTTCCATCCATTCTTCTAGATCTCGTAGTGTGCAGTTTGCAAAATGTTTAGCTTCTGTACCAAACACGGCTATTAGTCTGTATTTTGAGGGTTTGGTGGCATCACTATTTTAATAGATTGGCTGCAGAATTGAACCATGCCAGGAATCAGGATTTTATTAGAAAATATATCATACATTGACGGACTGGGCAAAAAGTTGACCAGAAGCAAGGGTTTTGAATTCTGAAGAGTGAGCTGGAAGGCAGATAGGACCTGGGGCACAACATTTCTACCCTTTTGAATAATAGCTGTAATCTCCATGATGGGTTTTCATTCCATTTGTTCTGGGGGCTGCAGGTTTATCATCCAATTTATGTCAATCGACATTGCTGTACTTAGACCAAAGAAAAATTGATCAATCAACCTTTCTTTTACAACTATTTGGCTAGCAGATATAGGCAGCTGGAGTTTTCAGATGTCTGCAAGGCCCGTTTCTGATAGTTGTCCAATACTAATTGGCATCAGAAGCATTTGAAGTACCTGAAAATAGGTAATACATGCAAAGTTGTTCTAAATAGGGGGTCCTAAAATGAAGTATAGCTTGGGGTCTCAAAAATCCTTAAGATGCCAGCCTCCCTTCTTGCAGAAGAAATTGCAATCTTCTAGCTTGTTTAAACAGATGGCACAGCCACAATGAGTGCCTGGTAAAGCGATGCAACCCACAGGATGTAAGAGGTGAAACAATGCTCTGCACAAGAGATTTGAATTTGATTCTCTCCCAGTGGCGGAGAGGATCAAATTCAAATCCCTGTGTATCGCCCACACAGCACCTTCTGCAATGGCCCTCTGATTTCTTGTCCCTTGCTCTCCTCTTACCATTCCTGAAGAACCTTGCGTTCTTCTAATGCCTATTTGGCTAAAGTAGTCCAAGTTGGAAGGAGAGGATATGGAGGGCGCTCCTTTTCATACAATGTGGCCAGGCTGTACTACACCCTCCCTCTTTCTCTACGCTCGGTAAATCAGCTACTCCCCTTCCAGAAAATGCTTAAAAACATTGCTATTCCGGAACATCCCCCTTTAAAAGTGAAGAATTCAAATCTCTTGGTGCTTCTGCGCTGCACTTTTAGCGCTGAGATGTCTACAGGTAGCTATGCACTCTACAAGTGCTTAAAAAAGAGAATTAATTAATTATTACATGTTCTTTCAGTCAAAAAATACTTCCTCACAGCAGGATAATTTTAAAGTGCAGTTTCCTCTTTGGCAAAGTCTAATCCCTCAACAGGAACCAGATTGGTAGTTTAGGACTAAATGAAATGACAGCATGTCAAAGACCTGAAAAGGAGTCAAGATAAGACTAAAGATGTACTCCTTACAACATGAGAAAGAAGAGAAAAGCATTACCAAGCAAGGAGGATCAAATGGCATACACTAATTAATGCAGAAACAAAACTCATGTGACAATTAAGGAGATTTCAATCCAATGCCAATCATTCTGCAAAAATAGAAGGATCTACAGGATGAAATGAGTCATGGAATGTTGTGAATAATTAGAAATCTCACCCACTTCGCAGAAGAGATCCTTAAGTAAAAAAGACCCTAGTGTAATGTTTGTGCAGAGAAGGAAAAGAGCTCTGATCTTTAGATATACAACAGTACTTGACAGTAGTCTAGGAAAACCTGATTTCTTGCACTTGGTTCCTCAGATATGTTTTAAATTGAGCAGACTGAAATGTACTCAGGATTGAAAATGATGAATAAAAGAAGCAAGTATTATGTGGTGTCTGAGTGTCTTTTTGTGATCTTTTGCTTTGAAACTCTAGCTCATTTTTAAACATTTTTGTGTTGTGGAGACACTTGAGAGCTTTAGAGGGAAGTGAATAGGACACTCATTAGGTGCAATGGCAGATGGAGCAAAAAGGGGAGTGAAGACCATCAATGATAGTTCTAAAAGCGGTCTGTGGTCAGCTAGATCACATCCAATTTGAGTACAGATTTTAAGCTACCAATTACTTAAGGATGGATGCATGAGAGAAATAATGTGCACATCGGCCCAACCTTGTTAAAAAAAGACCATGTCAAACCGCACCATTCTTTCATTGAATAACATGTAACCCAGGCTTGTTTGAGTGTTGATTGGCGAAGCGAGTCTCAAAAGACCGTGATTAATGTGTCCATACCTGGACGACCCCAAACCATGGAAGGTGAATATACCAATACATTAAAATAGAATAGCAGTGTGTATGCTTGAAGCTGACAGTAATATGATGTGGCTTTTTGGGATGGGCTGGACCAAAATCTAAATATGGCTGGTAAATTTAGAGACATTCTAATCATGACACAAACCATGTTAGCAAACTCAAACACAAAGGTCACAAACCAGTCCACTATGCTTCCTACAGGACAAAGAGGGAGGGGGCATTTTAGGAGTTTTATCAGTGCACAAAGCCTTTAGCGACCAAAAATAAATAAATTAGCAATCTGTTAACTACTAAAAAAATAATAATAAAAAAAAATGAATCGACTGAACTCTGCTAAAAGGGTGTATGTTTTAATATAGACATCTAGTCTGAATGAAACTGATAAATTCAGTTGATCGCCGACAAAAAAAAAACAGTCATAATAATACTAATAATAATTAGATTTATAAAGTGCATAGCTACTTCTTGCAGAGTGTCCCAGCGCTAGGAACGGACACACAGACAATAGTTGCCCAGAACAATGGGGGAGGGGGTGGTGGCTTGTGTCCTACTCTGAGCAGATAAAACAAGTCTGGTCTTTTACTAAATAGAAGTTCGTAGGGAGCATTCCAGATTTCCAGAGGCAGTGAATTCCAGACTTTAGGAGCCAAAAGGGCAAAGGAGCTACCTCCGGCTCTGGCCCTTTTGAATTTAGGAATGATGACCCATTTAGCTTCAACTGATCTTAGGTTTCTAGAAGGTGCATAGGGTTACACCATCAGCTGAAGGTAATGAGGGCCTTGAGAGGAGAAGGCCTTAAAGCAATAATAGGACTTTTCCCTTACCAGGAGCCAATGAAGCTTCTGCAGAGCAGAGAGTATTGTGTGAAACTGAATCAAACGTGGTCCTAAACTCCAACATAAGGATGGCTGCTGTGTCCCCCTCAGCCATTAACCGACAAGCTAATTCAGAGGCCAGCAACAGGGCGGATTTTGAACTGTGTGTCGTAAACCAGATTGGGTTCCGTACAGTAAGTCGTTATCTTCCAGATAGATAGACAACTGCCTGTTCAAGTGCTTCTCCGTGATCTTAGAAAATAGGGGCAGTAGTGAAATGGGCCGACAGTCTTCCTGTTGGGAGGGGTAGAGTTTTTTTTAAAGAACAGGTACCACATCCAGAGGCCAGGGAGAAGTTAATGAGATCACATAGGACCAGATGGATAGTTTCACAGCCCTGCTCCAGGGTAGCTGGAGAGGAGGTCATCTGGGGACCATAACTTGACAATAGAGCAGAGAAATGAGAGTTCCTCAGTTTGAATAGGGTTGAAGTGCCGGAACTTGACATCTTTGATTGGGTCAAACCATGACTTCTGCTGCGGGTGGTTTCTGGCTTCAGAAAAAAGGAAGGCATAAATATTTCCTACCATTTTGGAAAAGGAGGCCAGGGCATTACAGCTGTCTACTCATGGACATGAGGGTCTGACAGTGGTTAGTTAGGCAAGAGATTTGATGATCTGGAAAATTTCACGAGAGGAGATCTTAGAAGCAGAAGTTCTCATGGAATAGTGCACTGGGAGTGCCTTGTTGATCTGCAGATGATAGGCTTTCACAGCTATCTTATAGTTATCCCTGCAACCTTGATTGCCGATTTTACGCCAACAGCATTCAAGCTTCTTGCAGTTCTTTTTAAGAGTCAGAAGCTCAGCACAGAATCATGCAGCTTATGGTTTGCTTCTGCGGGCAACTAATTTGTGATGGGAGCAATCTGGTCCAGTGCACCTCCAAGTCAGTCCTCAAGTGGACTACTAACTTTCTCGACACAGATGTCAACAATCGGGTAGCGGTTTTTGAGGGGTGAGTTCAAGCTGAGTAACTTTCGACCATCTTCATGCCCACAGGGGAGGGGGCAGATTTCCCTGATGTCTTAGTGCATACTATACTGATACGAATTGCCAGATGATCTGATCAAGTCAGTGGAATAGGGGGCAGGGATTTGGCATGCACCATATTAGTAATCACTATGTCAAACGTATGCCCTAATCTATGTGTATGGACAAGGGCATGCGGGTATAGCTGAAGACTCTCCATTTCCTTTACTTGGACTTTCACAGCAGGGTAGTAGGTGTCCTCAAAATTCACATTACAATTTCCCGGCGCTAGCAAATTAGAGTAGCACATGGCCAAAAGTATCTGCTAATGAAGTAGAGATATTCACCAGCGGCCCCGGGAGGGTGGTAGATAATTTCTCCATATCAGGAGCTCTTATCAGAAAGAGCAAGTGAGAAGGAGGTAGTTTCGCAGCCCTCAATTGAGAGTTCTAAAAAAAAAAAAAAAAAAAAAAAAAAAAAAAATTGCAATTCCGCCTCCTCTTTTGTCGAGCCTATCCTGCCCAACAATGGAAAAACCTTGCGGGATGGCCTGCAGAATACTGGGGACAGAATCTTCAAGGGGCAAGGTCTCTGTTAAAAAGATGGCGCATGGCATGTGATACTCGAGGAAATCGTGTACATCAATTCTGTGCTTAGCCAGTGACCTGCAATTGAGTGACGCAAGTTTAAAATTTACAGGTACCCCCCAGAAGTGGGATAGAAAGTGGGGAAACTGGAATGCTCACAGGGGATCTATATGTACTTCTCCCTCAACTTTATGACTATCTCACAGAATGTGATTAACTCCAATTGTTTTAGGATTCCAACTTTAATAAAAAAGATGTTAAAAAAAAAAGACATACAGGATCTATTATCAGGGCAGATTTTGGCGATTAGCGCAGTGGGGCTCTGCAGTGAGAATCCACACTGATCACAGTGCAAGTACCCATGGCCTACATTGAGAAAGGTACTGGACACTTTAGAGGGGCGCAAGCTTAGTAACTTAGATTTGGTATCGGGAAGAGTGGCTGACTGGGAAGGGCCAGGGGCCCTGGTGCCGTACAGGGGCAGATGGGTTTGCCTTAGGCGTGACACTGGCACGCCTGCTGTGTGCGGCCGCTCTGCGCCCTTGCTTAAATAGCCGAGTCCCATTCCAGCTAGACTGATAACCCTGAAACGGTCTTCCTCCTTACTGGCCACGTGGTCTAACACCCCTAATTCCGGCGTTCTCAGCAAATCCAGTTCTGGTACCTTCAGTGCCACTACTTCCAGCGTCACAGCACCCCAAAAACAGTACTATTGGTGCCAACATTCAATAGCCACCCTGCCCTTTCTTGCATTTTCCTCAGAGACCCAGTACCTCAGCATCTCTAGTGGCAGTGCACTCGGTACCCTTGTTCTTAATACCAATGGCACCCGAGTGCTTGTGCAGATGCCAGGCAGTGCCCTTCAAACGCAATCCCTACACTTCGCGATGATTTCACTACGTCTTGCTCCAGAAAATGTGCGCGAAATTTAAATTCCCTGAATCCCGCCCTCGCTACAGTTTAAAGTATGTTTGTGTGCACAGCGCCTGCACACTTGTGTAAACTCATTATGTGGGGCATGCAAAGCCGAGCTTGGGTAGCTACCAAGCATGAGATGGGTGTGTGTCCGCGCTGTTTATAGCGCCTTCAGGCAGTGTCATTACACGTTTTATCTCACTAACCTGGCCACAAATGAGTGGCTACGTAAATAGCTAGGCTATTACACTGGCCTTACTTGATGCAAATAGCTGGCGTTCACCCAAGTTGGCATAACATTAATATTCCCATTCTGGGATCCTCAGCTAGGATGGATCTAGGGGCCCACACGCGTGCCTGCCTCGCCCCGAGATGAGATCCCCTGAGAGTCCTTGGCCCCTGAGTAGACTGCACTAACTGACTTGCCTTGCCCTGAGGTCCCCGAAAGACCTGGACCCTGTGGTGGTATGTATGAGGGCGCCTTTCTGTCTTGATTCCCCCCGAGAGACTTGGGCCCCGAGGAAGTATTAGAGTAGGGTTCCTTTCTGTCCCCCTGAGCTCCCCGCCCACAGTCCTGGACTCTCTTGATGTGTGGAGTGTGAGTGGGCTACACGCACCCGCTTGCTTCGCCCGAGGTAGCTAGCACCCAGAAGCAGGCATGCAGGAGCTACACCTGCGCTGCCGGGTGCCGTGCGGTTTCGAGACGATCGCCAGGTGGAAGCCGGTCCGGCAGCACAGATGCCTCCGCCGCAGGATGCCCTTCAGGTGCGAGAAGTCGGTGGGCGAACCCCGCAGCAGGCGGCCCTCAATCTGCCCCAGACGCTCGGCCAAGAAGCTGGGGGGAGTCAGACAGGGCCACGTTCCCGAGGTAGGCGGCGAACCCGTGCAAATCCGAAATCCAAGACCCCCATGAACCCCCCGATGTCAGCCATGGCAGGAAGGCGCAAGCGCGCAACATAAGCTGACATCGACTTTGCGGCCGGCGTGTGTGGGAAGGGCTGCGGTGGCTCTGGGGGCACTTTGTGGGGGGCAGCAAGGCAGGGGGCGGGCGGGAGGTACTGAAGTCCTGGGAGACAGATCGGCACCGGAGGAGCAGATCGAAGGTCCTGCACACCTCACGAGCCTCGGGCTCCTCTCGGGGACTTGCTGACACCCCGAGCGGGGGCTGAAAGTTTGTTGTCTGGGCTCCGGCTGCCAAGTCTAACGGTCCTGCGCCGGCGGCTCCTCCTGCATAGTTATGTGCCTCACCCAGGGCTCCCGGTTGGCTGCACGCTTAAAATAAAGTCGGGGCTGGGCTGCCTGGACCCCCCCCCACGTCCGTGTGCCCGAGGGGAGGGGCGGGGTTGCAGAGGGAGGGGTTGGGGGACACATGAGGAAGAAGGGTCGTTTCCATTTATTGAGGAAAAAAAATTGTTGATCATGCCGGAAATGTGTGTAAGTGATGTGAAGATGCTGGAGCAGAGTTTTCTGTTGAAAATTTATCGGGTTTTGAAGCTCCAGTTTTGTCTATATGTGAGAATTAAAAATACTAATTGTAATTATTAATTATTTGTTTTGTGTGAAAATTCAGACTAATCAACTTGATTACCAATGAAATTACACGTGGGAATGCATATATGTTGCTTAATAATAATGTGCAGGTTTTATTAAATGAATGTTGCTAAGTGCTGTTTGTTTTAAAGTACAAAACGCTTTTTAAATAACGTGTACTAATGCTTAAATATGTTGCAGATGGCTAGTTAGTTACATACACATAAGGGTATTAGTGGGAATTAACACTGTTTAATCATTGCGATGATGTAGTAACGTTGTTTGAGTTTCTTTCGATTAAGATGGTTCGTTTTGGCCTAAGAGAAAATGGCTGCCGTTTACAGCCTGTGCTCGAGTAAAATGAGATGATGAGAGGCCTTGTTGAAAGTCACCTGACTATGGCTTCTGCTGGAGTTTGAAAGTTTCCGCAATGACAGCGACTCTGGGAAATCGTCCAAGTAACCTTGGAGGAAAAGAGAGCCACAATGAACTTTGTGATTACAGTGGTGGCTTCGTGATGGTTCCGAGGAAGAACATTTTTTAAAAGTTACATTTGTAAACTCGAGTTTCCTTCTTCCGTCTTTTTATTTTTGTGATTTTTCTGAGCGGAGATTTTCCAACTGTAGCGATGCTACATCCTTTCCTGCTCGCTCAGTTCAGTGGCTTAACGGACATTCAGAATATTTTATGTTACTTTATTTTGTAAGTTTCTCTATAAGTATTGTTAGCCTAGAGAGGGTCTAAGGCCACTTCTTCCCAAACCTGCGTTGGTGAGGATCGATGCTGTGAGGACGACAACTTGGGAGATTTCTACTGAGAGACCTGTCCTGACCCATTTATGACATTTAGCTAGAATAGGTAACTATGAGAATAATGGTTTTGCTTTTGATTGACTTTTCTTTGAACTAATTTTAGATAAAGTACCATTATTTTAAATACAGTGTTGGTGGTTATTTATTGTCATTTATTGAGTACTCTATTGTGATTATTATTGTTTAAATCTTGACTCAAGACAGTGTCAATTAGGTCTCATTGACCTCAGTGTAGATGCAGGGTGTTTAGGAGGTTTCTCTCTCCATGGTTGGTACTTATAGAGTAATCCGAGTGTATGTTAGTGAAATGGGCCCAAGCGTATGATGAGTGTATGTGCGTGTATCTGTGAAATTACTCTATCCGTGGAAGTAGGGAGAATTTATATGCCCTGATCTGCACCAATTTCCTGGTAGCAGAGGATGGTTTTGATTATTGTCTTGATCTGATTAGATGGCTTGTACATTGGCTTTTCGATTCATTGATTAATGTTGGTATATGTACTAATACTATATGTTGGAGTCGTCGTGTTGAGTTTTATGTAGTGCTTCTGGAACTTGGGAGCTGGTAGCAGTTCCGTAGTAGGGCAGAGGAAAGTATATGCTGCTCTCGGGAAAGACGGGATTGTTGGTCCTGTATGTATGCAGGAAAAACGTGTGACAATTGAAGTTGCGCGTCACATTGTCTGGGTTCGGAATCAGTGACATCGTCGTGTGTTACATATATTTCTGGTATAAAAGGAGTGTGTATGATAGCGAAGGTTATCTGTGAAACTCTGGTCTTAAGTCCCAGGGATCCGTAAGGTTCGCCGTTAAAGCTTATTGCGGGAGAAGTAATAGGTATTTTCTGAGCTTGTCAGAAGGACTGAACAGAGGTAAACACTGTTTGGTTAACGTGTGTTATAATTCTGTAGTAGGGCAGACTGTTCGCTGTTCTCGGGAAAGCAGGATTCTGTGTGTATGTACTATATTTTCTTGTATGAAAGTGCGTGAATGTATGAGCATTTAGTTGATTGTAAGACTCTTTGGAGCAGTCCTGGAGGAAACAGTTAATGGATGCATGATAGAAGGGCAGAGTAGAGGAATGTGCTACTGTGTCAACGAGAGTATTAATTCCGTAGTGGAACAGAAGTAAGTGCTGTTTCAGTGAAAAGACGGGATTCTTATGAAATAGATTTTCTTTACTATTCTTTGGTTAGCGAAGCAGACAATGGAGATGTTTATATGTTGTAACTAATAGATTTTGTAAAATTTGACACGAAGTCTACTGAGAAGATTTTGTAAAGGAGGGGTAGACGAGTGACAGGAGACAGGAGCAGGAGCGACTGCAGCGACTGCTGACGTCATACGGACCGCGCTCTGATTGGATAGTAGATCAGAACAGTGCTCGCGCTGGGATTGGTGCGTTGGTGTGAGCCGCGCAAGGATTGGAAGGGGTACAAGGTGACGTAGACGCTCCAGGATTGGTGCGTTGGTGTGAGTCGCGCTGTTATTGGATAAAATATCGTACTGTACAGTTGTATTACGGAAGGGATTAGAAAGTTTTGGTAAGTGCAGAAATGTATTACCAAGAAGAGAAAAAGAAAAGAAAATCCTTGTTCGGAAAAATTAAAGGATGGTTTGATAAGGATAAAGATGTTAAAACAAGAGAAGGTGAATTGTTACCTCCTACGAAAACGCCTGCATCCTTCATGGATGCGAGATATGGGTATCATACCTGTCTTAGCATTCCCAGAACATGGTTCATTTAATCTGGCCGTGTTGAGAAATTTGCGGGAGAAAATGATGAGTCTAGAGCCTAGACCAAGGCCGACACAGATTGAGGCTTTGGTGGAATGGGAAGAGGAAGTACATGAGCGAGAAAAACAGAGGTCTGGAGGTAATTATAGATACATGTTTGGGAGGAAACATGATCGTGAAACTCATCATGATCGAATGAGGAGATGGCGAGATGCTAGTATGTCAGAGGGATTATATCCTATGAGAACAGTTGACGAGAGGGAAGAAAGGAAGGGTACAGAAAGGGTTCCGGAGGAAGAAGTGAAAAGATATGGAGTTAGTGAGTATGAGGATGAGGTCTTGAATGACATGATGTACAAGAGACCACCTCCATATAGACCAGAACCAGAAGAGAGCACACCAGTTGTTTCTCCGATAAGAGATACATTGCGTATCATTGAAACAGAAGTTGTGACACCTGAATTAAGAAGTGGTAACCCTTTCAGAGAAAAAGAGAGAGAGAAAAGATGTGGTGATGAGAATACGAGAGAATTAGCCAGAACTACATCTGAACTGACTGAAAAGATTAGAGAACTGACGAAGAATCTAGAAGCTGTTACGGTGCCTGTAACCATAGGTCCGGTTATGCCTGTTTTTGAAAAGCAGAGGACGGGTGAAAATAGTTTGGTGGTTCCATATGTTGGGAATAGATTGACAAGTTTGGCTGGTCCCTCAGGAGACTCAGGTAAAAGGACAGAAAGTAATGATGATTTGAGGCAATCCAGACGTGACACATGCAGTGGAGGATTAGAAGTACAGTCTAATTCGAGATTGGAAACTAGTGATGCTAGTTGTTCAGGGATGCCAATTTTAGAACCACAGAGGAAGCCAGAAAAAGTGGTTCCAGTGAAAAGAACTACTGAAATAACAGCTGAAGATTTGAATGATTGGATGAGAGTCCTTCAAAAGAGGGATAAAGATTCCCAGGCAATTGATGTGGCCAGGTTACGCATCGAATTAGAGGAGCTTGTTGTAGGGACAATTCCTACAGACATTCTAAAAAATCATCATGATGGAGAATTGTTATTCATGTGCAAAAACATTACCTGGAGAGCTAAAAATACGCATGACAGGTTAAGAGCAACAGCGAATGAGCAAGGAGTTGACATTGATAAGGTGAAAGTATTGCAGAGGTCTTACAGGATGGATTTCACGGACAAAGATATTGAAAATCTGAATGGTGCTGGTAGAACAGGACAGATTAAGGAAATTATCGCTTTATTGCGAAAATGGGGTGATGTAGAAAAGTGGAAGGATAGGTGGAACAAGAAAAGGGAAGAATCAGTAGACAGGACTTATTCAGCATTTCCTGTGAGAGAAAAGGAGAAAACAGTGGATGTTTATCCTATGAGAGAAATACCTGGAGGAGGATATGTACATGTTCCATGGACCAGACAGGATATTTTATCATTTACAAATGATTTCCCTCGACTGAGAGAAAAGCCCGTCGAGTGGTATAGGCAGGTAGACAGGTTTGTGAAATTGTCAAAAGTGCTGTGGATTGACCTGAATAGTCTGTTTGATAGAATTGTTCCAGCAGACTTGTGGGCTGAGTGTAAAATAGTTGTAAGTTGGCCTACTGAGGAATATCCAAGAGATCAGAGAACAGGAGCACCAGATCCAGGGGTAATGAGGAAGTACGATCAGGTGATTGTATACCTGAAAAGTAAAGTTCCTCCAAAAGAGACAGACTGGGTTAAGATAGATCGAACACATCAGGAAGCAAAAGAATCAGTTCATGCTTTTTATGAGAGGGTGATACTGGCTTTTAAACAATTCAGTGGGGATGAGCACCTGGGTGACAAGGATTTGAGTCATTTTGTATACAGATTTGTATATGGCCTGAGACCTGAGATTAGTGAGAGAATTCGTGAGCATACAGTGGACTGGCAGAGTAAGAAAATTGATGAGATTCTGAGACATGCAAAGTACTTCAGTGATGAAATTGAAGCAAAACAGAGAAAGCTGAAAGAAAAGGCAATGTGGGCACAAGTGAAGGTTGCGGAGAGACAAGAAGCACAGTTGGTGGAACAGGCAAATAATCCAGGGAATAGGCCCAGATATGCAGGGAAAGGAAAGGGGAATCTGGAGGAAGCTAAGAAAAAGTTTCCTTGTCACAACTGTGGCCAACTGGGACATTGGAGATCTGAATGTACCAATCCACCATTAGCGAATAATGAGTGTAAATCATTAAATCAACAGGTGCAGAACGAGGGGAATAATCAACAGCAGCAACAACAGAAGGTTGTGAGACAGCAGAGCCAAGAGCCAAAACCGCCCTTGCCGCAGAGTAGAGGGTCACAAAAGTACAATCAGGATTCGGGATTCTACAATGAGGAGCAGGTAAACAAACCAAGGCGTTCTAACCAGGTACAACAGTATTTGTTAAAGAATGAAGGGAGTGAGTCTGAAGGTGATTATTGGCGGTGCAGAGGAGAGGAGGAAGAGTGCATACTTGGTGCAACTCTAGAAATAGACCAGGCAGGACCATTTGTGGATGGGAAAATAAATGAAGAAAGTGTTACTTTTTTAGTAGACACAGGTGCGACAAGATCAACTGTCAGGTCAGCAGATATTAGAAATCTTCCTCTCTCGGATGAAGCAATCCAAGTAGTTGGTGTAGCCAATACACAAATCAAGACACGTCTTACTGAACCAGTAAGGGTACAAATAGGGAAATTTTCAGACATGCACAGATTCGTGGTCTGTGACACTAGTCCAGTGAACTTGTTAGGCAGGGACCTGCTATGTAAAATGAATTGTACGATTTTTTGTACTCCGGATGGAATAGCTTTTGAAACACAAGATGAGGATGTTTTGTACCGAATGACTCTAGATAATAGAGAAAGTGAGATGGTTGGTGCATATGCTGTGTTTAATCCGGAGGATTTGCCTCAAGAGTTGAGAGACACAGTGAAAAAGACAGTTTGGGATTTTACTGGAGAGGATGTGGGATTGATGAATAATGTAGATCCTGTGAAAATTGCAGTCAAAGAGGGAATTACTTATCCTAACATTCCTCAGTACAAAATGACACCAGAAATAATTGAAGGAATAACTCCAATAATTGAGAAAATGATTCAGCAAGGAGTTTTGAGAGAACTACTGAGTAGCCCGTGTAATTCACCGATAATGGGGCTAAAGAAACCTAATGGGAAGTTCAGGATTGTACAAGATTTGAGAAAAGTTAATCAAATTGTGGTGGCATGTTGTCCTATTGTGCCAAATCCGTCAGTGATTTTGTATCAGATTCCACATGATGCTGAGTGGTACACAGTGATTGATTTGTGTCATGCTTTCTTTTCAATTCCATTGCATCATGACAGCCAGCCGATTTTTGCATTTAGGTTTGGCCAGCGTATCTTAGCATGGTGTCGAATCCCACAGGGGTACACGGAGAGTCCTTCGATATTCAATCAGTTATTGAAAAAGTCATTGGAGAGTTTGATCATGCCTGAAAACTCAGTACTAGTGCAGTATATTGATGACTTACTCGTGGCATCAAAGACACGTGAAGCTTGTGAAGTAGATACCATAGCTTTACTGAATCATCTGGCAGATGGAGGGTTAAAGGTATCTCCAGCCAAATTGCAATTTTGCAAGAAAGAGGTGCATTATCTTGGACATAATATTGAAAAAGGTCTGAGAAAGGTGACTGATGACAGAATCAAAATTATCAAGGGAATGAGAGCCCCAAGGACCCAGAGAGAAGTGAGGATGTTTCTGGGGATGGTGGGTTATTGTCGTCAGTGGATAATTAATTTCTCCCTGATAGCAAAGCCACTGATTAAGCTGACAAAAAGTGAGATGAAAGACCCATTGGAACTAGATGGAGAACAAATGGCAGCATTTGAGGAATTGAAAAGCAGAATGTGTGAAGCCCCTGCTTTAGGAATGCCAGACTATGAAAAAGAGTTTGAATTGTACTGCAGTGAGAGAAATGGATGTGCACTTTCAGTGTTAATCCAGAAGCATGGACTACTGAGAAGGCCTATTGCGTACTTCTCATCGACACTTGACCCCGTAGCTGTGGGTTTACCAGGTTGTCTGAAATCTGTAGCTGCAACATGTAAAAGTTTGGAACAGAGTGAGGGAATCATAATGGGATATCCTGTAAGGGTATTCGTACCTCATAATGTGGCAATTCTTTTGACGAGAAGCAGAACTCAGTACATGTCACATAGTCGGCTGACTAAATATGAGAAAGTCATTCTGGGAGCATCAAATGTGACTCTTGAGAGATGTGTGAATGTGAATCCAGCAACATTATTGCCAGATAATGAAAGTGTGGGTATAAAGACAGAAGATGATCACAATTGTTTGGATGTGCTGGATTACTGTACAAAACCGAGACCAGACATAAGAGATCTTCCATTGCCCGAGAGTGATCATGTGCTGTTTGTGGATGGATCTTGTCTGAGAAATGATGGTGTGCTGAGTGCAGCATATGCAGTGTGCAAGGTTTCAGAAGTTATGGAAGCTTCACCATTGAAAGGAGTGAAATCTGCACAAGTTGCTGAATTGGTGGCATTGACGAAAGCTTGTGAAATTGGGAAAGATCTGAGAGTGACTGTGATGACTGATAGTCAGTATGGATTTGGAGTTGTGCATGATTTTGGCCAGCTTTGGCTACAGAGAGGTTTCTTGACGTCGAGTGGGACTCCAATAAAGAATGCTGAAGTGATTGGAAAATTACTTGAGGCGATACAGCTGCCTAAAGAATTAGCAGTTGTAAAATGTGCTGCTCATGGACAAGGAGATGATTTTGTAACAATTGGAAATCGATTTGCCAACGATATAGCACAATATTGTGCTAAGAATAATCACTCGATTAATAGGGAACGAGAAGGGGAAATGTCTTTTTGTTCTGTGATGTTTACTAATGTCCTAGAAACGTGGGATGAGGTGAAACAGTTGCAGGATGAGGCAGGAAAGGAAGAAAAGAAAGACTGGATCAAGGCAGGTTGTGCCCCAAGAGAAACAGATCATGTCTGGATCTATAGAGATGGTAGACCAGTCATGCCAAATTCTATGCTGTCGGCAATGGCAAGGATGTATCATGGCCAGGGACATTTGGGAAGGGATGCGATGATCAGGTCTTTTAAACAGACTTGGTACAATGCAAAGTTCAGGATGATTGCAGAAAGCATTTGTCAAAGATGTTTGATTTGCCAGCAGTTTAACACTGGGAAAAAGACAGTGGTGAGTCTGGAAACGATAGGCAGAAATGGTGGTCCATTTACGAGAATGCAGATTGATTTCATTGAAATGCCACAAGTGAACAGATTGAGGTATGTTCTAGTGGTAGTCTGTTTGTTCTCGAGGTGGGTGAAGGCCTATCCGACTAGGAGAAATGATGGAATAACAGTGGCAAAGTTACTGTTAAGAGAGCTGATTCCTAGGTACGGGTTTCCAGTAACGATTGAGTCTGATAGAGGTGGACACTTCTATAACGAGCTCATGAGTTTGATTTGTGAAGCATTGAGCATACAGCAGAAGCTACATTGTGCTTACAGACCAGAGGCTTCTGGTGTTGTGGAGCAGATAAATGGCACAATCAAGAACAGAATTGGTAAGATGTGTTTAGCCACTGGAATGAAATGGCCTGATGTCTTGCCTCTAGTGCTAATGACTATTAGATCTACTCCAGATAGAACTACTGGTTTGAGTCCACACGAGATTTTGATGGGACGTGCAATGCGCCATGCATTTGTACCTGTCAATAAGTTGATGACAATAACTGATGACATGATTTTGGATTACTGTAAAGGCCTGGCTGACGCAGTTCATTCTGTGTTTCACCAGGTTGGAGAAGACGCTACTACACTTGAGAAGAAGCAAGCTCATGATCTGAGTCCAGGGGACTGGGTGAGGATTAAAGTGCACAGAAGAAGAAATTGCTTGGTTCCAAGGTGGGGAAGGCCAAGACAAGTTATTCTGACTACGACAACTGCAGTTAAGTGTGCTGGTGTGAAAAATTGGGTACATGCAAGTCATACTCTGAGAGTTCCAAACCCAAAAGATGGGACTGGTAAGGAGTATTTTGAAGAATCAGATTCCAGTGATGACGAAGAACCAGACCCAGTGAGAAGGAATCGGAATTTTGAAAGAGCTGAAGGAGAAAGAGAGTCAGGTGATTCTTTCCTTCCAGGAGAAGCATCAAGAGAAACATTGAGAGTTTCAGAAGGGAAATCAGATTCTGTGAGAGAGCCTGAAGTTCCAATAAACAGTGGAGAAGAAAGAAGAGAAAAGAGCAGTTCCACAGAGACTACTCCTGAATCAGATGAGGAGGTTGAAAATCCACTTGAGATTACATCTGAAGAAGTAGGGTCAGAAGAAGATAGAGAGGGACAGATTGCGGAAGATCCCCGAGGAGGTGTAGGGAACATTCCTGCTAAGCTAGGTGAAGGGACAAGTAGACAGCAAGAAGATTGCGTGTTGGAGACCCGAGGAGGGACAGAAATAGGGAAGTCTCTAACAGTGGTGAAGAAGACTGTGGAGCGAAAGAAAACTGCTGAAGAACAAGAGGCATTTGAAACAGAATCGGATGAGAGTGAGAACGAAAAATCAGAGGGTCGAGTTCTGAGAAAAAGGACTTGGATTGGAGAAAGAAATAATAAAGAAACGAGACCGAAAAAGGTTGTGAAAGGAGATCTTTGGCCTAACAGCAGAGTAAAGAGGCTAAGATACAGACTGATAAGAGCAAATACCTCGAAAGCTGAACAAGTGAATGAGGTGTCGAGTCAGAATTCAGCAAAAGGTGAAAAGCGAAAAGAATTGAAAGAACCAGAGGAAATCAAAAGGATAAGAAAACCTAACCAGAAGTATAGGTCGCCGGAATGGACGTACGTGGCACTGTCTGAAGGTGAAGAGGCAGAAAGTCAGGGAAATCCAGAGGAGACCATACGTGAAGTGGTTGAGGAAGATACAGGTGAAATCCTGAAAGTAATCTTGACTGACATTGGAGAAAAGTCGGATACTGAGGATGATGTTGGAGATCTAATACATTTTGATGTTGAAGAAGATGGAGTGAAGAGTGATGAGTATCCAAATTGAGTGAACAGAAGAAATCACTTGGAGAAAAGTGAAAAGAAGAAAGTCTGAAAATTAATTGTTTGAAAAATCCAGAGTTCTAGAAATTCCAGTAGTGAAGTAGTAGAGGCTAAGTCAAAAGACACGGTCAAAGTAGTAAAATGGCTAACATAGAAAATAATCAAAGTAGATGTGCCTTCTTGAAAAGATGGTGTAGAATGTGCTGTTGCTGTACTGGATTATTAATGCTATTATGGGGTGTATTAGCTTTATTAGTTACATTTAGAGTTACAATAGGTACATTTGAGATACATACTGAGAATGTGACTAATGTAGAGAAGAATTCACAGAAAGTAGTTCCAACTAGGATTAGTAATACTTACATACATAAAGATAGTTCAATTAATGATTTTTCTAGTAATGTTTTTTCAAAATTGTTGTATGAATATGTGAAGACAATGGAAGTAAGGGATTGCTACGTATGTATGCAGTTACCTGCATCCGTTTCAGAGGGTGTTACTTATCATTTACCAGCTACGTATGGAATTTCATGTAGTGTATGGAGTAGTGTTTTTTATTTGTTAGGGAAAATAGATTATGTGATGTCTAATAAGGATAACATTTTTGGGCACTTGCCTATGAACAAAAGGCTGAATCCAGCTAAAGAAGCTAACATTTTTGGTGAGATTTTTATTGAAAAAGAAGAATTAACATTAGATTACATTTTTAAGAACAATTTAACTTGCAGCTTGAAAGAAGAGGAGAAGGCTTTCCTAAACATGGTAGAGGAAAGGAGAATGAGCATGCATGAAAAAGCAGGGAAATACAAAGTGAGTGAGACAATTTGGGACATTGAGATGGGGAAAGAATTGAGAAATGGGGCTAGTCCAACTTTAGCTCTAGATGCACCACAGAAGGGTAAGCTATGCATTACAAGGAGGAAATCCCAATATGATACATATTTTGTTGGGACTAGTGAGTGTCATGATACATACTTTATTGCAACAGGATGGGGTTTCAAAGGAGGAGAGGATCCAGTTTTCCCAGGAGTGTATTATGTTTGTGGGAACAAGGCTTATTACAGGTTGCCTGACCATTGGTATGGCACGTGTTATGTGGGCCTGGTCTTTCCAAAGATCTTTCATATAGATAGAATAGAAGATGTAGAACATATTAATTTACTAACGCGTTTTAAGAGAGAAACTTGGTCTGAAATTGTAGGTGATATCTTTGGAGCTTTAATTCCAGCAGTGGGAATTTCTTTAAATGCATATGGAATTCGGAAACTGTCAACAGTGGTGGATCGCTTATCGACAAATACCGCTGGAGGGTTTCTTTTGGTGAATACGGAGATGATTGCCGTACATGCCATGTCTATGCAAAATCGACTTGCCCTTGATATTCTATTGGCCAAGGAGGGTGGAGTCTGTGGAATGCTGAAGGTACAACATGGTTGCACTTACATTCCTGATGAAAGCAAAGACCTGAAGGTCTATATTAAAAATATTACTGATTTGCATGAAGAATTAGTACCACTGGAAGCTGAAAGTATCTGGACCAAAATAGCTAATAAAATAGTTGCTGTTAAGAGTTTTATTGCAAAAATAGGTAGTACTATTATAGGTAAGATATTGTTTCCTTTGACCTGTGTAATTATTGCTTTATTGATATTAAGATTGGGGTGTTTGTGTTGTAAAAACAGGGGAGGGAAAAAGAAATTAATTAAAAGAAATATTGAAAAGAGAAATAAAAAGGTCAAAAAGAGATCCACAAGAAATAGAATTAGAAGAATTGAGGGAGAGTGTTTACTTGGAAATAAAGAGGGATGATGAAAGGGAGTCGGGTGTGTAGTGTTGTGAAAAAGAAAAAAGGCATTTCCAAATTCTCCTAAAATGGGACTAAAATTTTTTTTTGGGTTGTTTATTTGGTGATAATATCACCAAAGGGGGGATTGCTGGAGCAGAGTTTTCTGTTGAAAATTTATCGGGTTTTGAAGCTCCAGTTTTGTCTATATGTGAGAATTAAAAATACTAATTGTAATTATTAATTATTTGTTTTTTGTGAAAATTCAGACTAATCAACTTGGATTAACAAGAGAAATTACACGTGGGAATGCATATATGTTGCTTAATAATAATGTGCAGGTTTTATTAAATGAATGTTGCTAAGTGCTGTTTGTTTTAAAGTACAAAACGCTTTTTAAATAACGTGTACTAATGCTTAAATATGTTGCAGATGGCTAGTTAGTTACATACACATAAGGGTATTAGTGGGAATTAACACTGTTTAATCATTGCGATGATGTAGTAACGTTGTTTGAGTTTCTTTCGATTAAGATGGTTCGTTTTGGCCTAAGAGAAAATGGCTGCCGTTTACAGCCTGTGCTCGAGTAAAATGAGATGATGAGAGGCCTTGTTGAAAGTTACCTGACTATGGCTTCTGCTGGAGTTTGAAAGTTTCCGCAATGACAGCGACTCTGGGAAATCGTCCCAGTAACCTTGGAGGAAAAGAGAGCCACAATGAACTTTGTGATTACAGTGGTGGCTTCGTGATGGTTCCGAGGAAGAACATTTTTTAAAAGTTACATTTGTAAACTCGAGTTTCCTTCTTCCGTCTTTTTATTTTTGTGATTTTTCTGAGCGGAGATTTTCCAAATGTAGCGATGCTACATCCTTTCCTGCTCGCTCAGTTCAGTGGCTTAACGGACATTCAGAATATTTTATGTTACTTTATTTTGTAAGTTTCTCTATAAGTATTGTTAGCCTAGAGAGGGTCTAAGGCCACTTCTTCCCAAACCTGCGTTGGTGAGGATCGATGCTGTGAGGACGACAACTTGGGAGATTTCTACTGAGAGACCTGTCCTGACCCATTTATGACATTTAGCTAGAATAGGTAACTGAGAATAATGGTTTTGCTTTTGATTGACTTTTCTTTGAACTAATTTTAGATAAAGTACCATTATTTTAAATACAGTGTTGGTGGTTATTTCTTGTCATTTATTGAGTACTCTATTATGATTATTATTGTTTAAATCATGACTCAAGACAGTGTCAATTAGGTCTCATTGACCTCAGTGTAGATGCAGGGTGTTTAGGTTTCTCTCTCCATGGTTGGTACTTATAGAGTAATCCGAGTGTATGTTAGTGAAATGGGCCCAAGCGTATGATGAGTGTATGTGCGTGTATCTGTGAAATTACTCTATCCGTGGAAGTAGGGAGAATTTATATGCCCTGATCTGCACCAAAGACACACCCCGTCAGAAGCGGGATGCACTAACATGCCCGGGACACTCAGGCTGGGCGGCCGCAATAGGACAGGGCTCGCTTGCCATTTTGGGAGGGAGGGGAAGGGCGCATGTGACGAACAACCGGACTCACGATTTGATTGAAGGAAAACTAACCCTTCACCCCACGGCGTAAACTCAAGCGTATCAACAACAAGCATGGTCCGCTTTCACTTTCGTCCGGAGCAAAACAATTTCTTGTCTTTATGGGGCTATGTGTTTGGCCCCATAAAGATAAGAAACCTTTTACTTCTGAAGGAAAGCAGGCGAGCCCGTCCAAGTGGGACGGGCGAAAAAGCCAAAAGTAAACGTCACAACAAGCTCTTTTCCAATGGCTGGCCACCGTTTAGCATAAACGGTGATGCCAGCCAATGGAAAAGAGGGGCGGGGCTTAAAGCCCTTTACCAAAACTCCTCCAAAACAATAAATCTCGCCAGCGAGACTGCGCATGTGCGCAACACACAACCCAGCTGAGACCTAAAAACTAAAGTGCCTGGAACAACCGAAAAATACAGTGTAGCAGAGCCCAGCAGTTACGGAGTAGCATCCTCGCTTAAATAACCATGTCCCATTCCAGATAGACTGCTAACCTTGAAACGGTCTGCCCCCTTCCTGGTTACGTGGGCTAACACACCACTGCCCGACCAGCTATGCTTCCTAATTTAACTCCCCCCCCCCCCCCACCCCCTCCAGTAGTTTAACAGACTAAAACGGTTTTAAAACAAAGTGCAAGTACAGTATGTTTTAGCAGCAGCCCGATTTAAAAAGTGTCTGGTGCTTGGTCATTACTTTAGCCAAAGCTTCAACTGCAAGAAGAAAGCCACTCTTTCTGAATAAACGTTACCATCTGAATGCTACAAGGACAACACACGAATGAAACCTTTATTAGACACAAGAGAGTGGGTATAATTACTCTAGTGTAGGTCTCATTTTGTCTGTCTATAGAAAGCCATTATATTGAGTGATAATGTCTGAAAACTGTCTTAATGAACGCTAATAGTTCAACTCCTGCACAGTAACAATAGTAGTACAGCTTAGAAACTACCATGGTCAACCACACAGAAAAAGTATCCAGATGGGCCATGTTCTGCAAAAAAAAAAAAAACAAAAAAAAAAAAAAAAGCTTTATTTGATGACCCAAACAGTAATCTTTCCAGTTAACACAATATCTATTACAGAGTGGATATTAGATACATGTGAGAATATAGTTCTGGAAAAGAGTTGCAAGAAACCCAAGCACAATGCCACAGTTCTGTGTAAAGCATAAGTTTTAATCCCGGTCTCTATCAAAGCGTATCATCAGGGTACAAAGTGAACAAGGAAGCTGTTGGGTCTATTCCAACTACACTTTGTACAGTTTCCATCTTTTCAGTTCCAACCTAAACACAATGGCAATAGGGTACAAAAAATCTATTCTGTGGCAAGCTGTGCTATTTTGGTTTCACAGTAGAAAGAAAACAGACTGCAACCTTGTGATAACAGCTCTGGGAACAAAGCAACATAAAAATGTTTTAGGTGGAGTCGTTTTGGCAAAGATGATGCTGAAATGACACATTGAACACAAACTCAATTCAGCACATAGGTGCCAGAAAAACTACTAACATTACACAATCAGAAGCACAACAATGAAACAGTAACACCACCAACAGAAAGTTTCTATACAACTGATTCAGTATTAACAAATGCCCTCGCTATGCATTACTCAACTATTTCTACACCTTGAAACAGTCTGGCACCTTTATAAAAGTGTCCTGCTTACTGACAAGGCGCAGGGTACAGCCATATCAAGGCATGTTTGAGTAGTTAAATATGTCATATTTGAAAATCAAATCGGGAATTCAATGTGGTATATTTTAGGACTATGAGGGACCATTCCTTACACAAAATCTGCATATGACAAGCACACCCTTTCTAAAACCTCAGAGTTTAGTTCCCACTAGGTTAGGTAGGTGCACCACTCTAGTATGTCTGCAAAAGGAGATGCCAGTGGCTCTCTGCCTTCTAGATGCAGTGAGCTTTTATTCCAAGAACTGAAAGCCCTGTGTGCCTCTAGGAAGTTGAAGACAGGGAGAAGTACCAACACTCAACGCTTGGTAGAGGTGTTACTTCTAGATGACTTAAGGAAAACCCCAGGGTCAGATCAACAGGAGAGAGTGGGTGGGACAGGGAATGAAGACAGGTGACACATTTTATGGCCTAGACTCTAACCCTGACCAGGGAGAACCTGATGGTTCTCACCTGGATAACTCAGATCTTCAAGAGGAGAATGGAGGAGGCAATGAGGACCCTCTCTTTACTCCTCCTGGAAGAGTGCAGAGTTTACCAAAGAGATCTAGATCTCCCCCTGCGGAGTCTAATCACTCAGGACAGTCTGTATGGACCTCTGTGTCTAGCAAGAGGGACCACTTGATAGGGAATATCAATTTCTAGAACTTGAGAAAGCTAGGCTTAGGCTCAGGCAAGAGCAATTGGCCCTTGATAAGCGGTTCAAGCAGATCACACAAACTGCCTTTCATGGTGTGACTTGCTGGGAGTACAGCGCGGCATCGCTGATCCATGGATTGCACTTGCAGGGCTCATCTACAGGTCACACAGGCTATTCTTTGCAGAGGCCTGCAAATAAGGAACTGCAACCCTCTGGGAGGTGATTAACACGGACAACAGGGGGCTGGCGGGAGCAAAGGCAACATGGCCAACCAGAGGGGGGAAGCAAAACGGACAATGGGAGGGGGGCGGGAGCAAAGGCAAAACAGACAACAGGAGGAGGGGCGGGAGCCTTGATGACGAGCGGTTGAAGATGAATATCCGCTCACAATTGTTCCCTAACTTGGAGAGCTCTTTTCATTTAAGATATGCACAATAATTGTGTATATAATACATTACTGTGAAATTTTCAAACGTGAGAAAAATGGTCCTTTCATATTGGTATGAGAATGGTATTTCATATTTGCTTTTTAGGTCTCGCCTGACCAGCGCTTTAGCGCTGTTCTGGCGAGACTTATAGTAAGCGAGTTTTGGAAGTGCAAACAGTGGCTTTTCAGGCCTCCAAGTACAGTGCATGTGCGCCGTCCGGGCGCGCGCACCATTTGGAGGCCTGAAAGCACTCGTTTGCTTTCACTTTCGCCGTGATGTGATCGCGATCGCGATCACTTTCAGCGCACCATTTGGCAGCCTGCGTGCCCGCCCCCACTCCCCCCTCCCACTCCGTCAGCTTCAGTGCGCGCTTGTTTTGCATTACGCCACTGTTGTCTGCACAGTACAGCAAACATGACTCTGGAGCAGCAACCGCAGTCCAACAGGCTGTTAGGGACTTGGCTTTATTATATCATAACAAAAGAACAATTTGTACATGTCCGTGTGCATCATGTGGAAAATGTGCCACACGTCAAGGAGCCATGTCAGAAACAATATGCTGTCATGCAAACACTGATTTGTGCACCGTCGTTTGCACAGCTGTCGTCGTATTTCAGTCATTGTTATGCCTAATCATTAAGTTGTGCACACACCCGGATTTGTGATAAACGCAGATGCGAATATTACATTTTCGGCAGCTGTTGCACATTTAAGTTGTGTCTAACAGAGCATCTGAAAAAATATTATTTTGACATATTCTCATCTAAACACAAGTCTACACCGATACATCAGGCTGGGGTTTGTTTTATTTCTCTGCACCTGGTGTGAATGTTTTCTGGGATGTGAGTTTTTGAACATCTAAAGATCTGCTATGAAGACATTTCCAGCTAAATCGAGTTGCTTGCATTTTTAAACTGTTTATCGTGCCAGTGCCTTTCTACTACATATTTTTTGGTTAACTTGTAAAATTCCCCTTATATTTTCCTACTGGGCATACAATACGTAATGCTGTAAAACCCAGTGCAGCAACTGAAACTAGCAAAACGCCTTTCCACAGATTTCAGAATGGAATTTCAACCAGTGAAATGAAAACAAAATATGTTAATTTATCTCGTGACACATGGAATTTGTGTTGTGCTAGTAAACATGGTGGTGCACCACAAAGCCCATTCCTGAAGCGCACATTCTCAGATAAAGGTAAGCAAAACATGTTGAGTGCAACTGCCTGGCACAGAAAGGGTTGCTGCCTGCTTGTTAATTTGCGCGAGGCTGAAACCCCCGAGCATCGTACACTTCTTAAGGAACATGTTGAGACTGATGTATTATTGTCTGGGTCAGTAACGTAGTGAGGATGCCACAGGCCCTAGTGGAAGCATGGAAAATAGCCACTTTGACTGCCGTTGGGATAGTAATATACAACAGCATTTACAGGGTTTAAAGGGCCCTCAAGACTATGGACCTCAGTGGCACTGCCCCTGCTGCACCAATGACAGCTACACCGTTAGGCGGGTGTTATCACAGCGAAGCATTGCGACGTGAACAGCCACTTATTTGGTCTTTACAGGATGTATCAATCCAGCACAGAGGATGTTTGCAAGCAGTGCTTAATTTGAGCTGGTGTTGCAAGTGCCCAAAAGGCCTGCTGGGAGGAAACTTCTATTTGTACACTTGCAAGGACGAGGGTTGCAGTGCCAAAATAAATTCTTCGGAGAGGGCATCAGGGGCAGCATGCAGCATCCCATGAGAGCAGTATCTGCTTCACCAATGTGTGTTTCTCCACTGCTGTCAGTCACAGACAGCTTCTACTATGAGAATCCTTGCCGACTTACAAGGGCAGCCAGGAGCCTACTGGATAAATCCTACAGCATTTATATATTTCCTTCAGATTCCAAGAATAATGTAGAACCTCTTTGCCATCCCCCCTTTTCTTGCAATTTATACGTAATCACAATATTGACACTGTGACTCTCAAAGACATTTGCATCTTGCCGTGCCATTAAACTACATTGCGAATTTGCACAGCAAAAGTTTTGCCAGGATCATAAGCTTTTAATGTTAACATTATTACATACTGTGCTTTTGACACTCATGCAATATTGCGGCGTACTTGGCCATGTGAGCAATGCTGCTCACTAAAACTGTCCAGTCAACACAACGATAGATGACGCAATATTTCAAAAGTACAGTGCATGGGCGCCGTCCGGGCACGTGCACCATTTGGAGGCCTGAAAGCACTCGTTTGCTTTCACTTTCGCCGTGATGTGATCGCGATCACTTTCAGCGCACCATTTGGCAGCCTGCGTGCCCGCCCCCACTCCCCCCTCCCACTTAGTCAGCTTCAGTGTGCGCTTGTTTTGCATTACGCCACTGTTGTCTGCACAGTACAGCAAACATGACTCTGGAGCAGCAACCGCAGTCCAACAGGCTGTTAGGGACTTGGCTTTATTATATCATAACAAAGCGTTTTTACGACTCTCCTAATACAGTATGCACCTCCCATCACTTCCTCCATAGGAGGATAATTCGATGTCTACTCCAGGTGTCCCACATACGAAGATTAACATCAGTATGTGCATTTCGCTACATCAGGGGACCAAGTTGCCACATCTGACACCTTGATGGATGGTTCTTCTGTTTTTAGAAAAAAAAAAAAACTGCAGTTTTATATCGCACGAACTCGACCCCAAAGTATTGGAGGGTTTTACATGAGCAGCAGTTACGTTACACAATGACTCATTAATTGTTTTGTTAGAGCCCATGCCCAGACTCGAACTTGGCTCCCTCCCTCTGAAGACGGCAGCTCTGGACATTACGCCAGAAAAGCTCCACAAATGCCCCTCTCCTGACTCCGGGGCTTTATCTCGCCGGGCTGGACACCGCCCTGGGAGGGCAGTCTGCAGAGCTCATATCCTACAGCAGGCATGGTTTATCAGAAGACCCTGATAATTGGCAGTAATACACTCACTCGGCGACGAGCTGCCACCCGCAGCTTCTCTACCCCGTAGTCCCCTTTGAACTCCCAGATTTACATATTGAAGGTCTCATTAGCATCGGTTCACAGGACATTAGCAGGCAAATCTTCGCTTCACACGCTGGGGGTACACTTGAGTTTCTTAATCAAGGCTAGATTACATCTCCTCTGCCCCAGACTTTCAAACTACGGCCACACAGCTCTGAGGCGAAGAGGTGGGAGGGACTACGAGGAAGAGTAAACATTTACTTTATCAAGACCTTAGGTACTACCTTCGCTTTACAGTTCGCTACATTATATAAAAGAGCAGTAAGTAGGAGGCCTGTATGTTGGCTTCGGCGATATTTGTTTTCTGAAATACGTTCTTTCGAGATCGCTTCAAAATGTATGCCTTGGTACTTTGCAGAAGAGGTAATTGAAATATCCGCCACGTAGCAAACTTACTGACACATCTACATTGAGAGAAGGAGGTTGTGAGAATTATTTTCCATTGTAAAACGAAAACATTGACTGGAAAAAATGAAACCTTTCTGCGAAGCTTCCTGGCTGCATTTTTGAAAAACAAGCATTGGCATAGCTAATAGGTCCTGCCTTTGGGACCTTATGAGTGTTAAGCAGGGCTTTAAGTGGGATGAAAAAACTGGGGGTCTCTCAAAGGGGAGTAGCCAATGTAATTAAGGGCGTGGCTTAAAACACTTAAGATAACAAGCATTTGCAATGCAATAGGTCTCGCAGTTACACGAGTTAAAGCTATTGGCATTGTAAATGACAATGCCAATAGGCATTGTTATTTGCAATGTCAATAACTCAAACTCGCGTAAATGCGAGACCTAATGCATTGCAAATGCTTGTTTCTATTGCCAGCACAAAAAACTGAAAATCAATAAAATTCTATTAAAAAATGTTATAGAAAGCTTGTCGAGATGAGTTCCAATGCTTGGCAGAAAAGTTAATTAAAATACTAGGAGCAAATAGCCAAACTTAACAATTCACAAATTAAGCCAGAAATGTAGACTTTACTTTTTAGGTCGAGCATTCGAGACCTCTTGCATATACTTCAGTATATACTTATATGTGTATGTACTTTGAGGGCTCTGGAGATCAGACCTAGGACTTGTCTGCTTCCGCGTAGGGACTTTTTATCTGATCAACTGCCTCTATTTAACGGTCTTGATAGAAAACGACCAGTAGAGGTCAGTAAAATACCAAAATTGCTTCCTGCTGGAGGACTTTCTTGTTTTTAAAAAATATTTCTGGCAACTGCCTCTATTTAACTTTCTTCATGGAAAACGACATGCAGAGGTCAGTAAAATACCAGAATCACTTTATAGTTTAAATCTTTTTATTAATTTGAAAAGGTCAAGCAGTACAATAGCCGCAGAATCACTTTAGCATTCTCTAGATTCCAGTCCATAGAAACGGTCTTCCACGAGCACCCGTAGACAATATTTTTTCCAAATCTTGTATTTTCAGTGATATGACCACCAAAGGCCCTGATTTTATATTAAAAACAGAGCTTTGGACTATACCATTTCCTACTGAAAGGCAATATTTCTCTTCATGTGTTCCCTTACCTGGCGTGTCACGCAATTTGTTGCCTACTCTCCCTCCATGTTAAAGAACAGTAGATGTTTCAGCACCCAGGCTAATGTGCTGCATATAAGGTCCCAAAGGCGAGACTGATTGCATTGCAAATGCGTGTATGCTTATGGCAAAGCTCAATTTCTGTTAGTCTACAGGATTCTTTGAGTTGGCTTTATCAAGGGGCACAAACAAAATCATGTCATGCAGGCTGGTCATCATGCGCATTCCTTTGCCCTTAAAGAGATTAGACTGTTGGTACTGAGGTAGGCTATGATGTCTCCAAGCTCATCCCTTGTGATGATACGGATAACATTTTCCAGATTCGAAAGAAAAATGCCTTGCTTCTCCCAGTGACAGACCTATGGACAAAGCAGACATTTGTCTTCAACTTTCCTGGTATTCTGTAATTCTTTCCAAAGGATCTATATCTAGTACTGAATCATCTTTGGGGGATCCATTCATCTATCTGAGAGAGAAGTCTGCAACAGCCAGTGCGGGGGTGGAAGAGTCTAACTTTCTCCAGGGCTACAGTCATCTGGTATTAATAATCACTGCATGGTATCCTTGGTGTTCGAAGCAACATGCATTGAAGGTTTTGAACTTCCTCTAACGGTAAATTATAGAAGTTGTTCAAGTCCTTTTTGTCAGTAACTTGAAAAGAACACACACTTGTGGCCAGAGTGTGGCACAAGAATCTACCTGTATGCCGATTCCCCAGGGTTCATTCCCCTCAACTATGAGACAAGTACTTTCTGATCCGACACATGAATATTGTACTGCAAAGCCCTCTTCTGTCTATATTCAGCCCAGAGATGATTTGTGCGATACCACGTCTTAGATTTACAGAAAGCAAAGATTACTCTGCAGTTTGGGGGGGGGGGGGCGAACATGTTTTAGGGTTAGCTCTAAAGGACACTTAGCCCTATTCCGCTAGCTCGGTTCACACATTTAAGTTAAATTACAGAAATGTATTAAAACATTAAAATCCAATTAACACATTCAGGAACCCAAGGAAACAAATAAATATATGTTCTTTAATTAGTAACAATGCATTATAGGCAGTCACATTCAATTAAGATCTGAGCTCCCAAGAACAAACAAGCATTGGCATAGCCAATAGGTCTCGCCTCTGGGACCTTATAAGTGTTTAGTCATGGAACAGGTGCATAATTAAATACTTATAAGGCCCCAAAAGCGAGACCTATTGGCTATGCAAAGCGGCTGTGAAAGTGAAAGTAATCGCGGTAAAGCGCGCGCGCCCGCGCACATGCACTGTGGCTCTAGGCTGGCTTGGTAGCACTTTTTGGAGCCCGCTCAATAAGTCTCGCCAGACCAGCGCATGCGCTGGGTCAGGCGAGACCTAAAAAACACACATTTAGACAAAATAAAACCACACAAATACACACACAGAGGCCAACTATCTTGCCCATGACGAACGTGTGCTGGCAAACTGAAACGGTCTGGGCTTTATGCGCCAATCAAATGCTGTGTTTTCCACCAAGTCAGAAAAGCTCTTTGCCATGATCAGAACAAACATTGGCAAAGCCAATAGGTCTTGGTGCTTCTAGTCTACTTTGCTTTAGCTGTTTGGAACTTTACATTTTGTTGCTCAATGTGAACATTTAATGTGGCTGCAGAGTTTACTGTGTTTTCAAACTGTCCTTGTGAACAGGCTTCAGTTCTGCGCTAAAGTTAACACACAAAAAAAAGTCATAGCTAGTAGTACTTCAGAACTTCCAAAATGCTACAAATGAAAGCATTGTTTAGATTTATGTTGCAATCATGGGGTTTTCAAGCAATGCCCTATTACATCATCCTTAAGTAACATATTTAGGTAAAGTGAGAGTTTTTAATTCTGCCCTTGCCCCGATTACAATGCTGTCAGTGAATTAAGAGGCAAGTTAGGGCTATTGTGTGCCCTATATTTGGGCTAGACTTTTTATTATACAGGGAGCAAATGTGTTGACTATTAAATCAAACAAAAGAGTTTTCTGTAAAGCAGACATGCTGAATGCATGTATTTGAAGGTTCTCTCGTACCGGATAATGAAGAAAAAGGTGACTAAATGAATTATTTGCCTACGATCACACAGTTGGAGATGAGTTTACGGGATAAGAGCATTACAGTTAGGTCGAGTAGATTACTTAAGTAACTAGACATTTAAGTCTGGTAACATTCTGATTTTTCAAGGCCTGCATGTATGTAGTTTAATGCTTGTCACATTATGTCGCAATCTGTACATAGAACTGCTATTGCTGACAAGCTAGTTGAGGGACTAGCTTAGCAGCACGTCTTAGTCTTCACAAAGGGTAAATTGTGACTTGTAAAAAAGCCACAACGTCAAAATGGTCCCTCAAAAATGTGTACATTTATGAGTTTTCACCCAAATACAGTATGAAATACTGAACACCTGCTTGTAAATTACAGCGAGCGCTATTTTCCAGCAACAGAATAAGCAATGTATGGGGCACGAATGGCAAGCTTCACGCGATTAGATGTTTCCTTTCAGCTGGCTATGGGTTCTTCAAAAGAGCAGCAGGAAGGAGAATGTAAACGCTGCAGTGGTGAGGTCTGTACAAGGCAGTAGGGAGAGATGGCTTTAAGGATGAAAGAAGGCTGTAAAGTGAAAGGTCAAAGGAAGGGCCGTCAGCAGGGGGTCTAATGTCTTCTATATACAGACTAGGAATCACTGATATGTTGCAATGAGGAGTCTCCAGCCTGTCTCTACTGGGTGTATGGCGAGTTTCCGTCATCTTAAACAACGACCAGGCTACTCCATAACCCACAAAGCGAGATCAGGTATGTAGATGTGCTAGAATATTGATAAAGTCGCACATTCACAGTAGAGTTATGATAGGCTCTACAGCTTAGCTCTAAAAGCCAAAGTACAAGTCATCAAAATAATTGCTACGTAAATGATACAGCAAACATTATGTAAAAATGTGATTAAAACTATTTCAACATTAAAAAATATATATATTTCTTGAAGGCAAGTGTGCCCCCATAGTAAGTATATTCGATTATATCACTGCACTCACCGTTGGGGAAAGTAATATTTTTGAAACACGAATTTAACCTTTCTCCAATGCTCTGCCAAGAGATGTCGGTTTGCCACGTACACAATATATATAAAGCTGTGCACGGATGCTTTACTGAAATCTGACAAGGTGGTCACAGTTAATAGATTCGTACAATCTGTTTAAGAGCAATCTATGCTTCAAGAAAAGAGTTCAGAACTTGGGGCTTCGCCTCTTAGGTTTTTTTTTTAGTGTCCACCTTTTCTTCTTCTTTCTTTTGGTTTACGATATTCGTCCTCTGTGGGAAGCCACGTTAAGTGGGCACCCATGCGCTCTATGGATTTTATTAACATAACATATTAACATATTAAGAGGAGAAGCCGGATTTTAACGTACTCGTTATACATGGAACAATTCACCCAATCCTTGCTTGGATTGCAGTACAGATTCCAGTTAGGGATGTGATGTCGGGGGTATTCCAATATGTTCAGAAAATGCCAACCTTTCAGTTTGAGCGGAAGAAGATTCCTAATATTTTCTAAATAAAAATTAAATATTTTACCCTTCTCTCGCCACGTTGCGCACTTTTATGCAAGTGACGGTGGCACTTATTTTCCCCTATTTTACTTAATCTCTATTCCCTCAGATGCCTTATGAAGGTAGGCTCGTATCTGTGTTATAGATATGTCTTATACAGTCACGTACAGTTTCTAAACTATGGACGGTGGCCGTGCAGTGGCTACGGGGTTTGGTACCCTTACCTTCATGGGGTCGGTCTGGTAGAGCTTCTCGGCGGCCCTGGAAAACTCCTCCCATGTCTGGTGGTAGTAAGGCATGGCTGGCAGGCGCTGTAATCACAGCCGGTAGTGACCCGCTTCCATCACAGGAAACCAGCAAGCGAGGACGTCACGTGACCCGTACGTAGCACTTAAGGGTCGTGCATGCGCAAACTCTTCACTTTAGGTTCCGGCGCTGAAAGACAGCTGGCAGTGGGCAGGAGGTGTGTTCGTCTCTCATTGGTCTTGGCAGGTGAAAGTGGGTGGAACGCAAGAAAACAATAGAGTAGAAAACAGAGCTAGAACGTCTCTAGCGACGCTCTATCTCCTTCTATATTTCTTGCTATGATTATGAAAATAGGTTTGATATGATTTGAGTTCGCTTCGCTTGTGAAAGTTCTGTTTACTTTGTGTTTTTTACTCGGGAGTATTTGAGAAGTTTGGGCAATAAATTCTACTCGAGACCTGTAGGAGAGCTTGTGGTACAGGCATTCAATTTTTACTTTCACTTGCAACCTGCTTGAAGCACCTTCAGATATCCTCGCCCCTTGATCCACCCAGGGACTTTCTATTTTCTGCTCTGCTCGGATCTTTATCTCGGACTTCTCGCAGGTTGAGCTCTAATTATTACTTTCTTTATAGGGTGTTAAATCATCCTACCCCCATCTTTTGCTGCAGTGAAGTGCATGAAATAATCAGTCTACGCACTGAATTAGCAAGTGCTACTGTCGTATATATTTATTAAACAGTAGAAGACTAACTGAAGTAGATAACGATATAACGAACAAGCACGCACGCTTGCAGCTGGCGAAAGGTCACGAACAGACTGTGACGTGCTTTAAGTACTTCCCCAAACATTCCATGTGACGTATGAGTAAACTACCAATAGGATTACAGATTACAGGAAAGTACACACAATGGTTGACTGCAACAACCTTAAGCAGGATACAACATCTCCCTTTCATATCAATTAAACCTTGGAACACTCAATATATATATCTGACGCTTATATATGAACCTAGTTTGCATCAATACACAATAAAGTCTTTGTATATCTTTGGAAAACGAGATATTCTTCCAGAAGAGGTGCTTACATTCTCTTCTTGACCAGGATCCGACACTTCATTTGCTAGTGTATTCCTGAAGCTTGGACTTTCAACTTCTACTTCGTCACCAGCGTATGCCTGACCTTGCGATGCACTGTATCTATCTCTCTCTAACGCTACATCTGACTCTGACTTTGAAGTTCGGTTGATAACACTTTCTCGAACTGAATCATCACTTTCCATCTTCTCCCTTTGCTTGAATTTTGAATCCTTCTCTTTATAACTCAAATCATACCATACATTGTTTTGATCATTATCTGCATTACTTTTTCTTTCTTTGAAAAGTAAATCTTTCTGCATTTCTTTTACTTTAATAACATCTGACTTGTGTCTCCAACCAAAATCTTGCAGAAACACTGAACTGCTTGACACACCTTTAACTTCTCTTGGCTCATAAAACTTTGACTCTCCTTTAAACTTTACAAACGGTTTCTTGAGCAACACCCAGTCACCAACAATGATGTCTTTTTCTACCGCTCTGTGAACTTTATCATGATATGCTTTAGATTTGAGTTGATGTTCTACGATCCTTTCCTTTACTTTCAATTCTGAATCCTTCACACCAATTCCTTTCAAATCACAGTCTTTTCTTAACACGAACCTTGGTGAAATTGAAGAGACACATTGTCTGCCTCTCATGAGAAAAAATGGTGAATACCCGGTCACACTATTAGCTGTGCCATTGTATGCTTTGACTCTTTCGCGAATGAATTCCTGTACTGGAAACCCTGCTGCCAACGCTAACTGAATACCTTCCTTCAAGAATCGATTCACCCTTTCCACTTGTCCATTAGATTTTGGCGAATAATATGGTGTTTTTTCTTGCACAATTTCATTATGTTTCAAAAATTTAACCATTTTCTCTGAGACTAATTGACTACCATTGTCTGATACCAAAATTTTTGGTAAACCTTCAATAGCAAAGCAAGCTTCCAAAAATTTAATTACACAGTCAGAGTTAATCACGGATACAAATTTGTGATAAATCCATTTGCTATAGTAATCACTCAATACAATTAGATATTTAGAATCATGTTCTAACAGATTTAATGGACCAGCAAAATCAATGGCCACTTTAACCCATGGTGCGATAGGAATTTGGACCAATTGCATTTCTTGCACCCTTGTCTTCCAATGCTTGTCAGATTTTAGACAAATTACACAGTTTTCAACAAACATGTTAACATCAGCATCTAATCCCGGCCACCAATAATGCTCCTTTAACAATTTTTTTGTCATTGTCGATCCTAAATGGCTTTCATGTGCCTTATCAATCAACTTCCTTCTTATTTTAGTTGGTGGAACTAACACATCTCCCCTTAAAACAAAACCATGGTCAATACACAGCTCATTTGCTACTTGAAAATATGTTTTGAGATCTGATGAAAGATTTCTTATTGGTGGCCACTTGTTTACAATATAATACTTTACTTTTGTCAATACTGAATCGTTTTCTATGTTTTCCAACCATTCTGTCTCATCCCCTACCTTTAAATCTTTGTTTACATCTTTTATACAAGATACAACCCATTCTGTGTTCTCCTCAACTTTTGGTTCATTAGTATTTAAAGGTAACCTAGATAAACAGTCTGCTCTTACATTATTTTTCCCTGAAATATGACTTATAGTAAACGTGTACTCTTGAAGCCTAGACAAAAGTCTTACCAATCTGGCTGACAAATTTCCATTACCTCTACCATATCCATCCATTAAAAACGTTAACGGTTTATGATCCGTAACTAGTTCAAATTGTTTACCCCACAAATACATTTTTAGCTTTTCCACTGCCCACACACATGCGAGAGCTTCCCTTTCTATAGTGCTATAGTGGACTTCTGCTTCCTGTAGTCGTCTTGAAATAAAAGCAATTGTATGTGAATTACCTTTTACCTTTTGTGTGAAGACTGCACCAATACCCACCGAACTTGCATCCACCGTCACAACGTTTATTCCTTCTGGATCATATGGTTTCAATGAAGGTGCAGATATAATTGCGTGTTTGACCTTTTCAAAAGCATTATTCTGACTTGTAGACCATGCAAATTTTTCACCTTTACGCAACAGTGTGCGTAATGGTTCAACCACTTCTGAATAATTCTCAATAAATCGTGAATAGTATTCACTTAATCCCAAGAATGACTTTAAGGATTCTTTATCATGTGGAATTGGTGCATCTTTAATAGCTCTCACTAAATCCAGTTTTGGCTTTATGCCGTCTCCACTAATTATGTGCCCTAAATATTCAATTTCAGTTTGCAAAAATTTACATTTTTCTTTTGAAACCGTCATACCTCTTTCATTAAGCTTATTCAACACTGTATCTAGAATCTTGTTATGTTCTTCCACACTACTTGCATGAATAAGTATATCATCCTGGAATTTCTGTACTCCATCAATTCCTTTTAAAATACACTCCATCAATTTTTGAAATACACTTGATGAAGACGCCAGACCAAATGGTAATCTTTTAAACCTATACGCACCTAATGGTGTGATGAATGTCGTAAAATCTTTAGATTTTTCAGATAACTTGACTTGGTGATACGCCGACTTGAGGTCAATGAGGGAAAAATATCTTGATCCATTTGTTGCCGCCAAAATTTCTTGTATTTTTGGCAATGGAAAACAATCAACCACAATATTCTTATTCAATGACCTCAAGTCTGCGCATAAACGCACCTCACCATTTTTTTTTTAATTAAAACAATAGCAGAAACCCATTCTGCCGAATCAGTTTGTTCAATTACTTCCTCCTTGACTAACTTTTCTAGAACTGTTTGTAAATCAGATTTAACTGACAAGGGAATTGATCTTACCTTGTGTTTTATCGGAATTGCACCACTCTTAAGTTTAATGTTATGTTCAAATCCATTTACACAACCAATTCTATCTTCGAATAATCTTGAATACTTGTTCAGCACCATATTTATGTCATATGGAGAAGATACTACACTAACATCAGAAATTGAGCATACCCACTTATCATCCAAAACGATTGGGTCTTCTGCACCAGGTTTTAAAATTATTCCCAAACGAGCCAAATCCCTCCAACCGACTAAATTCCTTCCTCGTTCTGCAACATACACTTTAGTAGTGATAGATCTACCTTTGACATCTAACTCATCATAGAAATACCCCAACATGTTGATGTCAAATTCACCAAAGGCTTTGGGATTCACATCAGAAGCTAAAAGGTCAACTTGTGGCCAATTTTGTACGTACTTTTGATCTGAAACAATCGTTATAGGTGATCCTGAATCTGCCATTATATTTAATTCAACATTTCCAATGTGTGCAATACCCAATGGTCCTTTGATAGATTTATAATCATCTCCTAACGTTAATATTATATTGGAACACATCTCCTCATCAAAATCTTCCACTGCATGTACTTTTACTTTTGAATATTTTTGTGATCTGAAGTTTTTACATACACCCGCAAAATGCCCTACCTTAAAACATTTTGTACACTTCTTTCCTTGTGCCGGGCATTCCGCGTAATCTGCTTTGTGATTTCTGGAACCACACCTAAAACAAATAATTGTGTTACTTTCTGTATTAGACAACATCTTATTCCGTCTGTCGGCAACACTCATAAACTTCTTATTATCCTGAACATAATAAACACTTGACTTTGAATTGCTTTCAGAAGCAAGGACTTTAGAACTTTCCAAAGATCTTTCAATTCCTTTTGCAATGTCAATAGTTTCTTCTAATGTTGGATTTTTACATGCTAACAATCTTTCTTGAACTTTCTTTTCAAAACAATGGAACACGAACTGGTCACGTATATACACATCAACCATTTCATTATAGTCACATTTTGTTGCTAAAACACGCAAACACGCAATGTATTCTTCTATTGTCTCATCTTCAGACTGCTTACGCATAGCAAAACGATGTCTGCCTATCATTATATTTGGTTCTTCACCAAATTGCTTTTCCAATCTTTTTGTTGCTTCTTGGAATTCATCAAGAGGAATAAACTGCCCGGGTTGAGCCTCATATTCTGGTAAACTGTCGAAAATTTCCTTTCCTGCTGCACCTAGTAAACCAAACATTATCGCTTTTTTTCTTTCTGGCTCGTATTTTTTTCCATCAATAGCGACTAAATAGTTTTCAAATGCCCGAAACCAATTTTTCCACCTCATAACCGGTTTTCCAGGCTCACTCAGAAATGCAGCTGGTGCACTGATATTCGAATTACTCGCCATGTTTTCCTTTCAAAACTAGAAATTACGGGAAGATAGAACAGTAATTAAACGTATTTCTCACAGAATATTAAAATATGTTTTGAAAATAATTCACTCAATTATAGTTGAATATTATTTTTGAAATAGCCAATAAGTTCTTCAAATTCAACTGAATACACTTCAGATTGTCAAACATAAAACTCTTCCTTCAAAATGGATTTCATTATCATTACCATTCCAGAATGAAGTATACGCTTTTAATATGCCTTCGAATCTACACAGGCATTGCGCATTCAATAATACAAAAAAAAAAAAAAATGGAGTCACGCAACGCGTTACGTAACGCGTTTGACTACGTCACCTCAATTGTTTACTCAGCTGACGTTGTAACTGTCAAACGACCAACGAACATATGCGGCAGTTGAAACTGACAGTTGACTTCGGTTACGATGCTACTAACTGGATTTCATGTAGAAGATGCCTGGCAAGAAATACAAGATTGCCAATTTCAATAATTTGTATAATTTTTCACCAAACGAAAGACTCGTAGTAACTTGCCTCAAAGATTTAAGCTGTAAGCGCCACACAAGCCGTCAACTTCTATTTTCATCACACTCCTGCCGGTAGCCACGCTATGAACAATTAGAATACGCGCATATTAATTAATGAATTAACGCTCGTAGCGAAAATAATATCCTCACTTGCCTGAACGTATAACTTTGTAGACTTCGCTTCAAAGAAGAAATTCACCCAACATTTTCTTAAATGGTCAGGATCCCATCCTCGTCGCCATTTGAAGTGCATGAAATAATCAGTCTACGCACTGAATTAGCAAGTGCTACTGTCGTATATATTTATTAAACAGTAGAAGACTAACTGAAGTAGATAACGATATAACGAACAAGCACGCACGCTTGCAGCTGGCGAAAGGTCACGAACAGACTGTGACGTGCTTTAAGTACTTCCCCAAACATTCCATGTGACGTATGAGTAAACTACCAATAGGATTACAGATTACAGGAAAGTACACACAATGGTTGACTGCAACAACCTTAAGCAGGATACAACATGCAGCTCAGCGGTTGAACTTTCAGGGTGTAGTCTTATCTTAGTTCAAATATTCAGTTTAACACGAGGTTCCCTATTTTTTTTTTTTTACTAACCCTAAAATAAAAATTGACATTTATAAGCATATTTGAAGGCCTTTTGTTTAAAGACCAAAGGGCTTTGATAAATACATTTGCTGGATGACTTATTCTTAGTGCTCATTTGAAGCACTGATCAAGCATACAGTTTAGCGAGGTCGCATTTTTCAAAGCAGCAGTGCTTTGATACGATGCTTCCGTGTCACTCTTGCCTCTGTAAAACCGTGAGTTGATATTCTGGCCAGAATGCAGCTCTGTCAGCCGTGGAACTGCAGTAGCAGACTGCATAGCAAAGCAGGAAGGAGGCCCAGGCGAGTGAACAAGGAAGGCTGCCCTTGACACCCGCCAAAGGCCGGTCATTTGAGAAGTGTAGCTAAATACCAAAATTACCTTTATGTAGTCCTGACTCTCTATCTCTCAAACTGATCCAAAATACGTGTTGCTGATATTAGGGCTCCAGAAGGAGAAGTCCGTTTTACATATTTGATCGGTCTGCTTTGGCTACTTGTCAGAAAATGAAATTGGTTTAAATGCCTGTGTGGGATACAAACAGCAGACAAGGAAAAAGGCCCATTTTTAGGTCTCGCTGAGTCAGCGCGCATGTCCTGCTCGGAGAGACTTTAGTAGGTGAGTTTTCAAAGTGCTGCTGGCTGACGACAAGCTTGCGTTCACGCGCGAACCGCCAGCCTTCAGCGCCATCTGTCTTTCCTCTTGCTTGCTCCCTGCCTCCGCCCCTCCCCCCCTGCCTTCGCGCTTACAAGCGTTCGGGATTCTCCCAGTGGGTGCATCTCCGTCAGGCAATATCACGCCCACCTTAAATGTATCTTCCATCGCTGCCTCAACGTGCTTTCTCTTTCCACAAACTCGATGTTTGTGTTCCTTTATTTTGAGATGCTTTTAGTATTACTGTTTTGTGACTTAAGGAACATTAAGGAAATGTTACCGTGAAACTGGACAACGTTCACAGTGTTTATTTCTGATCGCAGCAGCTGCTTCATGTCTGTTGCACCATTCAGGGAGTCCTTTCGTTGGAACATTAAGGAAATGTTACTGTGAAACTGGACAACGTTCACAGTGTTTATTTCTGATCGCAGCGGCTGCTTCATATCCGTTGCACCATTCAGGGATTCCTTTCGTTGGCGCGTTCATGAGGATATGATGAGGAAGCTGGAATCTTTTGGCACATTCTCTTTAAAAGCCCAGCATGTTGGTGACTGCTTAGTCGATTAGACCTATGTTGCGCTTTAGATCTCAAAGTGCTATGGTGGGGGCAGCAGTTATAACTCATGAAATATGGGGTGCAACTCACAAGGAGGGGGCAGGTGTGTATCCATTATCAGCACTCAGTCTTCGCTAAGTGATCTTGTTTTATTTTTGTTGTTGTGTCAATGCTTTGCTGCGCCCATTTGACTTACAACGTGCTTTCTCTTTCTCCAAACTCGATGTTTGTGTTCCTTTATTATGAGATGCTTTTAGTATTACTGTCACACACACAACCACACACGCAACCACACCCAACCACACACACACACAACCACACACACAACCACACACACACAACCACACACACAACCACACACACAACACACACAACCACACACACTACCACACACACACACAACCACATAAACACAACCACACCCAACCACACACACACAACCACACACACACACAGAAACACACCCAACCACACACACACACACACACACACAGACACAACCACACACAAAACCACACACACAACCACACATAAAATCACACAACCACACACACATAAACACACACACAACCACACACAACAAATACACACACAACCTCACACTCAACCTCACACACAACCCCACAGACAACCACACACACACAACCACACACACACAACCATACACACAACCACACACACAACCACACCCAAAACCACACACACAATCACACACACAATCACACACACACACACAACCACACACACAACCAGACACACAAAGGTAGGAGACAACTGCAGCAGGACTTTCGGCTCGATCAGGACAGCAGAACCACCGGAAAAGGAACCCCTCGGCACAACCTGGGCAGCAAGAAGTTGTCACTGGAGACATCGTGATCCTATGAACAATAGTGTCATCAATGATCTAATCCAAACTGTGACAAATAACATCCCTATATATTGCAGTACCACAAAAACAGCAACAAGCATTGGCATAGCCAATAATTCTCGCCTTTGGGACCTTATAAGTGTTTTGCCATGCAACAGTTGTTGTTGCACCAAGGATATTGTGCTGCATAACTAAATACTTATAAGGTCCCAAAAGCGAGACCTATTGGCTATGCCAATGTTTGTTTTTTTACAGCAGTAGAACTTTGTGAAGTATATGCCTTCACAAACTTTTAGATCAGTCTCGTCCCATAATGTAACTTAACTTACTTGAAATTTAGGAAGCATGTAAAACATGATTGTTAATGAATATATACTCCCTTAGGTCTCACCTGCAACAGTATATGCGCTTCATGCACTTTAGCATTCAAGATATATTGTATACAACAAGGGATTTGCTTAGCATTAGTTGGCTTCATTGTCACTCTTATTTGCTGCCTTTTAATTGGCCAGCGCGAACTGGCTTCACGTCCTCTTCTTTTGGAGCATGGACTACTGCTGATTGCTTCAGCTTAATTGCTCTCCTTCCGCTACTTTTTATTTTTTGTCTGTCATCCTTATTGAACCTCTTGCCCTTTGTAGCTATGTTTTACTCTACCACATAAAATTCAAAGAAGCCCTTTTCTCCTTTAAAATGGGTGTTTATTGTGAGAACAGATGTAATCTGCTTCAAAATGTATTTTCACCAAGACATGGGCACATTTGCCTTCTGTTTGTGATAGGTTTTATTGCCAAATGTCATATTTTCTTTTCGTTTTTAGGCATGTGTAGATTTACTCATTTGCTCAGAATCACATGGGTGTTTCTTGGTAAAGTCAGGGCAATGGCCTGGGAGATAGAAGGGAGCACCTAGAAGGAGTAAAGTCTGCCACATCATCAGAGCCTGGGCATGCCAGTAGGACAACACAAGCATACAGTGTTATGTTGATTACACAGTACCGCAGCAGCCTGAGCCTATCACTGAGGATGGGAAAACATTGCATGGAAACCAGTGAATGTGAACATAACCTCAACATGAAATACGTCATCCCACAGTCCATGTCCCAGTCACTCAAAGCGGGGAAGGTCTCTCGGAACAGGCAAGCAACAAAGCTGCAGGGTTCATCACCCTTTGCCTCGTCCGGAACCCCAAGGACCCACATATTATTTCAACGTGACCTGTTCTCCAAGTCTTCCACCCTTGACGACAACGTGGTGAGCTGCTGTTCGTGCTGAGTGATCCCCAAGCTATTTCCTTCCATTGCCTTTTGACAGCCAACTGGCAAGCTTCCACTACTCCCAGCTGTGACTAAACAATATGCTTGTTTTTTGACAGTTTACAGGGAACCATTTTGGGTTTAAGGAGGGCGGCCTTCAATGCCAATGAGTCTTTGCAATAGTCCTTTCTGTGCTGCCGAAGAAGATGATAACTAGCACCCAGAGTGGGGGCATCCTGGGCCGAACCAGCAGGTAGAGATCCAGAGAGTGACGGGGGATTCCTTTCCACAGCCAAATCACAAGGTACAGATGGCTTAGCTAAGGGTGGCACTCCCAGGGGAGAGCAATTTGTTTCTGACAGCTCTCTCTCATCTGTATCCGATAACAGCTCATCTTCCATCTCCAGCGAGGCGACAGGGTCAATTACACCCCGATCGAAAGCTGCAGACACATGGCCCTCTGCTTGATCAACTGGCGGATCACCCCACCTGCCACTTCGCTGAGATGAGATCATGGAGAGATCAGAGCACACAGATGTCTTACATAAAAAGTCAGAGCGATTACTGAAGGCATTAAAGTCCAGTACTGATTGAGACGCTTGGTCCAGGCCCTCGTCTCAATCACTATCAGACAGACTTGAAAAGGAGAAAAATGCCCTTTGGCTGTCCCACTCTGTTGTGCTGGCTCTGAGCTGCCCGGGCACTAAATCTGAGCGACCTAGAGGGATTGTGGTATGGATTGTGGCAGCGAAACCAAGTGAGCCACTGAAGGCCCTGCTTCGGCATTAGGAGAGTTACCATGAGCCTCATGCACCTCCGACAGATCTAGTTGGGATGAGAATATGGAAATAGAGGGAGTCAGCTCCTTACTGCCAGATATACTGTCGGTTGGGTAAGAAAGAGGAGAGGCCGCTGCCTGTAGATCGCTCTTCCCCATATGATTACCCAGCTCAATAGTCACAACAGGCAAGGTTGAGGTCGGGCCCAAGGTCGGAAACAAATCCATTTTACGTTGTGAGCGGGGTAACAAACTGTCCCTCCCAAATCCAGCCGGCCGTATTGAGGCAGTGTCCCCAGATTCCTTCTCAGTCGGGCTTATTTACAAGGTGTTTATGGCAGGGGAATCTTCTGCCCTCTCCTGAATGTTTGTGGTGGCGGCAGGAGGGCATGTGACAACTTTCTCCCCTTTAAGTCCACTGCGGGTACTCATATTTCCATCACCCAACTTAACTGGCTGCAATTTGGTTTTTTTTCCACCTTCAGGAAGGTGTTAGAGGTGTCCGCTCCTGGTTGACACCCCCCCTGTTTGGTCCACCCCTGGCAGGCATCCTGATCTGGATCCAATTACAGCTCGAGAAGTACCCCTAAATAGCACCAGTGCCTTCCTCACATTCACTGCAGTCTCTCCATGGCTGCCTGAAAACTAGAAGCTCACCTTACAGCTGGCAACAAAGTATCGAACAGGGCACCGGCCCTGCAGCTAAACTGGCAATTTGATGGCTGAAGAGAGAGTCCTGCAACAGAGTAACAACAGTGACTGGCAGGCGCTCTCCTCCTCACTTTGAAGCGAGAAGAACAATTTCTGTGAGGTAGCCAGTAGCTGACTTCTCCTAAGACAGCGAGTCCGGCATTACGCGCTCACTTGGCGGCAGACATACAAAGCAGCGCCATCAGCCACGACAATTTCGGCCGGCCAAGAAACAATAGCACTCCTTAGAGCTTCGCCGGCCGAACTCCAGCTGAAGCCAGGCACAAACCCGTACCTGCCACACACAATCCCAGAGGCTGTCGACTAAACGTAGGGCCAGGAAACAGACGTTCCTGCCACCACAACAGCCACACCTCCTTCGTCTCCTTTTACCACCAATGCAGATGTTACGGTGAGGTGAAGTTAGTAGGCAGAGGCGGGGTCTAGAGACCCCCTGAGACCCCAAAAGGGTTAGACCAGCATATTAGATTCTAGGTAGACTAAGGGAAGCCGGATCTCTGCGCCATCTTGAATTGCCTCCCCTCTCATGTATGATCCACCGTGCAAATCTTTTTCCATTCTCATCTCCCGGTAAGCCTTACCTATATCCCGAGCTATATTGATTATATTGAGAAACTTTATTCTCCGACAATCCGGATGACCCGAAAGTCCTGTTTTTGTTTCATCCGAATTGCATCTTTGGGTCCCACACTGTATTGTCTGCGGCGACCTTAATGTGACTCTGTGTCTTCAAAGAGATTTGTCATCCCAGCTTGTGTACTCCGATTAGCTTTATAATGACTCAGCATGCCAGAGAAAACATCGGCTGGGGGGGGGGGGGTGTTCTTCAGCTAATCTCAATTGCTCTGGTAGATCGCTGGCGCTTTAGGGGTCCTAAGGAACCGGGATTTACATTTTATTCTGCTCTTTGTAAAGCAGTATCAAGTATTGATTTGTTCTTGGTTAATAATGCTCTGGTTTCCTCTTCAAGGATTGTACTTAACCTGGGGTTCTTGTCGGGTCATAATTCTTTGTCACTGTTTATCCAACTTGGGAAGTCTACTTAGACAGTAAGAGACAGATCTAGCTTTAATACAATTGAGCAGATCAGGGATGAGAACGGTGCTCTTATGGCCCATTCAGCTGCAATCTGTGAGGTCTACCACTGGTTCTACCAGGCTCTCTATAGGGAGGATGGTTTTTCTTCCACTCAGGACATTTTTAGATTCATTCTGCAACATTTTGACCATAAGGCGAATCCCATCCAGCGTTCCAAATTGGAGGAACCCATTACCCTTTTGGAGGATTTTTTTTAAATAGGAGTTTTATATAATGCAAACGTGACCTGAAGGTATCAGAGCGCTTTACATGAGCACCAGTTGCGTTACAGACAGACACAAATGTACATAAATGTAAAAAATATGAAGTAAATATCCTGGCACACGCGGATGACATTGCAGTCTTGACCCCTGCTCCGATCAAATGTCAACGCACAGTAGTTGTAGCAACCCAATCATTCGGAGAAGTTGCCAGTTACAAGCTAAATTCGGCTAAGGCCCAAATCTTATCCAATCTGGCTCCTCCCAGCCAGGACGAGAGGTGGGTACAGTCTTTGGTGTATCTTGGGGTCACCTTAACCATGAAGATCTCTGAGATTCTGGAGAATAACTATGGAAAGTAGTATCAACGTTCAGCAGAATTGTTTCTTAAATGGAGCCATTTTCTCTTGGGTCTTATTGTTCACTACAATCTTATCAAGATAATTATCCTACCTCTGTATCTTTATCTTTTTCATTATATCCTACTTTTTCTTATTGTGGCTTTTTTCACGAAAGTTGACGCATTATGGCAGGAGTTCATCTGGTGCTATCAGAAGCCTCACGATAAGATCCAGTTTTTACAACAGCCTTAGGAAGTCTGTGGGGTCTCACTCCCGATTCGCAGGTTTTATTCTCACAACTCCGGTTGGTATTGGACTGGTGGGGTGTGGGACACTGGATTGTATGTTTACAGAGTTTCTTCCACTTGGCAGATCGATAGTCCCTGTTGCGGGTATCGTGTATGTTGGAGAAAGGTTTTCCCCAGTTACTTTTAGGTCCAAGAGGGGGGAAAAAGAACAAATGTATAAGGTTTCTGCCTCTTAACCGATCTTTCACTCTTTTTTCTGGTAAGTACTCTCAGAAAAGTCAAAATATCAGTACATCAGTATTTCCCCATAAATATAATGTCTACACACAATTTTTTCTTTTTTTCATCTTTGTTTTTTTATTTATCAAAAAGAGAGTTTTTTTATATCAAAAATAAAATAATATTTCATTTCTGTGTTTTCTTTTTTTGTGATTTACAAATATTCTTGAAACAAGTGTATACAAATAATCAATAATGTGGACATCAAATACATTGGTCTCAGTTCACAGTATTTGAGCAAATAGGATTACCCCTCGACAGACAACATAAATATCTACATTCTCGTCTTGCATACTATTCTTACATCCCAACAATCATGCCACACAAAGAAAAATATACAAAAAGAGATTTATAAAAGCACACAACTGGATGGGTCAACTACAATGTGATTTTTAAATGGTTTTGTCAAAGCTTGCTATGGTAATTATGACAACAAATTTTGTTTCTTCTTTTGTTTGATTTAAGTTGATCCGTATAGAGTTTGTTGTCCAGTTGTGAAGTAGCTGGTCTACGTACGTTTCGGTGAAAGTATTATTATGGTCACCTTCCTCAGGACCAATGAAGAACGAAATTTTCTGTACAAAAAAGAGGGGGCTTTATTCTGAAAATATAAATGCATTGTCTAAGAGATATGGGGGATTACTGGTGTTCTTAATGTTTTCTTTAGAACAACTATTATTATCTATTTCTTTAACATTGCTGATACATGTGTCACCATCCAATAGTCCTCGGGGTCGCACGATGCTGTAAGGGGTCCACCTCCAGATAGCCCCTTGGTCTGATATCAAATTATGACAGACACAGAAGGGCGATCAGGCAAGGGAAGGAAAGGATGGGAACTGCGGGGAGGGAGACCTGAAAGAGAAATAAACAGAAGGCTAAGGTTAGAACCGCCCTAGAACCCTGGGCACATTGCTATCCCCAGCTACCCTGCAGTACCTATAAAGGAAATAACGACTTGGGAGGCGTGGATCCCCTCGTAGCTGATGTACGTGAGACCTACAGAGAAGGCATGGATTAGCATGTGGGTCACCCTCTCTCTCTCTACTCCCACGCTCACGTTTCTCCCTAGGTTTTTGGTACCTACCACCAATCCTGGGTTTTCTGTCCGTACAGGGGGGGAGGACGTATGCCAGAAGTCTCCTCACCGCCCCTGTATGAAGTACAAAATAAACAAATGACGTGCAGATGGGATTAGCACCCCGGGTAATACCTGCACCCCTGTGATGTGATCAACACACCCCTTTAGCACTGCTCCAATGAGTCTTGCGCAGTACTAGCAAGTAACAAGATACGACCCCCACCAGTATCGCTGAGGTCTTACTACCACAATGTTCAGATAGTAAGTACTGATAGCTCTGGGAGCCTTCACTGAGTCCCTTCTAAGACGAAACCGTCGTATGCCTGGTTTCTCACGGACTCTAACACTAGAATTGTCTCGAGAATTCTGCACCATGAATTCGCGACCCCGCAATGCCTCGTAAGGCGTCCAACGGGATCAACAATGGTCTATCCGGAAGCGGACACAAAAGCCTTCGTGATCCCGCAATGCCTTGATTGGCGTCCAACGGGATCAACTACGTCCGACTCACTACCGAGTAAGTTCAGACCGGTAATGCACAAGAATTGCAAGCAGTTGAGCCTGCGAGGAAAAAGTAAGTCGGTGCTGAGCACCCCTACCAGTACGCAGCGCTCTGTCTTGCTCGAACCAGGAAATCAAAATAACCGGCACTTGAGTTCCGCCGGATGTTCCTTTTGATCTTGGTTGCGCCGAGCGCGCTGACGTATGTACGTCTGCCCGCCTTGCGCCCTGGGAACTGTAGTTCCCCTTACTCCCGTTTACCACGGGTGTTCCTCCTGGAAACTAGCAGTGCTCGTCGGCGCCGTCTGTGGGTCGTGACAGTACATCCCTCCCCCGAAGAGCACTGACAGAAACAAGCCTTCTTTGGATGGGCCTTATGAAACTGAGCAATCAGCTCGGGAGCATGGACGTTGGAAGCGGGTTCCCAAGAGTTCTCCTCCTCCTCGTATCCCTCCCATGCCAGCAGGTACCACAACCTGCTGCGATAGATCTTGGAGTCCAATATCCCCTTCACCTCGTATTCGACCTCACTATCTATGATGGTAGGCGCCGGGGTTTTGCTGGGCCCTTCCACGGCAGGCTTCACGAGGGACACGTGGAATGCAGGATGGATTCTCAGCGAGGAAGGCAAGGAAAGTTTCACCACTACAGGGTTTACTAACTGCATCACCCTATAAGGCCCGATGTATTTGGGATTAAAGATGCTATAGCGCTTGAACCGTATGTGTTTTGTGGACAACCACACGTAATCTCCCACCTTATAAACAGGTCCCTGCCTTCTACTCTTGTCCGCAAAAGCCTTGTAACTGCCCTTCGCTGCTCTCAAATTGGTTTTTGCTGCCTGTAAGTTTTTCTGGATGCGTTCTATCCTATGCTGCGCCTCGGGCACCTTAGTAGCATGGACGGGTTTAAGGAAGGGAGAAAACCAGGGGTGGAAACCATACGAGCAGTAAAAAGGAGAAAGCTTGGTGGACGAGTGGGAAGCGCTGTTATATGCCACCTCCGCTAACCAGAGTAAGTCCACCCACTCGTTCTTGGATGCGCTTGAATAACACCTAAGGTATTGTTTCAGGGTTTGGTTCACCCGTTCGGTTTGCCCATCCGTCTGTGGGTGGAAGCTGGTGGAAATGTTGGACTCGATCCCCAAAGCCGAACACCATGCCTTCCAGAAATGGGCAGTGAACTGACCACCTCGATCCGAAACAATTTTCCTTGGCAATCCGTGCAGTCGCACCACGTTCTCTAAAAGCAGGTGCGCTAATTGTCCTGAAGAGGGTAGTGACTTACAAGCCACGAAGTGTGCCATTTTCGTTAAATAGTCCACAATGACCGTAATCACGGTACATCCTTTTCGCGAGGCATTCCAACTATAAAGTCCACTGAAACGTTTTCCCAGGGGAGGTCGGGTGTGGGGAGAGGTTGCAATAGTCCCGCTTGTTTAGTATGTGAGGATTTCATCTGACTGCACACTCGACATTCCTCCACCCAGGCTGTGACGTCTTTGTGCACCGAAGGCCACCAGAATTGACGCAAAATCCTGTCTAGAGTCTTCTCTTTGCCATTGTGACCTGCACTAGGTAGTTGATGACACCATTTAAACGCCCGCAGGCGTAGAGATCGGATCGGAAGGAGCAACTGCTTTTCCCTCATCGGCAGGCCTTGCACTATCTTCCATTCAGCATTACTTCTCAGCCAGTCCCTCCACCTGGGAGTTCCGATGTTCTGAGCTACACTCCGTAGGAACGGATCCGTGCAAGTAGCCCCGATGACGTGCTCCGAGCTGATGATGGCTCCCTTGGGAACTGCCGAGGGGATACCCTGAGAGGCTTGTCGGGATAATGCGTCCGCTTTTTTATTCTCTCTCCCGGGCCTGTAGGTAACAAGAAAGTTGTACCCCGCAAAAAAGAGAGTCCATCTCAGTTGACGGGGTGTGAGGTGTCTCGCTGCCGTCATGAACTGTAAGTTCCTGTGGTCTGTGTAAACCATAACCACATGTCTGGCGCCCATCAAGTGGTGCCTCCATTCGCTGAACGCATCCTTGATGGCAAGCAGCTCTTTTTCTGCGATGTTATAATTACACTCCGCGGGATTTAACTTTCTGGACATGTAAGCCACTGGATGCAGTCTGCCTGTCTTGAAGTGTCGCTGCGACAACACCGCTCCTACGGCTGTGTCAGAGGCATCTGCTTCCACGATGAATGGGTATTCCGGGTGAGCATGAGCCAAGACCGGGGCCTTTGAGAATGCGTCCTTCAGCTCTTCGAATCCTTGTTGGGCTCTTGCGGTCCACTGAAACACTGTTTTCTTGCGCAATAGTTGAGTGAGGGGATTTGCCATGTCTGAGAATCGATCGATGAACCGACGATAAAAGTTGGCAAACCCCAGGAAACATTGCACGTCTCGAAGGTTGTGAGGGGTTGGCCAGTTCTTAACTGCCAGTATCTTCCTTTCCGACATTTCTTGGCCCCAGGGGGTGAGGTTCACCCCTAGGAATTCCACCATGGTTACCCCAAACTCACACTTACTGATCTTACAAAATAAGTGGTGTTTTCGCAAGGTGTGTAGTATGATCTTTACATGGCGCGTATGATCCTTGGTGTCTTTAGAATAGATTAAGATATCGTCTATGTAAACAATGATGAAATGATCCAGGCATTCACGGAGGACGTCATTTAGGAAGAATTGAAAGGCCGCCGGGGCGTTGCACAGCCCGAACGGCATAACCAAATACTCGTATAGGCCGAAGCGCGTTTTAAACGCGGTCTTCCACTCGTCACCTCTCCTCATACGGACCAAATGGTAAGCTCCTTTTAAGTCCAGGCACGTGTATATCACAGCCTCTTTCACCTGCTCCAGCAGCACGTTGATTAACGGTAGAGGATACCTGTTTTTTACTGTAATGGCGTTTAACGCCCTGAAGTCCACACACGCACGGAGCTCGCCATTGGCTTTGGGAATAAAAAAAAGAGGCGACGCTGCGGGAGACTTAGATACTCTGATAAACCCCAGGCCCAAGTATTTATCAAGATATTCCCTAAGGTACTTATGTTCGGGCTCCGTTAGGGCATACACCCTTCCGGCAGGAATGATCGCTCCGGGTATCAGATCTATTTGGCAATGGTATGCCCTGTGCGGAGGTAAAACTTCAGCCTTGTCTTCATTAAAGACGTCTTCAAATTCGGCATAGGCGTTCGGCAACGTAACCGCGTGTTCCACCGCATTGCCACTTGATATCCTGTTGCCAACGAGGAGGCCGGGTTAGGAGGGGAAACGGAGCAATTAGCCATGCAGTAATCCGAGGCGAACTGTAGGGTCTTCTTGTGCCAGTTGATGAGCGGATTGTGGAGACGTAACCACGGCAACCCCAAAATGACACCGTAATGGGGGGCCGGAATAACATTAAAGGAAAGAACTTCCTGGTGCTCCTTTCCCTGCCGCACCGACAAGAGTCCTGTATGGAATCTCACTGGACCGGAATCCAACTTCTTCCCATCCACCGCAAACACCATCTCTGGCTTACTCTTCTCCTGTAAGGTTATTCCGAGACGTACCACCTGGTCCTGATCGATAAAGCACCCTGTGGCCCCAGAATCCACTAACGCCTGGACTGGAAGCCACTCCCTCTCTACCAGGATATGCAAGTCCACATAGAAGTGATTTTTGTTCGGGGTTTTCAGCTCCTCCAATGAAGGGATATACAATGTGCTCAAAGAATTCCCTTCCTTCTTCTTTAAGCCGAGTCGTTTCCCGCCGAGGAGAAACTGGTTTGGGTTACTGCTGCCTTTTGATCGGGACGGGAAACTTTCGGCCTCATACTGCATTCCCGTATGAAATGACCCTTCCGCCCGCAATACAGACACAGGCCTCTCTTCCTCCGATACTCTCGTTCTTCGGCGGTGAGCGGGGACCGTACCGCTCCGATTTCCATGGGCTCTGGTTTATTGGGCGCCGCGTTGTGGGTCGACCTGGTATTCTCCATGTTAGGCATTGGTCTCTCTCGCCTTCGGTGCTCCCCTTTTCTCTCGCTCATCCTATGGTCCAGCCGAAGGACCAGACTTATGAGAGCCGCACAGGAAGTGGGTTGTGGGTCGATCTGTGCCAAGACGTCTTTCATCTCGTCGCATAAGCCCTGATGGAATATAGCCGCATGCTTCCCTTCTGGCCACTCAGATTCCGCTATCAGTCGCCTGAAATCGTTGAGATATGAGATGACATCCCTATTGCCTTGTCGCAACTCCAGCAGATCCCTGTCTGCCGAAAGCGTGGCGGCTCTGCGATTGAAGGTTTTCTCAAATTCTGCCAGAAAGGCTGTCCAATCGTACAGGAGCTGGTCGTCCCTCCTCACTAAGGGAACTGCCCATTGGGCTGCATCCCCTGATAAATAGGAGAGAAGGAAAGCGACCTTCGAATGGTTGGTATTAAATGCCCTGGCCTTACATGTAAAATGCAACATAACTTGAGCCAGGAAGACTTGCAATTTACCGCTGTCCCCGCTGTACCTTTCCGGGGTGGCTAAAGGAACCGTCGTGGGGATTTCCACCACTACAGGGGCTGCGGGGTGAAGGCGTTGTGGGCCTGCATCAAAGGGATTCCGCTCCAAGCGGTCTACCTGCGCCTGTAGTGTGGCAGTTTCTGTTCTAGAGGCAACCACCTCGGCCTGCAACAGGGCCAAAGCAGCTAAGACGTCCTCTAAGGTGGCCATCCCACCGTGCGACCGGGAGAACAGCATTTCGTGGGCCGGTTATTTTGTCACCGTCCAATAGTCCTCGGGGTCGCACGATGCTGTAAGGGGTCCACCTCCAGATAGCCCCTTGGTCTGATATCAAATTATGACAGACACAGAAGGGCGATCAGGCGAGGGAAGGAAAGGATGGGAACTGCGGGGAGGGAGACCTGAAAGAGAAATAAACAGAAGGCTAAGGTTAGAACCGCCCTAGAACCCTGGGCACATTGCTATCCCCAGCTACCCTGCAGTACCTGTAAAAGAAATAACGACTTGGGAGGCGTGGATCCCCTCGTAGCTGATGTACGTGAGACCTACAGAGAAGGCATGGATTAGCATGTGGGTCACCCTCTCTCTCTCTACTCCCACGCTCACGTTTCTCCCTAGGTTTTTGGTACCTACCACCAATCCTGGGTAATACCTGCACCCCTGTGATGTGATCAACACACCCCTTTAGCACTGCTCCAATGAGTCTTGCGCAGTACTAGCAAGTAACAAGATACGACCCCCACCAGTATCGCTGAGGTCTTACTACCACAATGTTCAGATAGTAAGTACTGATAGCTCTGGGAGCCTTCACTGAGTCCCTTCTAAGACGAAACCGTCGTATGCCTGGTTTCTCACGGACTCTAACACTAGAATTGTCTCGAGAATTCTGCACCATGAATTCGCGACCCCGCAATGCCTCGTAAGGCGTCCAACGGGATCGACAATGGTCTATCCGGAAGCGGACACAAAAGCCTTCGTGATCCCGCAATGCCTTGATTGGCGTCCAACGGGATCAACTACGTCCGACTCACTACCGAGTAAGTTCAGACCGGTAATGCACAAGAATTGCAAGCAGTTGAGCCTGCGAGGAAAAAGTAAGTCGGTGCTGAGCACCCCTACCAGTACGCAGCGCCCTGTCTTGCTCGAACCAGGAAATCAAAATAACCGGCACTTGAGTTCCGCCGGATGTTCCTTTTGATCTTGGTTGCGCCGAGCACGCTGACGTATGTACGTCTGCCCGCCTTGCGCCCTGGGAACTGTAGTTCCCCTTACTCCCGTTTACCACGGGTGTTCCTCCTGGAAACTAGCAGTGCTCGTCGGCGCCGTCTGTGGGTCGTGACAACATGCAGGTCTCAGAATAGAAGAAGGGAGAAAAGGAGAGAAAGAAGGAATTACCCTCCTAGGAAAAGGAAAATTAGGGATTGGATTTACACCCTTCCGTGAGTTTAAAGGTTTTCATGGCAGTTGGAAATGAATAGCAATGAAGTTCCTAGTTACACAACAGGTGGTTAGAGAATCCAGATAGCCCTGTGCTGAGAAAAGAGGAGTATTTCTTAGAGATACCTGTTTAGAGGTGAAACAGCAGGAGTTTTCAGGTTGTTACAGCCCTTACAAATTCCTGGGGGGCAGATGTAGTATAGGACTTGGTCTACTGTTTATAGAGTCTGTTGGATAACAGTAAATAAAAGTAAGGCAGAGCAATTTACAAAGTTGTCCTGTCTATGTTATCCTGTTATCTGTTTCTAAGTTAGATAGGGGTATTATTATCTCTTACCCTAGATGTAAAAGGTATTCGTATCAGGAATTTCTTGTATAGATAATTGTCTTTTCTAGCTGAGATATTTCAAGGCCGGGTTTCTACTCTCTCCTTGGCAAGGATGTATCTAAAATGAGGAAACACGCAGTGTTTTAAAGTTAGGGACATTCACCGCTAGTTGTCTTTTAGATATATAATGTATGAGTCTTACCTTCAGAGAAAATGCAGAAGACAAGATGATGTTGTCCTCTTCTGGACACAATATACTTTAAGTGAACCCGTTTTAAGATGCTAAAAGCTTTCCACCTTATCTGGGGTTCCTTTACGAGAATATTTTCTGGCATCACCCCGTTTAATCAGCGTACGTATTTGGGTTACAATCCCAATCTTCCTCATTGTATTGATGAAGGTTTCATGGAGACCCGAGGAAGGTTAACCTTCTGATTTTAGGTCAACTATTTGATGGTGATGGCTTTTCTTCATTTGAAAACATACAACAACATGTTCCTCTTTGTGTACAGTTTTCTATAGATGTGTGCTGATGCAGCATTTTTTCTTAAGTCTTAAGGAAGAAGATTTGAGTTGTACAAATACCCTGCCTGGACCTTATAAGGCAGGCCCCATTAAAGAGAAACATCAGGCTGGACTACAAGTCAATTTACTTGTCATCTCATAATCAGGTTGACTATCTATTCCAACTGAGGGCTAATAAGTGGAGCGCTCTTCGGAAGTAACGACTCCTGACCTTTGGCGCAGCAATGTGTTGTTCCATTCAGCTTTGAACGTATCTCATATCAAGGTACAGCATATCAAATGTATAAACGATTAGTATTATACCCCTTCTTGTCTCTTCATTATGAAGCTACAGCTGGAAGATTGCTGTTTCTGCTGTGGACTTGTGGGAGCTAATGCAGTTCATGTCTTTGCATCTTGTTCTACTTTGCGCTTGTACTGGGAATTTGTTTTTGGCAAGCTGTGTGGCATTTCTAACCTTGCAGTTGTGGCTGATCCGAAGTTGATTATGTTGGGTTATTCACCAGCTATTCCTTCCAATGTATTGGGATTATACTTCTTTTCTATTGCACTAGCTGGCTGGTTTTGGCACGATTCTGGCTCTCCTGTGAGCCTCCCGATCCATGGATCTGGTAGCACAAATTTTTGAACATAAGTAGGCTGGAGTTTTCATGTGAATTCCTCAGTGGTATTTACTTCACAAAATTTCTATAGAAGAGAGGCTAAATTATCCTGAAAGTTGGGTATGTGCTAGATTTAATTAGATAAGTAGAACTCAACTGCCAGATAATTTCATTACAATGCATGTTGTCTCTGTATGTGTGCATTAGGTTCTCTCTCCAATTTGAAGTTGCTACTTGTAGAATGCTGATAGGAAGAACAAGTAAGAGTAGCGGATAGACCAGTTGAGAGAACAACACAGCAGATCAGGAGTTGTATCTTCTCAATCCCATTCCCCTTTCCCCCCTAGTGGTTCAGCTGGCCTGAACCCTTAGGTGGGTGATACCTGGAGGAGAGCATTGGGAGCTTACGTCGATTCTGCTCCTTTGGCGAACCTTGGCATCTGACAGATTGAATTGCCTACGTATATCCTCCACCTGAGAAAATTGTCGGAAGGCTTTAGTTTAAAATCCCTGGGTGAAATGCTAGAAATGATTGAGAGAGAACTAATAACAGTTGGAGAGGAAAATAGGAATCTTAGACAAGACATAGAAGCTTCATGTCAAGAGACTAATATGCTAACCATTAAGGTGAATGTGTTGGTTGCTAGGTCCACTCTCTTGTCCCAATCAGAACCTTCCACTTCTATACACGAACAACACCAACATGTAGTTACACAAGTTGTTCAACCCATATCGCCATTTATTCCACTTGCCCCTCCTGAAAGGTTAAGTGGTGATCCACAGAAAGCCCACATTTTCTTAACACAATACTCTGTGCATTTCATGTGTTGTCTTACATCGTTTCCAGATGCTCAGTCCTGGGTGGTCTTTGTTCTGTCATATTTGAGTGGCGATGCAGCAAACTGGTCCGTACCCCTAGTTTCTAGGAACAACAGAAGAATCTTTGTCTTTAATGTTGTGGTTCTGGGCATTTTGTCAAGGAATGCCCTAAAAAACCAAAAAGTTTCTTGAAAGTAAACGACAAGTACCATCAGTAAATGGAGTAGCTACTGGTGGTGAAGAATTCAAAGACAAAACCGGATTCTTATCATGAATACTTTACAGACGGTTGCTCCTCATCTAGTCCTGCATATGACCATCAATTTCCAAGACACAAATTCCTGGGGTTGCGAATATGATTGACTTGGGAGCAACAGGCTATTTTTGAGATATTAAGTATGCTAAAAAAATTGATTAAAGGCCATTCTCAAAAGAGTGAACTAGTGCGGGCAGTAAATGGAACAGATTTATCCTCAGATCCCATCACAATTCATACAGTACCCATAGAATTGATGAGATCAGATGGACTTTTGGAAATCATCCAATTCAACCTCATCGATGCTCCACAATTCCATATTATTTTAGTGTTGCCTTGGCTCTCCGAGTACAACCCCTCCATAGACTGGGAGAATCGAACAGTGGAGATAAGCTCCAGTTTCTCTCTAGATCACTGCTATAAGAAGTTAGAACAGTGTCCAGGCATCCTTATTGTCTTTCCGAGGAGAGTCGATTTGTGTTATTAATACTACTGAAATGCCACCGGATTATGAAGCTTTTCAAGAAGTCTTTAGTGAAACCAAAGCCTAGAAGAAACTTTCACTACATTGCCCATACGATCGTAAGATAGATATGGAACCATGAGTAGCTCTTCCATGCCTTAACTGCAGCGGAAAACTGATATTTAAATGAATACCTCGACAAATATTTAATTTAATGGGGAGGATACGGGGACTGATAAGGTTTGATAAACATGTTACAGGATACGGGATACGGGGACTGAGAAGGTTTGATAAACATGTTTATCAAACCTTTTCAGTCCCCATATCCTCCCCATTGTTTTTCATTGCAAAGTAGGAAGGAAAATTGAGACTCTGCATTGACTATAGAGCCCTAAATCATGTGACAATTAAAAAACTTTATCCCTTGCCTTTGATATCTGTGCTGCTCAATCAGGATATCCAGATTTATACCAAACTGGATTTACGAGGAGCCTATTACCTCATAAGAGTCAAGGAAGGAGATGAAGGGAAAACTGCTTTCCGAACGAAATATGGCTTATTTGAATACCAAGTAATGCCTTTCGGCCTTTGTAATGCTCCTGCTGCCTTCCAACATTTTATCAGTGACATTATGGGAGATCTGATTGACAAGATTGCAGTGGTCAATTTGCATGACATCCTTATATTCTCCAAAGATCCTCAAGAGCACACAGGGCATGTAAAGACAATACTAGACAGACTAAGTAAAAATAACCAGTACGTGAAATTGGTGAAATGTGCTTTCAGCGTGAGAACTGTAGAATTCCTTGGATTAATTTTGTCCTCCGGAGTCACCATGGATGCCGAGAAGGTTGAGTCTGTAATAAACTAGCCGTCGCCAAAGGATGTTAAAGAGGTCCAAAGATTTCTTGGCTTCACCAATTTCTACAGACGGTTCATTCAGGTATTCTCGTAAAAGATTGTTCCAATTACAAGACTACTCAAAAAGGGTACAAAATGTAAGTGGTTTGAAGAAGCTGCACAAGCCTTTAAGTACCTTAAAGAGAGTTTTACTATTGCTCCCATTGTGCTTTATGCTGATCCTGCTAACCCTTTCTATCTTGAAGCGTATGTGTCGGATCAGGCTATCAGAAGGGTCCTCTCCCAACACCATAAATGTACCTGTGAGCTAAATCCTGTTGCTTATAGATCTAGAAAATTAAGTTCATCTGAGATTAATTATACCATTGCGGAAAAAGAATTGTTGGCGGTCAAGGATGATTTCAAGGAGTGGAGACCTTACTTGCTTGGGGTGAAACTTGGTGACGGTGTTCACTGATCACTGATCACAAGAACCTTCAATTCTTAAGAACAGCTAAGACAGCTAAGACCATGACTCCCTAGCAACTACTATGATCCCTTTATTTTGCTGATTTTGATTTTGTCATCCGTTATCGCTGAGAAAAAAAGAATGGTAAAGCTGATGCTTTGTCCAGAATACAGACTGAGGCACAGGAACATCAAGTAATTGAACAAACTATTATCCCAGTGCCAAAAACTATCTGTACCATTTCACTGGTGACTTTTGAGGATGAAGTTAAAAAGAGTATGACCCCAGAACAATTTCAACCTGGTCTGAGCAAGAACCTGGAAGAGAGATGCTCAATCAGTTACCTTAATACAATAGAGCACTATCCCGAAATCCTGAAAAAAGGCTTTGCATGAATGTCACGATCCGCGGCTGGGTCGCCACAAAGGAACCCATAAAACCATAGATTTGGTCAAATGCTATTATTGATGGCCAGATATGACCTCCCACATTCAACAATATGTAATGACCTGCGAAATCTGTGCTCGGGGAAAATCTGTCAGACAACCCCCTCAGGGGTATCTACAGCCATTGCCTGTACCCCCCCACCATACCCCCATCCATGGCACACAATAACTATGGATCTAATTGTGGAATTATCATTGAGTCAGGGTTACAACACTATTTTGGTTTTTCTAGATGCCTTTACCAAGATGAGTCACTTTGTTCCTCTAAAAGATGTACCTATGGCTAGAGAGTTAGCTAGACATTTCAGTGAGCATTTAGTTAGACTCCATGGAGTACCTAAGGTTGTCATTTCTGATAGAATGTCCTAATATATGTCACGCTTCTGGAAGACCTTTATGCAAGAACTGGGAGTTGAAGTCAGAAATTCAACCAGGTACCATACTGAGACAGATGGTCAAACAGAAAGAACAAACCAATAATTGGAGCAATATCTAAGATTGTTCCTTCTGGATCAGGGAGGTGAATGGCCAAAATCATTATGGATGGCTGAATTCGCACACAATGCCAAGAATGTTTCTACAGGTTATTCGCCTTTCTTTTTAAATTATGGAAGACACCGTAAGCCCTTTATTAGTTAAGAACGCTTCAGGGTTCCAGCAATTAGATACTTGATGAAAAATCTAATAGTTAGCAGAGAGAAATTTGTGAAGGCTTAAGAAAATGACAAAAAGCAAGCAGACAGACATAGAAAACATGCAAAGTAGGTGATAAGGGCTGCCTATCCTCTCGATACCTTTGCCTGAAAAGGAAGATGACATTTCAGATAGGCTTTGTAGTATTCTACTCAGTAGAAAAGATCATGGGGCAAGTCACAGTGAAATTCAAATTGCCTCATAGCACTGGAATTCATCCTCTATGTGTCTCTTCTAAAAAAAAGCGCACCGACACTAGATTTTCTAAACTTCCTAATCCTCTTTGATAGATGAGCATACTAAGTACAAAGTCAAACACACCTTAGATTCCAATAGACTGGAGGGGGTATGGGGCGGAAAAGAGATCCTGGGAATCTGCAGAAAATGGTCATGCCCCTACACTAGAAAGGATTTTTCACACACAGTACTCTTTCAAACCAAGGCCAATAAATCGGCTGTTGTGAGAGGGCATTGTCAGGAATAAGACAAACATTGCCTTGATAAGTCATGGTACAAGTGTGTGTGGTAATGGTCTGAAGTACAAATTGGTGGTTAGACGTCCAATGATTAATCACTGGAGAACATTATTGGGCAAAGGTATAAATTGGATACTACAAGATGGCCGCCAGCTTAGCTCCTTAGACTGGATACTGTTTGCAATGACTCTAGTGAGATTTCACCTATGATAGCAGGTGCGCAAGCCTCTCTCTGCACACTTCAGACAGAGATCCAGAGGAGACTAGTGTCTTCTTCCTCAGTCACTTGACTTCAAGATTGTCTGTCATTGTCGAGGGAGCAGAGAGGCTTCATAGTAATTGGCCATCGTGGGGAGCAGTGTCCTCGCATTGCGTGGTCTTACCGCTTTTGTTTTCAGGACTCCGTGCTTCAGAGTTAGTGAGAGAGAGAAAAGCGTTTCTGAGCAGCATTTCTGAGGTGCACTGTTCCAAGTTCATCAACTGAGAGGTTTCCAACACTTGGAGGAGTGCAACGCCTCGTCAAGTCCAGTCTCTTCATCTGTAGTCAGTAAGGGATTGGTTGTCTTCAGCGCGTAGTTTGCGGCGTTTCGTCAGCCTCTTAGAGCTTCACTTCGGGACGTCATTCCTTTACTCTCCCTCCCTTGTTCCTTATTTTGCTTGTGCGTTACTCCTGAGGTATGAGAACAGCTCTGGAACATTGGCTCGTTTTCCCATACATATTTAATACAAACTGTGAATAGAAGCTGTACATTATTTGCAGTAATTCAAATTGCAGATGAACTGTGAATAGAAGCCTTAATGCAAACTGTGAATAAAAAACTGTTGCATTATTTATAGTAATTCAGTTTGCAGCTGAACTGTGAGATGGAAGCCTTGTATTAATACTATGTCACTAGAGTACAGTGAACAGTGATAAGAGTGACTAGTATGAACTGCATATTCATATGAATTCATCAAGGGTGTTTACTATAAGAAATTTCTATGAAGAAAGGCTAAATTCTCCTGAAATTTGGGTATGTGTTGCATTAAATTTAGATAAGAAGAACTCAATTGCCACTAGTACTATTTGTATAGAGTTAATTTTATTACACTGCATGTTGTCTCTGTATGTTTGCTTTAGGTATTCTCTCCAATTGGAAGTTGTTACTTGTAGAACGCTGATTGGAACAACGAGTGAGAGTAACAGATATACCAGTTGAGAGAGCATCATAGCGGAAACAGGAGTTGTCTATTCTCAATCGCATTCCCCCTTTCCCCCTACTGGTATAGCCTGGCCAGACCCCTTAAACGGGTGATACCTGGAGGCGGGCATTGGGAGCTTACGTTGATTCTGTTCCAGTGGAGAACCTTGCAAACACAAGGAGACAAAGGACAGAACGCTGAAACATTTCAGACACTCACCCCCAGTCACAGTTCTGGGTTGAATCCATCATTGTTCTTTAGCTCACTTCGCCACCCCAGTTCAGACCCAGCCATATGCAAATCAGTCTTGACTCTGTGCCTCATGGGAACAGTCCAGCCTGAACTGCCAAGCCAGGTGTTCCCTGGATCGGAAACAAGCGTCCTGGGACCGGTTTCAGGGTAACATCCCTCATCAGCAAGGCTAGCTTGAATCCAGTGGCAAAGTGAGCAAGGGACCCATGTCTGGGCATACCCTGCCAACTTAGGGCGAATAAAGCAAACACAAGGAGATGATGGACAGAGTGCTGAGACTTTTCAGACACTCACCACAGTCACAGAACTGGGTTGAATCCATCATCATTCTTTAGCTCACGTCACCACCCCAGTTCAGACCCAGCCATATGCAAGTCAGTCTTGACCATGTGCCTCATGGGAACAGTCCAGCCCAAACTGCCAAGCCAAGTCTTCCCTTGACCGGAAAGTAGCATCCTGGGACCGGTTTCGGGGTAACACCCCTCATCAGCCAGGTTCGCTTGAATCCAGTGGAGCACTTTGGCACCTGACAGCGAGTTTCTCACAGTGACTGTCAGTGGGTCAAAATGGTGAAGCACAGCATGAAGGAAGGAAAATGTTTTATTTACCCACACATCCTCAGTGTTGTTCTATTCTTTTCCCAACTGCGGTGGCTCCGAGCTCGAGTCCCAGAGCCAACACCTCTCTACCAATTCAGACGCGGCTCTTGTACTGCTAATAATATTAACCAGTGTGAGAGAAACACCATGATTGGCTTGAGCGGTCTGTCTCAGTGCTCCTTAACACACTGGGTGCCTGTATCTGTTCTCCACCCAGCTGTCTAACACAGCTCATTTTGGAGAGGTTTAAAGTGTGCATGTTGGGTTGGCCATCGCCAGACAGCCAGACAAACTTACATGCACCCTTGGAGTGGCCACCAGTGCCATTTCTCCTCCCTGCTGTTGCCAATCAGCAACAATGACGCCGCAGCACCCTTATACTTGGCTTGGGCTTGACAGCAACAAAAAAAATGGTAATCATTTTTTTATTACCATTTTTATTTTTCACGTTTACTATGCTTACAGCGGGGCGGGGGTGACGTTCCTTTACCCCATAGAGTATTCACCTCTAGATGAGAGAAGGGGGTCGGAACCAAGAAGAACCCAAGTCTGCAATAGAAAAATATAAAGGTTACTATCATAGTTATACGATGGGGATTAAGGTGTGTAAGTAGGAAGGAAACTAAGTTACAATCATTTGTGGCCTATATTCTATAGCAGGTATAGTTACTGTCATTTGGTGGCATTTCTATACAAATGACACAGAGTTCAGAATTCACAATTCAATAGAAAAGTAAACCCCAACAAGAGTTCATATACCAGTCAGTAGTGCAAGATTTCCATGGCGATGACAATGTAGGATTTAGCAACGAATGCCGAGAACAGGTGTGGACATATTTTGTTTCTCCCTGCATATGCCTGACATGCACTGCCCAGTTGTGTTTCTACCATGAGTTTGGTGGAAATTTCCTGTGTTTCAATATGTTACATTTTCCTTTTACAATAGTTAATATTAGTTAAGGGACACCAGTTATTTACATTATGCCCATTCATATTCTTGAAAGGAAGGCACTTATGGTATATTCTTTATCCTTGGCCTTCCAATAGCTGTTGATCTTTTGTGCTTACCCCAGGATAATCTATGCAGTCCTGTCATGATCTGTGGCTTGCATGCAGGCGTGTGAACGCAATACACTGAAATGGCAGGTAGTATGCGCATTCAGAGGAAGGCAAGGCTAGCGGGATGCATAGAACGGTGGCGCTGGTTGGAAAACGGATTTGCATCTTGACAGGATGTATTACGTGAGATACCCGAGGTCAACCAAAGAAACCACATTTCCCACAAAGTCACAGAAATGCCACAAGGGTTGCAAGTAGCTGTAACCATTCTTAAGTTTTAAAGTGCAAGTTCCTCATGGTCCTGCCCGGCTGTGCTAGGAAGTCGAGACACATTTTTACTTAGGCCTACCAGAATACCTTATTAAAAGGCTTTAGGTAGTACAAAGTGCAGCAGCATAGATTCTTCTCAAACTCCCCCAGAGAATTGCGGGTTCCTATTATCTTTATTCTCTGTACTGACTCACAGTAAAGAAATGGATCCTATTTAAGGCACTCTTTCAAACCCATAGAGCCTTATATCATGTAGGCCCTCAATATCTTGAAACCAGAATACACTTCTATTCTCCCACTAGGGAACATCGCTCCCCTTGGCTGCCCCTTAGCAGTGGTGCCAAGGATTAAGCACTATCGTAAAGGTGGTCACTCTTTCTCCTTTTTGGGTCCCATTGCCTGGAATCGACTCCCTTTTCAACTTTGTCTTGAAGCATCTGAACAGGTTTTTAAGAAAAAGTTGAGGACATGGCTGTTTGTTCAGGTCTAATTTCTTGCACGTTAGTCTTAGCACCAGGACACTCTACGGAGCATCTGTTGCGCTTTATAAATCCTTGTTCCTCATTATCATCATACTGTAGCCAGGAACTTTTGCCAGAGTTATTGGAAAACCTGGTGTTTTCTGATCTCTGACAACCCTGTTGGCATAGGGATCTGAATTACAAGTAATTGTATGTTTGAAATTCAACATCTGCCCATCCTGTCATTATGCCTATTTTTTGGACCTCTATAACAGCTTATTGTTAATGCTTTCAAAGATGAGAAATGTGAAGCAATTAGTGAGTGTGAGTTCTCATAGTCAAATTTCCAGTGTTCTTGACTCCTTGAGCACCCTATTCACCTTTGTAAACTTTTCAAAATGCCAGCGTTGTTCGATCATTGCCTCACTCTCCCAGTGAGAGACAGTGACTGCTCTTCTCTACAGCGTAAACCTACTTTCCTCTGGTATTGTGTTTGCGTCTTTCACAACAACGTAAAGTTATTAAGCCTTTGTCTTTTGACCAGTTCACCATTTGGTATCCTATCTTTGAACTACCCTTAACGTCTGTGTGCTGTGCTTCTGGAGATGTGACATCCAGAGCCGGGCACCATTCTTTGGATAATGCCTAATAAGGCATGCGTACACGCGTTTGCGGATGGATCTGTCCTTTCCTGTCCACATCAGCTGGTTGTTTTTCACTCTATAGCATGATGTGACATTGAGTCACTTTGAGTTCATCTTATATGATCATCAGAAATCGGTCTCTATATAAGGAGAGTGCCTTTAAGGTTTGCAACAGGTACTCCTTCCCCATAAACAGTCCATCCTGAACTACTTTGACGTCATAGCTATTTCACAGTGCCTTGTTCTAATCATCGGGCTCAAAATTAGAATCAATTTATTTTTAGTGGTTTGGGTTACAGAATGTTAGAACCACATCCTGTAAGAAAGGGGACATAATTCAAAAAGGAACACAGTTAGGAATACAAACAAGCATCACCAAAGCAAACACCTCTGACCTGCAGTGTGTGAAGAGTTCTGTGGAGATGTACCTGTGGAGACCTGCTTTCAGCAAGAGGGGGCTGAGTGAGGGAGTAAGAGATAAATGATCCGAATAGCAATTGTTGTTGAGGGAGGATAAAGGGAGGAAAGGAAGGAAATAGAAGACAAGCGCACAGTGAAGCAGCAGAGAGGTATAGAAGTAATGGATCCCCCCTTAAGAAAGGCAAAAGTGTCTAGCAACAGGAAGGCGAATTTTGGGGTAAATAAAAGTTCAATCAAAACAATATGAAATTATCGCAAATTTCCTTTTTTAAACCAGTTGTATTTATAAGAAAAATATTTTGTGCTGGCCATAGGATTCAAATTAGTCACAGGGAATCCTGAATAATCAGATTAGGACCCATAAACTAACATTCCTGCTGTCATTTTTCCTGTTAGTTTTTTTTATCTATTTATTTCATTTATATATATATATAGCACAACCAAGCCACGGGGCAGAGGAGCTCTTTTGCATAAAACATAACAGAGCGCTTTACGTATAGCAAGTAGGGAATGAACAAATATGCACTGAGGATAGGCTAATATAGGTTTTAGTCGGTGAAGCATAGTTTGAAGAGGTGAGTGTTTAGATCTTTAAGGAAGGCCAATAGTTCCAGGTTGCATCTGATGTGGTCAGGTCATAGAGTTATAAACTCTTGCAGAAAGGGATGAAAAGGTCTGGTTGGAAGTTTTGAATTTTGGGGTTCGAGGACCTCAAGGATGAGTCTGTCTCTGCTCCGTGTGTTTCGCTGCCCACCCGTGAGTTTCAGCTTCTCCTTCAGCTAGGAGAGTGGTGCTTATAGATTGTTTTGTAGGTTATGCATGTAGTCTGGACATTGATACTTCCCTCGAGGGGAAGATAGTGAAGTTACTTTAGGATGGGTGTGATATGGTTTGATTTCTAACTCTGCGTGTCCCACCTTCTTCGCATTTGTCGTTTGTGTGCCTCATTGCTGTTGCATCCATCCCGTTGTATTTGCTGGCTGTATTCCTCATCCCAGATGCATCAACCGTCTGCTTTTCCACCCCCATTGTGCCCGTATACAGCAGGTCCCATACTAGTTTTAGTTATCTGTTGTATTTATATCTTGCGCTCTCCATCCCCAATAATAGATCTACTGCGGTTCCCTTCCAACGTTTACTGAATGTGCGTCTTCTAGGTCCAAATTATGCAGCTTAAAGGTAAAGTGTGTAGTCCATTCTGTGATTCTGGAGGGGGGCAATTACAATGTGGACAAACCAACATAGACCTCCCAGTCAACTATCAATCATATCTCTCACTTATTGGTAATATTACTGGTGGTAGGATATTACTCTAGTGCCAGAACAATTTATTTACAAAAGGTTCTTTAATCTTTCTTGATTAAATAGCACATCTCCAGTAGACGTATATTATAAACATTCTTGAAATTATACATTTTTAGCATATTTCACACTCTCTGAGCCCACGACCTTGTGGCCCCATAAAGAGCTCTCTCGGTACTGAGTTACTAAATGTTCTGACAAACCCTAATGATAAATTTAAGACAATGGTCTACCAAACTATACAGCATTCTTCTTTTATTTTGACCCTCTGTCTATCACCATGGTAACTACAGTATTTAAAGAAGTAGACTCATTTCTCCCCTAGAATAGGCAACATATTTACGTGGCTCACTGAGGAGTATTTGCATATTGAGTTTTAATATGGTGTTTATAGCTGGTTTGTGTGAAGTTTTCCTGCGTTTGTTTACTGTGATGAAATACACCTGTTTGCTTGAAGGAATAATAATTTGGCAAACCAGAAATACTCCGAACAGTTCTTCACCTGCTTCTGGCAGCTGTGTAATGTACACAAACATGTCAGTGCTACACTGATGCCAAGGTCTGTGGGCAGGAATAAGAGGTACTGAAGGCTGCTTGACGACAAACATGAAGTTTAGAACATGCATATTTTATTGTAATATAGTGCCTCTATAGATATATAGATTAGTCAGACAACTTTGACTCTGTTTAGCAAATCTGCACCAAATTTCCCAAAATCAAAGGGCCTGATGTATGACTCTTACAATCTGCGAGTCACAAATTGCGTTGTTTTGCGACTCGCGAAATGTAATTTACAACAGTGTCTCAGACACTGGTTGTGATTCCTAATGGCGTCGCAAATTGCATGCCTCGTTAATACTCCTGGGGCAGGTGCAATTTGTGACCCCATTGGAAATGGCTAGCACTCCCAGGGATCATGGCCGCGGGGGTCAGCAGACCACCACGTCTATGACTGCTTTTTAAATAAAGCAGTTTTTTAAAATGCTGCAAAGGAAAAATTAAACGTTTCTGTTTCATTTTTTAAGAGTAGGCAGTGATCTGTGGGACATTGGGATCTTTGCAAGCATTAATGTCCTAATATAATGAAGGTACATACCCTTCCGACACATAGACAAGAGAGATGTGAGTGACAACTAGACAAGTATTATAACTAGACAAGTATTATCCTCGTTGTGAGAGATAGAAGAGATGTTGAATTATTTATCAAGAACTCCAACACCTTATTTGGATATGTCTGTTTTCAGGACAAGAATCCTAATGAATTCATCCCGATAACAAAAGGGACGAAAAATAAGTCTTTTGAGGACCGTATCCATCTGGATTAGAGCCAAAAGGTCATAATTTACAGATTGGACTGTAAAGAAGAAAGGTGGGTATTGTGGTCCCAAATTTGGATAGTGAGTATTACCTTCTCTGTACAACTGTAACGATATTTAAGGGGATTCTCTGTTTAATAATTACAGGTACTGACCCTCCACTTATATTGCTACTGGCAGAGGATGCAGTCTTTGTAAAATACAGGTAACCATTAATGTAATCATGGGCCGGATTTGTATTGGTGACATCTATGATGCCCTACTAATAAACCATATGGTTTTTTGATATCTATTGGGATATTGAACCAGAAAGTTTCGGTCTCACGTCTTTGAAAACCTTACTGTACATAGACAATATTTAGGAGTATGTGTCCCGATTGAAAAGTATCTGTAAAAGTAATCAACCTAATAAGTTTTATCACCTGGGTGTTGGTAAAAGAAAACTGGGTTTTTTACCTGGGTGTTATTAAAACATGAGCCTGAATGTGTTGGTATTAGTCTGTCTGAGTGCTGTAATTATTGTATAAACAAACCTACAGTGGTTCTGTAGGGTGTGAGACCGATTTCTTCACAGTATTATATTATTTTCAATAGTAACCAATAGGAACACATGCGAAAACCACTTCATGTATACTGAGTTCAATCAGAATATTTATTTAAACTAGATTTCTCAGGCTGTCAACAAGAAATAGTGACAAATAGTGCAGTGAAATAAGTGCTCAGTGACTATTGTGAAGTGGATGCAATATATACAAATTCAGATAAAATATGTACAAATATTCACAATAGCGATTCCAATTTGTTTACAAAGGGGGTCAGTACATGTATAATCAATGTCTCAGGTAGTGCGCTAGAATGCATTATATTAAAAACCCAGAGACTCGATATTACTGAGCCAACAAGTTAGTAACGCTGACGTTTCGACCCTGACGACAGGTTATTTCATGGGTGTCATAGCAGGTCTTCCTCAAGGCTATAGAGTGGGTGTAGACAGCCAGAAAGTAAGGAAATTGTGTCAGGGCATGTGTTCCAAGTACATGGTGTTAAATGATTTGTGTCACCAACAAGGTGAAACACTCACCAAAAACTGAGGTCTGACTTTCTCAGATGCCCTCTTCTTCCCGAATCCGAAGAGTATCTAGAATGAGTGGCGAAGGATTAATCTCCCCATTCATAAAACATCCTATTGTCATTGATGTAAAAGTATATAAAACACAATCAGGTCTTACCTGATGTGAATCAGAGCCCAGTATGATCTTCAATTGATTTGTGATTGAAGACTTGGAACTAAATTAGCCCTTTTCTTTATTTCAAAGGCGTACAATTTCTGAAATTAAAGAACAATGAAGTTGAGAAGTACTCATCCGCGATGGCGGTGTTGGCATTTATTAAAAAGCATGCGATTGGTTTTAAAGCGGTAGTTTAGAGACGAGCCCCACTGTTTAATGGTGCATCACTGATTACACTCTAGTCATAGACAGGAATGTAACGATGCTCATGATGTTCGCGTGCAGCCTGGGTTAATTGATCTAAATAAGCACACGGTTCCTAAGCTACATGTGTAAAATACGTGACTACTTCAAAAACAGGAGGGTTAGCCGACCGTCTTGATCACAGTGAAGGAAATATGACGTTGCTAGGAACACTCGCGTATCGCATGAGTTTAAGTAAACACGAGGTTCAACAATATCAATTAGGTTGGCAGAAAGACATTTATTGGTATGCGAAGTGCTCATCCATTTGAAAGCGTGGAGCTTTGGCGGAAAATATGAATCTATCTGTACAAAGCGCTTAAGTAAGCTTGCAAGGTTGAACAATGTCATTACCAAGCCGACTCAACTAATGGCACGTCCTTCGTGAAGACAGTCTTGAGCGAGACTGTCATTCGCGGGTTATTTAAAGTAGTACCACCGATTAACGTAGATCAGCGCATGACGTGCTCGCGTGTATGATTTAGCCGCCGCTGAATAAGAACGACGCATTGAGGAGCCTATAAGAATTAAGGCGCTTCATAACACTGCGTGAAAGTGGGTTCTGGATTAAAAATTGATTTACAAACAGCGGCGTCTCATGCCAGAAGCAGTTTGACATTACAGTGTATATATATTCTTCCTGCAATACAATTATAAAAATATAAAGAGAAGCAAAATTCAGTTGATTAGTAATTGTATCGGCTAACTAAGAACGAAGCATTCGGAGCCTTATTAGGAATAAGGCGCTTCATGACAGTACGTACATTTTGGAATGCAAAATAGATTACAAACATAGCGGCATTTCATACCTGACACAGTTTGAACTATATTACAACTGTGAAGAAGAGCAGAATTTATATAACCTCAGTTGAATGGTGATTGTAGCCAATAACATGTAATAGAAGTTGTCATCACAAACAAAATGAATTGTGTGGTCAGTAAATTCAATGGTGGTGTCATGATTCTAAACAATATAGACAAGATCGTATACAGTAATGTTGGATAGACATCCTGGAAGTATATACAATCACATACTCATTGTAAAACAGCATATCCTGTATGATCAAGAGCAATAGGTATATAGAGGTGTGGGGGCCACCCACTTTGTCTACTGCATGAGCGAGTACAGAGGATATCAAGTTACTGAGGGGTCTCAAAATGTCAACAATCCCACTTGTCTAAAGGATTCTTCCTGTTCATTGAGCCCATTTTCAATAGTGTTCAGAACATGCGTCCACCTACATTCCTTCAGATTTAAGGACATGGCCACTGAACCGCCCCTTGGGTGTGGTTGTATCTTTTCTATTACCCACCATCTGAGGCTGTCTGGTTGATGTCCCATTTCGTTGAAGTGCTCTACTAACGGTGCACCCTGAACTCTGCATCTGACTCTGCTCATTTGTTGGAGCACCCTAGTTTTCACCTTCTGTGTTGTCTGACCAACATACAGTTAGTCACAGGGGCATTGGATTGCATAAATGACATTAACGCTGTTACAGTTTGTGTAAATTGGGAGGTTGTAGGTCCTAGTCTGGTGTGTAAAAGAAGGGCCTTCAGTTGTCTGGGGGCAAGCTTTACAGCTACCACATCTATGATGGCCAAGTAATGGTGGTAGGTTGAGCTGACTCCTAATGTCCAATGGTTTTGATGGTTCCAGATATGCTTTAACAACAGAGTCTTTGATGTTCTTTCCTCTCTTGAAGGCACAGATTGGTGCATCCGTGGTGCCCAACTCACTCGTGACCAAATTACAATACTTTAGACCCTCTCTGGTGAGCTCCTTTATCAATTTTGACACCTCTAGAGTTGGATCTCGTGGTATGGGGACGTAACTTTCATGGACACTTAATTGTTGCGTTATCTCCTCTATGTAGTCTGGAGTGTTCTGTACAACCACAGCTCCGCCTTTATCAGCTGCCTTAATCACAATCCTTTGGTTCGCGCCCAAAGACTTCAGTGCTTGGTTCTCATCTTTGCTAACATTGTACTTGATAAATTTGCGATTATTTAGAAGGTCCATCATTTCTTCGAGCACTATCTGTTCATATGACAGGATTTTCTGGCTCATCAAGTACGCAGCAGGGGTGAATGTTGAAGGAGGTCTAAATGTAGTGGCACTTGAATTAGGGATGTATTCCCTTCTAGAGAAATAATATTTCAATCTTATTTTACGAACAACCCTCTGTAGCTCAAGTTTCACATTGAATGATTGTGGGGGTGCTGTGGGGACGAAGGATAGTCCTTTAGAAATAATCCGTTTCTCAGCATCTGATAGAATGTAATCTGACAAGTTGATAATAGGGTCAGACGTTGTGGTCATTATTTCAGCAAAATCGTCTTGTAAGGATATGGTGTTTTCAATAAAGGATGGGTGATGTTGGGTGTAACCGTAGATGACAAGGGACTCAACTGTACCATATCCTGAGCATTTGCAATGTTAGCCATGTCTGGCTGTTCGTCAACAACATGAGTGTCACAATTTGCCTCAGTTACCATCTGTATGTGTTCCTGCGTGTGTGAATCTCCCCGTATGACTCGGGTGTATAAAAGCGAACACGAGAGTTGCCCCTCTGATTGGACCTGCCTCTGTTCCATCCTCGTTGTCTCTCCCAATTCTGTTGTGGCCCGCCTCCCCTGTTGGATTGGCGGGTACCTTCGCCTAGAAAATGCTGGTCGTTTTGGTATCTAGGAATCTGGTTCCCTTGGTGGCTGGTAGAGGCCTGCTCTGAATCTGTATCTGAGCCACTGCCTATGGATGAGTCAGAGAAGGTAGTAAATCTTCTGGGACCCTGTCTGCCCTTGTTGGTAAAGAAACCTTGACTATCCTGCTGGTAGTACTCGTCTACCAGGTAAGGATACATCACTTTTTTATCCTAGTTTCTTATGTCCTTCGCAAGTTTATCTATCTTTTTATTGAGTGTCACTATGTTAAATTCTACCAGAGTCTTTTCTGCGCGCTCTAGTGCTTCTTTTGCATTTGACAGAGTCCTATCCTCAAGTAGTTCTTTTTTCAATTCGGCAATCTACAATGTAAGCTTTTTTACGTACTCTATTGCAGACTCAACTCCAAGCACCATCCAGTGCCTGGAGCAGTTATTAGCAACAAAACTGAAGCCTTCTCTAAACTTTGGGACATCAGTAACAAGCATTTGCAATGCAATAGGTCTCGCATTTGCGAGGATTTGAGCTATTGGCATTGTAAATGGCAATGCCTTTTATTTACACGTTTTGAAAACCTGCAAGTGATGCTTAAACACGTACTATGCACTTATAGTCGTTGTTTACGAGAAGCAAGGCTGGTAGTAACTGCACTTCTTTTACTGCCAGCCTTACTTCTCGTAAGCAAGGACTGTAAGTACAAAGAGTGTGTTTACCCACCGCTTGCAGGGTTTCAAGACATATAAATAAAAGGCATTGTCATTACAATCCAATAGCAGAAACTTTTGCAAAGGCAAGACCTTTTGCATTGCAAATGCTTGTGTCTATCGCGATAAAGCAGTTTCACCAGCTATCAAAGGTTTTGCTTCAGGCCTTGTTACAATTGCTTATGCCTGACAAATAAAGTATTATGCTTGTGCCCCAAAAAGATAAAAGTGTGTTGCGTCCTGCATGTTGATAGCAGTGTTAGAGCGGTCTGTATTGTAGCTTTGGACTTGCTGTTATGCGTGTAATTTAATTTTGGCCACAGTGAACCATACTAATACTGTCACGTAAAATAGCAACAAAAATGCTTTGAAAATTAAAGTAGCAATATTAAGCAACAGATTGTTGTCAAACAGAAGAAATTAAATTAGGTATACCTTCGCAGTCAGAGTAAAGTATACTAACCGTGGATAATCCGGCACAGGTGGGAGAATAACAGTGATTTTTCGAGATGGCAAACTTTTCACTAACTGGAAATTTTCTTTTTATGTGGAGCTCCAATGAAAAATAAGGTGGGTTTGGAAATAATCTATCCTGTTCGCCTTTAATGGACTGTTGCTGGAAGTTCAATAGAAACATTGCCCAGGCTGATCTAGTTAATAAGAGATTACGGACTGACCCTTTGTGAGGGGTTTACGGAAGGCGGGCGGCAAGTCTGGCTCAAGACTGCAAGATGTGTATACCTCAGGCAGGTGTCATGGTGACAATTCAGACATATGCCCCGGTTACCTGCATTACATATTTGCTGTAATGGGAGGATATTGTAGAGCTAAACAAATGAAAGGCCTGGTGACACGCGGATTGTCACTTTCAGGGAAAGCTGTAAATAATAAAAAACACAGTTGAAGAGAATGATTAACTAAATGGGCAGTTTTTAGTAACTGGAGCTGTACAAAGGGCTATTCGCAAAGTAAACCAGGAGAGAAGGGCTGGAGGGGGGGGGGGTGTAATGATCAGCTGATAACCAAAGTTGCAAGCGCTTGTGTTTTTAGCCAAGCCTCATTAGCTTGCAAGCAATTAACGGGGATCAGCTGAAAACGCAAGTGCTATTTAAACAAAGACACACCTCTTTACCCAATGTAGAGTTATTATATTGAGAACTGCTAACCTTACCCGCGCCCCGGGGAAGTTCACGGATCCTTCCTCTGCCTCCTCGTCCATGGCCGGGATGCGAGCATGAAAGTGATGAAGGCGGGTGTTGGGCATGGCCACTGGCTGCAACCGGAGTTGACCTAGCGCCGTGTCTGCTGCAGAGGCAGAGATTCAGAGGGCTGCCCCAATATAGAAACTCTACGCAAACACTATGAAGCAGACACTGCGTCCGATGGAAAAAAAACAAGGCACACGGAGGGCATTGATGGGGGAGGGATGGCGAAGAGAGGGGAAACAATGGCTCCTGCAGATTTCTTTAACTAACACGTCAACCGCTTTGCGCGTTGTCGGTGCAGCGGGAGAGGGGAGCATATTTAAATGAAAGCACGGCATGGGGCGCTTTATAAAGAAAAATACTTTTCTGTAAAATACGGTGAGCCGCTTATAAAGAAAGCCACATGCTTGCCGTGAAACTGAAAGCATGGTTTTAACGAGCGGCCGGAGACGCAAAGTGTGGTGGGGGAGGGGGAGAAGCGGGAGTTGTGTGTGCGCGTGCGTCATCGCAGTCGCTCTGAAAGCGAAAGTGATCGCGATGACGCACACGAGTTTTCAAAGTGCTGCTGGCTGCCGGCTGAGCGCGTGCACGATCGCGTGAACGCAAGCGCTAGGCCAGCCAGCAGCACTTTGAAAATCTCACATACATAATGTCTCTTCGAGCCAGCGCAAGCGCTGGGGCTCAGCGAGACCTAAAAATGGCAGGCTCGTTCTTAACCTGTAGGCCCTTAGGTATTATATCTGCCTGCAAATATTTCGCAAGTACATGGCCTTGAAGGCGTGCTCTGATCAATTTCTTTTCTAGTCTTTCTAGCTTAGCTAGCTTAGTATTAAGAATCGTATCTAATGAAGTGAAAGGATCACCCAGGAGGTTGAATTCACTCTGTTCCTGGATTAACCTATTTATGTATTCCTCACTATATGCCAGTGTTTCTCTATCTGACATATTTTAAAAAAAAGAGAAAATTCAAGTAAGTCTTAACAACAGATAAATGAGAACAAAAACGCCCTTGCAGGTATGGACCTGCACTCGATAATTACAAAAACAATGGGGAGACCCTGTGTCCCTCAGAACCTGCGTATGAAACAACAAAGCTAGGGTTTTGAATATAATGCATTCTAGCGCACTACCTGAGACATTGATTATACATGTACTGACCCCCTTTGTAAACAAATTGGAATCTCTATTGCATCCACTTCACAACAGTCACTGAGCACTTATTTCACTGCACTATTTGTCACTGTTTCTTGTTGACAGCCTGAGAAATCTAGTTTAAATAAATATTCTGATTGAACTCAGTATACATGAAGTGGTTTTCGCATGTGTTCCTATTGGTTACTATTGAAAATAATATAATACTGTGAAGAAATCGGTCTCACACCCTACAGAACCACTGTAGCTTTGTTGTTTCATACCCAGGTTTCGAGGGACACAGGGTCTCCCCATTGTTTTTGTAAGTAATTATTGTATCATCAGAACATAAATGGTATTATTTGAAATTCAATATATAATTTATGTTTGATTTATGTTTTTGCATTCTCTTTTTGTCTTTTTGGACGTACGTTCTAGATAAATGCAATTCATAGCTGGGAGATATTAACACTCCTGAAGAAGGTGTTTTCAATAGATTTCAACCCACCGAAACGCGTCGATGCTTGTAGATGTATAGACACTAGATTGCTAGGGTGTTTGCAAGTTCATAAGAGAATACTACGCAAAGCATTTTAACTGTGACAGACAATTCAACAGCGACTGGTGATTCTGTACGATGATGTGAACTTTTTGTCTTTTGTTTTCTCCCACTTTTGTGTTTTTATATAAAATTGTGTAATTTTACATGTGTTGCTATATGTCTCTTCTTTGATACAGTATAGGCATCGTTTTTGATGATCTTTTTAGAATATTGGATGCTGTTTAGAGAATGCAACGATTTTCTTACATAATTTGCAAATATAATGTTTTCATTTATTGTGATTGATGGCTTTTATAAACCAATACATGTTGCTTTTTATATTTGAGATGTTTTGCATTTATGTTCTGATGATGCTATATGGTTAAATTGTGTGGTTGTTATTGAACTGATTGATTCTGCCAACGAGGAAATTTGAACTTTGACTAGAAATGATGAGGTCAAATTTTAGAGACATCTGGATGGTTAATTTGTGGGTCCTCCATGGAATCACAAATCCACTACAGATAAAAAAATCCAGTTAAAAACATAAGTGCATACCATTGGACTGGGGAACATTTTCTCTCATTGTTTATTGCTGATTCACAAATCCAGCTGCCGATTTGAGAATCCATTGCACTCTGATTGGCTGGCCATCATAGAAGGACAAGTTACTTATCTTCGGTAACGCCTTATCTGGTAGAGACATTATCTAGCCGCAGATTCCTTACCTTTGTACTTCTCAGATGTGAGACTGGATCTTGAAGATTTTTCTTCGAGCAATACCCCTGCTCGCCGGTAGGGGGCATTGGTCAGCTCTGCTTGACGTCGTCTGTGCTGTTGTGACGTCCGTGTCACCTATATGGGCACCACCTCGGCGCACTGACGTCAGCTGCTTTTCACGACTTTCAGTGTGAGAAGAGCGGAGCCATGAAGTGGACTGACATTGGTGTGTTTCTGAACAACTGGGGCTCTGAAAGGGATCAGCCCTGACCCTAGAAACCTGTCCGCAGTGCGGGGAGAATGGGTGGGTCAGTAAGATTCGGTGGCTAGATCATGTCTTTACCAGAGAAGGCGTTACTGAAGGTGAGTAACTTGTCCTTCTGATAGAGACATCTAGCTACAGGTTCCTTACCTTTTAATAGATACCCAATCATTACTATCCCCGAAGGAGGGACTGTGGACAAGTTTAGACCAAGAAGTCCTGCAGGACCGAGCTGCTAAAAAGGCTGTCTTTGCGGGCTTGACTGTCCAGGCAGTAATGCTTGGTGAACGTGTGCAAGGATTCCCACGTTGCTGCCTGCCAAATGTCGAGGACTGCATCTCCACGTTGCAACGCATTGGTGGCAGCCTTAGCTCTTGTGGAATGAGCCCTTAAGCCTTCGGGAGGCTGCTGTTTGGCCATAGCGTAGCAAATTTTGATGCAGAGGACGACCCATTGCAAGATAGACCTCCTCTGCACCACACAACCTTTCTTTGTTCCAATGTATCCCACAAAGAGTTGGTCGTCCACTTGGAACTCTTTAGTGTGGTCAAGGTAGCATGACAACCCTCTTTTTGGGTCCAGATGGTGAAGTCTCTCCTCTTCTTTAGAGAGGTGCGGAGGAGCGGAGAAAGTGGGCAAGGTGGTAGATTGCCCCACATGGAATGGCGTTACCACTTTCAGGAGGAAAGAGGCCGTAGTCGAAGCACCAATTTATCAGGGAATATTGTCTGGTAAGGAGGCTTGGATGACAAAGCCTGCAATTCGCTCACCCTCATGGCAGAAGTGACTGCCACTAAAAAGACTGTTTTGATGGTAAGCAGCCAGAGGGGACAGTTGTGCATAGGCTCAAATGGAACACACATAAGGAAGATAAGAACCAAATTAAGGTCGCACTGAGGCATAATGAAAGGGGAAGGTCGGAACATATGTACAAGACAGACCTTTGAGGAATCTATTTACAGTCGGTGATTTAAATAATGAGGGTTGGTCTGGCAGCTTCAGGAAGGCAGACAGGGCTGAAAGGTAACCTTTGAGAGTGCCCAGTGCAGTGCCCTGCTGGGCAAGGGTCAGAATATAAAGCAAAACTTGAGATAGGGAAGTAGAAAGAGGATCAATAGACCTTTCTGTACAATATTTTACAAATTTGTTTCCCTGGGAGGCTTACACAGTCTTGGTGGAGGGCCGCCTAGCCGCCAAAATAACATTGCAAACTTCAGGAGGAATGTTTAATGCTGTCAACTGCCGCCGCTCAATTTCCATGCAAGAAGGCGTAGTGTTGACAAGTTCGGGTGGAGGACCCTTCTCTGCTGTTGCGACAGGAGATTCGCATGAAGGGGCAACCTGATCAGAGGATCGATGCTCAATTGGAGAAGCTCAGGATACCAGACTGTCAGTGCTCAGTCCAGAGCCACAAGAATGACTTGGGCCCAGTCACTCCTGATCTTCTTAAGCACTCTGGACAGAAGTAGTATGGGCAGAAAGCCGTATTGGAGGCCTGAGCTCCAGTCGAGATGAAAAGCTTCTTTGAGTGAGAACCGCCTTGGAAACTCCAGCGTGCAAAACTGTTGACGTTGCACGTTCTCGGAGAAGGCGAACAGATCTAACCAAGGCTCTCCCCACTGTTGAAAGAGATCTTGTGCCACCTCCGGATGGAAAGCCATTTGTGATGCGTTAGGCATCGACGGCTGCCTTTGCGCTGGTGTTCAGAGAACCTGCCAGTTGTTTAACCACCAGATATATGCCCTGATGTTCCATCCATATCCAGAGCCACAGGGCATCTTGACAAAGGGTCCATGACCCCACCCGCCCTGTTTGTTGCAATACCACATGGCAGTGATGTCCCTGAATACTGAAACCAGCTTTCCCTTGATTGAAGGAAGAATAGCTTGCAAGGCGGAACAAATTGCCCAGAGCTCCAGCAAGTTGATGAGGAGTCCGGATTCCACTGGAGACCAGAGTCCTCTGATCTCCACCTCTCCCAGATGGTCGCCCCATCCCCAGAGTGATGCTCTGTCACTACTGTGTGGTCTCGTTGGAGAAGGAGGAGGGGTCTGCCTCTGACCCAATCGTGGTTGGTCATCCATCACTGCAGGTCCTGTGCAGTTCCCTCCAAGATCTGGACCATGTCAGAGAGACTCCCCTGATGCTGGGCCCACTGGAACTTCAAGTCCCACTGCAGAGCCCGCATATGCAATCTGGCATGTGTCACTAGCAGGATGCAGGAGGCAGGAGGCCATGAGGCCCAGTACCCTCAGAGTCATTCTCACTGAAATCAAGCATAGAGGCTGAAGCATCAGTATCATAGCCTGGATATCCTGGACCCTTCATTCGGTAGGATAGACCCGAAACTGCACTGTGTCCAGAACAGCTCGCCGTAGTCTGGAGGTGGGAGACGACAGCCTGGAGTGAGCCCATCTTCAACAGCCAGTTGTTGAGATAGGGGAAGACTGGCACCCCTGATCTGCGCATATGAGCTGCGACCACCTCAGTGAACACCCGAGGGGTGCTGGTAAGACCAAAGGGGAGCACGATGAATTGAAAATGCTCGAGGCCTACCGTAAACCGCAGGTAGCGCTGATGTGCAGGCAGGGCGGGAATGAAAGAATAGGCATCCTGCAAGTCCAGTTCTACCGTCCAGTCTCCTGGGTTCAGGGCAGACAAGACCTGAGCTAGAGTGAGTATCTTGAACTTTTCCTATTTGAGGAAGTACTTGAAGCCTTGCAAATCTAGAATAGGAGTCCTTTTTGGGCCAGAAAGCAGCAGAAATAATAACCACAGCCTAGTTCTGGTACCGGAGCCCTCTCTATGGCTCCATTGCCCAAAAGAGTCAGGTGATCCTCTGTCAGCCGGTCGTATGTTGGAGGCATGAAGGCATGGAGGGGAGGGAGTAGCCCCTTTGGGCTATCTGAAGAACCCACCTGTCCAAAGTGATGTTCTGCCAGTGGTGGAGGGGATGACTGATCCTGCCACCAACTGGCCGCCCATGACTGGATGGGCCGAACTTGGAAGGTTTGGAGACTGAGGCTGCAGAGGTGTGGAGGTTTGGCCCGACCTCGGGCCACCTGACCCACAGAGTCGGAATGAGCTGCACACATGGCCCCGCAGAGGTTGCTGAACTTGCATGGTCTTGTGGCTAGGATATGGCTGGTATGGCTGAAAGGCCCTTCCATAGCCACGAAAGGGGTGAAAGGCAGCCGGGGGATGTGTGGCCACTGAGAGTCCCAAGGACTTGGCCATAGCCTTGAGTCCATAAAGCGCCTCAGAGCCATCTCTACCTTATATCCAAAGAAACGAGTGCCATCAAAGGGATGTCCATGGGAGAGATCTGGACATCCCCTCAAAAGTCAGAAGTCCTCAAACAGGCATGGGGTCGAACATCCACCACCAATGAAATCACTCCGCTCAGTGAGTCGGGCGTGTCAAGACCACAACGAATGGTGAACTTTGCTGCATCCCTCCTGTCTGATACTGCTTGGGAGAGTATGGCCCGGGCCTCCTCCAGGACCTGTGGTAGCACTTGTGTAACTGCTTTCCACAGGGAGTGGGGGTAATGGCCCAATAAGCATGCAGGGTTCACTGACCACAGTGCAAGGCTGGCAGAAGAAAAACATTTCTTACCCCAACTGTCCAGGCTCCTGGATTCCCTGTCTGGGGGTGCAGAAGGGAACGTGCCATGGGATGTAGAGGCTTGGACCACCAAGCTCTCGGGGGTAGGATGGTTGGTGACGAAATTTGGGTCGCCTGGTGCAGAGCGATGGTATATAAAGGAGCCCCTGGGCTGGGCTTGGACCAGGTTTCCAGTAGGACATCAGTTAAGTCCTTGTTGAAGGGCAGCAAGGGTTCCAAGGAGGAGACACCGGGTTGCAGGACCTCTGTCAGGATATTTATTGTGACCGTCATGTAAGGGAGCTGAAGGTCCAGGACCTCAGCTGCCCTTCGCACCACCATATGATGCTCCCTTCTCCATAGCCACGGTAGGGGGAGAAAGCAAGCTGGAATCTGGGGAGGTGTCCAGACCGCTGGCCTCACCGAGTTCCTTATATCAGTCCATTTCTTGGTAGGGCTGGTCTTGTAAAGGGTCCAGTGACCCCTCCCAGTCTTCTTCCATTTCTGGAAATTAAGAATCAGACTGAGGAAATGACCTAGGAGCTAAGGGTTCTGTCAGCACTGGTATCTGTGCAGGGAGGCGCCAATCCGGCTCTGGGTTGTCGGGGATTAAAATGGGGCTGGTGAGGGCCGGCAGCATCAGGAGTTTCGGTGTCGGGCCGGCACCGGGGAAGGTCACAATGGCATGACAGGCATCGGTCCAGATCCATCATGGGATCCATGGGGGTCATCAGTGCCTAAGCCACTGGCATGGAACCCGATGGAGCCCCCTCTGAGCTTCTGGGGCCTAAAGGTGCACCGGTAGGGTCATGCCGCCCAAATATGAGGCACGTGGTGTCATAAATTATTTAAGCTGGGCAAAAGGGTCTCCCCAGCTTCTGAAAAGGCGGGGAAGCGCTGAGCTGACCCAGGCATGGGTTCAGAAGAACGAGGCCTAGAACGCCGAGACTATTCCATCGGGCCGGCTGACGGATAGGGAGAGGTCGAAGCTGGCTTTGACTTTTTGTGTTTTTGTGCTTCTTTCCTGACTGACTCGATGACTTTGAGTGGGAGGGCAAAGACTTAGGACTTCCAGAGCGGTGCCTGGACCTTCCTCTTGACCTAGACCGTGAACGAGACCTCCGAGGAGAGCGATCTGGTGCTGAATGCTGGGCTGCAAGTAACTTTAGGAACGGCTCCCTCAAAGCTTTCAGAGGCATGGCAGCTGGAGTATGACTTCGAGTCGTAGTCACGCTCCAGGCACCAGAGTAAAACCAGGCGTGGGTTTGTCACCGACATGGTGCGGTGACAGGCGCTGCACAGTTTGAAACCTTAAGTCTCCTTAGACATGATGGAGCAACAACACACCAAAAAATGGGTTGACAAAACAGCGAAAAAAGCCTGTCAAAAAGTGACAGAGTCTAGCTCTCTTCACGGATGTGCGCTAGCTAGTGCAGAAAGAAAAGTACTGACATCAGCACACTGAGGTGGTGCCTATATAGGTGACGCAGGCGTCACAACAGTACAGACAACGCCAGCGACGTCACGTGGAGCTGACCAATGCCACCTACAGACGCACAGGAGTTTTGCTCGAAGAAAAATCTTCCAGACCCAGTCTTATGCCTGGGGAATTCAACGGTAGGGAATCTGCGGCTGTATGTCTCTATCAGATGCTTTTTTTTGCCTCTGCCACTACCCACCATGTTGCAGTAGGCACGTGTTGGAAAAAATAAAGGAGTAGGTTAAGTTCACCCTGACCCCCATGCCCATGTGGGGGTGGGATGTGGAGCCCAATAGGACCCTCTTCCAAACAAATAAAAATACATTATTTTTACTGTGGGATTTGTGAATCTGGATTTGAAAATCCTGGACCCTGTTGGGCCACAGAATTGGTGAATATAGCATAGAATTTGCAAATCCTATAACAAACAATTAAAAAAGTATTCCAGTGGCCACACATGGGGTTGGATTCCCGCAGCGGGATCTGCGCATGGCCTGTCCACAGTCCAGGTCCTTCGAACAACACCCTGATTCAGAGGCCAAAAGCCATGTGCAGCAGGGGTTGGCTGCCCGGGGAGGGTTGGACATGGGGTCTGACCTGCAGCAAACCTGGCCATGCATAGCAGGAGTTCATTGCCTGCAGAGTGTTGGGTGCTGGCCCTGTGGCAAACACCCACTGTGCATGCACTGTCGAAGGATGAGCGCTGTGAATGTTGGCCACCCATGAAGGGTTGGGCGCAAGGCCAGGCTGAAGGATAGGCCCCGGAGTGAACTCCCCACTGCGCACGGCTGACGGCGGAGTCAGTCATGGAGAGTTGAGTGCAAGGCCTGGCCAAAGGGCTGGAAGCCAGGCTCCGTGGCCAACTCCCCACTGCGCACGGCGAAAGGGGGGGGTCACACACGGAGCCGGGCATGGCCAGAGGGCTGGTGCCAAGTCCTGAAGCCAATCCCGCTGTTCACACCCAAAGGAGTAAGCTTGACTTATGGATTGTGAGAAGCATATATTAAAGTCACCATGGTAAAGCTTGCAGTGAGTTATGTTGTTATGCAGAACCTTACAGATTACTGTAGTCAGATGCCATAGGTTTGATTCTTTTAGAACAGTTATGACAGAGGAAGTGGGCATGATGTCTTTATTTTGAAATGCATGTAAAAGCCAATAGACTTTAAAGGTGAATTGTTATTAGACTGTAATCCTATAGCCAGGCATCTTGTTACATGGATTCTCATGGATAACCATAATAGGCAAGGTGTTTCGTGTTGGGCGCCCCTCTGACAAAGCCTGCGAGTAGAAGATTTGTGCTCCGAAGGTCATTGTCAGGCCCTCTTAGGAGAAAATATATATTGATAGCGGTAATTTTGTACAAATTTGTAATTTTATGATAGTATACCGGATGATTTACCTAGCGGCCAAGGGTTTAGGCTTTGGTAAACTCCTCTGACAAACTCTGGGGGGTAGAAGGTTTGCATTACCCTCTTAGAAAGGCATGACAGGTTCAGGTGTCTACCAGGCTCTTGTGATAAAACAAAATCATAAGAAATACATCCGTATACATGCCTACAGACACATAAATAGGGGTTTTTGGTTGGCCCTCTTCTGTCATAGGTATGTTGTGTCAATCACATTATGAGTCTGCCCAGGACAGCATGAGGCAAAAGGGAAGTGGGGCAGCCCACCTCAGCAATCGGCCTAAGTGTACACCTTTCTGAAATGATAGGAGTGGTGAGCTTTTGTTTTCCATCCGCTCCTTTTATCTGTCCCGCTTGTTTGGTTTTTAGAGCATCCTGCAACACCCGAGACAGTGCTGCATGTCCGCTTGCTTGCTACACATTTAATCTGCAGTACCCTCCATCCATTGTGGGCATTTCCAAAAAAACAGACGGCACTATTGGAATGTAATTGTCCATAGTGTAACACTAACTTACTGTTCCAAGATGGCCACATTTGGCTGGCCATCTTGAATTGGTACTGCAATGTTACACTGTGCATAATACTATTCCAAGATAGAGACCTAGTGCTATGTTTAATTTTGTTTTTTATTCCAAGCATAGTCCTGTCATGTTTAGTTGCAGCATGTTTTCTTTTTTCTACTTTTGTGCTTATAATTTACCTTGGCTCTGCTTGTTGAGTTTCTCTGTGTGTTTTATTGTGAAAGTGCAGGTAGGTGAATACAAGGGTGAGTCATCATTGGGTGGATGAATGAATGCATTACTGCAAGGATGAGTGACAGAGTGTTTGTATGATATCCGAAACTCATCAGTGATTGAGGAGGCACTTTTCATGTAGAAGACACACCTACTGCCATTGCCAATGCTTGTTTAGAAACGTGGAAGCAGTATTGTGTAAACCAGAAAACGGTCTACTACAAAAGCCTTCTTGCTGATTCCTGTAACAGAGTTTTATTCAATATGTTTGACTGTCAAATAGTGCAGGAGAGGTGGGAAGGCCTGCTCGGGGTAACCTCGTGAGACTGGTTGAGCAACATTACATGTGAGGGTTCACGAAGATTTTGAACATAAAATGAATGCGCCAAATCTGTGTCTCTCAGCTATTTTGTAGTCCTTCAAAACCTGTCACTTAACACCAATATTCAGTAAGTTTCTCGGTGCCTCCAGTGTTAGCCGATAATGACTTATGGCAAACAGATATAGAAGCCAAGATTAGGGCCCAGGACTTCTAGTGAAGCCACTGGCAGCTTACTCACCAGATGTCAGAGTCAGGGTAGCATGGACCGCTGCCTTGTTACACCATCAGCAAAGGCTGAGAAAATATATACATTAAACAATTACTTCTCTGTCTCTATTCCTTCGCATTTCTAATTCCACCAAGGGTGATACGCATATCTCCCCCCTGTGAGTGTTCCACTTCAACCATTTCCTGTCCCATTTCTTCGGGCACCCCCTGGCTATAAAAACTTCTTTCTCCGCTACCATACACCTGTCGAGTTCTTTCAGCCACACTGACACTGCAGGCGGTGACACTCCGCCCCACCCCCTCGCTATTTCCCTCTTGACTAGTGTGTATCCCAGCGTCACCAATCGTTCAGTTTCAGTCAGGTCTGTATCGTCTCATATATTAAGCAAACCCAGGCGGGGCGTCGGGCTTACCGTCTTCCCCAATGCGAACTGCATATGAGTTGTGGCCCTATCCCATAGATCCCGCACGAGCGGGCATTCCCACAGAATATGAGAAAAAGTAGCTGGCTGCCGGCAACCCTTCAGACATTGGTCGTCCTTCCTAGACCCTATTTTTGCCAGTGTTCTCCCCGTCAGATAGAAGTGATGTAGAATACGAAGCTGTATTAATCTGAATCTAAGTGTAATAGCTGCTTCCCTAGGCGACATAAGCGCCTGTCGCCAATCCTCCTCGTCGATCAGCCCAAGGTCCCTCTCCCATTGTTCCTTAAGCTTCCCAAAGGCATCAGGCAAATTATTACTAAGTTTTTTATAGGTCAAGGAGATCGCCTTGGACTGCAGCGGTCCATCCAACAAGCGATCCTCGAGAGGCGACGATTCCGGTATGTCCTCGCATTTTAAAAAGAGCAGCGTGCCCCACCGACAGAGGCAGCGACCTCCAATGCTTAACATCCGTACGCAGTCTAGCCAACGGGGGTGCCAAATTTTGCCTATAGAAGAGAGCCGTATCTGACGTAATAAAGACTCACAGGTATTTAAATCCATCCGCTGCAACCACCAGCATGTACTCTCTAGGGAGACGGGGGTCTGCCCATGCAACACATACAGCACGGATTTACCCTCGTTAATTGCGTACCCAGAGTACTTCCCGAAGTTCATAAAAATATTAAGAACTGTGTGAATCGACTTATATGGGGAGGCAAGATATAACAATATGTCATCGGCATAAAGAGATATTCTATCCTCACACTCCAGCGACCATCTAAAGCCCCGCACCATCACGTCGCTACGGATCCAGGCCGCCAGGGGCTCCAGCATAAGGGAAAACAGCATCTGGGACAGCGGGCAGACACTTGGATTTTTGAGTCCCTATGACTCCAGTCACTGTGTGGGTGACGGGCGAGGGAGGCCTCTCTTCCTGCGTGGGTGACGGAGATGGGCATGCCTCACTTCGAGGCCTCTCTCCTTGCGTGGGTGACAGGGATGGGCAGACCTCTCTTCATGGCCTCCTCTAGCTGCGTGGGTGATAGGGATGGGCAGGCCTCTCTTCATGGCCTCCTCTAGCTGCGTGGGTGATAGGGATGGGCAGGCCTCTCTTCCTGCGTGAGTGGAAGGGATATGCAGACCTCTCTTCCTGCGTGGGTGACCGGGATGGACAGGCCTCTCTCCGAGGCCTCTTTCTGCGTGGGTGACCGGGATGGACAGGCCTCTCTCCGTGGCCTCTTTCTGCATGGGTGACAGGGATGGGCAGGCCTCTCTTTGAGGCCTCTCCTTCTGTCTGCGTGGGTGACAGGGATGGGCAGGCCTCTCTTCCTGCGTGAGTGGAAGGGATATGCAGACCTCTCTTCCTGCGTGGGTGACCGGGATGGACAGGCCTCTCTCCGAGGCCTCTTTCTGCTTGGGTGACAGGGATGGGCAGGCCTCTCTTTCTGCATGGATGACAGGGCTGGGCAGGCCTCTCTTCAAGGCCTCTCTTTCTGCGTGGGTGACAGGGATGGGCAGGCCTCTCTCCGAGGCCTCTCTTCCTGCGTGGCTGGAAGGGATGACCAGGCCTTTCTTCGAGGCCTCTCTTCCTGCAGGGAGCAGCAGACGTTCCTTGTGCAGTTCTGAGTAATGACAGAGACAGAGCCTGCGTGGGTGACAAGGAGAGGTATTTTCCCTTGTGTAACACTGATGATTCCTGTGAGTAATGCAGGTTTTATGCACATTCTGTGAAGTAGCTGCGTGCACACTGCACACCGATGCCCCTGGCATTCGAGAGTCTGTGCCACTGTCACACCACCCAAGCCTGGTTCACTGAAATGTTGCACCAGGGTACAGGGACTCAAAGCCACGCAGGGTCCCGAAGGGCATCTCTTATCCTGCAAAGAGGGGCTCACTCTGGAGAGGCCTTTTCTCAGCACAAACACCCCTGTGCTGGTTTGCATTGTTTTGTGTCAAGGGGGCGTTCCTGGGGTGTCACTTGGGCAGATCAGGGCAAACAGCCATAGGTGCTGGAGAGGGCAGTCTGCTGAGGCAGCCGAACTGGAGACAGCATCATAAACTAACGCCTCCTTGAGGCCGGTGCTAAACTGTGAGTGACTGCGTTTCTGCACAATACCCATACACACATACAGTGGTGGATCCATCTATGCGTGCCTAGGCATAGGGCTTTGTAATGGAAGGGTGTGCTTCCAGTAGGTAGGCTATGCTAGGCAACGCATACTGTTCTGTGCGAGGCCGTGCGTCGCACAACGCAGCCTTTTACAGTGGTGGTGTCCTTTTATGCGTGCCTAGGCATAGGGCTTTGTAATGGAAGGGTATGCTTCCAGTAGGTAGGCTATGCTAGGCAGCGCATACTGTTCTGTGCGAGGCCGTGCGCCGCACAAGGCAGCATTTTACAGTGGTGGAGTCCTTCTATGCGTGCCTAGGCATAGGGCTTTGTACTGGGAGGGTATGCTACCTGTAGGTATGTCATGCAAGACAGTGCACACTGATCTGTGCAAGACTGTGCATCGCACAAGGCGGCCTTTTACAGTGGTGGGATACTTCTATGCATGCCTAAAGCATAGGACTTTGTGCTGGAAGGGTATGCTTCCAGTAAGAATGCTAGACAGTGCCCACTGATGTATGCGAGGCCTTGCGTCCCACAAGGCGGCCTTTTACAGTGGTGTGATCCTTCTATGCGTGCCTTGGCATAGGGCTTTATCAGACCCTCCAGGATTGTGCGATATTCTGCGAAATCGGCACTTTTGTAAAAATGCCGCGATTTTTACAAAAGTGCCCACAAAATTGAAGGAATGCGTCTGGAATAGATTATTATCATATGAAATACCACAAAAAGACCTGCACAGTTGCTCAAAGCTGCACGCATACAGAAACACCGTGAATTCATGATTGTCTCAACACAAAATCAACTTATTTTGACTTGTACTTAAGTGGTTGTCAATTTACTTACTTATATATCATCGCGCAACTTTCTCTGATGTGTCTGTAAAACTTACCTTTTGTCCCGAAGTTTTCTCCTGAATTTTGACCCTTTGTCCTGAATTTTGACACTTACCATCCTGAATTTGCATTCATGCCAGTTGGTCACCCTATCCCCAACCAATTAGATTTCTTTATATGCGGGGTCGATTATTATCTCAGTTCTCAATCAATCAATCAGGCAATTGTAAGCTCTACTCACCTGTGAGGATCTCAAGGCGCTGAGGGTGGGGGTCCGCAGACCTGTTTAGCTGAAGAGCCAGGTCTTGAGGGTCTTCCTGAAGGTGTTCAGGGAGGGGGCGCGTCTGATGTCTGCCGGTAGCTCGTTCCAGGTCTTGGCTGCAATGTGAGAGAAGGATCGTCCGCCTGCTCTGGCTCTGTGGATGCGCGGGTTTTCGGCCAGTGCGAGGTTGGAAGATCGGAGGTTTCTTTTGGGTACGTGGAAGTTGATTCTGTCGTTGAGGTATTTGGGTCCATTGTTGTGTAGGCTTTTGTAGGCGTGAGTGAGGATTTTGAAAGTGACTCTTTTCTTCACGGGGAGCCAGTGGAGATTTCGTAGGTGTTGGCTGATGTGTTCGTGTCGGGGTATGCCGAGGACGAGTCTGGAGGCGGTGTTCTATATTGTCTGGAGTTTGCGGAGTAGGGACTTGTTGATGCCGGCATAGAGTGCGTTTCCATAGTCCAGTCTGCTAGTGATGAGTGCGAGGGTGACTGTCTTCCTTGACTCAGGTGGGATCCACTTGAATGTCTTGCGGAGGGTGTTGAAGCAGCTGGAGGTGACGGCGTTGACCTGTCGGTACATGGCGAGTGATGAGTCGAGTACGATGCCAAGGTTCCTGGCGTGGTCTGAGGTTGTAGGTGGGCTTCCGAGGGCAGTCAGCCACCAGGTGCTGTCCCATGCAAAAGGGGTGGTACCGAGGACGAGGACTTCTGTCTTCTCGGCGTTGAGCTTTAGGCAGCTGTTGGTCATCCTGACTTCGAAGTCTTGCATTCCTTTCTGGAAGTTGAGTTTGGCAGTGGTGGGGTCTTTGGCGGATTTCGTGTTCCTAATCGCATCCCCTCGCATTACTGAATAAGTTCATACAGTGGCAGTCACTGTGTGTAATTATGGTTCGGGGGGGGGGGGGGCTCTTCAAATTCAGGATGCAAGGAAAGACTCTTCTTCCAGACGTGCTTAGAAGACATCTTTTCACCTTCAAGACACCAGGGCCCAGTGCCAGCTACTTGATTTTAAAGTGCATTGACCGACCTGAAGCTATACCACACCAGGTGACGAGCTGGCACCCTCTATTTGTCAGGTGGCCATGTGCCATGTGTTCCACCAGTGAGTCCTGGTTGTTCACCCAACAGCCTTGTGGGACTTTAAGTTTATTTTTAATACTGTGAGCAATGGCTCAATGGTGCTGGCTTCCACAGAGCTCTTTTCTGGACAGCTAGAATGCCTGCCGGTGTCAGACGCGACATGGGGCCGCCTGGCAATGGGGTCCCCAAGAGGCCGGTGTGACTGGTTCTACAGTGGGTTGCTGAGATGCTGCCACTGATAACCGGTTCTTGTGTGCACAGCAGCTGGGTCTCGTCACGTGGCAGGTGCACTCACCTGGACCCGGGAGTTTTGATTCCCTCCTTTCAGGCAACAGGCCTACACCCTGTTCTCGGGCGAGAGTAGACAGGAAGTGGGAAGCAGTGTTGGGCACCTGCGCATCCCCTCTCTTCTTGTTTCGGGACCCAGCAGGGATGCATTTAGGCTTGCAAGAGTGTCTCAGAGTCTCGCGGGCACGCCAATTTAGAAGTAGAGAGTTATGATTGTCTCTGGGATCTTTATTTCCTTCTGGTCATATCGCTCCTGCGGTAGTCAGAGTCCTGCAAGTTCTTTGATTGGCTGCCATCAACATGCAAAAAATGTTGCTGCCAGCCATTACAGGACTCCGGAACTTAGTATAGCAAACAAATATTCTCAGACACTTTAAGCATGCCGATTTGAAAGTGGAATACTCTGCTAAAACAGTTTCCATTGATTTAAGACTGAAAAGGAATGATTACAGTAAATAAAGTGCTGCAGCTAAATTTTAATTTTTGTGCCGATAAATTTGCAAATCTATGCCGCAATATCCTGGGGGGTCTGGTCAGGGGTAGTAGGAATGTATAAATACAATACCAGTGCATTGTTTCTACTTTGAGGACCTCTTCCTAAGAATATGGGCTCTGCTGCCACCTACCGGCCCACCTGAAAAAGTGCTAAAAAGTGAAATTGCTGCAAAGAATGGCTTTTACTGCGCATGGAAGTTAGGCATCGGCCAACCCCACGATTTTGTGAGTGAATTCCAAGTTACGATTGGATTTTTTCAAATGTATTTAGTTTTTGTGAAGAGTTTGTGACCCCGAGCAATGGTGCCAGAGCCCTTCTCATATTGAATGGATGGATAGATGTTTCAACAGAAACATTGTTCTAGTAATAACACAAGATATGCATGGATCACAGCGGTCATAGAACAAGGCATATGTGCACCCGATTCAGGCTGGAGGCTACCGATTTTTAAAATAAAAAATGTCTTTATTTTAGCTTGCTTTCCTTTCAAAGTATGTCAATAGGGAAAATAAAGTCCTCCGATCTTTCTTCAAATTCTCCCCCTTCCTCTTCACAAATGTTGGCAAGTACGACATTGCACCAGTTGCTTTTGCAGGGATGGTTAAACAGAGGCAGTTTAACTGGAGCATGCATTCAGCAAGAGTTTTTTAGGGGGCCTTTCAATCCTGAGAAAGAGGGAGCCATGTACCTATAAAGGGAGTCACAGAGTTTTGGGGCATTGCCAGAGAAGCCACGCTTTGCAGTAGATTGTTGAGCACTCAGGAAGATTGCAGTGTATGCCTGAGTTCTCTGCTTCTTACAGCTGGGGACAGTTTATTTTGGCCAGGTTTTTCGTGGTATTTTTATATTATGTCTTGTAAGTGATGCAGGCAGTGTTGTATGTTCTTCTTGCCTCATGGGTAGCTTGTTTAGTGATGCCTGGACTGGAGTGTTATGGTCAGATTTCCTATTCCTAGAAATGAAACAGGCAACAGAGTTCAGGGCTGGTTTGTGGGAGATATGTAGACGACAAAGCCCTTCTGTTTTCAGTTCTGTCATGATAGTTCAATCTGGGGGCTTCAGGTTTTTCCTGGTGTCGTCTGCACACAGGTGAAAGGAGGCGCAATGTTTCTGCAGACTTCACCAAGTGGTTCAACATAAAGGCGTAAACAAGTTGGGACCCAGCGCGCAGCCTCTCAACTCCCTGAAAAGCAAGGGGGTGAGTTTTAAAGTATTGTGTTCAATTCTCACGTGCTGGAATCTGTTCATGTGTGGGATCGGAAGCCATCCCACAACATTGTCCTCAAAGCCCTGCACAGCCAAGGTCCAGCATACATCAACCACCGCATGAACTTCCACCATCCCTCCAGAGACCTATGCTCCGCCTGTCTCTCTCGCTCACACCCCCGCATTTATTGCAGCAAAAGTGGAGGTCGCTCCTTCCACCTCACGGCAAAGTCCTGGAACGACCTCTCCCTTCACCTCCGAATCTCATCGTCTCTGCTTGAATTCAGCAAAGGACTCAAGACCTGGCTGTTCAATTGAACCCCGTTCCACCTCTGGGTTCAGAGTGTCTGGAGACCCTCACGGAGGATTAGCCGCGCTTTACAAATCCTGTCTGATGGAGTGATTGATTAAAAGATGGTTGAGTGAGACGGATATCGTACTCAGTTAGATCAAACACAGGGGGCAGGTCAAGCAACACTAGTGGACAGTGTTTTACCAAAATATTGAATTTCAAATATATTCCTGCCATAGCTTTACCATTCTTAACTCCAGATCGATGTACCTCGACCATATTGAAATGTGGTCAAAGAACGTTGTTGTGGAGTTACGAACAGTACATCTACCTTTAGCTTAACATACTGACCTTCATGATGGCGTGATAGTTGAGATTCACATTGCCCTTAGTAGCTAGGGGTTCCCTATTTTTGTGGAGTTGCAGGGAGTCAATTACAATGTTACTGTCATAATCCTCCAAATACTGGTGTTACGACGTGCTGTTTGTAAACAGGCGGACACGCTGAAGGGTTCACTTTCTGCGTTTCTGCGAGAGTAGGCATTGCGGAAAGTCAGGCACCCAGAAGTGGATGCCAAGGATGCCTGCTTGTCATGCTGACTCAGTGCTCCACTGGAGGTGGAGTGTTGCACAGCAAGCCCTAATGCTTCCCCTGTCTTTCATCGTTCCCTGGCTCATTTCCACTTGTGTGTCTGTGAGTCCTTGTTGTGGTTGGGTTGTCTTTCAGGGTTTCTAAGAAACTCACTATTCAGGGAACAAACTGATGCTTACCGCAAGTAGACCAGGAACTTTCCATTTCTGCTGGGTGCATATGTTTGCGATTGGCTGACGTGCTTGGAATTAGAGAAAGTTACAGCCCACGTCGCCCTGTAATGCTTCAGCCTGGCCTTGAAGGAAACAAGAGATTGCTGGGAGAGGTCTGAAGAGTCCATGGCTTTTTTGGGAGCTACCCTGGTAGTCATATTCTTTGAAATAAGTAAGTGATAATTACTGATGCAAAGAACAATATTTTCAAGACGCTTAGTTGAATGAACGTTCATTAATGTTGCTGTGATGATGTTTCGCGAGTCATTCAGATGCCTATATAGTGCCTAACAGTATCAGCCCGCACCCAGGTAAAATCCGATTAACATGAATGCTGGATTTGAAAAGGGATTGGTCATGTATTCACCTTAGCATGTGCATATAGATATGTTCTTTATCTTTTGAAGGGACACACCATTATCAACACCATTATCAAAAATCAGCATTGAGGGACTATTTGAATGAATCTCTTGTGACTCAGTGTTTGCGAATTAGCACATTCAGAGTTTGGAAGACAAGAAGCAGCATGTTTATTCGATACTTAAATGGTTCCTTCTTATTAGGACAGATCCATTGACAGCATCTTGAGCTGGTGGGTTTGGCTCCAGGACCCATCGCTCTCTTGTTTCCCTTTCTCCCACAGGTATCCTCATACTTCATTATGATGATGTCATTGGTGGATGTGTGGTTACACTGTGTAAGGAGAAAGAAACAGGCTTCAGAGTTGGGAGTCCATACCAGCCATTCTGGATTAATGTACAGGTCCGTAGTAATTCAGTTCTTGATCTGATGCCCACGCATACAACAGAACCCGACCAGGCGGACGAGCGTTCTCTAACACGGCTCCTAAGGCGTGGAACGACCGTCCTCTCCACATCAGAACCTCCTCCTCTCTTCTTGAATTCCACAGGACGGTGAAGACCTGGTTTTTCAATTAACCAACCAACCATAGACAGGCCTAGGCACACACACCCACCCAGTGCAAGGACAGTGGCGTAACGAAACTTGAGGGCCCTCCCCGGCCCACCACCTGTCACTTTTGCTGAGGAGGGCTGCTGAAGCCCAGGCCCCCGCACGGCGGGGCTGAGAGCGCTTTTGTTACACCACTGCGCCAGGATCCCCTCGCGGGTGATAGTGCGCTTTACAAATACACATATCATAACACAACATAACATAACAGTTGAGGCTTGTTTTTGTGCTAAATACAGCTCTATCATTGGATTAAAAAGGTCCTATAAGTTGGTTGTTATTGACATGCGAATCAAGTTGAAGTGTCACACATTTGTCAAATAAGTTTGCAAAGTATTGGTTGTGTCACCATCAAACTTTTGTATTAGAGGCCTGACAAGGCAGATTTTCAGACGGTTAGGTGCAATGTTACTGTGAATTTATAAGGACCTCTCCTGAGCCCGGGACTAGACTAACAAAGAGGGCGAGCTTGCTGCCTGCAGGGACAACAAGGGAATTCAGCACACACAACTAGAAAGACAACAGAAATCCATACAATAAACAATTGGAAGGCAATAGGAAAGTAGAAAGCAGAACAAACAACAAACTAACATAAGTGATGGTTTGTATGCTCTGTAGAAAATGATCTGTCTACATCGGAAAAAGATCTGATACTAAGGCGAGGTGAAGCTAGTCCTGGAAGACCAGCAGCAGCTTTTATAGAAGAAGGGCACGGCGCGTCTACACAAGAGGCACCGAACCTCAGAACTCACTGGCACCCTCTGGTAACAATAACTACGCTTTCAAAATAATTCCAAGAGAGGACAATGGGAACAGAGCACAAGGGAATGAACACAGAAACTGGTCTCAGGAAAAAGAAAGGACCGGATTCTAAGAAACAAGAACAGGACTGGACTGAAAGTATGCAGATCAAGGAACACCAAGTACAGGCAGGGGCGGCTGGTGACATTTGAAAGTGGTGAGGCGTAAAATGATTGGTATACTGCACCATTGCGAGCGAGCGTAGCGAGCGAGCCTGAACCACCATAAGAGGGGGTTCGTTGCGATTCTCTTCCTGTGAAAATTTTGAAAAAAGAGAAGAAAAATGGTGCATTTTCAAGCAAATTTGAGAAAGCAGGAAGGTTAATAAAGCAATTGTGAAAGTGCCTCTGTGAACTGTCACTTTTCTCTTTACCTATCTCTCTCCCAGAATTCACCACCGTCACCTGTAAGTGGCTGCAAGCTGCTCTATCGGCGTCACTCTCTTGTAGTGACACTCTCACTTTCCCATCATCTAAGTATCCCTTCCTACCTTATCTCTTTCGCTATCTCAGCATCTCCCCTCCTCTGTCACTGGCTGGGTGCTGCTGACACTGCCCGGTGACTGTCTCTTGCTGCCCCTTCCATTGTCTCACAACCCCTCATGCTCTCCTCTCTCTATCTTGCTTCCTCTTTCTATCTTGCTATCTCTTCCTATCTTGTTGTTGTCACATCCATCTTGCTTGCTATCCCTCCCTACATCTCAGTATCCCTTCCTCCCTCGTCTCTTTCTCTGTCTCCGCACCTCCATTGCCACGTCATAACTATCTCTAGACTCTACTATAGCGCCTAATATGTACCGGTGATTGCAGGTGGTGGGCACTTAGCGCTGCCACTCTTTTAAGGTCCGGCGTCCGGTCCGGGGCGTATTTCTCATCATCGGCCTTCACCCCCAGAGCAAGAGAGAAAAGTCAGTTTACCGGGGAATAGAAAGAGAAGGAAACAGTGACATAAGGAAACGTGTGTGCAGAAAGGAACGTGTGAGAGTAACGGAGCTGACCTAATGCCCATTGCTTTTATCATTACAAAACAAAAGCAGAATGGTTTCAAAAGACCACGTTTGTGAATACAGAGCCGCAGTATGCATTTTGTTTTCCAATGCACGCACCCAACAAGCAGGTATTTCAGTACCTCCAGGAATAGTGTGCTTTCCCACCCAGGGAAAACATGGTTGTTCAAAGAGCGAGGAGGCGACAAAAGAAGGGCTTCACTGGCAAACACTGTAATGTGGCACTAATGTGTTTAGGTGTGAATAAATCAATATGGCCACTTTGCTTTAGTTAGCTAGTTATTTTTCATATTTTGAATGTTTTATTTCTCTCTACCCTGAGGCTGCACTTAGAAATTGAAAAATGTCAGTACGTTTCCAGAAAGTGTTTTTCTCTTTTGGATCCATTTCACAAGGAAGCAAATAAACGAAAGGAGGAAAGAGAAGGTAATACCTGTTTCAGTGTTTCTTGAAGTCTCCGACCGGTTTTTACTACATGCGGAGGAGCGAGACAGAGAGGGAAGAGGGGGAACAAAGGAGGGGGGAGGCAGCTGCCAGCAGCGGGAGAACTGGACTTAAGCAGTGACTTACGACAGAGCACATCTCACAATCGGTTGAACATCATGAACTATCTATCTATAGCGCCTAGTGAGACCTAATGCCCATTGCTTATATCATTAAAAAACGAAAGCAGAATGGTTTAACCCCTTCGGTGCTCATGACGGAATGGTTCCGTCATGACCCACGGTTGAGCTGTGCTCATGACGGAACCATTCCGTCATGACCACGCCCGCGCAAGATTCCGTCAGCACAGCGGCGGAATCTGCGCAGCATCGAAGGGGTTAAAAAGACTACCTTTGTGAATACAGAGCCGCGCGCGCAGTATGCATTTTATTTTCCAATGCACGCAAATACATTCTTCAAAGAGCGAGGAGGCAGTCGGGAGGGGGGGTCGCGCGGGGGTGGGGGGCCGAGGGAGAATAAAATTAAAATTAAAACGAAAACTTACCTGACCGCCTCTGCTCCTGGTCCGCGTTGGCGCCTCTGCCCTCTTCAAACAGGAACAGCAGGTCAGCACTGGAGTGGCAACCCCTCAGCCAATCCTGGCACTGCTGCAGTGCCAGGATTGGCTGAAGGTACAGCTTACGCTTCGCCCGCCGCCTGCCCATTAGGAGACCGAGGGGCTCCTAATGGGCATGCGCAAGGCAGTGAAAACACAAGTGCGCATGACTGGGCACGGGCTAAAAATTAGCTCACCATGCCCACTCATGCGCACTTGTGCTGCAGTGCTGCCTGTCCCTGGCTTGTCTGACAATGCATGTCAGTCAACATGACGCCGGACCGCCCACGGTCCGACGTCATGCTGACTGACATGCATTGTCAGTTCTCCCCACCCTCGGCGTCTCTGAACTTAAGTAAATTAAGTTCAGAGACGCCGAGGGAGCTGTGGGCGGGGGCGGGGGAACAACGCCTCAACGCCCCCAATGGACGCACCACCACTGAGTACAGGGCAAGGAATCTGCACACAAACAAGGACAGGGGTGGGAGGATGCAGACTAACTAAGGAACACTGGAATACAAGACTAGGGGGCATATGTATCAAACGATTTTGTATTCGCAAACGCTGCGAATTGCAAAAAAACAGCCTTTGCGAATACAAAATCACAAAATGAGATGTATGAGGTATTTCAGCCTCGCAATCTTAAGGAATCGCTAATTTTGCGATTTCTTAAGTTTGCGTAAGCATTTAAGAAATCGCAAATTGCGATTTCCTAAATGCAATGTAACACGCACCCAAGTTGTGCGATTTCTCCTTAAGAAATCGCAAATTACCACCAACTTCAAGTTGGTGGTAATTTGCGATTTCTTTGAAATATGCACTTTTTTGCATATTTCAAAGTGCCATGTGGCGCACATACATGCCCTTAGGGCATGTATGTGCGCCATATGTGCACACATGCTGATTTCAGGGGTGCATCAGGGTGTCATCATGACACCCTTGCACCTTCGAAAATATTCTCAATTTGCGATTAGCAAATAGCAATTCGCAAATTGAGAAGGACTTCCCATTCATTGCTATGGGCCTCCTGGCCCATAGGAATGAATGGGAAGGTATTCCTTAATTACGATTTCGCAATTTGCTAATCGCAATTAAGGAATTTTAAGAATTCGCAAAATTTGTGCGAATTTTTAGATACATCCCGTTTTGCAATTCTCAAATAGCGATTCTCAAAAAATCGCTATTTGAGAATCGCAAATGGAGATGTTGATACATATGCCCCCCTGGAAGAACTAGTAATACTGGAATACAACAAAGTCAGAGGGGATGTAACAAAAAAGGAAAAGAACAGAGATGCTAGAGTAGCAAAACAGGTACTGGGAAAACAAATAATGAAGAATGCCCAAATCACTCAGAAACTAGGAGCAAGCCTTAAAGCAAAGCGGCAAGACAGCACTGGTTTGTGCAGTCTCAGCAGTAAAGGTGAGCACTGAGCTCACAGGGCAGAAATATCTGGATGTTGGTGAGGGGAGCACAGGTGCACGTAGAGAGCCAGGTGTGAGTAATTGGCCCGCTGCTGGGGATCAGGGGTCCCCCAATAGAGAGAAGGCTGTACTGAGGCGTGGAGAGCGAGAGGCTAGGAAAGTGAGCAGACACAGGAAGGAACAGAACAGAAACCGAGTGCGAGCAGAGCTCTGAGAGAAGAGTCCACAGAGCACGTATGTGTTGGGCAGTATATCTGTAGGAACCCGGAAGTGAAGTTCAACTTCCAGGGTGTGACCTAGAAGAGGGTTGGCAACAGATGGAACTCCATGGACGATAATTAAGGCTTCCTGTTTTCCGTTTGTGCTTATTTTTACAGATAAATACAGACAGAAAACCATTTATTTTCCTGTCTGTATTTATTTTTAAATGTTTATAAAAATGGAAATCAGGTTGCTTTTTGAGTGATTCTAAATGCTATCAGTTATGACTGCCAGGCCAATAGGGGTGTGAAAGTTAAGGGTGTGAAAAAAAAAGAATTTGTAGTAATGAGGCTTAAACAGGAGCTGCTTTGCAGAAGGCTGACACTAAAATGTGCATGTTTTCATGTAAGTATATATATATTTCATCTATGGGTGTTCATATCATTGGAACCTGTTTGGCATTCTTTTTAAAAGTGTGCATTTATCTGGTAAGTAAACGTGGAAATATACCAGTTTCAGTTTCATTTTTTCACAACACCAAAATAAATGTGGAAACATACAGATAAAGTTAGCAAAAAACAGAAATTTGGGTAAGTACAGACGGAAATATAAAAACAAAATACCATAAATCCGGGAGCCTACCCATAATGCAATGGGACGGTGGAGTAGGGATAGGACTTGAGTGTGATGAGGACCAATGTGCGTAAGGCGCCTCGAGAGTTCTTTGATATGAACCGGTGTAAAAGCGGGATCCCACAGGGCCCTTGCGAGCGCCACCTGAGGGCAGGGTGGCAGAATCCTGGCACGAGGTGAGCAGTGATTCAGTTTATTCTGATAGGTGTAAGTTTTGTCTGTGTTTCTTGGCCATGGATGGGGAGATGCTGCCATCAGAGTGTTGGGACGGCCATGTCTCAGTGATGCCTTCTACAATGCTCTAACGAGTGATGGGCTCAAAAGTGAGTGTTTCTGAAAGTGAAAGTTGCCAGACTTTCATCAGTGATGGGATGAGTCTCAGTCATTTATCTTATTTTAATTTATTTATTTTTAAAGTTTTATATAGCGGGAAGAAAACCCATGAGGGTATCAGAGCGCTTTACAGGTGAGTGAAAAAGAGAGGAGGCTTATACATCAGACAACAGGGTGGTCAGAAGTACAAGGGGAGGAAATCTCTACGCCGGCATGACATACATAATCATAAACAGTCTAAGCAAATAATAGGGTGAGAGACATGAATCAGAGCATTGGCATTGAAGAACTAAATGATGAAACCCTTTCCCTGTGCCGGGGACCCAGAGTGCTGAGTCAGGCTGGGGTCATGTGGAAAGGCATTCAGATTATCAGCCATGGAACATGTTGATGCTTTTTTCCCCACATTGTACATGAAAACCAGAGATGAAAAAGTTGCCGTGGGATAAGCAACTTGGTTGACCATGAATTCAGTAAGACCATTCGTGAAGGCGCTACATTTCCCCAATGTGTGTTAAATAATATTAATTCTGATCGGTGTGACCTTCTTGGTGGTGATGGTGATGGTGAGGTGCTCGAAGAAGAAGGATTGACTTTTCATTGGTAAATAGTTCGTGTTCGTCATAGAAGAGTGCAACTACCACCTACCACCTTTCTTGGTCTATCCTCATGGAGGATGCAGCTTCCTTCCTGCAGAGTGTGAATTGTAGGTGAGAGCGAGCGGCTCAAAAAGGCTCCTAGGAGAGTCCTGTCCTTCCTACCCGTTCCTCACAAAGTCATAGCAGGGACTGCCTTCGTACAGGCCAGACTCGATTACAGCGAGCAGTGCACCTGGGTATCCCTATGGCCTTCATTACCAGCCTCCAGAAACTACAGAACACCCTGGTTAGCGACATCTATCAGCTAAAGAGAATTGACTCTAATATCTCTTACCGGCATTGTCTGCGCTGGCTCCCTATAGGTAAAAGATTCCAATTTAAATCAGCCCGTATCATGTATAAGACATTTGCCGACAGAGCCCCTGTGGCCCTACTCCAGAAATTCAAGTAATACCAGCCAGGTTGTACACTGAGTTCCAGCAAAGAGTTTTCAAACTCTCTCACTGGGGCAGCCGCGCCTTCCGTACACAAGGAGCCAAAGTGTGAAACTCTATCCCACTTGCAATCTGGGCCATTTCGCACTTACTACAATTTAGAAAAACCCTAAAAACCTGGTTCATTGTCCGGTAACCTCCCCTCCCTCCCAGGCTCCTGCAAGTGAAAGGAGCGCTAGAAGACTCCATTGGTCTATTGGTGTTCTAGATAAGACCTGCCTCTTGTGCTGCAAGGTTAAGACTGCAGCAGTGTCAGCGACTACAGAGCTGTAGTTTATTAGAGCGCAGCATAGATGAGTAGGAACGCTGTGACGTGACTGCGGCAGGCAGATCTCGGACGGATCTTGCACCATCTGACCCTTTGAATTGATTGGATCTGTAGCGTCCCTTCAGGATGGTGGTAAGTTTGTAGGTTTCACTTTTGCGATAATGAGAGCTACCTGTACTACCTGGGAGTGAGAGAGACAGTTCTTGTCTCAGTAATGCTTTTTGTTGGGAGTCAGTTTGTGTGAGGCAGGTATAGGACAAGAGGGTGGGCTCAGATGGACTGTTTCTGAGAGTTGAGTGTGTCTTCTGTTAGTGTTGGGTTTAGCACCAGAAGTGAGTTGTAAGCTGCATTGGTTCGGGTGCTTGCTCATTGTATTTAGTGCCGACTCAAGGGAGATAAAAGTACTGCAAAGGATGCTGATATTGGCTCCAAGTGTTTCTCTGATCTGCAGGATCAAATCATGGAACTTCTCACAAGTCCTGGGATCATCGTCTATGAGTGGGCTGGGGCGCCAGATGTTGGTCTCAGTGTGCGTGGCATGAGAACGTCCTGGCTCATCTTAGTGATTGCAGAGGGTGTGAATGGTCTCATCTCGAAAAGGGGTGGTCACGGGGATTGTTAGGAGATGTATAAGAATGACCTGAGACATTGCTGGTGGGGAGTGACCAGAGATGATCTGGAGGAACCTAGGGAAGCACTTTAGGGAAGAAGATTTACTCTTGTCAAAGACAGGAGAAGGTATTTATCCGGGAATGGAGTGGTGACATCCTCAGTGTAGTGAAGGGGTTTCTCTGCAGTGAAAAATATTTTCCTCATGGGGAAAAAAAGCAAATGTTTGAAGTGCAAATGCATTTTTGCCAAGGAGTGGCACATGCCTAAATCTATAGCTGCTGCATTGAAATGTGCTAGGACTCCCGGGAAAATGCCACGGAGATTACTTCCTAGGTGTACACCTGGAAGTTTGGGAGAATTCCCCCCCAAAATGTACTCTGAAAAAAAGAGTAGGTCTACAGGTATAAATTCATGATTTTATCTAAGAATATAAGTATACGTAACAAGGACAACCCTATATGCCCACGGGACGAAGTTCAATATTTGTTCACAAAACAATCCAATGTGAGACTCATTTAGAACCGGAAACCTCGTTTATACGTTAGGGATTGACCCAGTGCTTAATTTGTAAAACAATAAGTGCCGGCGCTCTTGAGAAGAGGCCACTACAGCTTGCACCGCACATTGTCCCTGCCATGCTGCTGATGATAGAAACAACACAACTACTAACCATCACACTTCTACATGTGTGACAATTCAGACTCTTTCAGGCCTCCAAAGCTATAAGAATGGCTTGTGCGGCAAGTAATGGTCATTTTTAATGTATATTGAATTCATATTTACCTGTTATTGTGGTCATCACTAAATTAGCCAGACAGCGCCACCTTGTGGCAGACTGTCACAAGCGCTGGTGTTGACAATTAAGTGCCAGTGCTGAGCACCCTAAACCACAGGCTCAAATTCGGCACCGGATCCACAACCTATTCAACCTAATTAATTTCAAACAATAATAAATACATTTAGATATAAGTATGGGAAAACCATAGTTACAGTAAAAATTGCATTAAGCCAATTAATGTGCTGAGAAAAGTGACAGTAGTGAATTTGTCAATGTACCTCCAAACAATGGCTTCAAGCATCCGCACTATTTCTGCCTTTCCTAGCGGCACTTGCAGAATAGCGGCGTGGCGGAGAGCTGAGTCCTCTCTCTCGCTCTCTCTCTCTCTCTCTCTTTCACTCTGAATCTGTGGAGCGGGCACGAGCCAAGGCTATATATGATATTGGCAGCTTACGAAGAGCATATCACAGACAATGGATATATTAGACATTCATTGCGAATGATTCCATCACATTCAAGGTGGTGTTGTAGTTGGATGACTACTTCCTGAGGAGATCCCTTAAATTGATTGGGATCGAAACGTCGACACCCCCACCCCCACCACCCTCCATTTGGTTGGCAAACTTAAGTAATAGGATGGGCCTGTGAATTTGTCCAAGTACCCAGTCTTTCAATTAATTTAAATAATATATGCAACCAGTGGGTATTGTTCCATGTTTTATATTGTACATTTTGTAAACATATTCATTTTTTGAGCAGTATGTTGTCTGCACTATATTCACAACTGCCACTTTTCTCTGCACATGAATTGGCATAGTGCAATTTTTATAGCAACTAGGGCTGTCCCGTGCTTGTTGTTAAACCTATTTATTATTGTTTAAAATTAATTTTGTTGAATAGGTTGTGGATCCCTCTAAAGCATGTACAAGGTTTCCAGTTCTAAATGAGCCCCACGTGACGTTATTTTGTGAACTTTTATTTAAGAAAATGGCACTGTGCTTAGATTTATATCACTAGTAATTATTGGTGATGGAAGTGATAAAGTGAGCACTCTTAAAACCATCTTTCAGTGTCTGTTGTGCTAAGCATCACTGAAGGCAGAGGCTTAGAGTTGCATCCTCCCAGGGTTGTGTTGCACAGATGGGGCCGAATATGTAGGTGGCTCTGGAAAGTTAGCAGAGTCTGTGACCCTTACTGTACTAAGCATCAGTGATGGAAGAGGCTTAGAGTTGCATCCTCCCAGGGTTGTGTTGCACAGATGGGGCCGAATATGTAGGTGGCTCTGGAAAGTTAGCAGAGTCTGCGACCCATACTGTACTAAGCATCAGTGATGGAAGAGGCTTAGAGTTGCATCCTCCCAGGGTTGTGTTGCACGGATGGGGCCGTAGATGTAGGTGGCTCTGGAAAGTTAGCGGAGTCTGCGACCCATACTGTACTAAGCATCAGTGATGGAAGAGGCTTAGAGTTGCATCCTCCCAGGTTTGCGTTGCAAGGATGGGACCATGGATGTTGGCAGCTCTAAAATGTTAGCAGAGTCTGCGACCCATGCTGTGCTAAGAATCGCTGATGGAAGAGGCTTAGAGTTGCATCCTCCCAGGATTGTGTTGCAAGGATGGGACCGTAGATGTAGAGGGCTCTAGAAATTTAGCAGAGTCTGCAAACCATGCTGTGCTAAGCCTCACTGATGGAAGAGACTTAGAGTTCCATCCTCCCAGGGTTGTGTTACAAGGATGGGACCGTAGATGTAGGTGGCTCTGGAAAATTAGCAGAGTCTGCGACCCGTGCTGTGCTAAGCACTACTGATGGAAGAGACTTAGAGTTGCATCCTCCCATGTTTGCGTTGCAAGGATGGGACCGTGGATGTTGGCAGCTCTGGAAAGTTAGTGGAGTCTGCGACCCATGCTTTGCTAAGCATCACTGATGCAAGAGGCTTAGAGTTGCATCCTCCCAGGTTTGCGTTGCAAGGATGGGACCGTGGATGTTGGCAGCTCTGGAAAGTTAGCAGAGTCTGAGACCCATGCTGTGCTAAGCATCACTGATGGAAGAGGCTTAGAGTTGCATCCTCCCAGGGTTGTGTTGCAAGAATGGGACCGTAGATGTAGGGGGCTCTAGAAAGTTAGCAGAGTCTGCAACCCATGCTGTGCTAAGCATCACTGATGGAAGAGGCTTAGAGTTCCATCCTCCCAGGGTTGTGTTGCAAGGATGGGACCGTAGATGTAGGTGGCTCTGGAAAATTAGCAGAGTCTGCGACCCGTGCTGTGCTAAGCACTACGGATGGAAGAGACTTAGAGTTGCATCCTCCCAGGGTTGTGTTGCAAGGATGGGACCGTAGATGTAGGTGGCTCTGGAAAGTTAGCAGAGTCTGTGACCCTTGCTGTGCTAAGCATCACTGAAGGAAGAGGCTTAGAGTTGCATCCTCCCAGGTTTGCGTTGTAAGGATGGGACCGTAGTTGTTGGCGGCTCTGGAAAGTTAGCAGAGTCTGAGGCCCGTGCTGTGCTAAGCATCACTGATGGAAGAGGCTAAGAGTTGCATCCTCCCAGGGTTGTGTTGCAAGGATGCGGCCGTAGATGTAGGCGGCTCCGGATAGTTAGTGGAGTCTGTGACATATGCTTTGTTTAAGTAGGGCTGGCATTGTGTACAGTACATGGTGTTGTTGTCTGGACAATAAAGCCACTTTAAAGAAAGCAGCCAGTGGTGCCTACTTTAAGGTGCCAAATACGATTTTGGTGCCAAATATGGTGCTTGCCCCTCAGGGTTGAAGGCTTAAGTTTTATAAGATATGACACAAGAGAAGAGATGTGAAGTATTGTATCATTAGTGGGTAAGTAAGGTCATGCTTAGTAGCAGATAAGGGGCGACTGTTCTAGTTTGAATGCGCTGGACGAGGCCGGGCATAAGAGAGGCTTGGATGCAAAGTAGGCGTTGACCTGGACTTATGATTGCAGAGATTCTGAATCCACAGGAACACATGTTGTTTATGGCAGAGGCATCCACTTTGCCTAATGCATGTACTACTTCAGGCGATGTTAAAAAGTGGGGTATATGCCTCACAGATGGTTCTGTGAGATAGGCCCAGGTCAGAACAAGATAAATGCCCACCTTAAGATCCTACCACAGAAGAGGTTTGTGATTGTGGCAAATAAAGACAACTCATTTGTAAACCCCCAGATTCAAGAACAAACAAACCGTCAAAAACTCCCTCTTTGGGTCCACCCCAGGCATATGGATCTCTGTCCTGCCCACACCTCACCTAGGGGCATATGTATGAAGCCCATTTCCCGTTCGCAAATGGGCCGATTCTCAGAATCGGCCCGTTTGCGAATGGGAAAAAGCCTTTTGGGATGTATCATCCCAAAAGGCCCTTGCAAAATACGGAATCGCAAAATTAGCGATTCCTTATTTTGCGAAAGCATTTAAGGAATCGCAAATTGCGATTCCTTAAGTGCGATGTAAAAAGCACCCAAGTTGTGCGATTTCTCCTTAAGAAATCGCAAATTACCACCAACTTCAAGTTGGTGGTAATTTGCGATTTTTTTGAAAAATGCACTTTTTTGTATTTTTCAAAGTCCCACATGTGACGCACATACATGCCCCTAGGGCATGTATGTGTGCCACATGTGCACACATGCACATTTCAGGGGTACAACAGGGTGTCCTATTGACACCCTGGCACCCTTGAAATTGCATTCTCAATTTGCCAATCTCTAATTGAGAATGTCTTCCCATTCATTCCTATGGGCCTCTGGGCCCATAGGAATGAGTGGGGAGGTATTCCTTAATTGCGAATCGCAATTTGCGATTTGCAATTAAGGAATATGTAGGATTCCCAAAATGATTTGCAAATCCTACATACATAGCGTTCTGGGATTCTCAAATAGCGATTCTCTAAAAATCGCTATTTTAGAATCGCAAACGTATCCTTTGATACATCTGCCCCTTAGTGCCTTTCCTGTTTTTGTAATCAAGTAAAGACCTTTACATCTTTACTCTTTCAGCTGATGCCTGAGAATGACTCATGATTGTGGCCAGTGAACTCTGCACTTTACTTCGCTCATGCGCTCAGTGTTATTTTAAGGATTTTTGGGGCCGTAGGCAACAATATATTTGATGCCAAACAATATTGAATTATACTTTCAGAAATGAGTGGGGGGGGGGGGCTCATACAAAAACAGCTGAAATACTTCTTGCCCGGGGTCTCAAAAATCCTTAGACTGACACTGCACAGAGAGAGGAAGTGTGAGAGGTACAGGTAGGCAGGAGAGGAAGTGTGTGTGAGAAAAGGCAATAGACAGAGGTGAGTAAAAGAGAGAAACACCTCTTTCTCGGAGTGGGGGCTTGGAAGGTGGGGGCCTGGGCAATTGCCCACTCTGCCCATGCCTTAAAACATCTCTGCATGTGCTATGTATGACCCCATTTCCATGGTCCCACTATGCAACTGCCTCAATTCTCGTCTTACTCTTGGCTCCACAGCGTGGGCGTGGCCCTCTCTCGGATAACGCTGATTGGCTGACTGACCCTGTAAAGTCACACTATTGTCAGGGTGACAGGAATTATGCGATTGTGTCCTGGCGATTTTCACATAATTATAGATGTGCCACATTTGCCACCTAATAATTCTTCATCTGCATAATTTGCAGATTTTAACAAAAGTAAATTTATTTTTTTGCCCAAATGGTTCAAAAGTTTCTAAAAATGCAGCAGAACGTGTTGCTGTGCACTGAAAGGCCCTTTTCAAAGCTGGACTTGTCACCTTTCTGTTGCTTATTGCTATATTTAGGTATTAAAATGGTACTATTGAGGTACAACCAATGCCCAGACAGTGTTACCAAGTTTAAAAATGAGGAAAGGAAGGAATACTACTAAAAAGAAAGTGCAGCATCATGCTTTATAATTTGCTGTTTCTTGCCACATGCTTTACTCAACCCTGCCGCATAATTTGGCCCTCACCTTCCGCATAATTCCAGTGGCCCTGACTATTGTACACAACTGCTGGAGGCCTCAGCCCAGTTATTGTCCCTTCATCAGCATCTGATTCATATTCACATTTTGAGATACTTTGCTGTTTGCGCTGCTTCTCCGATACCTCCTGTAATTTAGTCTAGCCTGTTTTTCTAGCATTCAGCGACCCTGCACATCCTTAGGTGTGATATGTCTGGCTCACTGGACCTTATCATTAATAACTTGTTTTCTTACCACTCCTGGGCATTTCTAAGCGCTGTAAATAATAGGTATTTATTTTAATCACTCCATACGGGGGTGATTCCAGCGCTGTATAAACCCTCCATTCATTCATTCGTTCATTCATTCAAATTACCAACCTCGGAAGGATGGAGGGCAGAGTCGGCTTTGGCAGGATACAAACTTGTGGCTCTCCGATCACTGCCTTTTTCTAGGGCATTCCTTCATGCATGCAGTTTACTCCTAACTCCCTGTGCAGAGCTGCACGGGTTCTCTTATTGCAGACCTGTGCATTCGACCTATCTGTCTTGTTGCACGCTGTAGTGCACGTTTCAGTTTGCATTTGTACTCCTCTAGCTACGTACAACCCTCTGGCTCTCATGAAGGCCTACTTTGGGCCTAACAGATTACGACAGGTAATCAAAAAATAAAATCCACCTTTAAGAATTTGAGCGCTGGCGATGAAGTCCGTCCTACGTCTTCATAAACATTCGAAAGTCTGACTTCAGCTTAACGCTTGCCCTGCAAAAACTCCTCTTCTAAGGTATCAGGCCCTTACTCGGGGGGCGTGGCTTCCATTGGTGCAGCAGGTGCAGTGGCACCCGGCCAGATGCCAGGGGGGCCCATTAAACCCTGATTGTTGTATTTTATAATTCAAGCAGCAGGCAGGGCGGCCCATTTCCCTCCTCGCACCAGAGTCCATGACTCTGGCTCAGCTACCGACCTTAATCCAGGCCATTCTGAGATCAGAAAAAGTTGAAAGGTTACGGACAGTACTTGACTCCATGCTGACTTAGGGCTCACAGGTAGATGCTGTAATGTATTTTAATTTGAGTTTCTAGATACAATAGCCCGAGAAGATTAACATAAATGTGCCCGCATTGAAATTGAAGTCGCTGCTTCTGATGACTGAAAACTGACCATAAAGTTACCTGGAATAATTCATCGTTAATGTATCTGAGACTAAGAGATGCATCTAGTAAATGATGATAGTTCGTTATTAAGGACAAGTTACAGGCATTGATGAGGCGCTGTATTGTAGGTGCGTTGTTCTCCATAGATATACTTTGCTGTCATCTACTGGCCGATGTAAAGTACAGCTGTGCCCTTTTGAATCACTCGCTGATCTTGATCTGCTTGCACAAGCTTTTAATGACTGTCTTAGGCAGTCAGTATATCAAGGGCTTCTTTCCTTTGAGAGGGAGGCGGGGGGTGGGGGGGAGGGGAATAATCCTAGTGAGGAGCTGCTAACCACCGGTGCAGTCCAGAAGTGAGAACATACTAACCACTGGTGCACTCCAGAAGTGAGACATGCTAACCACTGGTGCACTCCAGAAGTGAGGACATGCTAACCACTGGAGCACTCCAGAAGGGAGACATGCTAACCACAGATGCACTCAATAAGAGAGACATGCAAACCACTGGTGCACTCCAGAAGTGAGGACATACTAACCACTGGTGCACTCCAGAAGTAAGACATGCTAACCACTGGTGCACCCCTGAAGTGAGACATGCTAACCACTGGTGCATTCCAGAAGTGATAACCACTGGTGCACTCCAGAAGGGGGACATCCTAACCACTGGTGCACTCCAGAAGTGAGACATGCTAACCACTGGTGCACTCCAGAAGTGAGACATGCTAACCACTGGAGCACTCCAGAAGTGAGACATGCTAACCACTGATGCACCCCTGAAGTGAGACATGCTAACCACTGGTGCACTCCAGAAGTGAGGACATGCTAACCACTGGAGCACTCCAGAAGGGAGACATGCTAACCACAGATGCACTCCATAAGAGAGACATGCAAACCACTGGTGCACTCCAGAAGTGAGGACATACTAACCACTGGTGCATTCCAGAAGTAAGACATGCTAACCACTGGTGCACCTCTGAAGTGAGACATGCTAACCACTGGTGCACTCCAGAAGGGAGACATGCTAACCACTGGTGCACTCCAGAAGTGAGACTTGCTAACCACTGGTGCACTCCAGAAGTGAGACATGCTAACCACTGGTGCACTCCAGAAGTGAGACATACTGACCACTGGTGCACTCCAGAAGTGAGACATGCTAACCACTGATGCACCCCTGAAGTGAGACATGCTAACCACTGGTGCACTCCAGGAGTGAGGACCGGCTAACCACTGGTGCACTCCAGAAGTGAGACATGCTAACCACTGGTGCACCCCTTAAGTGAGACATGTAAAACACTGGTGCACTCCAGAAGTGGGGACATACTAACCACTGGAGCACTCCAGAAGGGATACATGCTAACCACTGGTGCACTCCAGAAGTGAGGACATACTAACCACTGCAGCACTCCGGAAGGGAGACATACTAACCACTGGTGCACTCCAGAAGTGAGGACATACTAACCACTGGAGCACTCCAGAAGGGAGACATGCTAACCACCAGTGCTCACCAGAAGTGAGGACCTGCTAACCACGGGTGCATTCCATAAGAGAGACATGCTAACCACTGGTGCACTCCAGAAGTGAGAATCTGCTAACCACCTGTGCACTGCAGAGTTGAGACATGCTAAACACTGGTGCTTTCTAGAAGTGAGACACACTAACTACTGGTACACTCCAGATGTGGGGACATGCTAGCCACTGCTGCACTCCAGAAGTGAGCAAACACACGAAGATGATGGACTCACCTCCTGTCACAGATCTGGGTTGAATCCATTTTCGTTCTTTAGCTCACTTCGCCACCCCAGTTCAGACACAGCTATATGCAAATCAGTCTTGACCCAGTGCCTCGTGGGAACAGTCCAGCCCTAACTGCCAAGCCATGTCTTCCCTGGACCAGATTCAAGCATCCAGGGACAGGTTTCGGGCTAACAACCCTCATCAGCTAGACTTGCTTGAATCCAGTGGCAAAGTGAGCAAGGGACCCACGTCTGGGCATACCCTGCCAATTTAGGGCGAACAAAGCAAGCACAAGGAGATAATGGACGGAGTGCTGGAACTTTTCAAACACTCACCCCTACTCACAGATCTGGGTTGAATCCATCATCGTTCCTTAGCTCACTTCGCCACCCCTGTTCAGACACAGGTATCTGCAAATCAGTCTTGACCCTGTGCCTCATGGCAACAGTCCACCCAAACTGCCAAGCCATGTCTTCCCTGGACCAGAATCAAGCATCCTGGGACAGGTTTCGGACTAACAGCCCTCATCAGCCAGGCTAGCTTGAATCCAGTGGCAAAGTGAGCAAGGTACCCACGTCTGGGCATACCCTGCCAACTTAGGGCCCACAAAGCAAACACAAGGAGATGATGGACGGAGCGAGACATACAAACCTCTGGTGCTCTCCTGAAGGGAGACATGCTAACCACTGGTGCACTCCAGAAGTAAGGACATACTAACCACTGGTGCATTCCTGAAGGGAGACATGCTAACCACTTGTGTACTGCAGAAGTGAGGACATACTAACCACTGGTGCACTCCTGAAGGGAGACATGCTAACAACTGGTGTACTCCAGAAGTGAGGACATACTAACCACTGGTGCAGTCCTGAAGGGAGACATGTTAACCACTGGTGCACTCCAGAAGTGAGGACATGCTAAATACTGGTACACTCCAGAAGTGAAGACATGCTAACCACTGGTGCACTCCAGAAGGGAGACATGTTAACCAATGGGGCACTCCAGAAGTGAGGACATACAAACCACTGGTGCGCTCCTGAAGTGAGACATGTTAACCACTGGTGCACTCCAGAAGTGAGGACACGCTAAATACTGGTACACTCCAGAAGTGAAGACATACTAACCACTGGTGCACTCCAGAAGGGAGACATGCTAACCACCAGTGTACACCAGAAGTGAGGACCTGCTAACCATGGGTGCACTCCATAAGAGAGACATGCTAACCACTGGTGCACTCCAGAAACGATAATCTGCTAACCACCATTGCACTGCAGAGTTGAGACATGCTGACCACTGGTGATTTCTAGAACTGAGACACACTAGCTGCTGGTGCACTCCTGAAGGGAGACATGCTAACCACTGGCACACTCCAGATGTGATGACTTGCTAACCACTGGTGCACTCCAGAAGTGGGTACATACTAACCACTGGTGCACTCCAGAAGTGGCAATCTGCTAGCCACCAGTGCACTCCTGAGTTGAGACATGCTAACCACTGGTGCTTTCTAGAAGTGAGACATGCTAACTACTGGTACATTACAGATGTGAGGACATGCTAGCCACTTGTGCACTCCAGAAGGGAGACATTGTAACCACTGGTGCACTCCAGAAGTGGGGACATACTAACCACTGGTGCTTTCTAGAAGTGAGACATGCTAACTACCAGTGCACTCCTGAGTTGAGACCTGCCAACCACTGGTGCTTTCTAGAAGTGAGGCATGCTAGCCACTGGTAAACTCCAGATATGAGGACATGCTAGCCACTGGTGCATTCCAGAAGTAAGGACATGCTAGCCACTGGTGCACTCCATAAGGGAGACATTGTAACCACTGGTGCACTCCAGAAGTGAGAATCTGCTAACCACCAGTGCACTCCAGAGTTGAGACATGCTAAACACTGGTGCTTTCTAGAAGTGAGACATGCTAACCACTGGTGCACTCCAGAAGTGGGGACATACTAACCACTTGTGCACTCCAGAAGGGAGACATTGTAACCACTGGTGCACTCCAGAAGTGGGGACCTACTTACCACTGGTACACTCCAGAAGTGAGACTTGCTAACCACTGGTGCACTCCAGAGTTGAGACATGCTAAACACTGGTGCTTTCTAGAAGTGAGACATGCTAACTACTGGTACACTCCAGAAGTGAGGACCTGAAACCATGGGTGCACTCCATAAGAGAGACATGCTAACCACTGGTGCACTCCAGAAGTGAGACATGCTAACCACCAGTGCACTCCAGAGTTGAGACATGCAAACCACTGATGCTTTCTAGAAGTGAGACACGCTAACTACTGGTACACTCCAGAAGTGAGGACATGCTAGCCACTGGTGCACTCCAGAAGTGGGGACATACTAACCACTGGTGCTTTCTAGAGGTGAGACATGCTAACCACTGGTGCACTCCAGAAATGAGAGTCTGCTAACCACCAGTGCACTCCAGAGTTGAGACATGCAAACCACTGATACTTTCTAGAAGTGAGACACGCTAACTACTGGTACACTCCAGAAGTGAGGACATGCTAGCCACTGGTGCACTCCAGAAGTGGGGACATACTAACCACTGGTGCTTTCTAGAGATGAGACATGCTAACCACTGGTGCACTCCAGAAATGAGAGTCTGCTAACCACCAGTGCACTCCAGAGTTGAGACATGCAAACCACTGATGCTTTCTAGAAGTGAGACATGCTAACTACTGGTACGCTCCAGAAGTGAGGACATGCTAGCCACTGGTGCACTCCAGGAGTGAAGACATACTAACCACTGGTGCACTCCAGAAGGGAGACATGCTAACCACTGGTGCACTCCAGAAGTGGGGATATACTAACCACTGTTGCTTTCTAGAAGTGAGATATGCTAACCACTGGTGCAATCCAGCAGTGAGAATCTGCTAACCACTTGTGCTTTCTAGAAGTGAGACATGCTAACCACTGGTACTTTCTAGAGGTGAGATATGCTAACCACTGGTGCTTTCTAGAAGTGAGAAATGATAACTACTGGTGCACTCCAGAAGGGAAAATCTACTAACCACCAGTGCACTCCATAGTTGAGACATGCTAACCACTGGTGCTTTCTAGACGTGAGACATGCTAACCACTGATGCACTCCAGAAGTGGGGACATACTAACCACTGATGCTTTCTAGAAGTGAGACATGCTAACCACTGGTGCACTCCAGAAGTGAGAATCTGTTAACCAATGGAGCACTCCAGAAGTGGGGACGTACTAACCACTGGTGCTTTCTAGAAGTGAGACATGCTAACTACTGGTGCCCTCCAGAAGGGGTAATCTACTAACCACCATTGCACTCCAGAGTCGAGACATGCAAACCACTGATGCTTTCTGGAAGTGAGACATGCTAGCCACTGGTGCACTCCAGAAGTGAAGGCATACTAACCACTGGTGCACTCCAGAAGGGAGACATGCTAACCACTGGTGCACTCCAGAAGTGGGGACATACTAACCACTGGTGCTTTCTAGAAGTGAGACATGCTAACTACTGGTGCACTCCAGAAGGAAGACATTGTAACCACTGGTGCACTCCAGAAGGGGGGATATACTAACCACTGGTGCTTTCTAGAAGTGAGACATGCTAACTACTGGTGCACTCCAGAAGTGAGCATCTCCTAACCACCAGTGCATTCCAGAGTTGAGACATGCAAACCACTGATGCTTTCTAGAAGTGAGACACGCTAACTACTGGTACACTCCAGAAGTGAGGACATGCTAGCCACTAGTGCACTCCAGAAGTAGAGACATACCAACCACTGGTGCTTTCTAGAAGTGAGACATGCTAACCACTGGTGCGCTCCAGAGTTAGGACATGCTAACCACTGGTGCTTTCTAGAAGTGAGACATGCTAACCTTTGGTGCTTTCTAGAAGTGAGACATGCTAACCACTGGTGCTCTCTAGAAGTGAGACATGCTAGCCAATAATGCACTCCAGATGTGAGGACATGGTAGCCACTGGTGATTTCTAGAAGTGAGACATGCTAACCACTGGTGCTTTCTAGAAGTGAGACAATCTAACCACTGGTCCTTTCTGGTAGTGAGACATGCTAACCACTGGTGCACTGCAGAAGTGAGGACATGCTAGCCACTGGTGCACTCTAGAAGTAGAGACATACCAACCACTGGTGCTTTCTAGAAGTGAGACATGCTAACCACTGGTGCACTCCAGAGTTAGGACATGCTAACCACTGGTGCTTTCTAGAAGTGAGACATGCTAACCTTTGGTGCTTTCTAGAAGTGAGACATGCTAACCACTGGTGCTCTCTAGAAGTGAGACATGCTAGCCAATAGTGCACTCCAGATATGAGGACATGGTAGCCACTGGTGATTTCTAGAAGTGAGACATGCTAACCACTGGTGCTCTCTAGAAGTGAGACAATCTAACCACTGGTCCTTTCTGGTAGTGAGACACGCTAACTACTGGTACACTTCAGAAGTGAGGACATGCTAGCCACTGGTGCACTCCAGAAGTAGAGACATACCAACCACTGGTGCTTTCTAGAAGTGAGACATGCTAACCACTGGTGCACTCCAGAGTTAGGACATGCTAACCACTGGTGCTTTCTAGAAGTGAGACATGCTAACCTTTGGTGCTTTCTAGAAGTGAGACATGCTAACCACTGGTGCTCTCTAGAAGTGAGACATGCTAGCCAATAGTGCACTCCACATGTGAGGACATGGTAGCCACTGGTGATTTCTAGAAGTGAGACATGCTAACCACTGGTGCTTTCTAGAAGTGAGACAATCTAACCACTGGTCCTTTCTGGTAGTGAGACATGCTAACCACTGGTGCACTCCAGAAGTAAGAATCTGCTAACCACCAGTGCACTCCATAGTTGAGACATGCTAACCACTGGTGCTTTCTAGAAGTGAGACATGCTAACTACTGGTACACTCCAGAAGGTAGACATGCTAACCACTGGTGCACTCTAAGAGTGGGAATATACTAACCACTGGTGCTTTCTAGAAGTGAGACATGCCAACTACTGGTGCACTCCAGGAGGGAAAATCTACTAACCACCAGTGCACTCCATAGTTGAGACATGCTAACCACTAGTGCTTTCTAGACGTGAGACATTCTAATCACTGATGCACTCCAGAAGTGGGGACATAATAACCACTGGTGCTTCCTAGAAGTGAGACATGCTAACCACTGGTGCACTCCAGAAGTGAGAATCTGTTAACCAATGGAGCACTCCAGAAGTGGGGACATACTAACCACTGGTGCTTTCTAGAAGTGAGACATGCTAACTACTGGTGCCCTCCAGAAGGGAGAATCTGCTAACCACCAGTGCACTCCAGAGTTGAGACATGCAAACCACTGATGCTTTCTAGAAGTGAGACACGCTAACTACTGGTACACTCCAGAAGTGAGGACATGCTAGCCACTGGTGCACTCCAGAAGTGGAGACATACCAACCACTGGTGCTTTCTAGAAGTGAGACATTCTCACCACTGGTGCACTCCAGAGTTAGGACATGCTAACCACTGGTGCGTTCTAGAAGTGAGACATGCTAACCTTTGGTGCTTTCTAGAAGTGAGATATGCTAACCACTGGTGCTCTCTAGAAGTGAGACATGCTAGCCAATAGTGCACTCCAGATGAGAGGACATGCTAGCCACTGGTGATTTCTAGAAGTGAGACATGCTAACCCTTGGTGCTTTCTAGAAGTGAGACAATCGAACCACTGGTCCCTTCTGGTAGTGAGACATGCTAACCACTGGTGCACTCCAGAAGTAAGAATCTGCTAACCACCAGTGCACTCCATAGTTGAGACATGCTAACCACTGGTGCTTTCTAGAAGTGAGACATGCTAACTACTGGTACACTCCAGAAGGTAGACATGCTAAACACTGGTGCACTCTAAGAGTGGGAATATACTAACCACTGGTGCTTTCTAGAAGTGAGATATGCCAACTACTGGTGCACTCCAGAAGGGAAAATCTACTAACCACCAGTGCACTCCATAGTTGAGACATGCTAACCACTGGTGCTTTCTAGACGTGAGACATTCTAACCACTAATGCACTCCAGAAGTGGGGACATAATAACCACTGGTGCTTCCTAGAAGTGAGACATGCTAACCACTGGTGCACTCCAGAAGTGAGAATCTGTTAACCAATGGAGTACTCCAGAAGTGGGGACATACTAACCACTGGTGCTTTCTAGAAGTGAGACATGCTAACTACTGGTGCCCTCCAGAAGGGAGAATCTACTAACCACAATTGCACTCCAGAGTCGAGACATGCAAACCACTGATGCTTTCTAGAAGTGAGACATGCTAAATACTGGTACACTCCAGAAGTTAGGATATGCTAGCCACTGGTGCACTCCAGAAGTGAAGACATACTAACCACTGGTGCACTCCAGAAGGGAGACATGCTAACCACTGGTGCACTCCAGAAGTGAGAATCTGCTAACCACCAGTGCACTCCAGAGTTGAGACATGCAAACCACTGATGCTTTCTAGAAGTGAGACACGCTAACTACTGGTACACTCCAGAAGTGAGGACATGCTAGCCACTGGTGCACTCCAGAAGTGGAGACATGCCAACCACTGGTGCTTTCTAGAAGTGAGACTTTCTCACTACTGGTGCACTCCAGAGTTACGACATACTAACCACTGGTGTGTTCTATTAGTGAGACATGCTAACCTTTGGTGCACTCCAGAAGTGAGAATCTGTTAACCAATGGAGTACTCCAGAAGTGGGGACATACTAACCACTGGTGCTTTCTAGAAGTGAGACATGCTAACTACTGGTGCACTCCAGAAGTGAGAATCTGCTAACCACCAGTGCACTCCAGAGTTGAGACATGCAAACCACTAATGCTTTCTAGAAGTGAGACACGCTAACTACTGGTACACTCCAGAAGTGAGGACATGCTAGACACTGGTGCACTCCAGAAGTGGAGACATACCAACCACTGGTGCTTTCTAGAAGTGAGACATTCTCACCACTGGTGCACTCCGGAGTTAGGACATGCTAACCACTGGTGCGTTCTAGAAGTGAGACATGCTAGCCAATAGTGCACTCCAGATGTGAGGACATGCTAGCCACTGGTGATTTCTAGAAGTGAGACATGCTAACCACTGGTGCTTTCTAGAAGTGAGACAATCTAACCACTGGTCCTTTCTGGTAGTGAGACATGCTAACCACTGGTGCACTCCAGAAGTAAGAATCTGCTAACCACCAGTGCACTCCATAGTTGAGACATGCTAACCACTGGTGCTTTCTAGAAATGAGACATGCTAACTACTGGTACACTCCAGAAGGTAGACATGCTAACCACTGGTGCACTCTAGAAGTGGGAATATACTAACCACTGGTGCTTTATAGAAGTTAGACATGCTAACCATTGGTGCACTCCAGAAGTGAGAATCTGCTAACCTCCAGAGTTGGGACATGCTAAACACTGGTGCTTTCTAAAAGTGAGACATGCTAATCACTGGTGCTTTCTAGAAGTGAGTCATGCTAACCACTGTGGCTTTCTAGAAGTGAGACATGCTAGCCACTGGTGCACTCCAGATGTGAGTACATGCTAGCCACTGGTGATTTCTAGAAGTGAGACATGCTAACTACTGGTACACTCCAGAAGTGAAGATATGCTAACCACTGGTGCACTCCAGAAGTGGGGACATACTAACCACTGGTGCATTCCAGCAGTGAAGATATGCCTACCGCTGGTGCACTCCAGAAGTGAAGACATACTAACTACTGGTACACTCCAGAAGTGAAGACATGCTAACCACTGTTGCACTCCAGAAGTGGGGACACACTAACCACTGGTGCACTTCAGAAGTGGGGACATGCAAACCACTGATGCTTTCTAGAAGTGAGACACGCTAACTACTGGTACACTCCAGAAGTTAGGACATTCTAGCCACTGGTGCACTCCAGAAGTGAAGACATACTAACCACTGGTGCACTCCAGAAGTGAAGACATACTAACTACTGGTACACTCCAGAAGTGAAGACATGCTAACCACTGGTGCACTCTAGAAGTGGGAATATACTAACCACTGGTGCTTTATAGAAGTTAGACATGCTAACCATTGGTGCACTCGAGAAGTGAGAATCTGCTAACCTCCAGAGTTGGGACATGCTAAACACTGGTGCTTTCTAAAAGTGAGACATGCTAATCACTGGTGCTTTCTAGAAGTGAGTCATGCTAACCACTGTGGCGTTCTAGAAGTGAGACATGCTAGCCACTGGTGCACTCCAGATGTGAGTACATGCTAGCCACTGGTGATTTCTAGAAGTGAGACATGTAACTACTGGTACACTCCAGAAGTGAAGATATGCTAACCACTGGTGCACTCCAGAAGTGGGGACATACTAACCACTGGTGCACTCCAGCAGTGAAGATATGCCTACCGCTGGTGCACTCCAGAAGTGAAGACATACTAACTACTGGTACACTCCAGAAGTGAAGACATGCTAACCACTGTTGCACTCCAGAAGTGGGGACATACTAACCACTGGTGCACTTCAGAAGTGGGGACATGCAAACCACTGATGCTTTCTAGAAGTGAGACACGCTAACTACTGGTACACTCCAGAAGTTAGGACATTCTAGCCACTGGTGCACTCCAGAAGTGAAGACATACTAACCACTGGTGCACTCCAGAAGTGAAGACATACTAACTACTGGTACACTCCAGAAGTGAAGACATGCTAACCACTGGTGCACTCCAGAAGTGGGGGCATACTAACCACTGGTGCACTTCAGAAGTGGGGACATGCAAACCACTGATGCTTTCTAGAAGTGAGATACGCTAACTACTGGTACCCTCCAGAAGTCAGGACCTGCTAACCACTAGCGCACCCCAGAAGTCGGTTCTTGATAGCTACTGCTACAATTCTTGAAGTGAGGACTGAAACATTGGCTACTAGGCTGGCTGAACAGAAATGGTGATTTAGTTACAGTGAGGAATCTCGCCTCTCCAATTATGGCCATACAGATACATTTTGTGCCTGAACACGGCTAAGTCTTTAGTAAAAAAATTCACTCAATCCTCCAAAAGCAGGGGATAATTTGAGACTGTATAAGATCCTGCTCCCCCTAGCTGTATTCTTAATTCCGTGCCCCCATTACAAGTTTATTATATTTCAGGGAAAATTTAGCTTTTTGGGAGCATCAAAGCAGGGAAGGTTCTAGGGGACATCTAAGTTCTGGTCACCCTTAATGCCCAGGTAGATTTGCGATCCTCCATGTATCTCAGAGAGCAGTGCCTGGTTCTACAGGTGATTTGGGCCCTGTGTTTGTTCTTACATGGCTGGCTCTTACAGTGTTCTCTGCTCTTGTATTTATTAAATGTCTCCTTTTCCACTGAGATTGTGCCTGGATTCTGTAAAATAGGTTTGGTTAAACCACTACTTAAGAAGCCTTAGTCTGGCAATAGGTTAGACTCCTATTGTTGGCTTTTTTTCTATCACCGGCCATAACTAAGATTGGCTATACATTATTGGCCTGCTGGATATCCAGTCTTATGGAAACGTTACATTTATTGGACTGTTCATAACAGGGTGGTCATCCTGTGATGAGACCACCGTGGTCGCAGTTTTGGGTGGCTATCCATAATCTTGGGTACATCTTCTTAAATCTTTCTCTTGCCTTTGACAAAGTAGAATCTAATATCTTACTCTACTGTGCGGCCAGCCTACAGAGGCTGGAGCTGAGCTGCTTTTTGTCTGTCTTGTCTGTTTGAAGTCAGGCTTTGGTGCTCTGTCCATTTCATTCTGAGCAAAAAGCAGTAACCTATGGTGTCCCCCACGGCTTCCTCCTGTCCCCCACTTCTATTTAATATCTCTATGCAGCTTCTGGGGGTTGTCATGCATTGGCGGCTGCTCCCAGGAAGCAGCAGTGGGGCGGGGAGGGGAGAAGCGGCATACGAGGGTTAAAAAAAATTACTTCCCTGCTGAGTGGGGCGGGGAGAAGTGGCATACGAGGGTTAAAAAAAATTCCTTACCTGCTGGCTGTCCGCCGCAGCTTCTCCTCCAGCCTCTTTCTGACTTATTCTGTGTAAACAGGAAGCAGAAAGCACCTGGGCTCCCGTGCTCCCCATAGCCAATCACAATGCTGCAATGCGGTGCTGTGAATGGTCTGAGCACTGTGGCTCGGCGCTCAGACAGTGAATGGGTGCCTCGGCATGTTCTCTACACAGGCTGTAATGCAGCCTGCATGGAGAGCATGCACAGTGCACATGAATGTTTGGCCGGCCTGAGAGGGCCGGTCAAACATTCATGCGCACTTACATAGTGCCCACCACTCCTCCCCCTGCCTTAAGAGCAGAGCAGATCCGCCTTGCCCAGCCAAGACGTCACAGCAGGAACAAATAAAGTGATAATAACGTGAGTTACAATCATTTTATTTTTCCTTTTTTTTCGCTGTGAAAAGAAGTGGGGCGATGCTCCCCCACCTTAGGGGAGGAGCCGCCACTGATCCCATGGCTTCACAGTAGTGGCTTATGCTGATAACACCCTGCTTGTCTTGTGCTTCAGTCCACCCTCCTGCGGGTCTCAGCAGACTCTTTGCTCTTCTATTAGTGCCATCCAGGATCGAATGAGCAGCAACTTGCTGAAGCTAAACACCGACAAGAGAGATGTGTTGAACCCAGATCAGTGACATAGCCAGTGCGTCATGGGCCCTAGTGCAAGGAAGGAAATGGGCCTCCCCGACTGCTGTGTGAATGATGCAGCAATCATCAGTGTTAAGTGGGACCCTCAGGCCTCTTGGCCACGGTGCCACTGCACCCCCTGCCCAATGGAAGCTATGCCTCTGTCCCAGGTGAAGGTATAGTATGGAATCATGCTGGATACTGCTCCCATCCAGAGACCAAGGTGCAAAACCTTTGGTGCCTTTCTTTGGGGATCAGTCGAGGTAAGGGCGGGTGAGCTTGGTGCCCTCTGCAAGCTTCCTCCAGATGAGACTGCTGAAAAGACCCCTGCCTTTTCCCCTGTCTGGAGCTGACTCTGCTAAGGGGTGCTACGTCGGTTTCTCTCTTGGTTCTGTCCAGTGGTTGCAACTGATCCTTAACATGGTTGTGAGATTGGTGTCTAAGCTTTAAAAGTTTGAACCCGTCTGTGACGTTCGTCAGGCACTGCATTGGTTCCAGTGAAGCAGCAGAGAGATTTTAAGGTCATCTTACGCACTGTGTTTTTAAGAGCAAGGGTCTGCTACATGATTATTAGGGTAGCGTGGTATTTCAGGCGCCCTCCAATTAGGGTCATGGCTTCACCTTACAGTTTCCTGTTTCAAGCATGCCAAGACCACGGGAAGGGCCTTTTCTGCTCGGTTGTGACTCTGCGCCATTTTGTTAAATTCCAACTCAGCATTTTGCATTAGCAAAATCCACATTATTTGCACACCGCATGCTTTACTTTGCAAAACCTGTTTGTACATCCAGCCCCTAATTCCAAGTTTTGCAGAACTTCAGAACGTTTTTCGAATCAGCCTTTTAGTGCCCAATAACATTGATAAGTTTAATATTTTCTTCTCGCCTAAAGTAGGCTGCGGCATTTTGTGGCTGGTGGACCCTCCCCTCCATGCAGGAATCTGAGGAATACCTGCAGTTTCTGCAAAAGAAAGGAATTATTCTCAGTTTAATTAACTGGCACAGGAAACAGTTCTGTCCTTAGAGCATCCTTAGAGCCACTGCCATTGGCCAGCAAAATGGGACCTAATTTAAAAAATAGAGCTAGGCCTGCGTTTTAGTTAATTTCTTTCAGCGCCAGGGGAAATTTACCACCGTGTTAAATAAAAGTGTAAGCTAATACACTTAAGGATATCACTCACAGAGGAGCAAACACATTTTTATGTGACAACGCACTGCAAAGCAGGGACCTGGTTCCAGAAAGTGGAGCAGGTCTGTGTTCATCATTTTAGCTGCTTGTGTGATGATGACTGGTACATAAAAAAAAGAGAAGGAATTTTGCCCCAGGCTGAAATGGGTGGTGATGGGCGGAAAGGGTTTTAAGCCATTTATTAGGTATATTTAACATATATTCTCCATAAAATATTATTATTTTATTAAAGAAAAACGTGACCTTTGAATAATGTTTGTTGGAAAAGTGGAACTGAATTTGCAGTATTTCTGTAATAAAATGCGGCGCCATCTTGTTTTGCCTGTTTTTTTAATTTTAAAAATGGAGAAAAGCATATTTTTTCATACTTTATTTCCAAACATACCACAACTAAAACAAAATCAATTTGATCTATTTTTTCCATGTTGTCAAAGCCTCATGTAATAGGGACTGAACCACCTATTCCCTGTTATACAAGCATCAAAAACAGTGCAGAAAGCATGTGTCGAACAATCTGGTTTCAGAACATGAACGCCCAAAAACAAATCTCAATTCTTTCTTAAAGTTGTACACAATTTTCAGATACAAGCATCTTAAGACCAGTGATACAGGTATGATAAATCAGACAAGTCCAAGACATCCTATGAGTGAAAACATCTGAAAAGAAAGTGAAAACTTACAAAATAACTCACAACCCATAACACCAGAAAGTCCCCCCAACAAAGGTGAAGCAAACCGAGGAGTCCCCCAGGGGGACCAAGAGGGAGGGAGAGGGGAGGGCAAGAGTGAAGGGTAAGGGAAGGGGACTCATTAAATCGTGATGTCAGACCGCGTGGAGCGGGTGCAAAGTGGGAAAAGCAACCAAGTAATGGTTATGCCCACCGCTAACCATGGACTAAGACCTCCTCAAACTTCTGCAATTGATCATTGAACGTATAGATAAGCCGTTCAGAGGAGGGCATGTTGTGCATGTCAGCGAGCCATATGTTTAAATTGCTTAAATTGCATTTATATAGTGCTTACTACCCTTGACGAGGCGTCAAAGCGCTTTACGGTGAATAGCACGCTACCCGTGAGCCCAAAGTTAGTGGTCAGTCCATTCATTTTTGGGGTTAGTTTTGAATGCTCCTTCTGTGCATTCACACCAGTTTCTTTGTGGTACATTATCGACACAGATGTGATTATTGGAGGGGGCCATTTGAAAAGTAATTGCTTGCTGGAAATAATAAGATAGTTATGGTTTCCAAAAGAGCTTAGGATGGATAGGCCTGAGATTTAAAGAAACTTTTATACAAAAGAGACGGATAGAAGGGAAGCAGTGGTGCACTTTAAAAAACAAAAAGGATATGGACGTAAGTAACAATAACAGAAGTTTGATAGAATGATCATTTTTAATGCAGGATTTTAAGGAAAGTACCAGGTGGAGAATTCTTGTCTGCAATTTGTGGCTGAAAACCTGTCAAAAATAAACATTTTAAAATTCAGCTTCTTAGAAAAGTAGCTTCCTCAATCTTTCTAGAGGCAGTTAAGAGGTAACATTGATAACAGTGACAGGAAAGCCCAGTGTGTGTTGAGCCCGCTGTACTGTCAAGCAGTGTGACAAATAAGCACCATCTGTTACCTGTAATCACAATGAGGACACCCCAGAGAGACCTGTTTATAGACCTACTACAGCAGAATATTTAATACTGTAAAGAATCTTTACGGTTTATGCAAATCATATGCACATACATAAACCATGCATATCATATAAAACATATATTATGTATACACCCATCAACCTAAAAATATAACAAGGCAATAGATAAACTCATTGCAGCATCTTTAGCATAATCAGTCTATGTTTGTGACTCATTCAATACCTGGTTCAGAAGGTGTTGCCTTCTGCATCCGCCTGAAGGGCACCCCCACAAACACACACCATGTCCAGCAGAACAGATGTGTCCGAGGTCACATTCACCTTCCAGCATCCACCCTGCCTCATAGTTGTTACGAGGCGGTGGCATAACTGATTTCCAGTGGTGCAATATTTCTACCATCACCACTGCCAGAGCCGTATCCAACCAGTGCTTTCCGTGATGTATCAAGTCCGGGTATATAGTCATGTTGTGGAGTAAAACTACTTGGGCTGACAGATGGGGGCCACCCCCAGGTGCGCCTTCAAGGTATCCCAAACAGAACTCCAGTACTGAGAGAGCACCGTGCTGTCCCATTGAACATGCACAATATCACAACCTGTTGCGTCACACCTCCAGCACTTGTAGTACCTTCGCATTCGCGCTCTTCACAGTCATACCGGCATCCAATTGCAAAGGTGAAAAACTTTGAAATAACAACATTTCAACCTGGCTTCTCTGATGAAGCGAACTTGCTCATCCAAAAGGTTGTGCCGAGCCTCCGTTCCCACCAACAGCGCAAATTATAAGCAGTAGGGCGTGAAAAGAGGCCATCCATCAGGGTTGCGTATAGATAGTGTCCCTAAAATCTCTCCAGGTCAGAGTGTACTTTAACAGAGGGACAGGTGCTATATTGAAGGGTGGGCACCCAATGCTTTCTGGAGACTGAGCTGTCAATACTGCTAGTGTTGGAACTGAGGTAGTCCATGATCGCGTTTGAGACCAATACACAATCCCTAAACCAGGTCATTCACATGACGAATCTCCTAGTTCCTCAACTGTGGCCAGTCAACTTCTTCACCCCCAATCTTAATATCCCGGTTCTGCCACAGCGGCATCTTAAAATGGAGTGTGCATGGCAAGTGAAGCAGATGATGGGCACAACGCCATGCATAGTGTGTAGCATGTATAATCGGGTTGCCCAGGCGGCTGGATAAACCATGGCCCGTGTGAAGAGCTGTAAGTTCCCCTTTCATTCAGACCCTGCAAAATGAAGCCTGGATCAGAGAAATAGGTTTATGTGAGTAATGTGACTAGAATGTTATAGAGCTGTTTCGAGAGAAAACACCCATATTACATTTGTCTGAATTTAGTGAGATAGTATTTAAAAGGATATAAAATACATTAGTTTGGAAATTATATTAAATGGGGATACAGAGATCAAGAATAAACCTGTTGTGGGCTTTCTCATAACAATGATGAACAGAATATAGCACATCAGAATTCAAAATTGTGGACACTGATCACTGATGGAATAACAGAAATAGTAATAGAGCTCAGCTAACTTTGATGGCCATTTTGGATCTACTCATGAATCCTTTTTTTGAAAAGTTTTAATTGTTTTTAGCGTTATAACAATTACATCAACACTCAGAATACAACATTCCCGAACAGCCAAATCGGCCCAAAGTTCGGCCATATCGGCTGTACCACAACAAATTTCACGTCTTCACCCCCAGGCCACTCTGTCTCCCCGAAGCGCCCCCATTTCCAGTCCTTCATGCAGGGACTTCTAAGACAGATAAATGCCACGCACCCTCCCATGTCCTTGCTGCTTATACACCCCTTACTCCAATCTCAACCCGCATTTGCATCCCACCCTCCCAAGATCTTGTCAAAATTGCTTCGGCACCATTGCTCTTTATAGATTTCCTGTTCCATTAGTCTACAATATTCCATTCCAAGCCCCCAGTCTCTGTGCCCAGGGAGAACCCCAGAGCCCTATTTTTGTGCACTGTCCCTTTTTGCCACCATACCTCCAAAATTCACCTATAGTTTCTGATAGCATGAGGGATCTGAGTTGTGGCAGTTTGTCACTTGATACCCCGCCTGGGGTGCGCGCTGTGGAAAGGAATGCCCCTAATACACGTACTAAGATCTCTGAGCGTGTACTTCGCATCTGGAGTCTGAACGTGTGTGGTAAATATTTAAATTACCTGTACTATTTTTTATGCGGTAAAGTCTAGTAAGAATAACTCAGTCAAAATAAGAGGCAGAATCCGTGGTATTAGAGGTTCTGAAAAGGGCTTTATTCCTTACAAAGGAATTATGGTTCGAACCAGGCAATCTTATTCCATCACCACGAAGGTTCAGGAAGGGATAGGCAATACATTATTGACAAGTAAATATATATATATGAAAAGCATTGCATTAAGACAGATGCAGGAGGCGTAACAGCTGATAATACAGATAAGAATACACATACGTAATGAAAATAGGCGTGGTAATAGGCGTAAACTAGAAACGTCATTTAGAATGATGTCACAAGTGGGTGGATCCATAAGAGAATCCTGCAGTGTCAGCAGAAATATTTGGCAGAGATGCGCGCGCAGCCGCATGACGTGTGATTGACGTGCAACTAGAGGGTGAAGGGGAATTGACATTTAGCTCTACATGTGGAGACAGGAGTCTGGGGGGTCAGGTCAACCTAATCCCAAATCGTATCTAATATCTTTGTTTAAGGAACTGTTTTATCCAAAAGGAAAGGTCTCTCGGACGGAATCTATTCTATACTGACTGTTACTGCATGTACAAGCGTCTATGTGTCTACATGGGATGCGAGGGGGCAGGAATCTTCCATGGTAACAGGGGCTATGAATTACTTGCATAAAGACAGCGAGGCCGAGCCCTTTGCTCGGTAGCTGAAAGGATGTTTACCTAAACTACTAGACAGGAATGCATTGGATGAGGAGCGGAGCAGATAACTTGAAGGCTGAATACAGTTTTTGGCAGGCAACAGGCCGCGTCAGGCACCGTTAGCCGCGCAGGGAGTAGGACAAAGTTCATGGATACCGATGCAGGTCCAGGCTGGAGCATTTCAGAGGCAGAAGCAGAAAAAGGCTTGATGGCAAAATTCAGGGCCTACTCGCCTGAACTGTAAAACTAGAAAAGTGAACCATATAAAGTCGGTGGCCAATCATACTTAGGAATGGAATATTCAACCCATTCATGGTGGATCTGAAAGAGGACATGTTGACATTGGACGCACATGCATTTGCGTCTTCATAGCTGGAACTGGAGGGAACATACATGTACTTGTAGCATGTACATGGAGCCGTTGGGGTCTAAGATAGGGGACATAACTGGTCATAAAATTCATATTTCCTCATTCCCTCCTTGTCCCCTACGGACCCTTATGAAATATCCATCTTCATCAATCCATCAATCTGTTCATATAGCATCATTTGTTCTTCTTTCTTCTTCCGGGATCTTGAATGAAAATTTGAAGGTGGGATACACGATGTGGCACACAGACCACAAATCGCTGGCCCACATTGTAGACACAAGCAGCAACTGAATAGAATGAGAAAGCCAATACCTAGGAAGGATAGGATCCTCCATCCCCAGGCTGACAACACGCTCCAGAACCAACCGGACCAAGTCCAGGTGCCTGGATTCTGGTGTATCTGGCTTACGATCTTATGAAGTCGAGTTATGGCTTTATATACTGACGGCGCGTTTTCTGGTATGAAAACACAGCAACTTGATCCGATGACCCTACAAGCTCCGCCCCTATCGGCCAGGATGACGTCAAGGACAAGACGATTTTGGAGAACAACAATCCGCATCGCAGACTGCTCCTCTGTTAAGTTGCCTAAGGCGGAAGTAGTTTCATTCACTACTGCTTCAAGGGTTCTAGTTAATCTACGTATCAGCTTACTATTAGTGATTGTACCTATGTAGGGAAAGAAACCTTTATTGAAATCTGTGTATTGCTCCCATGCTGTTTCGGTGTAATCGACAATCGGGAGATCTCTCTGCTGTCTATTGTGTACCAAATGGGTATTCCTATGGTAATCAGGCGGGGCTAGGAAAACAGGTGGCAGAAGGAATGCAATGTAACAGGTACCATCCCAATCTAGGGGTAGGCGCATGTATGCGGTGTGACCACAGATGAAGTAGGAGTGACGAGAAGCTCTAAATGTAGACTTGCCTTTATCACTGAATTCTATTACAGTGGTACATTTACTATGGCCCATGTGTATTGAACCATTCTTTCTTACACATAATTCGCCTCTGACTGGAAATACTGACATAGCGGGCAAGATTGGTGTAGCTTCGGATTCAACATTCAGGATCATGAGATTAAGTGTAAAGTTACCTAATCCATATACTTCATTTTCTAGATCAGTTCCTGTTCTTTTGGGAAGTCCCTCCTTGTTAGGGTAGCAGACTTCAAGTAAAACTAGGTTCAGGTTTCCCCAAACCCAGTTGTCTTGATAAACTACTGAATTTGAATCTAGGGAATTAATCAAACTAAACCATGCTCCACAGGAGCCATTGTGTGTGAATGGATACGGAAAGAGAGGCAGAACTCCCTTGTATTTCTGATAGGGAGGGAGTCGGCCACATATCCAACAATTTGTAGCATTGCTGGTCTGATGAGAATGATGTAACATACTAATGAATGTGTTGTTGCGCAGCGCAAATCTATAGGACAACTCATGCGGGGGTAATTCGCTAAAAGAATGCTCGGCAGTAGCATTGACATTGAAAGCACGCTTGGAAATAGGGTAATACATGTGTAATAATATACTGACAATAATAATAAGAAGACTTAGGAAAAACATAATTAACAATGTCACTATGCAGTGACTACGAAGTGATTTACAGTACGCATATTTCTTGAGCTGTTTCTGTCTATTTCTCTCTCTATTTCGGTCTAGAGGATACATGTCAGAGACAAATTCAACCGATTCACCTTGGAGAGGACTTAAACAATCAAATTGTCTGACTTGCTAGACCTTAGTTTCAGTTTATAGTTTTCTTTTTCTGGCTCAGCAACCAGGGGGAGTTTTGAGTCAGTCTGTGAGGGAATGCAGGGCTGATAATTCAAGTCGGATGATAGTCCATGAAATTTTTTGATATGGCTCGAGTGCAACCACCCTTTACGTCCCTCAATCTTCACAGCTGTCCTCGTGGCCAATAAGACGAGTTTAGGCGACTGCCAGCGAGGCTCCAGCGGGTTCCTTCTGTCGAAGTTCCTTACAAGTACATAATCTCCCGGAACCACGTCATGGGGCTTCACCTCAGTGTTATCGGGAAAAGCTGCAGCTACCTGTGAACGACAAGATTGTAGTGCAGACATCAAGGAAGCCAGGTAATCTGTCAGCATATTACAATCAACATCAGTTATTTTACGGGGTATAGGCGTCCCCCACATATTTGGTGGTCTACCGAAGATCACCTCATACGGGGATAGCCCTGTTCGAGAGTGTGCTACCATTCTCATGTAAAAGAGCGCAACTGGTAAAGCTACTATCCAGTCGACACCTTTTTCTCTACATACTTTGGACAGTCTAATTTTCAGAGTTTGATTATGTCGCTCCACGAGACCTGCTGCCTCGGGATGTCGGACACAGTGGAATTTCCATTGATAGCCTAACAGAAGTGAAACATGTTTCATTAGCTCGGATGAGAATGGCTGGCCATTATCTGAGTACACAACACGGGGCAAACCATACCGTGGGAAGAATTCTCGAACTAACTGTTTGGCAGTAGTCGGGGCAGTGTAATCTGAGACGGGATACGCCTCTGTCCACCGGGAAAGAGCGCATACAACTACGAGGACATATTTGAATCCTCGACAACGTTCCATCTGGATATAATCCATCTGGAGGACTTCAAAAGGGTGATCGGGGGTTTGAAATCCACCCTGTTCTACAGGTACGCCTTTTCCTGGATTGAACTGACAACAAATCATACAGGTACGTACTTTCTGTTTAGCTGCTGCTCGCAAGTGTTTATTGAACCAAATGTGTTGAATACTGTCTAGCATAGCTTTCTCTCCTAGGTGCGCTGGACTATGTATTGTGTTAATGATGACTTGAACCATGGAGTCAGGAAGAAACCATATAGATTTTTCCTTCGTCATCCATCCTTGATCCGTTTGGATCCCTCCTAATTCAGTCCATCTCTTTATTTCTTCTGGTGTAGCATGTGTCTGTATGTCAATTACATCAAGGGCGGGATCCTTAACTGTCATGCAGTGTGTTGGTGTCGGAACTATTGTCTTTGTAGTGTCAGTTGTATGAGTCTGATTCTGAGCAGTCTGTTTAGCTGTCCTGTCAGCTAGGTCATTACCCTGAGAAATAATGTCAGTCACTTTTGTATGGGCTTTACACTTCATAATCGATATTGCAGTCGGCAGATGTATTGCATATAACAGAGCTTGAATAAGGGGACCGTGCTGAATGTGGGCACCGTGAGAAGTTAAATAACCTCTCTCTCGCCAAAGCACGCCGAAGTCATGGACGACTCCGAATGCATAACGTGAATCTGTGTATATGTTGACTTTCTTATTTTTGGCTTGAATACAGGACTGTGTCAGAGCGATGAGCTCTGCTGCTTGAGCTGACAAGGTATCGATACAATTTGTTTCAATAACTTCAGTGTCTGTTGTGACTGCATAAGCGGCCACTAACTCTCCTGTATTTGTTCTCATGCATGAACCATCTACATACAATGTCAGGTCTGGATCTGCTAATGGAATATCTGTCAAGTCTTGTCTGGGTTTCGTCGTAATAGTAATGACTTCAATACAATCATGTGCCAATGGGTCTGTTCCACTTAATGGCAAAAGTGTGGCAGGATTTAATGTACTACAACGTCTGATTTCTATGTGTGGCTGGAACAATGTCAATTCATAACCTGTCAGTCTTGCTATAGTCAAGTGTTGTGTTTGAGTCCGGTTCAAGAGAACCTCTACTGCGTGTGGTACTTGTACTGTCAATTGATGTCCTAACACTATGGCATCGCTTTGTCTGATTGCTAAAGCTGTTGCTGCGACTGATTTCAGGCACGCAGGAAGAGCCTGAGCTACAGGATCTAATGTACTGGAAAAATAGGCACATGGCTTGTGTGATCCTGCTTGTTCCTGCGTGAGTACTGACAAAGCAGTACCTTCACGTTCTGTAACGAAAAGTGTAAAACGTTTGCTGTAACATGGTGTTGCTAAAACAGGTGCTTGGCATAAAGCTTTCTTTAAGCTTTCAAAAGCTTGCGTATGTTCCTGAGTCCAAGGGAGGACAGTCGATGTCGCTGCCTCCTGTGTTGTCAACTGAATGAGTGGTTTTGCTAGAAATGCATATTGAGGGATCCACTGCCTACAGTACGAAGTGAGGCCTATGAATGCCCGTACCTCCTTTTGTGTCTTGGGTGGCGGCATGTTAACAATTAACTGGATACGGTCGGGTGTAAGCTGTCTTCCCCCCTTGGACAGCAAGTGCCCAAGGTACACAACTTGCTGGACACAGAATTGCAGCTTTGAAGGGGACACTTTGTGCCCCTTGTCGGCTAAGAAATGTAAAACCGTCAGTGATGCTTTTTCACATTCAGGTTCGCTTCGGGCGGTGATCAGCAGATCATCGACATATTGAAGCAGGGCAGTGTTAGCTGGCATGTGGATACTGTCAAGTTCTCTTTTCAGTGCTTGGCTATAGATGCTGGGGCTTTCTGTGAATCCTTGAGGTGCGCGTGCGAATTTAAAACTTCGTCCATTTAAACTGAATCCGAACAAATATTGGCTTTCCGGATCGATTGGGACGCTAAAGAAAGCGTTCTTGAGGTCAATTACAGTAAAGAACGTTGCTTCTGAATCTATGGCTGTTAGCAATGAAGAGATATCTGGGACCACGGGGTATTGTGGTACAATGCATTTATTTAATTCTCGCAGATCAATAACTAATCGATATACTGGTGGTGCTTTTGGATCAGTTCGTTTAAGAATCGGAATTATCGGGGAATTACATATATTGGAGTCCGTTTCTACAACCACTCCTTATGCAATGAGCTTGTCAATGATTTGCAGTAAAGCCACAACAGCATCTGGTGGTAACTTGTATTGTCGTATTCGTGGTAATACTACTCCTGTTTTAAGTGTGACTCGATATGGTGTGATGTGCATACAACCTACATCAGTGGGGCCTTGTGCCCATAAATGTGCAGGTAGATTCTGTAACCGGTGATCCATGTCTCTAGACACGTAGTGACCTTTAAAGTCACGCAAAAATAGTCGTACTCCTTCCGGAGAACAACATATTATAGCTCCTAGAGCCTTCAATGTTTTTATACCTAACAAGTTTTCTGGGCATGATTTTGTAAGCAATAGATCTGTAGTCCGTGTTAATGGACCGACTGTGAATGCAAGTGGTTGTGATACTTCGTTAATAGTGGGCTTTCCTGAAAAACCAAGGGAAATATTTTGTGAGCCTGAGAGGGGTACCCCTGGGACTTCGCTGTGACTGATAGTGGTTCTGCTTGCCCCTGTATCGAGTAGAAACTTTCTGTCTTTCCCTAATACTTGACTCTGCACATAGGGACCCTCTTGATCTACAGGAACCTCAATAAGGGGTAGGCCAACTTCCCTCTCTAGGCTATTTCATGTGTAGCGCTGATACTCTGGATAGTCATTTTGTGCATACTGATACATCTGTTGTGTCGTGTTTTGTGTTGCAGCAATAGGCTGTGGCTGTTGTTGTTGTTGTTGTTGTGGTTGTGGTGCGGTCTGTTGTGGAGCTGGCATAGGTTGCGCATGCTGAGGGACCTGTTGTTGGATCTGATCCTGTCTAGGCGGACGTGGTCTCTCCTTCGTTATACCCGTGGAGATATTATGTTTCAGAACTGCGCAATCGTGTATATAATGACCTGGCTGTTTACAATAGTTGCATGTCCCTCTAACAGGACCCGCTGAATCATTGGACTGCGTCGTACCCTTTTTATGACCGTCAGCTGGAACTGACTGAGCAACAAGCATTTTCATTTTCGTGTCTTTCATACGTCTTTGTTCGTGTTCTTGTTCTTCTCTAATTCTATTGTGATGATATTGTAACATTTGTAACATCTGTGACGGTGTGTTACCTTGCCAGGTACTCTCGAATTTTAATACTCTATTCTTAACTTGGGGCAGGGAATTCTCAACTAATTTTGTCACAAACAGATGTGGATACGACTCACTACTTGCTTTTATGCCACTATTAATACCAAAACATTTTTCAAATCGGGAATAGAAATCACTAGTGTCTTCATCTTGTTTTTGCTTACAGGCTGAAATTGCACCCCAGTCTTCCTTTTTCGTAGTCAATAGACGTGGTAGTACCTGCACTAATAATCCTGGTAATGCTGTAGTCTTTTCCCCAAGCCCTGAACCTGCAGCTCGGGCTTTTTCTTCGTTTTCTAATGCTGTCCACTCTATCTTTTGGTCTCCCACCTCCCATTCCTTTTCTTTGAGTTTCTCGTAAATACCGGCAGGCAATAAAACTTTCAATATTTTCATAATATCAGGATAAGTATACTCTCCCATGAGTAACATGTCTTTTATTTCACGGTGGAAACCTGCTGGGTCTTTGTCATGGCTAGGTACTACTTTCTTCATTTCTAATAATTCAATTTTAGTTATGGGTGGGTACACAAACACGCGTTTAAAAGTATTGTCTTCACCTCTGATTGGGTGTACTTCGCGTAAGGGATTCTGTCTGTCTATGTGATACGTTTTTCTTTCCAACTTGGGGGGAACTGAAACATGTTCTGGGCATACGAAGACAATGTACTGGTGTCGATATTCTAGAATTTCTTTAATTAAATCAGTACCTGAACCTCTCCATTTATTCGTGAGTAATTCTATCAATATATCAGGTAGGGGACCAGGATCGGAGTGTTGGCTTCTATATAATATAACGAGGTGTTGTATCATGTATATACCAGCTAAACGCTGTTCGTCTGGGGTAAGATTCAAAAACGTGTGTGCTAACGCATCATCACTGTATTTTTCAGAACTGTCAGCCCATTGTACTGCTGACCTGGCTAATTCTTGTTCATCCATAGAATCGAGCATATGATACCCCCTTCGGTCTCGGAGTAATTTATCAGCAGCCTGGAATAAGTGTTCAGGGGACTTCGTATTTAGCATAGGGGCTTGGAAATGTCTGTTACATTCTGGACGTATCGGACGTATCGGGTCATTAAAGTATCTGGTATTGTTACAAGGTCTTCCCCTACCTACATAAGCTATCGTTTCTAATTGTCCTGTGGGCATTTCTGATTCTTCCTCCTCCTCTCCCTCGGATTCAGTTTTGTCTGCCTCCAATCTAGTTTTATGTATTCGTTCTACTCCTTTGCGGATCTTTCGGCACATAGCTACTATACACGTCTGTTTATCATGTTTTCCCTCAGATATATTCTGACCCCATCTAGTAAGTACTTGCATTTCATCCTGATCTACCTCGGACCTATCTCTGTCTCTGATCAAGCAGTTTATGAAGAAACGTAACAGTAGTCTCTGTATATCCACTTTCTGGTATTCCATGGCTTCGTCAATACTTTCAGGGCCTTGCCCTGTTTGGACAAAGCGATATATATCGTCTAAATGTTTAATCATTCCTGGTAGCGTCGTTAAATACATTGAAGCTCGTCGTATACGTAGCGATGATAGCAGCATTCTGTCATTTTTACCGGGCACTGGATCATATCTACAATCTACAAGATGTTCCTTAAACATGTCGGACGTTGCTATTTGGGGTGCACGTTGGTTTGCTAAATCTCTAAGAGACGATTTACTTCGTGATGGTGGCGTGGCAAAAATTGCTGCCGCACCTCCTGTCGCACCTTCTGAGGTGCTAGGCACGAAAGGATTTGTGGGGTGTAAGGTAGAAACTGTGGATGCGGGAAAAGCGGTGGAAACAGATGGACCTATTGGAATATGCGGAGGAGTTTGTGGTTGCGGAGTTGGGGGCGGATGATCTCGGGGTTGAGCACCATCGACAGGTGGCGTGTGTGGTGGAACATTAACATATTCGGGAGCTACATCGTCTAAATAGGAGGAAAGGAAAATATCTTTTGCGGTCTTGGGATGTGCCTTAATCGGGAGTAATGGGGGTGGCAAATCTTTCGGTATTTCCGGGGTGGCCTTAGGTAAACCTTCAGCCAAAAGAGGATACATACCATTCATAAGAGTGTTTCGTTGTCTGTCTACTTGTTCTGTTTTTACTCGGATACCTTCCTCAACTAATATGTTTTCTCGGGCTTTATTTGAGTTCTCCCTACTTTTCTCTTCCATTCTGAGCGCTTTCTCTGTGCGCCTATGCGATTCTTTACGCCATAGTTCAATGGCATCTTTCTGTGACTGTCTGGCTTTCTTTTTCCATAATTCTTCTTCTACTCTCATGATGCAATCTGCATCCCATGTCCCAGCTGCGGGCTACCTCTGACTTTCTGCTAGATCCTTGGTGTAGTCCACCCATAAGTCAAGATATAGTACGGCATCTAGGCCATGCTTATGATACATAAAATACCCTGGAGTGTCCCTAGGTGGAATGGGAACAGATTCTTCGAGTACTCCTTTTCTAGTTTTGATCTGTCTTAATTTTGAAAAGAACGGCATCTTTAAACCTTGCTACTTGATTCTTACTCAAACTGGACTTGAACACAATTAATACGATAAACACTATAATGAACACTCATTCATACCACAATTTTTAAACACATTAAAACATTTAACATTTAACATTTAACGAACAATGATAATTAAGAGAAAACTAACTACTGACATAATACTAATACTAGATAATACTGGATTATATACATGAACATACTGGATATACTGCTAAACAGTACAGATACACTGCTAAAACAGTGCAGACCGGATCTGTGTACCCAAACCCGTCAGGACCGGCACAAACCAATGTGCACGTCTAAATGCCTCCCCAGCAACGGTACTCACCGGGTAGCACGGAACGGAAGGCCTCGGAACTGAACTGAACTGGACCGGACTGGACTCGACTGGACTCGGAAACTTCGGAACCTGGTGGGCCTCTGTATACCTCGGATCTTGCTCTCTCAGCTAGGCTCTGGTCGGGATACTTCGCACTTCTCACCGCCTCGTCTGGGTGTTGATCGCAGCCTCAGTCACCCCCGCTTGGCCGGAGGGAGATACAGGAAATCCTGCGGGTACGCGTTTTTGTCCGTCTGGCTGTGGCAGGAGACCGGGCCTGCAACGCACCTCCGGCGCGTGAGATGAGAAAGTGTCCCTATTCGGGCGCCAATTTATGTGGTAAATATTTAAATTACCTGTACTATTTTTTATGCGGTAAAGTCTAGTAAGAATAACTCAGTCAAAATAAGAGGCAGAATCCGTGGTATTAGAGGTTCTGAAAAGGGCTTTATTCCTTACAAAGGAATTATGGTTCGAACCAGGCAATCTTATTCCATCACCACGAAGGTTCAGGAAGGGATAGGCAATACATTATTGACAAGTAAATATATATATATGAAAAGCATTGCATTAAGACAGATGCAGGAGGCGTAACAGCTGATAATACAGATAAGAATACACATACGTAATGAAAATAGGCGTGGTAATAGGCGTAAACTAGAAACGTCATTTAGAATGATGTCACAAGTGGGTGGATCCATAAGAGAATCCTGCAGTGTCAGCAGAAATATTTGGCAGAGATGCGCGCGCAGCCGCATGACGTGTGATTGACGTGCAACTAGAGGGTGAAGGGGAATTGACATTTAGCTCTACATGTGGAGACAGGAGTCTGGGGGGTCAGGTCAACCTAATCCCAAATCGTATCTAATATCTTTGTTTAAGGAACTGTTTTATCCAAAAGGAAAGGTCTCTCGGACGGAATCTATTCTATACTGACTGTTAGTGCATGTACAAGCGTCTATGTGTCTACATGGGATGCGAGGGGGCAGGAATCTTCCATGGTAACAGGGGCTATGAATTACTTGCATAAAGACAGCGAGGCCGAGCCCTTTGCTCGGTAGCTGAAAGGATGTTTACCTAAACTACTAGACAGGAATGCATTGGATGAGGAGCGGAGCAGATAACTTGAAGGCTGAATACAGTTTTTGGCAGGCAACAGGCCGCGTCAGGCACCGTTAGCCGCGCAGGGAGTAGGACAAAGTTCATGGATACCGATGCAGGTCCAGGCTGGAGCATTTCAGAGGCAGAAGCAGAAAAAGGCTTGATGGCAAAATTCAGGGCCTACTCGCCTGAACTGTAAAACTAGAAAAGTGAACCATATAAAGTCGGTGGCCAATCATACTTAGGAATGGAATATTCGACCCATTCATGGTGGATCTGAAAGAGGACATGTTGACATTGGACGCACATGCATTTGCGTCTTCATAGCTGGAACTGGAGGGAACATACATGTACTTGTAGCATGTACATGGAGCCGTTGGGGTCTAAGATAGGGGACATAACTGGTCATAAAATTCATATTTCCTCACGTGAGATCGTTGGTCAAGCACCATCAGTCCTTACGTGACATGATCGAAAAGGACTCTCCTGACCTCATCTTCCTCACTGAGACTTGGCTTCAGGATGCAGATACGGCAATAATCAATCTGGCATTCCCTCCTAATTACACAGTGTTCACTCTTAACCGCACTTCTAGAGGGGGCGGCATAGCTATGGTAATAAAATCTTGCTTCCCGGCTGAATGGAAAGCTCTTGACTTACCAGCGTGTGAGAGCGCTTCCTTTAAGGTTGCCTTCAGTCATCAGTTTACACTTAACGGTATGCTTATCTACCGCCCGCCAGGGAACGACACTGTCTTCAAGGCCGCTCTTACTGACGTGGTCAGCTCTTTAGCTCCGAGATGTGCCAATTTTAACATCGTAGGTGACCTCAATATCCATTTTGATCAGAGGTCATCAGCACCTATTAATACCTTGCTAGCGGACCTTGAAGCCATGCAAATGATCCAACTAGTTACTTCCCCTACCCACATAGGAGGTCATATCCTTGACCCCTTCTTTTCCACACTGGAGCGGGTTAGGGTCTTTGACCCGATGGTGGTAGGCTGGACTGACCATCTGTTGGTTAAAGTTTCATGCCCTATAGATGACCCACAATTTAAACCTGTGGATAGACTGATCCTTAAAAGAAATTGGCACAAGCTCAAACTGGAGGAGTTTTATAAGATCCTGGAGGCGCAGCCCCTGGGCAATCTCCTGAATGTGGAACAAGGATATGAGCAGTTTTGTAACTGGGTCTTAGCCGCCCTCGACTCTCTTATACCGATGCGCTGGTCGAAATGTCATGCTAAAGTTCCCAGCCCATGGTATAATGACACTCTTGCCGAGCTTAAGAGAATGTGCCGGCAAGCTGAGAGGACGTGGAGAAAATCCTTTGATCCCACCTTGAAATCTTCGTATTTTGCCCAGCTTAAGATCTATCACAGGGCAATCTGTCAAACCCGGGCCGCATACTATGCTTTCGAGTTTCAGAATAGCCCCAATCCGTCTAAATTAATTTTTAAGGCTCTTAAAGACCTTATGGGGAAACGGGCCACCTCGGTAGAAATTTGCACGGACTCTCACTGTGAAAGTCTGGCATCCTTTTTCGTGGAGAAAGTGCAGGCGATCTACCGAGGATTTACGTCATCTGTGCCTGGTGCTGAACAAGCTGGTGTGATGGCTACGGTTCACGAAACCCTGTCCTTCCTGCCTGGAATGTCTGACGAGGTTTTCGATACTCTGAGCCTCAAAATTAAATCCGGTTCTCCATTAGATCCGTTGAAGCCAGAGCTATTCAGACTTCTTCCTCCCTTATGTCGTGAGCCTATACTGGACTTGATCAATCTTTCGCTTGCATCGGGCGTGGTCCCTTTTCACTGGAAGCAGGCAGTGGTCAGCCCAATTCTAAAGAAGCCTAACCTTGACCCCCTATTACCAGAGAACTACCGTCCCATCTCCCTCCTGCCCTGGACCGCCAAGGTTATTGAGGCACACGTGAACTCCATCTTGTCTGCCCACCTTTCTCGAAATAACATTCTTGACCAGAGCCAGAATGGATTTCGTGCACAACACAGCACCGAAACTGCACTGCTCTTTATGACCGAGCACTTGCGTACGGTGCTGGATGCTGGCCAGACAGCTGTGGAAATATGGATTTTTCTGGTCAGTTATGTCCCCTATCTTGGACCCCAACGGTTTCATGTATAAATCACAAGTACATGTATGTTCCCTCCAGTTCCAGTTATGAAGACGCAAACACATGTGCGTCCACCGCCAACATGTCCTCTTTCAGATCCGCCATGAATGGGCCGGATATTCCATTCCTGAGTACGAAAGGCCACCGGCTTTATATGGTTCACTTATGACATTTTACAGTCCAGGCAAGTAGGCCCTGATTCTGCCATCAAGCTTTTCCTGCCTTCTGCCTCTGAAAGCTTCAGTCTGAGCTCGCATCTGTATCCATGAACTTTGTCCTCATTCTCTGCGCAGCTAACGGTGCCTGACATCAGCCTGTTGCCTGCCAAAAAACTGTATTTCACCTTCGAAATTATCTGCTCCGCTCCCTACCCAATGCATTCCTGTCTAGTAGTTTAAGTAAACATTCTTCCAGCTACCGAGCAAAGGGCCCGGCTTCTCTGTCTTTATGCAAGTAATTCATAGCCCTGTTCTATGGAAGATTTCTGCCCCCGCATCTAGTGTAGACACTTAGACGCTTGTACACGCACTAACAGTCAGTATAGTCAGTATAGAATAAGATTCTACTCTAAGAGACCTCTCTTTTGGATAACACAGTTCTTTAAACATAGGATGTTAGATATGATTTGGGATTAGGTTGACTTGACCCTCCAGACTTCTGTCGCCACATGTAGAGCTAAATGTCAAGTCCCCTTCACTCCCTAGTTGCACGTCAATCACACGTCATGCTGCTGCGCGCGCATTTCTGCCAAGTATTTCTGCTGACATTGCGAAATTCTTTCATGGAACCACCCTATTATGACATCATACCTGATGACGTTCTCTAGTTACGCCCAGTTACACCCACTTTTGCTACGCATGTATGTTTTATCTTTACTATCAATTGTTACGCCTCCTCCATTTGTTTCACTGTAATGTCTATTGTATAAAAATGATTACCTGTCAATAAAGTAGGGTCTTCACTTCCTGAACCTTCGTGGTGATGGAATATGGAGCTCATCGATTTAAATTGATTATGGAATAAAGCCCGTTCCGAACCTCTAATACCACGGATTCTGCCTCTTATTTTACTGAGCTATTGTTATAGATTTTCCGCATCAAATTAAGTCCCGGTAATTAAATTATTTACCACATAAATGGTGCCCGAACAGGGACACTTTCTCATCTCACGCGCCGGCGGTGCGTTGCAGGCCCGGTCTCCTGTCACAGCTGGACGGACAACAACGCGTACCCACAGGATTTCCTGTATCTCCCTCCTGCCGAGCGGGGGTAACTGAGGCTGCGATCAACACCCAGACGAGGCGGTGAGAAGTGCGAAGTATCCCGACCAGAGCCTAGCTGAGAGAGCAAGATCCGAGGTATACAGAGGCCCACCAGTTTCCAAAGTTCCCGAAGTTCCGAGTCGAGTCCAGTCCGGTTCAAGTTCAGTTCAGTTCCGAGGCCTTCCGTTCCGAGCTACCCGGTGAGTACCATTATCGGGGAGGCGTTCTGACGTGCACATAGGTTGTGCCGGTCAAGACGGGTTTGGGTACACAAATCCGGTCTGCACTGTTTCAGCAGTGTATCTGTACTGTTTAGCAGTATATCAAGTATGTCTAGTATATAATTCAGATTTACCTAGTTAGTATCGAGTATTATGCTTAGTGACTAGTTCCCTAAAAGACCATCATTGTTTATTCATTAAATGTTAAATGTTAAAATGTTTTAAATACGTTCTGTATATTGTGGTGTGAATGACTGTTCATTATTGTGTTTTATGGTATTAAACGTGTTCAAAATTAGGTATCAGATCAGTTCTCAATATGCCGCTCTTTTCGAAATTAAGACAGATCAAAACCAGAAAAGGGGTACTCGAAGAAGCTGTTCCCATACCTCCTAGGGACACTCCAGGGTACTTCATGTATCATAAACATGGCCTAGACGCCATATTATTTCTTGATCTATGGGTAGACTACACCAAGGAATTACCAGAAAGTCAGAGGTGGCCCGCAGCTGGGACCTGGGATGCAGATTGCATTATGAAAGTAGAAGAAGAATTATGGAAAAAGAAAGCTAGACAGTCACAGAAAGATGCCATTGAATTATGGCGTAAAGAATCGTATAGACGTACAGAAAAAGCACGTAGACAGGAAGAGAAAAGTAAGGAGAATTCAAATAAAGTTCGAGAAAGTGTATTAATTGAAGAAGGTACTCGAGTAAAGTCAGAACAAACAGACAGACAAAGAAATGCCCTTGTGAATGGTATGTATCCTCTTCTGGCCGAAGGACTACCTAAGGCTACTCCGGAGATACCAAGAGACTTGCCACCCCCATTGTTTCCGATAAAAGCACATCCCAAAGGGCATCCCAGAACCGCAGAAGATGTTTTTCTTTCCTCTTATTTAGACGACGCAGCTCCCGAGTATGCTAATGCTGCGCCACATAGACCGCCTGCCGAGGGGGTTCAACGCCAAGGCCCTCCTCCGTCTGTACCTCTGCAACAGCAAACTCCGACACAAGTTCCGGCAAGCACATCTGTTTCTACATCCGCATCCACACCTATGGTTGCTATATCCCGTTCAACGAATCCTTTCACATCCAGCACCCCAGGTGGTGCTACCGGAGGTACATCAAGCATTTTTTCCACGCCACCCAGAACAAATAAACTTTCCTTTCAAGAATTAGCCCACCAACGTACGCCCAAACTAGTAACTCCCAACACGCTCAAGGAACTTCTAATAGACTGTAGATATGACCCTGTGCCCGGAAAAGGGGACGAAATGATGCTGGCATCATTACGTATCCGACGAGCTGCAATATATTTAGGGAAGCTACCAGGAATGACTGCACATTTAGAAAATATATATCATTTTGTTCAGTCAGGGCGAGACCCTGAGAGTATTAACAGAGCCATGGAGTACCAAAAGGTGGAAATACAGGGGGAACTGTTACGTTTCCTCATAAACTGTGTGATCAGAAATCAAGATCAACCAGGGGTAAATCCGGAAGAAATGCAGATTCTTACCACATGGGGTAAGAATATATCAGAGGGGAGACATGATAAACGATCATGTATAGTAGCTATGAGCCGAAAGATCCGCAAAGAAATAGAACGAATACACGAGGAAAGATTAGCAGTAGACGAACCAGAACAAACCGAGGATGAGGAAGAATTAGAACTGCCCACAGGACAGTTAGAAACAATGGCCTATGTAGGTAGAGGAAGATCTTGCAATAATACTAGATGCTTTACTGATCCGATATGTCCGATACGTCCAGATAATAACAGAAAATTCCAAACTCCTATAATAAATATAAGGTCCCCCGAACATTCATTCCAAGCCGCTGACAAATTACTCCGAGAACGAAGGGGTTATCATATACTCGATTCTATGGACGAACAAGAATTAGCCAGGTCAGCCGTTCACTGGGTTGATAGTCCTGGAAAATATGGTGATGATACACTAGTACATACGTTTTTAAACCTCGCCCCAGATGAACAGCGTTTAGCTGGTATCTATATGATTCAATAACTCCTTATATTATATAAAAGCCAACACTCCGATCCTGGCCCCTTACCTGATATATTGACTGAATTACTCACGAATAAATGGAGAGGTTCCGGTACTAAGTTAATTAGAGAAATACTAGAATCCAGAAAGCAGTACATCCTTTTTGTATGTCCTGAACATGTCTCACTGCCCATCAAGGAAAGAACGACGTATTACATGGATAGACAGAATCCTTTACGCGAAGTGCACCCGATAAAGGGTGATGACAATGAGTTTAAACGTGTGTTTGTATACACACCCATATCTAAAATAGAACTATTAGAAATGAAGAAAGTGGTACCCAGTCATGATAAAGACCCAGCAGGTTTCCATCGTGAAATTAAAGATATGTTACTCATGGGAGAATATACCTACCCCGACATTATGACAATATTGAAGGTATTAATGCCTGCGGGCATTTACGAAAAACTCAAGGAAAAGGATTGGGAGGTGGGAGACCAGAAGATAGATTGGACAGCATTAGAAAACGAAGAAAAAGCTCGAGGTCCAGGTTCAGGGCTCGGGGACAAGATCAAAGCACTACCAGGTCTACTAGTACAGGTACTGCCACGTTTATTAACTACGAAAAAGGAAGACTGGGGGCAATCTCAGCCTGTAAACAAAAATCAGATGAAAACACTAGTGATTTCTATTCCCGATTTGAGAAATGTTTTGGTATAAATAGTGGAATAAAAGCAAGTAGCGAGTCGTATCCACATCTGTTTGTGACAAAATTGGTTGAAAATGCCTTGCCCCAAGTCAAGAATAGAGTATTGAAGTTCGAGAGTACCTGGCAAGGTAACACTCCGTCACAAATGTTACAAATGCTACAGTACCATCACAATAGAATTAGAGAAGAACAAGAACATGAACATAGACGCATGAAAGACACGAAAATGAAAATGCTAGTTTCCCAGACAGTGCCAGTTGACGGTCATAAGAAGGGTATAACACAGTCCAGTGTTTCAACAGGTCCTGTTAAAGGGACGTGCAACTATTGTAAACAGCCAGGTCATTATGTACACGATTGTCCCGTTTTAAAACATAATATCGCCATAGGTAACACAAAAGAAAGACCAAGACCACTTAGACAGGATCAGAATCATCAGGGAACTCCGCAGCATGCACAGTCCATGCCAGCTCCGCAACAGTCTATGCCAGCTCCACCACCGCAGCCTATTGCTGCCACACAAACAACGACCCGACAGATGTATCAGACCACACAGTATGACTATCCTGATTACCAACGATACTCATGAAACAGCCTAGAGAGGGAAGTTGGCTTACCCCTTATTGAGGTCCCTGTAGATCAAGAAGGACCTTATGTACACAGTGAACTGTTAGGTCAAGATAGAAAATTCTTACTTGATACAGGGGCAAGCCGAACAACAATAAAACGTAGTGAAGTTCCAGGGGCACCCCTCTCAGGCTCACAGAATATTTCCCTTGGCTTTTCAGGAAAACCTATCATTAACGAAGTAACACAGCCTCTTCCACTTACGATTGGTCCCTTGACACGAACTACAGATTTATTACTTACTAAATCATGTCCAGAAAACTTGTTAGGCATAAAAACTTTGAAAGCTCTAGGAGCTATTATATGTTGTTCTCCAGAAGGAGTAAGATTATTTTTACGTGATTTCAAAGGGCACTACGTGTCCCGAGACATGGATCACCGACTACAGACTTTACCGACACATTTATGGGCACAAGGCCCTACAGATGTTGGTTGTATGAACATTACACCATATCGAGTCACACTAAAGGCAGGAGTGGTACTTCCACGAATGCGACAATACAAGTTACCCCCAGATGCTGTAGTGGCTTTACTACAAATCATTGACGAGCTTATTACCCAAGGAGTGGTTGTGGAAACTGACTCCAATGTATGTAATTCCCCGATAATTCCGATTCTTAAACGAACCGATCCAACAGCCCCGCCAGTATATCGATTGGTTATTGATCTGCGCGAATTAAATAAATGCATAGTACCACAATACCCCGTAGTCCCAGACATTTCTTCATTACTGACAGCCATTGATTCCGAAGCAACATTCTTTACTGTAATTGATCTCAAGAATGCCTTCTTCAGCGTCCCAATAGATCCGGAAAGCCAATACTTGTTCGGATTTAGTTTAAATGGACGAAGCTTTAAATTCACACGCGCACCTCAAGGATTTACAGAAAGCCCCAGCATTTATAGCCAAGCACTGAAACGAGAACTCGACAGTATCCACATGCCAGTCAACACTGCCCTGCTTCAATATGTCGATGATCTGCTGATCACCGCTAGAAGCGAACCTGAATGTGAGAAAGCCTCACTGACGGTATTACAATTTTTGGCCGAAAAGGGGCACAAGGTGTCCCCTTCTAAGCTGCAATTCTGTGTCCAGCGAGTTGTTTACCTTGGTCACTCGCTGTCCAAGGAGGGAAGGCAGCTTACACCAGATCGCATCCAGCTAATTGCAAATATGCCAGTACCCAAGACACAAAAGGAGGTGCGGGCTTTCATAGGCCTCACTTCATATTGTAGGCAGTGGATCCCTCAGTATGCATTTCTAGCAAAACCCCTCATTCAATTGACAACACAGGAGGCAGCCACATCGACTGTTCTCCCTTGGACTCAGGAACATACACAAGCTTTTGAAAGCCTAAAGAAAGCCTTATGCCAAGCACCTGTTTTAGCAACACCATGTTACAATAAACAGTTTACACTCTTCGTTACAGAACGCGAAGGTACTGCCTTGTCAGTACTCACACAGGAACAAGCAGGATCACATAAACCATGTGCTTATTTTTCTAGTACATTAGATCCCGTAGCTCAGGCTTTGCCTGCGTGCCTGAAATCAGTGGCAGCAACAGCTTTAGCGATCAGACAAAGCGATGCCATAGTATTAGGACATCCATTGACAGTACAAGTACCACATGCAGTAGAGGTTCTCTTGAACCGCACACAAACACAACACTTGACTATAGCACGACTTACTGGTTACGAATTGACATTGTTTCAGCCACATATAGAAATCAGACGTTGTAGTACATTGAATCCTGCCACACTGTTACCTGTAAATGGAACAGACCCACTAGCACATGATTGTATTGAAGTTATCACTATCACGACGAAACCCAGACAAGATTTGACAGACGTCCCATTGTCAAACCCAGACCTGACGTTGTATGTAGATGGTTCATGTATGAGAACAGGTACAGGAGAGCTAGTGGCCGCTTACGCAGTCACAACAGACACTGAAATCGTTGAAACAAATTGCATAAATACCTTGTCAGCTCAAGCCGCAGAGCTCATCGCTCTGACACAAGCCTGTATTCAAGCAACAAATAAAAAAGTCAACATATACACTGATTCACGTTATGCATTCGGAGTTGTACATGACTTCGGCGTGCTGTGGCGAGAGAGAGGTTATTTGACTTCTCACGGTGCCCACATTCAGCACGGACCCCTTATTCATGCCTTATTAGATGCAATACATCTACCCACTGCAATATCAATTATGAAATGTAAAGCTCATACGAAAGTTACTGATATCATTTCTCAAGGCAATGATCTAGCTGACAGAACAGCTAAACAGACTGCTCAAACTCAAACATCCGACATGACAAAGACAATAGTCCCGACACCAACACATTGCATGATGGTTAAGGATCCCGCTCTTGACGTAATCGACATACAGACACATGCTACACCAGACGAAATAAAGAAATGGACTGAATTAGGAGGGATCCAAACGGATCAAGGATGGATGACGAAGGAAAAATCTGTGTGGTTCCTTCCTGATTCAATGATCCAAGTCGTTATTAACACTGTACATAGTCCAGCACATCTAGGAGAAAAAGCTATGCTAGACAGCATTCAACACATTTGGTTCAACAAACATTTACGAGCCGCAGCTAAACAAAAAGTTCGTACCTGTATGATCTGTTGTCAGTTTAACCCAGGTAAAAGCATTCCCGTAGAACAGGGTGGATTTCAGCCTCCTGATCACCCTTTTGAAGTCCTCCAGATGGATTATATCCAGATGGAACGATGTCGAGGATTCAAATATGTTCTCGTAGTTGTCTGTGCTCTTTCCCGTTGGACAGAGGCATACCCGGTTTCAGATTACACTGCCCCAACTACTGCCAAACAGTTAGTTCGAGAATTCTTCCCACGGTACGGTTTACCACGTGTTGTCTACTCAGATAACGGCCAGCCGTTCGCATCCGAATTAATGAAACACGTTTCACTTTTGTTAGGCTATCAGTGGAAATTTCACTGTGTCCGACACCCCGAGGCAGCAGGTCTCGTGGAAAGACATAACCAGACCCTGAAAATTAGATTGTCCAAAATATGCAGAGAGAAAGGTGTCGACTGGGTAGTAGCCTTACCCGTTGCACTCTTTTACATGAGAATGGTAGCACACTCTCGAACAGGGCTATCCCCTTATGAAGTGATCTTCGGTAGACCACCAAATATGTGGGGGACGCCTATACCACGCAAAATAACTGATATTGACTGTAATATGCTGACAGATTACTTGGCTTCCTTGATGTCTGCACTACAATCTTGTCGTTCACAGGTAGCTGCAGCCTTTCCCGACAACACAGAGGTGAAACCCCATGACGTAATTCCAGGGGATTTGGTTTTAGTGAGGAACTTTGATCGGAAGTCTCAGCTGGATCCTAGGTGGAAGTCGCCTCAACTCGTATTGCTAACGACGAGGACAGCCGTAAAGATCGAAGGACGAAAAGGCTGGATACATTCAAGTCATATCAAGAAATTTCATGGACTACCGTCAGACGTAAACGACACACCTTGCGTGTCTTCCCCGAGTGACTCTAAACTTCCTTTGGTTGAACTGAATAGCCACGAATTATATAAACTAAAACTTAGGTCTAACAAGTCAGGCAATTTGATTGTTTAAGTCCTCTCCAAGGTGAATCGGTCGAATTTGTCTCTGACATGTATCCCTTAGACCTGTACAGAGAAAGAAACAAAAGGATAAAGTTGAAACGACATGCGTACTGTAAATCACTGCGTAGTCATTGCACAGTGACGTTATTAATTTTGTTTTTCTTAAGTCTTTTAGTAATTACTGCAAGTATATTGTTGCACACATATTATCCTATTTCTAGACATGTTTACAATATTACTGCTGAACATTCTTTTAGTGAATTACCTCCGCATGAATTGTCTTATAGATTTGCGCTGCGCAATAACACGTTTATTAGTATGTTACATCATTCCCATCAGGTTAGCAATGCTACAAATTGTTGGATATGTGGTCGACTCCCTCCCTATCAGAACTATAAAGGAATTCTACCTCTCTTTCCATACCCGTTCACACACAACGGCTCCTGTGGAGCATGGTTTAGTTTAATTAATTCCCTAGATTCGAATTCTGCAGTTTACCAGAATAACTGGGTATGGGGAAATCTGAACTTAGTTTTACTCAAAGTCTGCCACCCCAACAAGGAGGGACTTCCCAAAAGAACAGGAACTGATCTAGAAAATGAAGTATATGGATTAGGTAATTTTACGCTCACTCTCATGATCTTGAATGTCGAATCCGAAGCTACTCCAATTCTGCCCGCCATGTCAGTATTTCCAGTAAAAGGTGAATTATGTGTAAGAAAGAATGGTTCCATACATATGGGCCATAGTAGATGCACCACTGTAATAGAATTTAGTGATCAAGGCAAGTCTACATTTAGAGCTTCCCGCCATTCCTACTTCATATGTGGTCAGACGGCATACATACGTTTGCCACTAGATTGGGATGGTACCTGCTACATCGGATTCCTTTTGCCACCTGTTTTCCTAGCTCCTCCTGATTATCACAGAAATACTCATTTAGTACATAATAGAGAAAGGAGAGATCTCCCAATAGTCGATTATACTGAGACCGCATGGGAAAAATACACAGATTTCAATAAAGGTCTCTTTCCCTATATAGGTACAGTTACCAATAGTAAGCTGATACGTAGATTAACCAGAACCCTTGAAGCAGTAGTGAATGAAACTATTTCCGCCTTAGGCAATTTAACAGAAGAGCAGTCTGCTATGCGGATTGTTGTGCTTCAAAATCGTCTTGTCCTTGACGTCATCCTGGCCGATAGGGGCGGAGCTTGTAGGGTCATCGGATCAAGTTGTTGCATTTTCATACCAGAAAATTCGCCATCTGTATATAAAGCCATAACTCGCCTTCATAAGATTGTAAGCCAGATACACCAGAATCCAGGCACCTGGACTTGGTCCGGTTGGTTTTGGAGTGTATTATCTACCTTTGGATGGAAGGTCCTATCCTTCCTAGGTATTGGCTTTCTCATACTATTCAGTTGCTGTCTATGTCTACAATGTGGACCAGCGATCTGTGGTCTGTGTGCCACATCGTGTATTCCACCACCAAGATTTCATTCATCACGGAAGAAGAAAGAAGAACAAATGATGCTATATGAACAGATCGATGGATTAATGAAGATTGATATCTCTTGACGGGCAAGTAGGGGACAAGGAGGGAATGTGGAAATATGGATTTTTCTGGTCAGTTATGTCCCCTATCTTGGACCCCAACGGTTTCATGTATAAATCACAAGTACATGTATGTTCCCTCCAGTTCCAGTTATGAAGACGCAAACACATGTGCGTCCACCGCCAACATGTCCTCTTTCAGATCCGCCATGAATGGGCCGGATATTCCATTCCTGAGTACGAAAGGCCACCGGCTTTATATGGTTCACTTATGACATTTTACAGTCCAGGCAAGTAGGCCCTGATTCTGCCATCAAGCTTTTCCTGCCTTCTGCCTCTGAAAGCTTCAGTCTGAGCTCGCATCTGTATCCATGAACTTTGTCCTCATTCTCTGCGCAGCTAACGGTGCCTGACATCAGCCTGTTGCCTGCCAAAAAACTGTATTTCACCTTCGAAATTATCTGCTCCGCTCCCTACCCAATGCATTCCTGTCTAGTAGTTTAAGTAAACATTCTTCCAGCTACCGAGCAAAGGGCCCGGCTTCTCTGTCTTTATGCAAGTAATTCATAGACCTGTTCTATGGAAGATTTCTGCCCCCGCATCTAGTGTAGACACTTAGACGCTTGTACACGCACTAACAGTCAGTATAGTCAGTATAGAATAAGATTCTACTCTAAGAGACCTCTCTTTTGGATAACACAGTTCTTTAAACATAGGATGTTAGATATGATTTGGGATTAGGTTGACTTGACCCTCCAGACTTCTGTCGCCACATGTAGAGCTAAATGTCAAGTCCCCTTCACTCCCTAGTTGCACGTCAATCACACGTCATGCTGCTGCGCGCGCATTTCTGCCAAGTATTTCTGCTGACATTGCGAAATTCTTTCATGGAACCACCCTATTATGACATCATACCTGATGACGTTCTCTAGTTACGCCCAGTTACACCCACTTTTGCTACGCATGTATGTTTTATCTTTACTATCAATTGTTACGCCTCCTCCATTTGTTTCACTGTAATGTCTATTGTATAAAAATGATTACCTGTCAATAAAGTAGGGTCTTCACTTCCTGAACCTTCGTGGTGATGGAATATGGAGCTCATCGATTTAAATTGATTATGGAATAAAGCCCGTTCCGAACCTCTAATACCACGGATTCTGCCTCTTATTTTACTGAGCTATTGTTATAGATTTTCCGCATCAAATTAAGTCCCGGTAATTAAATTATTTACCACACAGCGGCGTTCCTTTTGTTAGATCTGAGCGCCGCGTTTGACACGGTGTCTCACGACATTCTGATCCAGCGCTTGGAAGGAGTGGGAATTGAGGGGACTGCTCTCCAATGGTTTCGCTCCTTCCTTTCGGACCGGTCTTTTAAAGTAGCCATTCCACCTTGTCAGTCCCCTTTCCATCCATTGGGGCTGGGGGTTCCGCAGGGCTCTGCGTTGAGCCCCACTCTGTTTAACCTATATGTGAAACCGCTGGCTGCAGTTGTCAGACAATGTGGCCTAACCATGACATTGTACGCCGACGACACGCAGCTGGCGGTGACACTCAGCGGTGACCCCGAGGTGAACGCTCCCAGATTCCGTGCAGGACTCATAGCCGTGGCAAATTGGATGCGAACTAACTCTTTGCAGTTAAATGCCAAAAAAACGAGGTCCTGATATTAGGAAAGCAGGCGGAGCTCTGGGGAGACCAGTAGTGGCCTCCAGAATTGGGGGTGACTCCCATCCCAGCTGCCGAAGTTAAGAACTTGGGGGTTTGGCTGGATCCCACACTCTCTTTCACCAGCCACACGAAGAAGGTTGCAGCTACCTGTTATGGTATTCTGCGAGGGCTGAGACCGGTCCTCAAATTCTTCGACCCCCCTACTCGGCAACTGGTGGTCCAAGCCTCCATTCTTTCTCGGCTGGACTATGGGAGTGCGCTGCTGCTTGGAGTGAATCAGGCGGAGGCTACCAGATTGCAAAGGGTGCAGAATGCCGCGGCGCGAGCCATCGTTGGCCTGCCTAGACAGTGCTCTGTCTCTGCAGTTTTGACCTCTCTCCACTGGCTGCCGGTCAGACAGAGAATTAAATTCAAGGCTCTGTGCCTGACATTTAAAATCTTGAAGCTTTCCTCCCCTCCAGCCCTTGCTAAGCTTGTTTCCTCCTATGTTCCTACGCGGTCCCTTAGATCGGAATCTCTCCATCTGGCGGTTAATACACGGTTTAGACTGAGTAGGATGGGAGGTCGCTCTTTTCGAGTATTAGCGACAGGATTATGGAATTCTCTCCCTGTCCATATTCGAGCCTTGAACAATCTTACTTCCTTTAGGCGCGCCATAAAAACTTTTTTGTTCACAACCACTGACTGATTCCCTCCTTTTCCTTCCCAGCATCGATTTGTTGTGTTGTGGTACCTGATCAGGCGCCGGGACGCCCCTTGGCTGGGGCAGCTGTGCGCCTTATAAAATCTACTAACATAACATAACATAACATAACATCTGATGGGCCCCATTTCCCAGAAGCGTCAGTCGTGGCTGAAGCTCCAGAGGTACTCCCATTGCCCCAGCCGGGGACTTCCCACCGCATTCCAGAATGCATGTATACGGTGTAGTTCCAAAATGTACGTAGAAAGGTGCCCTCTAGGCCACAGACTATCTTATGTAGCAAGGTGTGCATGTAGTAAACTCTATGTAAGACCTTAAGTACTCATTAATCTTAAACTAAATAAGGAATCATTCCCCTTGACCACTCCAGAGTGGTATTATGACCTGGCTCCTATTGAAGATATGTGATACAGTAGTTCCCGACTCATACAGACTGGTATCGCTTTTGAAGTCACTGAGTAGTTTTAGCCAAGGATCTTTTACAACATCTTGAAAATTTGGCAGAAGATCCCTGTAAGAAACTGGGTTATTAGTTGAGGGACTGAGAGTACAACACAAGTAATAAACAGTTCTTGTCAGGGTGAACCACAAAAGTCACTAAATAAAGCTGTACTTCTCTGGTATCTTGGCATGAAAGCAGTCGAGCTTCACTTTGAGGCAATGTGTAAAGTATTTATGCAGTACTCAAACAGTAATAAAGTAAAAACACAATAGCTCAAACAGGAGGTCAGCCATCTGACCGTTGGAGTCCCTTCTGGATATCTTGGGTTCAAGGTAAGCCGCTCCTGTTGTTCTTCAGATAATAGGGCAGTCCTTCTTCTGAATCTTTCACAGGTCCAGGAGAGTACTAATGAGAGGCTTTGAAGGTGCCATTCGTATACTGAGTGCCAGCCTGTGGATGGGTGTGCCCGCTTTCTCTAACCTACCCAATTTTCTGGGTTTGGCTCTATTCTGTCTAGGGGTTGGGGATAAGGTAAGCAGGCCTAGGTGTGAACTGCAATTGTCAGTGGCAGATCAGGCAGCCCTTAGAAATCAGGAAGGGGCAGGGCACAACCCTGAGATTACCATGTGAAGCCCAGGAAGGTCTGAGCACACCTCCCAGGTCATCCTGATCAAGAGAAGAGCACTCTGCCTCACACCCCAGGTATGTTTGTCCCCATGTCTGGAAGGAATACACCACACACAAGTAGATGATGGACGGAGTGCTGAAACATTTCAAACACTCACCCCCAGTCACAGATCTGGGTTGAATCCATCATCATTCTTTAGCTCACTTTGCCACCCCAGTTCAGACACAGCTATATGCAAATCAGTCTTTACCCTGTGGCTCATGGGAACAGCCCAGCCCGAACTGCCAAGTCATGTCTTCCCTGGACCGGAAACAAGCATCCTGGGACCGGTTTCGGGCTAACAGCCCTCATCAGCCAGGCTAGCTTGAATCCAGTGGCAAAGTGAGCAAGGGACCCACGTCTGGGCATACCCTGCCAACTTAGGGCGAACAAAGCAAACACAAGGAGATGATGGACGGAGTGCTGAAACTCTTCAAACACTCACCCCCAGTCACAGATTTGGATTGAATCCATCATCATTCTTTAGCTCACTTTGCCACCCCAGTTCAGACACAGCTATATGCAAATCAGTCTTGACCCTTGGGCTCATGGGAACAGTCCACCCCGAACTGCCAAGCCATGTCTTCACTGGACCGGAAACAAGCATCCTGGGACCGGTTTCGGGCTAATAGCTCTCATCAGCCCGGTTAGCTTGAATCCAGTGGCAAAGTGAGCAGGGACCCATGTTTGGGCATCCCCTGCCAACTTAGGGCGAACAAAGCAAACACAAGGAGATGATGGACGGAGTGCTGAAACATTTCAAACACTCACCCCCGTCACAGATCTGAGTTGAATCCATCATCATTCTTTAGCTCACTTTGCCAACCCAGTTCAGATACAGCTATATGCAAATCAGTCTTGACCCTGTGCCTCATGGGAACAGTCCAGCCCAAACTGCCAAGCCATGTCTTCCCTGGACCGGAAACAAGCATCCTGGGACTGGTTTCGGGCTAACAGCCCTCATCAGCCAGGCTAGCTTGAATCCAGTGGCAAAGTGAGCAAGGGACCCACGTCTGGGCATACCCGTCCCACTCGGGGTGACAAATGCAAAAAGAACAATTGATGGACAGAATGCAGAATTGCATATGGCTGGGTCCAAACTGGATTGTCATGGTTAGCAAAAAAATGATGTTTTTTAGGCCCAGATCTCTGTACTGGGGTGACTGTATGACATTGTTCTGCATTCTGTCCATCAATTGCTCTTTTTGCATTTGTCATCCCGAGTGGGACGGGTAGGCCCAGACATGGGCCCGTGCTCTCCATGAGACTGGATTCAAGCTATCCTGGCTGATGAGGGTTAGTAGCCTGAAATCGGTCCTAGGATGTTTGTTTCCAGTCCAAGGAGGACCTGGCCTGGCAGTTCAGGCTGGACTGTTCCCATTGGGAGGAGGGTCAAGACTGATTTGCATATGGCTGGGTCCAAACTGGAATAGCATGGTGAGCAAAAAAACGATGGATTTAGGCCCAGATCTCTGTACTGGGGTGAATGTATAACATTGTTCTGCATTCTGTCCACCAATTGTTCTTTTTGCATTTGTCACCCCGAGTGAGATGGGTATGCCCAGACGTGGGCCCCGTGCTCTCCATGCCACTGGATTCAAGCTATCCTGGCTGATGAGGGCTGAAAGCCCGAAACCGGTTGTAAGATGCTTGTTTCCAGTTCAGGGAGGACCTGGCCAGGCAGTTCAGGCTGGACTGCTCCCATTGAGAACAGGGTCAAGACTGGAATGGCATGGTGAGCAAAAATACGATGGATTTAGGCCCAGATCTCTGTACTGGGGTGAATGTATGACACTGTTCTGCATTCTGTCCATCAATTTTTCTTTTTGCATTTGTCACCCCGAGTGAGACTGGTATGCCCAGACGTGAGTCCCGTGCTCTCCATTCCACTGGATTCAAGCTATCCTGGCTGATGAGGGCTGAAAGCCCGAAACCAGTCTTAGAATGCTTGTTTCCAGTCCAGGGTGGACCTGGCCTGGCAGTTCAGGCTGGACTGTTTCCATTGGGAGCAGGGTGAAGACTGATTTGCATATGGCTGGGTCCAAACAGGAATGGCATGGTGAGCAATAAAAGATAGATTTAGGCCCAGATCTCTGTACTGGGGTGAATGTATGACATTGTTCTGCATTCTGTCCATCAATTGTTCTTTTTGCACGAATACACCACACACCACAGGAGAGCCATTTACAGTCATGTGACCCTGGACACTGGCAGAAAGGCAGAAAAAATGACAACTTTCTAAATGTGCCTTTTTTAGAATAATAACTTAAAATCTGACTTTACTATTAAAGAATATTTAAAGGTAATTCATTCAATGAGTGGAAGAAAAATTTCTTTATCTTTACAAAACTGAATATATCACTCATTCAGTGTAATAATGTAACCCAGTATAGGTCTATGGGAGAGATGGCCTTGCTACAGTTAAAAATGATTTTAGGAGTGTTTCACTCTCAGGACATATATCAAACTAAAACGCCCATGTCCTACTTTTTAATTACCATGCATCCTACCCTATGAGCCTTTAGGGTTTACTTTAGTGGCGAATTATAAGTAAGGTTTATTTTCCCGGGTTGAAATAGCATTTTAAAACTTCACTAAAAGCTGGAGTGGCAGGCCTTAGACATATTTTACAGTACTACTTTAGTGGGTGGTGTGGGTGCTGCAGTATTTAATTTACAGACCCTGGGTATACGTAGTACCTTTACTAGGGGCGTATGATTACATTAAATACACCAATCAGATGTATACCAGTTTCACCATGTTTAAAAGGGAGAGCACAAGGACTTTCTGCTGATTAGCAGGAGTAAAGTGTGCGGAGTCCTAAAGGCCAACAAAAATAGGTTCAGCAAAGGAAGGAAAAAATCTGGGAAGACTCTGCAGAGAGGAGCCGGTCCAAGAAGCAAACACTATGATGCCCTTTATACAAGGTTGTATTTACTAGAGCAGTCTTACCAAGTGATACATTCATAATATTGTTGACAAATAGTCTTCTATTTAGTGCCATAATGTGAGCGCTTGTTTCACAGACATTACAGGAACATTTGATAAAGTATATCATTATTACAGACAATATAAGACCCCATAAATCCCAGCAGTGTATCATTGGAACCACTTAGTGAATTTTAAACTAAAATTAGCAAACAAATCTTCCATGTGAATGACTTGTCGCGGGGCACTTAAATTAAAAGCAGAAATATATTGCATCAAAGCTGCGTATGTTCTTGCTTGCCTCTGGCATCTGTATTGGGCTGACCTGCCAAATGCCTTAAAAGTTCATCTAGCTGAATCCTTCTTGGCTGTGCTCCACCATAAAATGTGTTATTGCTTGCGACACAGTTGTGATTGTGGAATACACCGAAGGATGGAGGGTGTTGAAAATTCACCCTCAGTGTTGGCATTACAGTGAGTTCCTTATTTATTTTCAGTTCTTGAAGTATTGAGGTGTATGACATAAGGGGTGTCAGAGCCTTTTTCAAACACAAAGAGAACAATATCAATATAGCAGGATCCATTGGACCATACAAACTCCTAACAAGGTCGGCTTAATGAAATAAGGCTCCCATATTTAGCAGCAACAATAAGTTAGATTTAACAATGGCAACACGTCAGATCAAAGACGAGAGGATTGATTTGTTAATTAAAAGGATCTTGGGATTCTTTTGAATAAATTGAGAGGGGTCGAACACTTAATGCAAAATAGGACGGCATTCACCAAGTCCCTTAACATCAAGCGACTGAGAGTGAATTTCTTCATGAAGCAAGGAGTTTGGCTACACTGAAAAGATTTAATGGCCGATTCACAAAGCCATTTATGAGCACGGGAAGTGATACTACTGTAGTCTTCTTTTACGCGCTCTAGCACGCTGTTGTGAAGTGGCCCCAAAACATCCAACGCCCTATTATGAAAAATATAACAATGGCCTGTTCTTTTCTGTTTGTACTAATTGTAAATGAATATTCCCATTTTATTGACATTTTAAATGTTTTGTAGCCAATTTGCAAATCTATGTAAGAGTATGTAAAAGAGTATTACAGGTGTACGACTTCTTGTACTCCAAAAATGCCTTATTGGATAGCCCTTAATCTCCTTCGTTTTTTTCCTTCACTAAGGGCCGAGTGTATCAATATTGGAAATAGAGATTACCTAATTGCGATTTTGTGCGAATCAGAATTAGGTAAGCTCTATTCCCAATATATGAAACTCTTTGAGCTTCATTTAGAAATTCCTAATGGGTCGCAAATTGTCCTACCTCATGAATAGTCAAGTCAAGTCAACAAAGCTTTATTCGATTACTATCTTAGACAACCATAAAAGCACATAAAACCACAATGCATTACACAATAAGGATAAAAATATCAGATATAAAATTAATTCATTTCATTCTGCCACCTAAATCCTCTAAGAAAAAAGGTCATTACTGTCCTTTTTTCCATGGTAGGCCAGACAATCATTATATAATGCTTTTCCTGCATTTAAGTATACTTTTTAAAAACATTGCTACCCTCAAAACTGTGTGTTCGTTTTCCAAAAACTGTAATACAATAAAAGCAGGACGGCATTGTCTAATACGCAAGGATTTAAAAATTGGTACAATCCATGTTTTCCTAGGTCCATCATAAAATTTACAGAATAGAACAACATGTAGAGTTGATTGTTCTGAATGGTCATCGCAGGGACACAAATACAAAACTCCTGACCAGTCGTTCATTTTTGGGAAGCTTATCAGTCTATGTAAAATCCCAAGTCTCAATCTAGCCAATTAAAACCTGTTATAACCACCAGGGACAATGTATAAATAAGGATGGATGCTAAAAGTTGTTAAAATCACTTGAATAGACAGTACAGTGGGATTTATTGTTTCTGCCGATAGCCTAAGTGTTTCTAATATTGTTAGGCCATGTGGACATGGTACTGGGCTTAGTGTAATAATTTAGATGGCCCAGATCACACATAAAATCTTGGACATACCTTAACCACGTAATGGTTAGAACCCCATCCAAATTAAAACTATCATTTAAGATATCCTGATTAAACGTGAATATTAATGAAGTAGGTTACAATTTGTGAACCATTGAGAATTGCTAAAATCACGGGGAGGGTGGCCTGCTGGGGTCAGAAGACCACCATGTCCGTGATTGCTTCTAAATAAAGCAGTCTTATCTTTTAAAATACAGCTTATTTTCCTTTAAGGAAAACAGGTGCGTTTAAAAAAGAAAAATGAAAAGTTTTTCCTTTTTAGGTCTCGCCTACGCAGCGCGCATGCGCTCGCATGCCCTGCATAGGAAAGAGACCTGTAGCCATCGATTGCCTTTTTCAGGCTGAAACGTGCACGCGTTCCATTGCCTTCAATGGCAACACGTGCACGTACGGCGATTCCCTTGCAGGAGCAAGCTTTGGCAACATATGTTTGTAATTAATTTACAAACACATGGTGGCCCTGGCTCGCTCCCGCAAGGGAATCGCGCAGGCCCCTCCTCTCTCCCTCCCCCCTGCTGCCAGCGCGAGGCGTGCGCGCTTGTTTGTTTCTTCCTTTGAACTTCGACCTATAATCCTGTGGAAGGACAAGCACGGGCCCCTTTGGTTCTTTGGGGTTATGCTTTTTGACAAATATGCTTTAGTACATGCCTCATTAGGCTTCTAGACTCCTTTTTTACTAATCACGCAACAATGGGCTAATAAATTATACATGACTGTATATATGTGTAAAAATTGTTTTAAAGTTTTCTCAAGGTAGGCAGTAATATTGAGCTGTGGACAATAGCCAAAAGGGCACCAACGTTATCTGGCGTTCTGTATATAAAATCCTTGCTCCAATTGAATTGGAGCCTTTATTGAAACAATCAGTGCGGGCCATGTATGGCCTCTGGTGACATAATTGTAAATTTAACATACAGTAATATACGTCATTTGTCATTTTTGATTGCCGTACTGGCTCGGTGGGATTCTCAGGGATATTTTCTTTTATAGTGACATATAATCTTGACCTGTAACAGTGGGCAATAAAGTATACATGTCTAAATACACGTAGTCTGAGGTTTTTTTGGCACCGCCCAGGTCGGGCGGCACGAGATACTCATCCTAATGCAGCCTCGGGATGCACCAGGTACACCGCAGTCCAACTGGTACAGTACAAAATAACAGAGTATAAACAGAATAATCAAGAATGTACAATAATGAGGGGTTAACCAAGGCAGTCCTACACACGTTCCATCTGACGGGTCGTGGAGAGGGTGACTTCATCTGCGCCCAAACAAGCCCGGACAGCATTCCGGAGAGGGCGAGCATGTGACGCTTCGACTCCCCCAGGGCCCTCCCCCAGCTCCTTCGGGGTACTACTAGGACGGGCATTTTCTCGATGGGAGGTGGGGCGACCAAGGGGAAGATAACAGCCAAAACAGTCAAGTCATCCCAGCTGTTGGCCCCGTCACTGCTAGGAAATGCTTTCACTGTTTAACATCTTCGGAATCGATCTTATGTTTGAACGCACGCTCCTCTCCACGGTTAACCACAGGCCGTGCAGACTCGTGGCTTCACATTAGTTAAAAAAAAATACAAAAATATAAACACACACAGCTGCCTCCTCACGGGAGGCCCGCAACATCAGTCTGTAGATTTAAAACACGGATATTACATTGAATTACTCGTCATTAAAGAGAAGTCCAGCCGCCCTGAGCGTGCCAGAGAGTTTCTCAGCCCTGTGGCCGGTGCTATCAAAGATGGGGCCGGGGGATACAGAATACCGAGGGTTCCTAGTCTGGATTAAGCCTTATGCCTCTTCGCTTCTACCACCACTTTATTTCACTCATGCATGTTTTTTCATCCCTGCTTTCTCATGAACATGGGTTTTCCGTGTTTCTCGAATTCACCCTTTTGAGTTTTTTACTCTCTTGTTCCGGTTCAAACTAAATACTTATAAGGTCCCAAAAGCGAGACCTATTGGCTATACCAATGCTTGTTACTGTTTGAGAGCAGGCAGTGGTCCTTGAGACCACTGCCTGCTCTGAATTGTTTTTTGCACTACCATTCATAAACATGGAAGGGGTTTCCTGGGGACCCCTTCCCACTTGCGAAGGGCTACCACCACCAACTTGAAGTTGGTGGTAAAATGTGAATGTTTTGCATACCGCTGCGATTCGGTATATTTTTAGTTTCGCTTCAGGTGGCTTTATATTTGGTACACGCTGTTTTGTCTGAACTTTTTGATTGAATCAGTCGTAAGAACAGTTGTTATGCGTTCAAATATTGTATTAGGGAGAAGCTTAGAAGCAGAGTGCAGATCTTTGTAAACCCTTTACAGCTTTTTAAAAATGAAATCTACTGTAGGAAAGGGTTCCCTATGATGTATATGTATATCTTACTTAGCTGTGTGGACCAAGCTGGTCACACATGCCCCGCTCAGCGGGAGAGTGCTGAATGAGTTCTTAGTCAGTGGTGCCCAGTGAAGCGGAACCTCTATGTACAGAATCTTGCATTTCTACTTAACACGCAGGTGCTGCGGTAGGCTTGGAATAGACATAGTCATGTCACTGCCAATGCAAGCTGCTAGAGGGTGCTGTGCATGCAGGAGGCGATCAGGCAGTGAACCGGGAAGCCAATGTAGCAGTACCTCAGGTTTCCATTTCACTGCCTCAGTGGCGTCGTGACCCCCCAGCTTTTGCAGCTCAAGCGGGGGTGATGTTGACACTCACAGTTATTTATGAGCCTTTTCTGTTTGCAGCTCTGCAGACAAAAGCTCTTAAAAATGGGAGAGATAACAGAGGTCAAGCAGGAAAAGTTAATTACTACAAAGAAATGAAGAGGATAAGAGAGGGAAAGAAAGAGAGAGAGGGCTGGAAGGAAGAGTGAAATGAAGGGCATATGAAAATAGGGAAGAAACTGTGACGAGAAGGAAGGGTAACAAGCATTTACAATGCAATGGTCTCGGCATTGTTAAAGTTAGAGCTATTGGCATTGCTCATGACATTATTTTTGTTTATGTTTCTGTTTTTAAAACATTTAAAGAAACGGCATTGTTATTTACAATGTCAATAGCTTAATCTCTCTCAAATGCGAGACCTATTGCATTTGCACCCACACACAGAGCCACACACACAAAGCCACCCACACACACAGAGCCACCCACACAGAGCCACCTACACAGAGCTATTCACATAGAGCAACCCACACACAAATAGAGCCACCCACACAGAGCCACCTACACACACACAGTTACCCACACACAGACAGAGCCACCCACGCATAGAGCCACCTACAAAAAAAGCCACCCACACAGAGCCACACACACAGAGGCACACACACACATAGAGCCTCCCACACACACACAGAGCCACCCACACTTACACAGAGCCACACACACAAAGACACAGAGCCACACATACATACACAGAGCCACATACACATACACACACAGCCACACACACACACATACACACATAGATCTAGACACATACACATTGATCTTGGGAGCCAAAGCAGAAGTGGCACCATTGTTTCTAGATCTTTGCATTTATCACTAAAAATTAAGCATTTAAAAAATAAATGACTAATAAAAATTGACAGATTATCTGAAAGGTGGAAAAGACGTTTTGAGATTTATGATTTTTGAAGCAGCGAAATACACAAGGATATTGTCAAAAACAGTAACTGGTGCTCGTGTAAATCGCTCGGATACTTTTCTTGATTCTGGTCCTTGTAGAGCTGAATGAATTAGATGTCAAACAGGACTACAACCCCCAGGGAGAAAAAAGAAAATCACTTGAACATGCAGTAAGCTGGGCTGGGTCTGAAAGTGGACGCCGATCTTCCAGTTCAGAAAGCCGGCAGGTCTCTCCTGGTCAGCAGTAACTTGTGGGGCCAGTTTCTGCAGCCTTTTCACATGTCCGAGGTCTAAAGAGTGCAGGGGGCTGCTGAGAAGTGTCTGTGTTTGTTGTGAAAGTTGAGGCGGGTCTCCCTCTCTTCCTCACAGGGCCTGGAAAGTTTAGGAAGGGCTGGGACGTCTCTGGGTCGCAGTAAGCGCTGAGGCCGGTGACCGGGTCCTACCTCAGGGTCCGAGGCCTCGGGTGGTTACGGTATCCACGGCCTTCCCCGGGTGTGGCCTGAGGCCAGCTGTCCATCTGCCCTCCAGGAAGCAGCCGAGGCCTGCGCAGAGCCACCCGGCGGCTGGGAGTGTTGTGTCAAGGCCGCCTCCTAAGGTCCAGGGAGGGAGGGAGGGAGGGATGAAGAGTGGGTGGACCCAGGAGCAGAGGAGGGGGCCCAGGGGGCGGGGGAGCCCGCGCAAGCAGCTGGAGCAAGGAGGCGGCCAGCCAGGGAGGGGGTTATGGAGGGCTGGACTGGTGGAGCGAGGGGAGGAGTGTGTGCAGGGGGCAGCTGGGGAGGGAGAGACGGAAAAAGCAGCGGTGGAGGCGCGAGGTTACGGGGGTGTGAAAGCGAGACTGCGCAAGCGCAGCCTTCGCTAGCCGAGGCCTAAAAAGCTAACTTGATGCATAATAGTCAATAGGTTATTCACGTGTATTTCACTTGTTCAAAGTACTCGTCCAAAGGTCAACGCCTGACTCCCGTTCCAAGATGGCATTAACATTTGACAGATGGCCGGAAGTGGGAATGTAAATGTAATTCCGTTCATGTTTCTAAGTGAGATTGTGGGTAGAAGGAAACCATGCTAACTTACGGTTCTCTGTTGTTCATCATGGTATGGGAAAAGAGTGCAACATTTTCAGTCGATAGAGCCTATGGAATTGAAATATACAGAATCCCGCAACAAGATGGCGAGCTAGCCTTTGTAACTGGTATGGCACTGCTGTTTCGTTATGTACGTTTTCCCGTTGCATCATGGATGCCACAGAGCCACTTACGTAACAAATACTCGTCTTCATGGAACGCGGAAGGCGATCTCGCAGGAACCACACGTATTCCCGTTCCAAGATGGAGATTGTGCTGTGAACCAGGCAGGGACCTTGCCAACGGATGAGCAGCAGTTTATGTACAACAGTTCTGTTTGGTTCCGTCCTGTTTTCAGGCCACAGCTGGGGGAGCTGGAAGTAGCAGCAGTAACAGCAGTCGCAGCAATAAGCAGGAGAGATGGCGCGCCTGGTCGCAGGGACGGTGAGGAGGAGTTCCCATTCGAGAAGCGACAGATCCCGCTGTTCATCGACGACACCCTGACGGTGAGTGAGGGCGAGGGCAAGAGTGGGTGACCCGTGGTGCGAAGGTAGCTCGCCGACTTTGTAACCAGAGAAACGCAGCGTCATTTTCGGATTCGGGGGCGTGTTTTTCTTTCTCTCCTCTTCCCATTGGCTGGAATGTTTACATTCCAGAGGAGAGAAAGAAACTAAAAAACACGCCCCCGAATCCGAAAAAGATGGGGCTTAAATGGACAGATACCCCTCTCCTCCAATGGCTGGCCTCCGTTTAGGAAGACAACCAATGGAGAAGAGGGCGGGTTCAAACCCCACTACTGAAAAACGTTAAATCTCGCCAAGCGAGACTGCGCAAGCGCAGCCTTCGCTAGCCGAGACCTAAAAAGGATGAAAAGATGGATGCGAGGGCCAATAGACTAATGGATGTAAGGCTTAAAGATGAATGGAAGGGGCAAATAAGGGACCCTATCTAGAATCGGTAGGGCTTACTCGCTTCGCTCACCCAATGGCATTCGAGGTAAGTCTCAAAGTGGGGGGTATTTTAATTTTCTGGCTAATCCCTTGCACTGCCTGATCGCTGAGGGGATCACAAGAGGAAGCATCTGTGTGTCTGTGTCCCAACCAAGGAGCCAGATGCTGTTTGCATTATTTGGAGCCAATGGAATAGTCTTTTAACTCAGGCCGATCTATGAGGGCTTGTTGAAGAGACTTTGAAGAAGCAAGGGGAAGGGAGTTTTCAGTAACTATTGATTGGGCATGGAACAATCTACCACTAGGAATTCGTTGTGAACCTAACTTGCTAATATTCCACAAGTCCTTAAAGTCTTTTCTGTTTCAATAGTACTTTGTGCAAGATTGCCTACTTTAACAGCGGCAGTACACCTCCGAGTAATCGCTCGCTTTATAAATTAAAAGAGAATCGAAGGTGTATCATTATAAATTATTATGGATGACGTAAGACAATATGAAATTCCCTGCAGGGCATCATTAAAGCTGCTAAAGGAATTCCAGTGGGAGTGCACATGTGCGATCTTCTGAAGAAGCAGATGTGTGTCTGTGTCCCAAGCAAGAAGCCAGATGCTGTTTGCTGTCTTCTGTAGCCTATGAAAGAATACAAACAGTGTCTGGTTCCCGGGGGGTAAGCGGGTACACCGCGCCTTTCTCTGCCTTCTGGGCCAATGGAGGAGTGCTTGAACCAGCAGCTGATGTCTAGTAGTCAACCCTTTGACAGTGTCATCATCCAAGGGTATGGAAAGGGTTCTCAGGTTCATGTACAGAGGGGTCTTGATCTGAAGGAGCTTATGATTTCTAGTGAGGGCGATAATGCCACTGACGCTCAGTCAAAAAGGCCAGATTCAGTGGTATGTGCAGTTTGAAGCCAGTTTTGCACCCTGAAGTATTGTGGGACAGCCACGGGTGTATGTCTTTGTCCAGCAAGGAACCGGATGTTGGTGGTGAACATAAAATTGCAAACAGCTTCTGACTCCTTTCTGGGGTACACACAGATTCTCCCTCTTACATTGTTTCTCTTGTCCAGAAGACGTGGATTTCAAACACGATTTAATGCCTAAAAAAGGGAATTTTTAGAGTTTTGTTCCTCAGAAAGGGGGAATCTGGGAGGGGGGCTTGTGACTAGTTGTCAAATTGCAAATTGCCATTGAATCCACACTCATACAAGGGCACTCAGTCACTGCTCCATGTGCTCAGCAATGCAAGCATGTAGTTTTGTGTCCAGGAAGTCTTCATTCTTCGAGGAAGTTGGTCCATGCTTCTGCTCCCCTTTGTTCAGATCCAGCCATGTTTTACAGGCCCATAACTGCTGCTCTACTCCAACACCAGTCCCAGCTGCAGGAATCTTCCATCCCCCAAGTGGAGGGAGGGAAAAACAGCAGTGATGCAACAGCACAGAGAACCCCAGGGCATCCCATGGCAATTCTCACCACCGCCCCAGCTCTTTCAACCGTTGTTGACGCAACAACCTGTGGAGCAGGTCGTACTGAACTCGGTCACCTTGTGCGCCTGCACTGTGGCATCTACCAATGCTTATACAACTCCCACAGGAAGCTAAGAATTAGAGTTTCAGTTTTACATTGGAAAACATGCTATGCACACAGTGCAGTCTACAACAAAACATGAGATTTCACCTACCAGCCCTGCCCTACCTGACACACTAATCATTTTTGACACAGACACACAACCACCCACAGCCCCCTACCTTTTTACCACCACTTGGGAAAGCACCCAAACATATCTCACACACAACCTATTTCTCCCTAGCATACGTAAAGACTCCTATAGACCATAGTGCTAATGCATAGACAGGCGTAACATGCACCCAAACAATTGCATACAATAGAAAAAAGATATGGGACACCCTTTTGCAGATGCACTCATATCATACACCTACTTCTTCACCACAAACATGCTGTCATCCCACACCCTGCCCAACACCACTGCACACACTAATCCATAATTCCTTTCCCGCAAAGCGCACAATGACATAGGCCATGCTCACTGGCCCAGACTAGGTACATTCATACCTTTTAGAAATAAAGACATTCCTGACTTCCCTCACAAATGCACACGCCTCTGTCACATACATACACACTATCCCAGGCATACCTACACATTTCCGCCCTCTCCTTTCACCACTAGAGGCACACACACCTCCATAGGAAGTGTAGTTGTTACAGATATATAGAGGCAGTAGTTTTTCTTGTGGCCCTTGGGTTGCTCCCCAAAGATACTGTGGGCTAAAACCTAGATAGCTCCCAGGACTATACTGAGGGAGGCTTTATTCCTGTGCAAGGTAGAACAGGACCCCAGTGTGCAACCATGCATGCGTGGTATCTCCACACTCATGAGACGCTGGAGAACCACCCGGTCCAAATTACTGTTTCCTGTAGAAAGGAGGTGAAATAGTGAAATAGAAACACTTATTTTTTTTTAAAGTTCATGGCAAAAGAATAGAAACAGCATATTCAATGGTGTCCCCCAACCACCCACCAGAGAGAGGGAGATGTTCCAGCCAGTGACAGGAAACTTAGTATGTGTAGATGTTGACACGTTCCCTACCACCCAGGGAAAATACCTGTAACCAACAGAGAGGTCCACCATACTGGTATTTCACTTTCTGTTGCTTGTGAAATAATATCACAGCTGCATTGTGACAGTCTATTGCCAGGTGGTTACAGATCTGGGTTGAACCCTGTCAGGTCTATGATCCTGTCTGAGGCTTTAGGGAAATACTGAAGAAGGCTGAAAATATGACAAGCCTCATCTGCAGTGCATTCTTATGGCCAGGTAGTGAAGGCGAGGGAGGTCTGTCACAGGAAATAGAAACCTTAGGATGTGTAGATGTTGAAACCAGAAATGTGGACCACCTGATTCTATATCTTTGCTACCAGTGATCCCTCTTCTGACATCCCACCCTGACCTTTCCAAGGCAGGGACTTGTGGCTTGGGTACGCCCCGTTAAGAAACACCACAGTGGGAAAAAAAACAGCTGCAACATGGAGGCGGGCTACCGAACCACACCATGACCTTACATACCTCTATGAGCGAACAACTTATCTTGGACAACACTGTCCGAGTTCCGCTGTTCCTTGAAAACGTAAACGAGTTCTGACAGAAATGGTGACACAAAGAAGAAAAAGAGGTATGGAAGGAGAGGTAGAGGGACCATGAAGACATGACAGACTTCACCGTAGGACAGTAATTAACATTCTGTGTGAAAATAAATGGTTATAGTATATTTCCATATGGCTCAGGAGTGATACTTCTGACCAATTTCACCACTTCACTGTGCCTAAGTTATTGCTTTTGGGCACCACAACTCCATCCTGTTTTTGGTACCTTAACGCTCAGAAGACCCAAGGGAGCAGGTCAGGTTTAGTGTGTCTTACTCACCAATCAAGGCAAAAAAGACTGCCACCAAACCATAGAAACCGTAGAATCTGAAGATGTTGAAAATGGAAATTTATGGTTGCGGTATGTTTTCATAAAACCCAGGGGTGACTAAATGACAGACCCCCAAACTGGCATTTCACCTTTAGTTGCTCCTGAATTTCTCAACTGCACTTCTCTCAGTTTATCATCTCTGGGTGCCCCGAATTCAATGGAAAACTACACATGTCTGGTAGCCCATCCTTAGGAGACCCAAGAAAATGTGGTTCACAACTTGGTAGGGATATGTTTCTGCACAAGACGAGAACTGAAAAAACCATGAAAAGTTCCTCAAACTCCATTCTGCCATGACTTGTACCGTGCCTATTTAGCACATGTAAGTCCCCAATCTGACTAAAAATCCGTAGGTGCCTGTTATTCATAAACTCCACATATGGGATATTTTCCCCACAAACTTAGTTCAGTGTGAAGAAAAAAAAATGGAGCAAAACACCAATCTTCTGCAAAGTTCCCTGGTCGGCCAGTTAGGGTAAGAGAGTTTTGCCTGTCACCATTAGGTACTTTGGGTCCTATTCACAATGGTAAATTTGCATGTGTAAATACGCTCATGAGTAAATCCACTACTGAACCTAGTAGTCACTGTACACTTTTAAAGTTACCAAGGGGGTGAGCAGGGGTTATCTTTGGCGTGTAACTCCCTTGCCCTGACTAGAGTGGTGGTCTCTGCCTGGCTTTGGCGCAAGCCTTAGCCAACCAGAGATCCCATTTCTAACAATTATATTTACATTAAACCTAGAATTAATAAAATAAAATGTTATAGCATGGTGGTTCTTAACCATTTCACTGCTGACACCCCCACACTTAATAATTACTGGAAAGCAGGGGCCCCCACTGTAACATTCTTGGAATCCGGTGACCCCCACGAGTCATTACTGGGAGCTAGGGACCCCAGCCTAAGCATTTTCTATTAATTGAACCACAAAACAATGCACACAAAAAAAGGAAAACAGCATTAATGGAACAAATACACAAATCAAGAAATATTTTATTTAATTCACAAACAAATATAAAAAATAAAAAAATTATTAGGCAGGTTGGAGCTTTTCTAAATTCAATTGAAACCACTCATCATCCATACTATATTCTGTTTGATGCACTGCTCCCATGAATCAATCTGGGGATCCCAACTTAATTTTTACCTTGAATTTAAAATTCCTTTACATTTACAGAACATTTTAAAATGTTCAATTGTACATTTTGCTTCTTTATTTATATACAATTTATTAATCTGGTAATATTATTTAATTTCCTACGGAGTCCTAAACCCCCTGATTAGGCTTACCAGACCCCTCCTCTCCACAGGGGTTCCTGGGCCACATCTTAAGAACCACTGGTGTAGCACAATTAATTTAAATATATGTATTTAATTTTGTAAAATATTTCTTAAAGATTTATTTTAAAACATTGTTCTTTGATATTTATTAAACTGTATTAAAAGTTACTATAGAATTGATGTAAATATTGTATAACAATAAAATGATTATTTATTAACCCCTTCGCTGCTAGGCCTTTCGCCCCTCCCGTGCTAAGCCTTTTTTTTCTATTTGGGGTAGTTCGCGTTTAGGCCGCTGTAACTTTTTGTCCACATAAGGTATCCACGCCAAATTTGCGTCCTTTTCTTCCAACATCATGGGGATTTTAAAGGCACCCAGGATTTGTTGATTTCCCTGGAGGAGACTCAGAAATTAGCCACAATACAGCTACATTTTCTTTTTTTTTTATGTGAAAAATGTGCTGCAGAGGAAAGTGTCTGTTTTTTTCCCTGCAAATGGTATCAACAAATGGTTTGTGGTGCTGAGATAACCATCTCCCCAGCTTTCAGAGACAGACAGACTTTTGTCAGAAAACCGACAGTTTTGGCACTTTACTGGGACATAGCCTATTTTTGCTATTTTTTGTGCTTTCAACCTCCTCCAGTTAGTGGTAGAAATGGGTATGAAAGCAATAATGGATCCTGAAAAGCTATACATTTCAGAAAAGAAGCCTAAATTTAGAATATAGCAAGGGGTCATTTGTGTAGATCCTTCAAGGTTTTTTTTTATAGAAACTAACAGTTGAAAATAAGAAAAATTGAAAATTAGTTGAAAAAAACAGCCATTTGTGCCAACGTTTTCATCTGTGACTTCTTCTAAGTATAACAGATTTTTAAAAGCAATATACCGTTGCATCTGCTGGACCCTTCTGGTTGTGGGGCTATGTAGAACTTGTAGGTTCACTAAGAACCTGAAGAACCCAGAGCCAATAACTGCGTTGCATCTTGCAATGGTTTTTCATTGTGTACTGAGTATATAGCAACTCATTTCGTAAAATATAAAGAGTGAAACATAGGTATCAAGGACATCTATGTATTTCCAAAATGGGAACAACATATACAGTTTATAAGCAGTAGCTATTTACACATCTCAGAAATAGTGGGTACCCATACTAGCATGTGAATTATAGGACATTTGTCAAAGTGACTTATTTTTTACACATTGTCTTACATTTGGAAGGCAGAAATGCATAGAAAGTCAGTAGGAATAACAGTTGCTCTACAATTCTGTGTTCCCCTAAGTCTCCCGATATAAATGGTACCTCACTTGTGTGGGTAGGCCTAGTGGCCATGACAGGAAAAGGCCCAAAACGCAATGTGGACACACCACGTTTTTATAGTGAAAACAGGCGCTTTTTTTGCAAAGTGCCTAGCTGTGGATTTTGAACCCTTGCTCAGCTGGCACATAGGGAAACCTAGCAAAGCTATACATTTTTGAAACCTAGACACCTAGAGGAATCCAGGAAGGGGTGACTTGAGTGGCTCTCACCAGGTTCTGTTACCCAGAAACCCTTGCAAACCTCGAATTTTGTAAAAAGAAAAACACATTTTCCTCACATTTCTGTGATGGAAAGTTCTGGAATATGCATGGATCCACAAAATATCACCCACCCTGCATTCCTCAAAGTCTTCCAATAAAAATGGTACCTCACTTGTGTGGATAGGCCTGTTTCCCGTGACAGGAAACAGGCCAAAACGCAACATGGACACACCAAATATTTACAGTGAAAACGAACCCTACTTTTTCAAAGTGTCTATCTGGTGATTGTGAACCCTAGCTCTGCCGGCACCTAGGGAAACCTAGCAAACCTATACATTTTTTAAAACTAGACACCCAGGGGAATCCCGGAGAGGGTGACTTTTGTGACTCTCACCAGGTTCTGTTACCCAGAATCGCTAGCAAACCTCAAACTTTGCCACAAAATACACATTTTCCTCACATTTCTGTGTGGAAAGTTCTGGAATCTGCATGGATCCACAAATTTCTACCCACCCCACATTCCCCAAAGTCTTCCGAAAAAAATGGTACCTCACTTGTGTGGGTAGGCCTTGTGCCCGCGACAGGAAACGGCCCAAAACACAACGTGGACACACCACATTTTTACAGTGAAAACTGACCCTGTTTTGGGAAAGTGCCTAGCTGTGGGTTTTGAAACCTAGCTCTGCCGGTACCTTGGGAACTGTAACGGAGACTCCCTCCCTCGGATCTGGCCACCCCTACTTACCCTGTCCGGGACATCCCTTCCGTTCAATCCTCCCGGCCCGGACGGTCCATCCAGGGTTTCAACCACAGCCTCGGTGACCCCAGGAACTCCGCCCCTCTTTCTCTTACAGGAACCAATCCCGAACGACGACCCACCGGAAGGACAATCCCTGACTCCCGGAAGTCCCTCCTACCCGTTCCCCGCCGGAGACAGAAAAGCCGGAAGACTGGAGGCAGAAGTCGTCGGAGGATCGTGGCAGGAGAGTTCGACAGGAGATACGACGAAAGGAGAGGACGAGAGCGGCGAACCAGAAGAGTGGTCGGAAGACTGGTGGAGTCCCCCGGAGGAGGCTGAAGAGCGGCCGTAACTCGGATGAGAGTTACGGCGGAGCCCGTGAGTACCAGCTTTCCTTCAGTATAGCACCCTAAAGTGCCCGTGTGTACCATAGACTCTCTGTAGATAGATGTATATAGTCTCTCTCCTGTTAGCACCCCTGCACCCTGATATGACCTATCAGTATCCGTTGTACAGCATCTCACGCTTTGTAAATAGTACCCCACACAACCCTTTTCCGAACACCCATCTTTCCTCAACTTATCCCTCTTCCTCCCCATCCCTTTTCCGCACACTTCCCTCCTCTTTTATCACTCCCGGTGAAGGTTACGGCAGCGACATAGAGTGTCCGCAGGACTAACGGCTCCTTCTGTGTTTTGTCTCACTGCCCTCCGAGGTGTCCGTCCTCCCCCCTACCTGGGATCGACGTCGGCGGCTTGGACAGCAGAAGACCTTCGGTGACGACGACCACGACCGACGGAGCCCCACATCGTCTCTACGTCATCCTCCTGCTTAAGACCTGTATACTATCCTGTTGCACGCCGTACCTTGGACACAATAAAGTAGACTATTGCACACTATATGCGGCCTCCTTGCCTGCTTTTCCGGCCCGCCGAATCCCCACGATCACAGGTGGTGCCAGAAGTGGGATCAGCTGGAAGCATGGAGGCCGTAATAAAGAAAATGGCGGAGTCTCAGGAGCAGTTGGGTATAATGATGGAGCGGTTCTTGAAGACGGCCGAAGACGATCGAGGCCAACTCCACGATGTGTTACGGGGTCAGGGGACCACCCATGAACAAGCTATGGGGAAATTGACCTCTGTGTTGGAGCACCAGAGGCCAGCCACCTCCCTACCGTCAGTGGTACTTCAAAAATACGTGCCCGGGGAGGACCCCGACTTTTTCTTTACCAATTTTGAGAGATTGGTACAGGCTGCAGCATGGCCTGCCGACCGCTGGGGCCACTACCTGGGTCCCTTATTGACCGGCGAATTACAGGCGGCGTACCAACAGGCGAACGTACAGGGTACCACACCTTATGGGGACATAAAGAAATGCATCCTTGAACGGTTGGGCATCGACGACGAAACCTATCGCAGGAAACTACGGCAAATCAAGGAGGGACCCCAGGAAACCCCGAGAGCCCTATCCTTTAGGATTAAGGACCTGGCTAATAGGTGGTTGAGACCGGAATCCTCCACCATGGAAGACGTTTTACAAAAAATCTACCTGGAACAATTTCTGATGTCGTTGTTGCCCGGCACCCAAAGGTGGGTACGACAACATGCCCATCTTACCCTAGACACCGCGGTGGAAATCGCAAGTGCCTACAGTCGGGCACAGGAGACCCAACGAAGTAAGGAGGATTCGCCCCACAAACCACCTCCCTCCATAAGCTTCCGACCCCCCCGCCCTTCTTTCCAGAGGCGACCGGAACCACTCCCCATGCTTCCAAACCCCGTACCACCCCGACCTACCAACCCCGGACCCCAGTGTTACAGTTGCGGGGGTTTTGGTCATATTGCTCGGTTGTGCCCCCCTAAGGAGGAACCCATGGAGGTGGGACTCGCCAGGAATTATGTGTGTTCGGTCCCAGGCATGTCACCTCCGTCGTTCCGCTGCCCTGTAAACATCGATGGACAACCACTTATGGCCTTGGCTGACTCGGGGTGTCGACAGAGCGTTCTCCGGCCCCAGCTCCTGCCTCAACCTGTGGGCCCTACGTCAGGTACGGTCGCCATTCAATGTGTCCATGGAGACACAAAACAGTACCCCACCACCCAAGTACGAGTCCAACACCCCAAGGATCCTGGAACCACCCTCTCTGTTGGTCTTGTCCCTACTCTACCGGAACAGGCTATTCTGGGAAGTGACTATATGGGACTACCAGGACTTCTGCAAGAAACAACCGATTCCCTGACCCGTTGGTGGGGAGAAGCCCCGTACCCTCAAGGACCTGCTTCCCCTAGGACTGAACCCAAACCACTGAAACCCAAGGCCCAGAAAAAGAAGGAAAGGCGTGAGTACGCCGGTGTCTTCCCAGTGACCCTCGAAGAACACCCGTGGCAGACTGACAGAGAATTCAGGGCAGCCCAGCGAGAGGATCCGGTGCTGCAGGAAGCATGGGCCAAGGCAGTAGACCACGAGGATCCTCTTATAGTAGGTCCCTACTTCTTTAAGAAACATGGGTTGCTGTATCGGAAGGGAGGGACCCGACAAAAACCTCAATTACTCATACCCGGTCCCTTTCGAGAGAAGGTGCTCTTTCTTGCCCACAGCCACCTTCTGGGGGGACATTTCGGAGACGAGAAAACCAGCCAAGCGATCTTGGACAGGTTCTATTGGCCAGGGGTACACCAAACCATCAAAACATATTGCAGAGAGTGCCCGGTCTGTCAAAAACACAGTAGATACCAACCTCCAAGGGTACCCCTACAACCCCTTCCCCTCATTGACGTCCCTTTCAGCAGGGTAGGTATGGACATCATAGGGCCCTTGCTACCTTCCCGAAGTGTCTGCCGATACGCCCTCGTTATTGTGGACTACGCCACCCGCTTTCCCGAAGCCCTTCCCCTGCGACAACCCACCACCCAAAACGTTGCGAAAGCTCTCATCGCTGTGTTCTCGAGGGTAGGATTTCCCCGGGAGATCCTGACGGATCAGGGCACTCCCTTCGTCTCCACCCTTATGAAACAGGTCTGCTCCCAACTGGGGATTAAACAGATACGCACCTCGGCGTATCATCCACAAACCGATGGGTTAGTGGAACGATACAATGCCACTTTAAAACAAACCCTTAAGAAACTCTTAGGGCTGGAGGCGAGGAGGTGGGAGGATATGTTGCCCCTTGCCTTATTTGCAATACGTTGCAAGACTCAGAGCAGCACAGGATATTCACCCTACGAACTGTTGTATGGCCGACCCCCTCGTTCTCTATTGGACATGGCCCAAGAAGCCTGGGAAGCAGAACCAGATCGCACCCGTCCCCTCCCAGAATACATGGAGAACCTCAAAACCCACTTGTCTCTAATAAGGGACATCGTACACCAGAATCTTACACAGGCACAAGAGAGACAGAAGGGTCAGTACGACAAAGGCACAAAACACCGGGTCTTCTCAGCGGGAGATCTAGTTCTCTTAATGATGCCCTCCTCCGACCAAAAACTCCTTGGACAATGGCAAGGCCCCTATACCATACTTCGACAAATAACCCCTGTCACCTACGAAGTACAACTGGACCCCGCACGGGGTACCACCCAGATTTATCACGTTAACTTACTAAAAAAATGGGAAGGTCCTCGTCCCGTCCTAACCGGCTCTATGGGTCTGGAACCCCTTTCTTTCTCCCCTTGCATAGACCCCGCCCTACCTACGCCCCTGAGAGTAGCCCTCCAGCATCGTCTCTTTCCTTTACAACAGGTGTTTTCCTCTTTGCCTGGTCATACCTCCATCACTGAACACGTCATACAAACGAGTCCGGGGAAGGTGGTCCGGCAAAGGCCTTATAGGGTCCCTGAAGCCCGTAGAGCTATCATACACCAAGAAATAGAACAGATGTTAAAACTGGGCATTATAGAACCCTCTGTAAGTGACTGGAATTCCCCAATAGTGCTCGTACCCAAACCTGATGGGTCTGTTAGATTTTGTATTGATTTCCGGGAGGTCAATAAGATATCATCCTTTGACACGTACCCGTTACCCCGAGTAGACGAGATGGTCGAGCGTATAGGGAAAGCCCAGTACATATCCACTCTGGACCTTTGTAAGGGGTACTGGCAGATACCTCTTAGAAAAGAAGACCGAAAGAAGACGGCATATTCGACCCCTGAAGGTTTATATCAGTTCCTCGTCCTCCCCTTTGGCCTCCATGGCGCACCCGCCACATTTCAACGGGCCATGAATCATATCTTACGACCCCACACTCAGTATGCAGGGGCCTACCTCGACGATATAGTCATCTACAGCGACACCTGGCCACAACACATGGAGCATCTCCACAACGTCATTTCCTCTTTGGGCTCCTATGGGTTCACGATTAATCCTGCCAAAACCACCCTGGCAGCCCAAACCGTTAAATATCTTGGTGTAACGGCCTGAACGTCTCAGGATCGTTTAACAGACACGACAATGAGGACGCAACCACTTGTGAAGGGTTAGTTCTTTTAATGAAGGCAAATAAAATACAAAGAACAAACAAAAGTTATAGTCACTGGAATCCTCCAGGCTAAGTACGTTACCAGCCCACAGCACGGATGGTCCTAACCGTCCTCTGCATATACGCCGATCCCGGCGTATGCCAACAGAGGGCAGAAATGAAATGGCCGACAATGCCAATCGGTAGGCTGTGAGGGGCACGAAGAGTGTTGGGGAGAATCGAGGAGTCAGGGAAACACCCAGCCGGGGTCTCTACCTGAAGGGAGCAGCCGCTCAACCTCTTCCTGTGGACTTCCGAGTCTGTAACGCGGCAAACACCTCCTGGTGTGCGTTACAGCTGGCAGTCCCTGTGTCTCTGGTCGGGCTGGGAGTTACGACTCCAACCAGCAAAAGCGCCACTGCGCTTGGACTCAGCCGAGTCAAAAAGCGAAGCTCAATGGTTGACCGGTAGAGCTTCCGGGTCCTTCACAGGTGACGATGGTGCAAGACACGGCCCAGGGAGTAACGACTCGACCTACCTCCGTTCTTGCCTTACTGGAGCACCACTCCGGAACACTGCTCTTCACGAAGCAGGTACGTCGGTGTAAACACAATATCCGACAGCCTTGTACCTCCCGGTTCCTCCCTTTATAGGGCGTGTTTTCCTTGAGTTATGTAACAGCTCTCCTGTTTACATAAGGGCGTGTTTCCCTTGAGTTATGTAACAGCTCTCCTGTTTACATAAGGGCGTGTTTCCCTTGAGTTATGTAACAGCTCTCCTGTTTACATAAGGGTGTGTTTCCCTTGAGTTATGTAACAGCTCTCCTGTTTACATAACCTCTCAACCGCTAAGCATCCTGGGAGATGTAGTCCGTTTTCGCTGGTTACCGTTTTCCTCCCCTCGTATGACAGGAATTCTTGACAGTACATCCTCCCTCTCAGCGGCTCCCCACGGGTCCAGCGCTGGCAGGAAAACGCCGATGGAACAAGGAGACCAAGCGCGGAGCATGAACCCCTTCAGCCGGTTCCCATGAATGCTCCTCCGGGCCATAGCCTTTCCACGCAACCAGGTACCACAGCTTCCCCCTGCGCCATTTGGACGCCCGTATGCCCGACACTTCATACTCCACCTCCGACTCCACGCATACCGGCCTAGGTGTCCCAGACGGCTTGGAGGGTGCTGGTTTGAGCAATGATACATGAAAGACAGGGTGTATCCGCAATGACTGGGGCAAGCACACCTTCACGTTCACGGGACCCATACACTTGGTAATTCGATAGGGGCCCATGTACTTGGGATGGAACACACTGTTCTTTCGAAACCTCATGTTTCTTGTGGATATCCAGACGTAGTCTCCAGTGCGGTACAGTGGCCCGGGCCTTCTCTTCCTATCTGCCGCAGCCTTGTATCTTCTCTTGGCCTCTATTAGGACAGCCCTTGAGCGCATCAACGTGTCTTTTATGTGTGCCACCCTGTCCGCTGTGGCGGGAATCCTGTCCTCTCTGAACGGATGTAGAAATGGCAAGAACCTGGGATGTTGGCCATAGTTGCTATAGAACGGAGATGACTGTGTGGAGCTGTGAGTGGCGTTGTTATAGGCTATCTCTGCAACCCATAGCAAGTCGACCCATTCTTCCCTGCCCTGGTCCACAAAACATCGCAGATACTGTTTGAGCGTTTGGTTCAGGCGCTCGGTTTGGCCGTCCGTTTGAGGGTGGTAGCTGGTGGACAGGGCGGTCTTAACATGCAGCGCAGTGCACCAAGTCTTCCAGAATTGCGCAGTAAACTGCGACCCCCGGTCCGACACGATCACCCCAGGTAATCCATGCAGTCGTACCACATTCTTTAGGAGTAGTGACACCAATTCCCCGGCCGTAGGGACTCTCTTGCAGGGGATGAAGTGCCCCATTTTCGTCAAGTAATCCACCACCACCAGTATTGCCGTCATCCCCTGGTCTACCGGTAGGCCCACCACGAAGTCCAGTGATATGCTATCCCATGGTCTATCCGGGGTCGGAAGTGGATGTAAGAGCCCTTGGGTTCGGCCATGGTCGGCCTTCATGGTAGCACACGTAGGACACTCCTGTCCCCACCTCCTGACATCCACTCTCATGGTTGGCCACCAGAAATGCCGTCCCATGCTAGCCACCGTTTTCTCAAAGCCCAAATGACCTGCGCATGGAGAGTCATGGCACCAGATGAATGCTTGTTTCCTTAGCCTAGGCGTGGGTATCAATAGGCACCTGCCCTTCAGGGGTATCCCGTCCTTCAGCTGCCATTCTCTGTGACTGAGGAGCCACCTCCGCCATGCGAATGACCTGATCCCTCTCTTTATTCCCCTCAGGAAAGTATCCGGTTGGATAACCCCCAATACCATCCTCGGGGAAATGATGGAACGCTCGGTTGCAGGCAATGGTTCCTTAACTGCAGATTGACGGGACAGGGCGTCCGCCTTCCGGTTTTCCGTCCCCGGCCGATATGTGATGCGGAAGTTGAACCCCGCAAAGAAGATCATCCACCGCAGCTGCCTGGGAGAAAGGTGTCTAGTGGCCGTCATGAACTGTAGGTTCCGATGGTCCGTGTACACCGATACCACATGTCTTGCCCCCATCAACCAATGCCTCCATTCGGTGAAGGCGTCCTTGATTGCGAGAAGCTCCTTCTCCGCAATATGGTAGTTGCGTTCGGCTTCGTTGAGTTTGCGGGACATGTACGCAACGGGATGAAGCACCCCTGTGTCGTGGTTGCGTTGGGACAAGATAGCCCCCAGCGCCACATCCGACGCGTCCGCTTCCACCACGTAGGGGAGATCCGGATCGGGGTGAGCCAACACCGGCGCCTTACCAAAGGCGCTTTTCAGGGCCTCAAAGGCTTTGTTCGCTTCAGGGGACCAGACAAACTCCTTGGACTTCCTCAGTAGCTGTGTGATTGGGGCCACCACTCCTGAAAATCCATCTATAAACCGCCTGTAAAAGTTGGCGAAGCCAATGAAACTTTGGACGTCCTTCACGCTTTGGGGCACCGGCCATTCTTTCACCGCCTTGATCTTTCGTTCTGCCATCTCCTGTCCCTCTGGACTCAGCATCACTCCGAGGAATTCCACGGATGTGACGTGGAAGTCACACTTGCTGAGTTTACAAAACAGCATGTTTTCCCTCAGCTTTTGGAGCACAGCTTTGACGTGGTGTACGTGCTCCTCCACACTGGACGAATAGATGAGGATGTCGTCGATATATACGACCACGTAGATATCCAACTCCTCTCTGAATACCTCATTCAAAAAGTACTGAAAGGCTGCCGGGGCGTTGCACAGACCGAACGGCATGACGAGGTACTCAAAAAGGCCGAACCTGGTCTTAAAGGCGGTCTTCCACTCGTCTCCGTCCCTCATGCGCACCAGATGGTATGCCCCTTTCAAATCCAACTTGGTGTAGATACGAGCTTTCTTGACCTGTTCCAGAAGTACACTGATGAGAGGCAAGGGGTACCGATTTTTTATGGTTATCGCATTCAATGCCCTAAAGTCCACACAGGCTCTCAGCTCCCCATTAGCCTTCGGGATAAAGAAGAGTGGCGAGGCGGCCGGAGACTTGGACGGGCGGATGAATCCTAGCTTGAGGAGTTTATCCAGGTACCCCCGGAGATGCACGTTTTCAGGCTCCGTCAGGGCATACAGCCTGCCGCTGGGAACGCTGGCCCCTGGCACCAGGTCGATCTGGCAGTCAAACTGTCTATGTGGTGGTAGCACTTCCGCCTTCACCTCATCAAATACATCCTCAAAACTGTGATAAGCCTGGGGGAGAGCCACATCTTTTTCTGCCGCTGTAGCCACCGTCTGACTCCCGCTCTCATCTGCGTCAAGGGATTCCGTTCTTATTCCACAATGCAGGATGCAATACGGTGACGTCATTTCGATGCGATGTGTTGGCCAATCCACAAAGGGGTTGTGTTTCTGTAGCCACGGCAATCCCAATATGACGCCATATTGGGGAGCTCGGATGATGTTAAAATCGATTTGTTCCAAATGGTTCCTCCCATATCTCATCGGAAGGACCCCCGTGTGCTGTCCGATGGGCCCCGTCACCAATCGCCTTCCGTCTACCGCATAGACGTCTTCGGGTACTGCTTTGGGAAGAAGCACTAGCCCTAGCCTGCATGCCTCGTTGTGGTCCATAAACATGCCAGTGGCCCCTGAATCCACCATGGCCACAATGGGTATCCACTGGTCATGCACTCCCACGTGCACCGTGATAAACAGGTGTCGTTGTCCCTTAGTGACCGAGTTGGAAAGTGAAGGGATGGATGAGTGACTCCGAGATGCCCCTTCTCTGGTCTTGGAGTCCTCTAGTTTTCCGCCGGTATGTCCACCACGGCTGTTACCGACCGGTTGGCCCGATAACGTGACGTCTTCGGTTTGGCAGGGCATTCACGTACGTAGTGGCCTTTTTTGCCACAATATAGGCACAATCCTTGTTTACGGCGTGACTCTTTCTCCGTGGCTGTGAGGCTCGCTCGTATTGCGCTGATGTCCATGGGTTCTCCCTTGGATGCGGTGGAAGTTTCAGGACTTCCCACCGTCACATAGGATGGAAGGGATTTTCCTTTTCTCCCATGATCCCCCTTTCTTTCACTTAGCCTATGTTCCAGCCGTAATACCAGGTTGATAAGGCCCTCACATGTCTTGGGTTGAGGGTCAATATGAGCCACGGCGTCCTTGAGCTCATCGCACAGCCCTTGATGGAAGAGCGCCGTCTGTTTAGCAACAGGCCACTTGGTTTCCGCAACCAGCCTTCGGAACGTGTTGAGATACTGCACCAGGTCGTTGGATCCCTGTCTCAACTCAAGCATTTCACGGTCCGCCGTGTACGAGTCAGCCATTCTGTCGAATACCTTCAGGAATTCCTCGCGAAAAGCACCCCAATCACATAAGAGGGGGTCGTCCCTGCTCACCAGAGGTACGGCCCATTGTGCTGCGTTTCCAGCCAAATAGGATATAAGGAAAGCCACACGAGCCTGACTCGTGGGGAACGCCTTTGGTTTGCACGATAAATGTAGCGCCACTTGTGTGAGGAATACCTGCACTGTGTTAGGATCCCCACTGTACCTCTCTGGTGTTGCCAAGGGGATGGCTACCGGCATTTCCACTACTACCGCAGGGGTCTGGTTCGTGAGGGAGGTGCTGGGCGTGAGCGGGTCCAATTGGATAGCATCCAGTCTGGCTTTTACATCGGCTGCTTCTTGCCTAGAGGCAGCCACTTCAACTTGCATGGCCGCTAAAGCAGCCAGCACATCATCAAGTGTTGCCATGTCTGTTATCGACCGGGAGACAGTTAGTGTTATTAAGGTCGGATATTTTGTAACGGCCTGAACGTCTCAGGATCGTTTAACAGACACGACAATGAGGACGCAACCACTTGTGAAGGGTTAGTTCTTTTAATGAAGGCAAATAAAATACAAAGAACAAACAAAAGTTATAGTCACTGGAATCCTCCATGCTAAGTACGTTACCAGCCCACAGCACGGATGGTCCTAACCGTCCTCTGCATATACGCCGATCCCGGCGTATGCCAACAGAGGGCAGAAATGAAATGGCCGACAATGCCAATCGGTAGGCTGTGAGGGGCACGAAGAGTGTTGGGGAGAATCGAGGAGTCAGGGAAACACCCAGCCGGGGTCTCTACCTGAAGGGAGCAGCCGCTCAACCTCTTCCTGTGGACTTCCGAGTCTGTAACGCGGCAAACACCTCCTGGTGTGCGTTACAGCTGGCAGTCCCTGTGTCTCTGGTCGGGCTGGGAGTTACGACTCCAACCAGCAAAAGCGCCACTGCGCTTGGACTCAGCCGAGTCAAAAAGCGAAGCTCAATGGTTGACCGGTAGAGCTTCCGGGTCCTTCACAGGTGACGATGGTGCAAGACACGGCCCAGGGAGTAACGACTCGACCTACCTCCGTTCTTGCCTTACTGGAGCACCACTCCGGAACACTGCTCTTCACGAAGCAGGTACGTCGGTGTAAACACAATATCCGACAGCCTTGTACCTCCCGGTTCCTCCCTTTATAGGGCGTGTTTTCCTTGAGTTATGTAACAGCTCTCCTGTTTACATAAGGGCGTGTTTCCCTTGAGTTATGTAACAGCTCTCCTGTTTACATAAGGGCGTGTTTCCCTTGAGTTATGTAACAGCTCTCCTGTTTACATAAGGGCGTGTTTCCCTTGAGTTATGTAACAGCTCTCCTGTTTACATAACCTCTCAACCGCTAAGCATCCTGGGAGATGTAGTCCGTTTTCGCTGGTTACCGTTTTCCTCCCCTCGTATGACAGGAATTCTTGACACTTGGATACCTCCTGGGTGAGGGCCTCATACGGCCCCAGAGAAGCAAAACAGAAGCCATCCATTCCCTCCCCTTTCCCCAGACCAGAAAAGACTTGCGGGCCTTTCTGGGCCTTCTTGGTTACTATCGCAGGTTTGTGCCCAATTTCTCCCAAAGGGCCGCCCCGCTCACTGACCTATTGAAGAAATCCACAAAAACAGAGGCCATCCTGAAAAACCCGACTCCCCTATTGTGGCATGCATTTACAGATCTGAAGAACGCCTTGACCTCCGACCCCGTACTGGTTAGTCCGGATTATACACAACCCTTCCTACTTCAGACAGACGCTTCAGAACAGGGTTTAGGGGCAGTACTGTCGCAGAAGGACCGCGAGGGGAACGAAAGACCCATTCTATACCTCAGCAGGAAACTGTTTCCTCGAGAAAGGAATTACGCCGTCGTGGAGAAAGAAGCCTTGGCGATTAAATGGGCGGTGGACAGCCTCCGTTACTACCTAGAAGGCCGTGACTTTACCATCTTCACAGATCACGCCCCCCTTGAGTGGATGGCCCGGAACAAAGGGCACAATGACCGTGTCCTGCGGTGGTTCCTGGCCCTCCAACCATACCGCTTCAAAACCGTACATCGAAAAGGCATAGAACAGGGTAACGCGGACTTTCTCTCTCGCTATCCACTGTCCACACCAGATACAAGAAAGACAGCTAGGGAAAGGGAATGTAACGGAGACTCCCTCCCTCGGATCTGGCCACCCCTACTTACCCTGTCCGGGACATCCCTTCCGTTCAATCCTCCCGGCCCGGACGGTCCATCCAGGGTTTCAACCACAGCCTCGGTGACCCCAGGAACCCCGCCCCTCTTTCTCTTACAGGAACCAATCCCGAACGACGACCCACCGGAAGGACAATCCCTGACTCCCGGAAGTCCCTCCTACCCGTTCCCCGCCGGAGACAGAAAAGCCGGAAGACAGGAGGCAGAAGTCGTTGGAGGATCGTGCCAGGAGAGTTCGACAGGAGATACGACGAAAGGAGAGGACGAGAGCGGCGAACCAGAAGAGTGGTCGGAAGACTGGTGGAGTCCCCCGGAGGAGGCTGAAGAGCGGCCGTAACTCGGATGAGAGTTACGGCGGAGCCCGTGAGTACCAGCTTTCCTTCAGTATAGCACCCTAAAGTGCCCGTGTGTACCATAGACTCTCTGTAGATAGATGTATATAGTCTCTCTCCTGTTAGCACCCCTGCACCCTGATAGGACCTATCAGTATCCGTTGTACAGCATCTCACGCTTTGTAAATAGTACCCCACACAACCCTTTTCCGAACACCCATCTTTCCTCAACTTATCCCTCTTCCTCCCCATCCCTTTTCCGCACACTTCCCTCCTCTTTTATCACTCCCGGTGAAGGTTACGGCAGCGACATAGAGTGTCCGCAGGACTAACGGCTCCTTCTGTGTTTTGTCTCACTGCCCTCCGTGGTGTCCGTCCTCCCCCCTACCTGGGATCGACGTCGGCGGCTTGGACAGCAGAAGACCTTCGGTGACGACGACCACGACCGACGGAGCCCCACATCGTCTCTAGGTCATCCTCCTGCTTAAGACCTGTATACTATCCTGTTGCACGCCGTACCTTGGACACAATAAAGTAGACTATTGCACACTATATACGGCCTCCTTGCCTGCTTTTCCGGCCCGCCGAATCCCCACGATCACAGGAACCCTAGCAAACCTATACATTTTTGAAAACTAGACACCCAGGGGAATCCAGGAGGGGGTGACTTGTGTGGCTCTCACCAGGTGCTGTTACCCAGAATCCCTTGCAAACCTCAAGCTTTGTAAAAAAAAAAGACATTTTCCCCTCATTTCTGTGATGGAAAGTTCTAGAATCTGCGTGAGTCCACAAACTTCCACTCAACCCGCATTTTCCAAAGTCTCCCGATAAAAATGGTACCTCACTTGTGTGAGTGGGCCAGGTGCCCAGGGCCGGGAAGGGCCCAAAATGTATTGTGAAGATATCAAAATTACTTATCAAAAAACGACCTAGTTTTGCAAATGGGCTCACCTGGGTTATTGGCCCCACGCTTGACGGCCATCTAGGGAAACCTACCAAACCCAGATATCTTGGAAAACTAGATACCTGGGGTAGATCAGGGAGGTATGGCTTATGTGACCCCCAATGTTTTCCTAACCAGAATCCCCTGCAAACCTCAAATTTAGCTGAAAAAATCAAATTTTTCTAAACTTTCTGTGTGGGAAGGTTGTAGGTTCACTGGGGTGACACAAATTTCCTACCACCCAGCGTTCCCCCATGTCTCCCAATAAAAATGGTACCTCACTCGTGTGGGTGGGTCAAGTACCCCCGACAGGCAGGGTCCCAAAACGTATTGTGGAGACATCAAAATTACCTATCACGGAGGAGGAGCCTAGCGCGCAACCAAGATGGCCGCGTAGGTGCGAGGCTCCCGAGGACCTCCGCGACCTCCTGCATAAATCCTGACCGAATCCTGTCCTGAATGAGGGGACTGAGTTTGTGAACCCGAGCTGAGGTGACGCCCGTTTTCCGTTTTTCAATCGGACTTCGGACACCGGCGGGAGCACCGATTGAGGTTTGCGGCCTTCCCCACACCGGCCCCCCGTACTGGAGTAGTGGGGCGATCCGGCGACAAAGCGAACAACAGCGGCGGGCGAGGCTGGGCGACTCGCGTGCCCCGCACTTTCGCTTTCGCTTTTGCGCCCTCCTTGCTGCAAGGCGAGGTAGGGTTGCGGAGCGGTGTGCGGTGCTGTGGCCTCGTTGGGGTGCCCTGCCGGCCCGCCGGCCGCGATCCGTCCTGAGGAGCGGTGGTCGCCCCCCCCCGGAGCCCTTGAACGGGATTGTCTACCCCCTTTCTGAGGAGATTGGCTCGATTTGGGGACTGCGACCATGGCCACAAAACAAGATGGCGACCGGGCCAAGGTGAAGTCGACCCGTCGTGGCACGGCCCATCAATCCAATAACATGGACCGCTACACCCTCCAGAAGGGATCTCCGGAGGCGTTGCGTAGGTCCCCCACGGGCCCGACCGATGCTCCTGCTCTGCCCCCGGACCTGACCCTCCGGGACGTCATGGGCGCCATCGCCGAGATGAAGGCCTCGGTGGACCAGCGCTTTGACACTCTGGCGCAGAAGATCGACTCGGTCCTCGTGGACGTGGGCCTCGTGAGAGCCGATCTGTCTAAAACAAATGACCGGGTCGATTCTTTGGCCCACTCTACCTCGGGCCTCACAACTGACGTGGCGGCCCTTCAACAGGAGGTGCGCAGGCTTGGCCAGGCGAGCGCCCTGATGAATCGTCGACTGGAGGATTCCGAGGGTCGGGCCCGGAGAAACAACGTCCGCATCATCGGGGTGCCGGAGGGACGAGAGGCAGAGGCAGCGGATCTGTTTGTGGAGGACCTGGTCCTCACCCATCTACAGCCTCGGGGGCTGAGCAAATTCTTTGCAGTGGAACGGGCCCATAGGGTCCCCGGGGGCAGGCCTAAGATCGGCGCCCCTCCGAGGCCTCTCATCGCCCGGATCTTCAATTTTAGGGACAGAGACGCTATCCTGCAGACTTCCAGGCTCCAAGGGCCAGTCAGACTTGACAACATGGATATTAATTTCTATCCTGACTTTACTCCGGCGGTCCAAAAGCAGAGACTGAGCTTTCTGGGTGTCAAACGTCGCCTACGGGACCTGAATCTCAAATATTCGATGCTTTTTCCAGCTAAGCTGAGGGTGGAGGTAGATGGCCGCACGCACTTTTTTGATCGTCCCGAGGCGGCCGGGGACTGGCTGGACACTTTGCCCGGAGATCGGGGCCGGGGGGGCGGGGGGGGGAGCGGTTGGTGGGGAGGGCCCGCCGGATCAGGACTAAGGGACTAATGGTAGGCCTTGCTCCGGACTGTGTTATTGTCACCATTGATTGTTAGGGTAAGTTCCCCTCCTGTGGAGGTCGTGTGGGGTCTCTTGGGGGATCTCCCTCCTCCTCTGGGGGACTAGTTAGTTTTCTTCTATGGGGCGACAGGCACACTGCACTTTGGGGGGGCTGTTCGGGCTCATGCAGGGGTGCAGGGTGGGGGGAGTTCTGTTGGGATGGGTGGGTTGGGGTGGGGTGTGGTTCGTTTCTACCGCAAGGCAAACCCTTTATTGTATTGGTGTTTTTGAGATGCTCTCGGGGGGACAAATGATTGCTTCTGTATGTGATGGGGGGTAGGGACCTGACTTTGTTGTCCTGGAACGTTAACGGACTGGGGGATAGGATTAAGCGGGGTGTGGTCCTGCAGTATCTGAAACGGATTTCGCCTGATGTGGTCTTTCTGCAGGAGACACACCTTATTGGTAACTCCTATTGTGCCATGAATCGACGTGGTTATCGTTTGGTGGCCCATTCGGGCTTTACATCAGGCTCACGAGGGGTGGGCATTATGGTCAAGACCTCGCTCCCGCTAGAAATAGACGAGGTGCGCCATGATGAGAGGGGACGCTACACTGTTTTGGTGGGGAGAATGGAGGGCAAAGTAGTCGTCTTTGTCTCAGTGTACGTCCCACCGGGGTTACAGTCCACCACCTTTGCGGACCTGGGACGCCTCCTTCTTGACCTTCCGGGGGGGCTTCTGGTGGTTGGGGGGGACTTTAACGCGGTGGTTTCTGGGACTATGGATCGTTATCCCCCTAGGGACCTCCCCCGGGCACAGGCGTGGCTGTCGGGCCTTTTGGACACACTGGGATTGGTGGACTGCTGGCGTTTAAAGCATCCCACTCAGCTGCAGTACACCTTCCATTCGGGTGCCCATGGTAGCCTTTCGCGGCTTGACCATATCCTTGTCCCTGCGGCCTATGCCGGGAGAGTGGGGGAGGTGCGCCATCTGGCGAGGGGCATTTCAGATCACTCCCCACTCCTGTTGCACTTTGATGTCTTCCCGAGGGGGGAGGGCAGGGTAGCTCCAATCAATGCTTGGTACCTGCGTGACCCCACTATTCGCGCTGCCTTGATTAAATCCTTGCAACGGTATTTTGAGGAGAATGTGGGGTCAGTCTCGTCGGCTATCTCCCTGTGGGAGGCTTTCAAGACAGTGCTTAGAGGGGAGGCCCTCTCCTTTATTTCCCATGCCCGGAGGCGCGCACGAGAGGAGGTGACCCGGGTGGAGGCCGAAATTACTGAATTGGAGGGTGATTTGGGGAGTGAGGTGACTGACGCTGCGCTTCACGTTCTGCACCTTAAGCAGGCGGCCTATAGGGCCCTCGTCACGGAGGCGGCCAGGGGCCTCAGCAGAGAGCAACAGGGGCGATTGTATGATGTGGGTGATAAGGCGGGCAAGTTGATTGCGTGGTTGGATAAGAAGGAGAGAGCTAGTCGTGTGGTCCCGTTGATTGAGAGGACGGATGGCTTGCGTGTTACTGAGCCGGAAGGCATTGTTTCTTGCTTCGCGGATTATTTCCGCGGGGTATATTCCCCGGTTTCTCCCTGCTTGGAGGAGGATTCCCATGCCCTGCTGCGTGACATCGCGCTCCCCTCCCTTTCTGTGGAGGACAGGGAGTTGCTGGATGCCGCCCCCACCTCGGACGAAATCGCCCTCGCCATCCGCTCGGTCGCTTCTGGCAAGGCCATGGGCCCGAACGGCATTCCTATCGAGTTATACAAGCTGCGACCGGATGTACTGGCACCCCACCTCCGCGCAATGTTCCTTGCGGCCCACTCGCGGGGCTCCCTCCCGCCGGACCAGCGTCTGGCTACCATCGTGGTCATCCACAAGGAGGGGAGACCACGAGTCCGGGTCACATCCTATCGGCCTATCTCGCTCTTGAATGCGGAGCCTAAAATCCTCGCCAAGGTGCTCGCCAACCGGCTGGTCGGCGTGGTGGGCGACCTGGTCCACCAGGACCAGTCCGGCTTTATTCCCCATCGCAATACGGCTCTTAATCTGCGACGCCTGCACGGCGTGCTAGCGTGTGTTCCGTTCGTGCGGGAGCCGGCCATCTTGGCGTCTTTGGACGCCACTATGGCGTTCGACACACTCGAGTGGCCGTACATCTGGGCGACGCTGGCGAAATTTGGCTTTGGGCCGGGATTCATCAGCTGGGTCAAACTGTTGTACTCGGACCCACTTGCGCAGGTGGTGGTGAATGGTCGAGTCTCGGCCCCATTCGTGCTGGGACGGGGCACGCGACAGGGTTGCCCCCTGTCGTCGCTCCTGTTCGCACTGGCCTTGGAGCCCCTGGCGGAGTGGCTGCGGTGGCACCCTTCTATCCGAGGTCTCCGTTGGACCCCCGAGTATGAGGACCGCGTGTCCCTCTATGCAGACGACATCCTTTTGTACTTAGCCTCCCCGCGCAAATCACTGATTGTCCTGGTCGATGTTCTGCGCTCTTTTGGCCGCAATTCAGGCCTTGTCATCAACTGGGCCAAATCCTGTGTCTATGTGCTCTCCGGGGAGGCTCCTGTCCTCCCGCGGGGCTGTCCGATCCAGATTGCCTCGCAGGGATTTCGATACTTGGGTGTCTACATTACGCTGGACCCGGTGGCCCGCTACGAGCGAAATTTGCTTCCCCCCCTCCAGCGCTTGAAGGAGGATGTCGCGCGCTGGCGGCGCTTGCCGCTTTCGCCGCTCGGCCGGGCGGCGTTGTTCAAGATGATGTCACTGCCGCGCTTCCTGTACGCCCTCCAGAACACTATGGACTTGGTCCCAGCGCGCTACTTCCGCGAAGTGGAAGGTTTACAGCGCCGCCTGTTCTGGGACGGGAGGCCGCGTATAGCCTTGGCAAAGTTGACGCTCCCGTGGTACGACGGAGGGGTTGCCCTCCCGGATATTAAACGGTATTACTGGGCCTCCCAGTTAGCTGCAATTAATCATGGCCTCTATGGGCCCGCTCTAAACCCGGCATTTGAAATGGACAAGATGCTCCTGCCCGGTGGCGACTACAATCGAGCGCTCTACGCTAGCGTGCCCGATTCCCGCTTGACGGGACCCACGCGTGTCATGGTGCGAGTATGGCACGCGGCTAATGCAGCTATGGGCTGGAAGGACCGTTTGACCCGGGCGTCACTGCTGTATGCGTCTGAGAGGTTGGGCTCTCTGTGGACCTCGAAGGGCTTTGAGCAGTGGGACACGATAGGCATCAGTACAGTGGGGGATCTCTGGACGAGGGGAGGATTCAAAACATTCGAGACGCTGCAGGCGGAGTTTCAGCTGCGGGGCAGTGAATACTTTCGGTACCTGCAGGTCCGCCACGCACTGGGCTCCGTCTTCCCAGACGCGGCCTCCATCCCGGAGTCCTCCCCCCTGGAGGATCGAGTGCTAGATGGCCATGTTCCGGACAGCACGATCTCCCTCATTTACAAGAAATTGATAAATGATCGCTCGGGTTTACTGACTGGCCTCCGCGAGGCCTGGGTTGCCGATGGGCTGGAGTTGGACGACGAGGACTGGATTTCCGCGGTGGCCTCTCCGAAGGAGGTGGCCATCCCGGCTCGCCTTCGTTTCGTCCAGCTCAAGATACTCCACCGGGTGTACATGACGGGGCCACGGCTTCTGCGTATGGGCTATGCCGAGGACGGATTGTGTAAGCGTGGGTGTGGTGCTTCAGCGACTTTTTTGCACATTCTGTGGGAATGTCCGAGGGTGGAGCGATTCTGGCGTGGTGTGCATGAGGTCCTGCGAGCGGTTACGCATGTCGCGCTGTTGCCTGAAGCGAGGAGATGTTTGCTGAATGTGTGGGAACCGACCGATTACTCGGTTCCGCAGACGCGATGGGTGACTCTGGGCTATATGGTGGCTAAACGTGACGTTGCACAGCTGTGGGGATCCCAGAGACCCCCGGCGGTGTCGGCCTGGAAAGAACACATGGATTGGTGCATGTTCCGAGAAAAGGTGGTGTATGTGGCGCGGGGTAAGCCTGGGGCATGGGTGAAGATATGGGGCCCCTGGAACGCCTACCGCGGGGGTATCTGCGAGCCGCCGTTGTTGCCTCCCGCTTCACCAGCTCCATCCCCCTAGTTTGTTCCCTCCCTCAGTCCCGAGCACAGTGTTCTCCCAGTCCCGGACCTGTTTCCCTTCCCCTCTCGGGGGTTTTTTGTGGATGGTTTGGGGTCCCCCATTTGAGGAGCACGTGCTGCCACTTTCGATCGTGGGTTGCCTTGCGGGTGTGTGCTTTTTTTTTTTTTTTTTTTATGTTGTTGTGTGGTATAAAATGAAACCGTATTGTGGGCTCAGAGCCATATGGCCCGCGTTGTTGATACCTCCTGCCTTAGTGTTTATGCAAAGCCAAGTGCCTCATTGTATGTATGTCGTTTGCTATCATCACTTTAGCGGCCGGCCGGAAGGTTGTAGGCCCATACTTGTATATATTTGAGATTGCAATAAACGGTTTAAAAAAAAAAAAAAAAAATTACCTATCACAAAACAACCTGGTTTTGCAAGGGGGTGGCACCTAGGTTTTTGGCCCCGCGCTTGGCAGGCATCTAGGGAAACCTACCAAACCCACACATGTATGAAAACTAGACACCTGGGGAGTCCAGAATCCCCTGCAAATCTCAAATTTAGCTGAAATTAATCACTTTTTCCACACATTTTTGTGAGGGATCACTATACACTGGCACACATGTCCTACCACCCAGCTTTCCCCTTGGTCTCCTGAGTAAAATGAGGTCTGTGGAGATATATCGGGTCACGCTGGTCAGCGCTATACCAGCCGGGCCCGGATGGCAGGACGGAGCGGCGAGTAGATGTAGATGCGTCCTACTCGGCCGCCATCTTAGCCACGCCCCCATTTTCTGAATTTTGACCTGATGCTGACTTATTTGATTAATCTGATGTGGCATACTCAATACTTTTTTAGCAACTGATTCCCACTCCTGGATTCTTTTATCTCTTTTCGAAAACCTAGGATGGCCTTTCCAATATCATCTAAGGAAAATGTGGATGGATTCACGGCTTCTGGGCAGATAAGCCAATGTAGGGTTCCCAAACTATTGTAGTTCAAGGATTGTTGATACCGGTCTTACAGAGTGCTATTAAGCTAATGCTATTCACTTTCACTACCATGATCTCTAATTGTGGCAGAAATTACAACAACCATTCAGAAGGGAAAAGGAAAATGGGGGAGAGAGAAAACACTGATGTGCGGCTCATCACGCTTCCTTCGGAATCTGCTTATGAAAGTCTATAATGAAACAATGTCAGATTAAAACAACAAGAACCAAGGGTGAAACCAGTCCTGGGTTGCTTGTGTTATGGTTCAGGGAGGACCTGACCTGTCAGTTCGGGCTTGACTGTTTCCATGAGGAGCAGGGTCAAGGCTGATTTGCATATGGCTGGATCCAAACTGAGGTGGCAAGTTGAGCAAAAGAACTATGGATTGGAGTGCTACCACGCACTGACGTAAATAAACTTGAGGGGGCTCCACTGCAAGGTATGTGGAGAGGCTCTCTCTGGACTCAATCAGGGGCTTTCTGGCCAGAGTACTGTGCTCAGGGAGGCCCTCTGGAGTTTGGGGGGACCCCGCACCGCAGTGGCTGTGGGGGCCTGTGTTACGCTATTGCTAACACGAGCTATTGCAAGCAGTTAGACTTACTGCAAGCAGCGTCCCATCACCTTTTGTGTGTTTTACAAATAAAATGAGTCAGTGTTGTTGAGTGCAACTATTGGTATGTACTGAGGATTAGTGAGTGATTGTGAAAATCCCAGAAAGCACTTATGATTTCTGACAATGGGGCAAATACAAACATGTAAATATTAGTCAGTGATGGTGTAAATCTCAACATACATTAGGATTTACTGAGTGCAAGGGTATCTCTGAACACAACAGTGGTGGTCATTTGTGATATATGCTGGGCATTTGTGGCATGATAATGCCCACTCCTGTGTAATGCTGGTAATGACACAATATTGGTCATTCTTAGCATTTCATAACACTATTACACCTGCTGCCTGCATGCAAGGTTTCCGTAACCTTCATGAATCCCTTTATCCAGTCACTCATTCAAGCACTGACAAATTCATGTAGGCATTCTTCAATGCACTCACTTATTTAACCATACACCCAGCTATGAACACATATTCATACACCCAGTCGCTTACTCATTCATCAATGCATGCACTCAGTCATCCATCTAGTCATTGCCTCCCCATTTACACACGCAAACTCACCAATCAGTGTAGAATCATTTTCACTGACAAAATAGCCAGATCTATTGGCTTTACCATGGCTGGTTGAGAAGTTTAAATCTAAAGGACACAGAATGGGTTTCTCACTTGAGGCTGAACACAAAAAAACATGCTGCTCTATGTACCAGGTATGGTTGTCTGGCAGGTATCACGGCCTATGCGTTTTTGCCTGCCTTTGAATGTAGACAGACATTTTCTTTGTAGCTCTATATTTTAAATACCTGTTTACATCCATATGGTAAGGCCACAGTCCTACGTGTTTGGTTTGAAATATCGTTCTCCACTATCGCAAGAATAATATATGTAGCTTAGCAATGCCACAGTTCTGAGTAAAGTGCAATCCAAGACTTGTTTGCTGATGATGGGGAGAGAGAGAGAGAGAGAGAGAGAGAGAGAGAGAGAGAGTCAGTCTGTTTTTGAACCTTTCTCTCTGTATCCGTTGGTTTTGAAGTTATTCTTTTCCCAGGCAGAGGGACAGGGCCTGCCTTTGGAGCAGGGCTCCCAGGGAAGAGGAAACAGAAGTGTGAGGCAAAGGGAAGCCAATGAAAGGAGCCTACACGGACCTGGCCTGGTTTGTGGCTCTCTCCTCGACATTCCTGCAATTACACTCAGGCTTGGAAACGGATCCTTGATTAACAGGGGGCACGCGGCGGGCTCTCCTGGGAAAAGGAGGACGTTCTGCCTCCAGCTTGCTCGAAAGAAGGCCCTTTTAAAATAGATGCGCGGTGCTCGCATCTGTAGGGCCGGCAGGTGCCGCGTGTATTATTAGTCACAGAGGCGGTGCGAAGGGATTCAGGGAGTCAGAGAGTGACGCGTGTTTTCCTGTGTCTCGTCCATATGAAAGCATTTTCTGCATTTGACCTGGAAAAGCGTAAACTTTTATTGGAAACTCATATGAAACCTATATGCTAATTTCCCACAGAACAGCAATTTAAAAGACAGATTACCCAAAGAGTTCTAGGGTTCAACGCCCTACTCCCTTACTATGACCCTACTGCCTCATACTAATTTTCTGCAAGAGGCCTTACAGGATTTTACTGTTCATTGCATAAATACCTCACTTCACACCAGTCCGGATACTCATTCTCTGTCGCCCCAGGCATCAGCACCCACGTGGGTGTACCCAAGGCCCGCTCTTAGCCCATTCCCCTTTCGCTCTAAACACCCTCACCTGCTGGAAAACGACGTCTTCGTTTAGATTCTTCTATCACCTTCACGCAGAAGACACACTCATCTTTTTCCCCCTTTCCTTACATTTGCGCCCATCTTCGCTACCATTTGACCCTGCATGGGTCTGTGGTCATTCTTGCTAAACTCCTCCTAAACTGAGGTCCTACATACTCCTTCCTTCCTCAGCAGCCTCCTGACCCTATCTACTCCCCCCCCCCGGATACTATGATATTGACACTGTCAGCAGAAGCCTCAGGGTTCTCCTCAGCCCACTCATGAATATTAACTTTAATAATCAACACAGCCATTTTGGCCTGATACTCATTCGTAAGATACACAAAACTCACTCTGATGCCCCTTTCAACGCATCACAAATACTCACACACTCATTGGTACTCTGCAAGCTTCAGAAGCTCACCGGTGGGCCTACTCCATGCTCCCTTGCACCACTTGGCAAGGCCCTAAACTTTGCCACCAGAGCTCTGTACAATCTACGTAGGCAGATTTGCCATAAATAGGGCCCTGTACAAGAATTGCCTCTTTTTGCATGACCACCCCCAAACGCTTGGGCGGAAGCTGCAGTTTGATTCTGAAAGGGCGCTGGGTCCTCCCAACCAGGCCCCAGGGCCAGTGCTTTGACCCTTAAAAGTGTATGCTTAACTAGCCTATCACCAATTGGCACAATTTAATTCCTGCTCACGAACTTTGTTACCAGCTTAATCTCCAACGCAGGAATTAAATTGTGACACTACAAAGCCCAGCATTCTGTGGTTTTACAATGTAGCCGCATTGTCCATTCAGGACGCTACATCCAGTATTTAATGAGGGGGTGTGTCATGCGCATTTTGGAACTGCCATTAACCTTTGAAGAAGGGGTTTGAATTACTCCGAAACGCGTCAGGTATTTTAATGTCAGAGCTGCTATTCTGATCAGCTTGCGGACCAGCATGCATACCTAATAAATCTGCTTTTAATAGGTTGACACTGTGTCTCCGTATCTCATGCCCACCCAGGCTGTGCCTGTCACAGTTGCGAGTGTTCACTTGAACTTTCTACATACTGACAGACACCCGGGTGAAACATTATAAACAGAAAGTTTCTTCCATTACGACAATATTTTGATTCAAGTCATCTCATTTGGGTAGTTTTCCTGACAGCTTTATCATGCACTCACCGTGTGTACGTCAAATACTTTAAGTCTGTATTTTCCCTTGTGGGCTTCTTTCACGTCTTCTATGTCTACATGTGTTTTCAGGACAGTGAGACACACGGGATACTTTGTTTCTTTTTTAGTTGAGCTTGATTAATTGCCGTTTTCATATATATATGCTTAACAATATATGTATCTTTTTATTTTCTACATGTATTTAATTTAAACACGATTATCAAGATTTTGTTCGTTTTTTTGTCATGTCATGCCGTATGTTTTGTCATGATTTTCTATGTCTATGATGACAGAGTGGTGGTTGCTCTGACAACTGCACATTAACATATTTAAGTGTCACTAGAATGTGTAACAGACAAGTGAACAAGGCAGTTCGCCGTCGAAACGCGTCTTGCTGTTGTTGGATTAAACTTCATCTTTTTGCCAGTATTTCACGGAGTCTGTGCCTGTCTGTTCTTCGTCTGCCAGGATTGGAATTCCATATTGAAGATCCGCCGGGATCTTGCCACAGACCCTCCTCGCTCTGGTGCTCTGCGCATCCGGACCCCTTGTGTTGTGTTTTCTAGAAGAAAAAGTCGCAGAGCCCCCCGAAGCCGTAATCCAGCGCTGTGCACACCTAGACTTGCCTTCCCCTTACGTGGCATCCTGTCCCTTGAGAAAGTCGGAGGACTGTCGAAAGATTCAGGTAAGCCTCTTGGTTTGGGTTATGTCAGGTGCTGTAGACACGCAACAAAGTTGCTTATGGGAGAGGTAGTCTCACTTATTCCGTAGTGAGCAGTGAGTGTCAAAAAGGAATACTCATCCAACAATGGCGGCAGAATGGGAGAGAGAGCGGGAGGAGGCAGCGAGAGACATCTTCTGTGATGAAGATAACAGTGCCAGTACAACGCACAAACCAACGGGAAACCCCACACAACAACCTAAAAATGATATGCTGTCACTTACACATGAACTTGAGAAATTGCGTAAAATAGAGATATCCAAATGGTGGGAGTGCAAATCTCTACAAAGATATCTAGATGTGGGAAGAGTCCCAAGAGGCCTCAGAATCCTTGTGGCGCTGACCTACGAAAATCCTAACCCAGAGATGCTCAAGGAGTGGGCAGAAAACAGCGCCAACTCATCGGCCAGAATGTTGCAGATCCTAATCAAATATGCTACAAGTGACAGAGAAATACTACTGCAAAAAATTGAAGCTTTGTTTAGTGAATTGCACAAGTTGCCACGGCAAGACGAACTTGAAAAACTACTCGGCGATATGAAAACCAGATTATCCAAATATGAACAAACAATTAAAGAAAGAAAAGCGGTGAAATTTCAGTGAGATAGAAATGACTACATGAACGGCAGAATATACACGTTTTCCAGGAAATTCGAAAACATCCGTCGCCAACAACTTTCCCAACCAAGTGAAACACCGTCAACCTCAAACATTGCTAGCGAATCAGAATTAAGTTCTGAACTAGAATCGGATGTGGAAACGAGTAACAGAGAAACACTCAAAGCGCCAACAGTAGTACAGGAGTTTGTTTTTTTACGTCTAGAGAGACTTACAAGTTTAAGGCCAAGACCGCAAAGGAACAGCAGCAACAAATCAGTGCCACATCAAAAAACAGGAGACGAAAAGACAGACGGTGGGGCAAGGGACACTCAGAACAAAAACACTCGTTCATACAGATACAACAAATGGAGATGAATGGAAACACAAACACACAAAACACAGTGATAAATCTAACCAACATGGAACTTACACAAAACGAAGAAAATATCCTTTCCCTTGGACTCACTTTCTGTGCTAAAAATAACTTTGACTATGCCCAAACCAGAATAGATGTGTTTCAATTTGTAAGAAAACTAAAACTCCAGAAATATTTCGTTCTAGGATCAAACCAACTGAACAATACAGACGAAACACCCATTGATTCTAATACCTTGACAGTTAAGGACATGGCTCTACTACAAGACCTAGTACACATGGATAATACACAAAACCCAGAATCGCTCATTGATTTTGCAACTACCTCAGGTCTACCAATATCCAGCACTATAAAGACACCGTTCAAACCCAAGTCCACTTTCATACCCATGATGCCAAAGGATGGCATTGACGTCTTTGCTGAAAACGTCACCAAAGATCTTAAAAATTTGGCACTCACAAGCAGTAAAACATTTGCAAGCAGTAACCGCAACAAAATGAAACAATATGATGAATTAATCAACAAAATCAGACAAAGAAATGATGTAGTGGTACGCTGGTCGGACAAAGGAGGCAATGTTGTTCTGTGGCCCCTAGAGCAATATAACAAAGAGGCCTTCAAACAACTTAATGACAAGGATTGTTACACCCGAGTGAGCCCTAATATCATGGTGGGAATAAAAGAAAAACTCCACAAAGACCTTTACGACTGGAAAAGTACTGGACTCATTTCGAAACAAGAATTTGAATATCTGAAATGTGACTATCCAGTACTACCCTTGCTCTACCTAATTCCTAAGATACATAAGAACCCTACGGACCCTCCAGGAAGGCCCATCATCGCCGCAATAGGAGGACTGTTTGAAAATACTTCAAGATACATCGACTACTTTCTTCAACCCTTTGTGTGTAACCTTCCGGCCTACATAAAAGACACTGGAGACTTCCTCAGAAAAATTTATGATGTCAAATGGGAGAGTGACTTACTTATGATGACGCTCGATGTGAACTCACTGTATACGAGCATTAGGCACACAGATGGTCTCAATGCACTTCACCACTATCTTGGCAGAAGACCTATGTCTATGTTCCAACACACTGAGATGCTTGTGAAAATGGCTGAATTATGTTTGGGTAACAATGTATTCATATTTGATGGCCTTATGTACAAGCAATTGCAGGGCACAGCCATGGGTACCTGCTTCGCCCTCAGCTATGCTAATTTGCATATGGGCTGGTGGGAGGAGCAGGTACTCAGGGTGGAGCAACAGGTTGCATTCTCAGAACAGGTGAAAATATACGTCAGATACATCGACGATATATTCATATTGTGGAAGGGTTCTGAAGAGAGTGCAACTCAATTCTCTAAAGAAATTAATAACAATACCTTGAACCTTAGCTTTACATGCAATATGAGCAGGGAAACTATTCATTTTTTGGATCTGGAGCTTTTTGTGGAAGGAGACTTCCTTCAATCAAAAACTTTCAGAAAACCAACAGCAGGGAATGCTACACTACACGCGCATAGTTTCCACCCTAGCTCCCTCAAAGCCAGCATACCTTATGCTGAGTGCCTACGCATGAAGCGAAATTGCAGTACTAACACCGGCTTCGAAGAAGCCACAGACAAACTGTGTAACAGATTATCCCACAGAGGCTATAACCAAGAAACCCTTAATAAGGCTAAAACAAAGGTAGCCACCAAAACTCGTAAAGAACTTCTAACTACTAAGACCACTACTTCTGTAGTTAGTAAAGAAAGTTCCACTACCGACACCCCGAGACTGGTTACAGGATTCAATGCCTATCATGCCCAAGTCCGTAAAATCATCTATAGGCATTGGAATGCAGTGAGGAATGATCCAGTTCTAGGCGTATCCATTAGCAATAAACCCCAAATCACTTTCAGAAGAGCTAAATCTCTGAGACAAGAAATAGTGAATAATGCCCCTAGCAGAACCAAAGCTGAAGGCTCTTGGCTCAGACTGCCTCTTGGTTTCTTTAAATGTGCCAAATGTAAGGCCTGTAAACATGGGAAAAATACCAAAGAAATTGTCTTACCATTCAGACAATCACCCTATGTGATCAGAAGGCATTTCACATGCAAAACAGACTTTGCTGTTTACGTACTGACCTGCACATGTGACAAAAAGTATGTGGGAAGCACCATACACCCCGTACACGTGCGCATTCTACAACACCTTAGAGCTATCACGCATAATGACGTCACATACCCGGTTGCCAGACACATAAACACTCACCACAACGGCAAAGCAGAAGATCTCACTTTCTATGTGGTAGACAGCATCCCCAAAAACCCCAGGGGAGGTAACCGACTTCTAGCTCTTAGGAGATTGGAATCCCGTTACATCATTTTGTATAACTCAAAAATTCCTAATGGTATGAACGCAGATGAAGCGCTAAATGTTCACCTTTAGTTTAGTTTGTCTCTGGCTGTCATCCCCGATCTCTCTCTAGGATTTTGCTACAGTTTGTTCACATTTCTTTTTAATTCTTTATTGTGTGTGTTTGACATCTTAGCAACCCACTTTTTACATGTATACTAATTCTTTTTCTTGTTACTCTATCGTCCTAATTCACTGCATTCATCTGTGCCCCAGGGAACGCTTCCACACACTCTCTTGTATCACTTACACTTCTTTACACTTTTAATTTTTCTACCCTTTAGCCCACTTGGGCGGTACCCCTCCTTTTTTCTACCCACCTGTCATCGCATTAGGACTACCATAGACCCTCTCTGCTTTTAATAGGTTGACACTGTGTCTCCGTATCTCATTCCCACCCAGGCTGTGCCTGTCACAGTTGCGAGTGTTCACTTGAACTTTCTACATACTGACAGACACCCGGGTGAAACATTATAAACAGAAAGTTTCTTCCATTACGACAATATTTTGATTCAAGTCATCTCATTTGGGTAGTTTTCCTGACAGCTTTATCATGCACTCACCGTGTGTACGTCAAATACTTTAAGTCTGTATTTTCCCTTGTGGGCTGCTTTCACGTCTTCTATGTCTACATGTGTTTTCAGGACAGTGAGACACACGAGATACTTTGTTTCTTTTTTAGTTGAGCTTGATTAATTGCCGTTTTCATATATATATGCTTAACAATATATGTATCTTTTTATTTTCTACATGTATTTAATTTAAACACGATTATCAAGATTTTGTTCGTTTTTTTGTCATGTCATGCCGTATGTTTTGTCATGATTTTCTATGTCTATGATGACAGAGTGGTGGTTGCTCTGACAACTGCACATTAACATATTTAAGTGTCACTAGAATGTGTAACAGACAAGTGAACAAGGCGGTTCGCCGTCGAAACGCGTCTTGCTGTTGTTGGATTAAACTTCATCTTTCTGCCAGTATTTCACGGAGTCTGTGCCTGTCTGTTCTTCGTCTGCCAGGATTGGGATTCCATATATATATATATATATATATATATATATATATATATATATATTACCTCCTGGCGATCGCCAGTAGGTAGTTATAGTTAGGACCACGTTTCCATAGGAAAACCTCAACATTCTATTTTGAATAACTTTGGCGCCGGTCGACGAATCCTCGCGAATTTCTCAAAATAGGTGGGGCGCTACGCTCCGCTCCTACCCTGAAAGTCTCGGGGGGGTCCGTCAAGCGGGGGCTGAGATAAAAGGGGGGTCCCAAAACGCGTTTTTCCCATGCATTTTTCCATAGGACCTTTAGAACGAGCTACAGCCCGAACGGCTGAACAGAATTACTCAAAATTTGGCAGAGAGGTAGTCCCTAGGTCAAGGAAGTGCCTTTTGTAGGTTTGGTGTAAATCTGTTCAGTAGATTCTGAGAAAATAGCCTTTAAATCAATATATATATCTGAGCCCGCTTACGGTACGCTTACCGTACGCTTACGGTAAGCGTACGGTGGCGTGCGCGAGCGCGATTCTGATTGGCTCTTAGATCTTAGTAAACATTCGAATCGGCCGAAACCAGGAAGCGGCGGCCGCCATTTTGTCTCTCGCACTGAGTGTTGTTTATCAAACATGATGGCCAAAAACATGTTACGGGGCTGTTTTGACAACTCCCTCCCACATAGTCATGTTGAGGGAGTCCACAAATATCCCCCAAGAGCAAAAACGGTTTTATTTTTTTTTCGGCAATTTCACGGGGTACGCTTACCGTACGCTTACCGTAAGCGTACGGTAAAAAAATAAAAATAAAAAAAACACTATCCACACTTACCCCACCCCCTGTGCTTTTGGTGGCCGAAGGCCACCAAATGTACAGGGCTTACTAATAGGTAAAAAAAACTAAATTTTGGCAACATGAAATTATAAAATTGAAATAAAAAAAACACTATCCACATTGACCCCACCCCCTGTGCTTTTGGTGGCCGAAGGCCACCAAATGTACAGGGCTTATTAAAGTTGATAAAAACCGTGCACGGAACGAACTGCGTTAAGTGGGCGCGCACGCCTCGAATGGCGTAAAGTAACTTAGCATTTAAAAAACCGTACAAATTCACTGAAAAAACCATAGGTTTCACACACGTTATAGTTAGGAATTAGCATTTAAAAAACCTTGCAAATTCACTGAAAAAACCATAGGTTTCACACATGTTATAGTTAGCGGAAATTTTACTGATAAAAAACCAGTGAAATTCCCCCGTTATAGTTAGTGCAGGCAACTATAACTCACGCGACCGCAATCTTCTGCTGATGACATATGTGTCTTTATGAAAAAAAAATATTTGTAATATATGTATAGCTAAAAATGTATGGAAGAAGACATGGGCATATAAGTGTCTAAATACAGTATTAGCATCAGCAGAGGATTGCGGTCGCGTGAGTTATAGTTGCCTGCACTAACTATAACGGGGGAATTTCACTGGTTTTTTATCAGTAAAATTTCCGCTAACTATAACATGTGTGAAACCTATGGTTTTTTCAGTGAATATATATATATATATATATATTCACTTAAAAAACCATAGGTTTCACACATGTTATAGTTAGGTGGATATTTCACTCGTAAAAAACCATTGAAATTCCCCCGTTATAGTTACTTCAGATAACTATAACTCGCGCGCCCGCAATCCACAGCTGATGATGTCACATATTACATCACTCATGACATGGTCAGTGGCATCACTCTTGACATCACTGATGACATAATCCTTGTGATAGAGTGGCGGTCGCGCGAGTTATAGTTATCTGAAGTAACTATAACGGGGGAATTTCATTGGTTTTTTACGAGTGAAATATCCACCTAACTATAACATGTGTGAAACCTATGGTTTTTTAAGTGAATTTGTAAGGTTTTTTAAATGCTAATTCCTAACTATAACGTGTGTGAAACCTATGGTTTTTTCAGTGAATTTGTACGTTTTTTAAAATGCTAAGTTATGAATGTATTATTATTTTTTTTATATATTTATTTTACAATAAACTACGTATTAAAAAAATTTAAAAATTTGTATTTTTTGGGGGGGTTTTTCACCGTGCGCGCACGGTGCGTGCACCCCCACGATTTAAAAAAATAAATAAATGTAATGTTTTTTTCTGCCTTCGGGGTCCTTCAGGGACCCCCTGACAAAGGCTAGGGGGTCAGGAACTCTCTACCCTGCCCCCTTTTCACGTTCGCCACCTTCCTTTTTCACTCTCGCACTGAAAACAAACAAAATGGCGGCCGACACTTCCTGATTTCGTCCGATTAGAACGTTGACTAACATGTAACCACCAATCAGAAATATGCTCGCGCACGTTAGGATGCTCGCACGGTGCGCGCACGGTGCGCGGCTATAGATATGTATGTGCTTTTAACTGCAATTTTCTCAGAAACTACTGAACAGATTGACTCCATATATGCAAAAGGCACATCCCTGACCTGAGGACTACCTCTTTGCGAAATTTAAAGTAATTCTGTTCAGCCGTTTGGGCTGTACCTTGGACTAAAGGTCCCTATGGAAAATTGCATGGGAAAAACGTGTTTTGGGACCCCCCTTGTTTCTCAGCCCCCGCTTGACGAATCCCCCCGAGACTGTCAGGGTAGGAGCGGAGCGGAGCGGAGCGGAGCGGAGCGCCCCACCTATTTTGAAAATTTCGCGAGGATTCATCAATCGGCACCAAAGTTATTCCAAATAGAATGTTGCGGATTTCCTATGGAAACACGGTCCTAACTATAACTATCTACTGGCGACCGCCAGTAGATAATAAATATATATATATATATATATGTATATATATTATCTACTGGCGGTCGCCAGTAGATAGTTATAGTTAGGACCACGTTTCCATAGGAAATCCGCAACATTCTATTTTGAATAACTTTGGCGCCGGTTGACGAATTCTCGCGAATTTTTCAAAATAGGTGGGGCGCTACGCTCCGCTCCTACCCTGAAAGTCTCGGGGGGATTCGTCAAGCGGGGGCTGAGATAAAAGGGGGGTCCCAAAACGCGTTTTTCCCATGCATTTTTCCATAGGACCTTTAGACACAGCTACAGCCCGAACGGCTGAACAGAATTACTTGAAATTTGGCAGAGAGGTAGTCCTCAGGTCAAGGAAGTGCCTTTTGTAGGTTTGGTGTAAATCTGTTCAGTAGATCCTGAGAAAATAGCATTTAAAAGCATATATATATGTGGGCGGAGCCTAACCACACATCTCATCCTGAGATCTGATTGGCTGTCAGCACTTCATCCAAGAAGTGTTGGCAGCCATCTTGGGACCAATATACATGATAGCACCTCATTAAAAAGCATTGCAGTTAATAGAAGGTTTTAAGACTTTAGTTACATTATAAATCATTTGTTGATGGTACCATACTCATTTTAGGAATTGTGGTATGTTCTAAGGTGATTTCACCATGTGAAAAAGCCTTCTGCTGGGATATCATGATTGAGAGAAAAATATTTTCTCATGCTTTTACCACAGAGGTTTGGAAGGTGATCTATAGGCTAAACTGAGAGCTTATTTTCTGTAAATTCACATTATCTTTCTCAGTCATGTGAGAATGAAGTCTGACATTCTCAGTAAAACATGTACATCCAACAAGGGCAGAGACTGTCAGTTGATTCCTTTGTGTTCTACTGCAGCTTCCCAGAGTGTTCCAAAGAACTACTAGAGCGCTAACAGTCCTACTTATGATAAACGTATGGCACACCTGAAGCCATCTTGCTTGGATTAAAGTGGTAACTCTTAAAACATTTAATTTAAAAAGGAACAAAATGAGGGGGTTCATTTTTCAATAAAAAGTATGATTAGTGCTGCAGAAAGAAAAATTAGGGCACATTTTGAGTGACTTCTCAAATCCTCTTCTATTTCATTAAAAAATTCTGACATGCAGACTGAAACATGCACTTTCAATACCAGCAGCAGTTTTCCCTGGTGAGCAGTAGCTTTACTACAGTGATCTAATGAGCAAAAAGAGTGCTAACATTCTGAATTTATGGCAAATGTGTGACACATCTGAATGCCTTCTTGATGGAATCAAAGTAAAAAACTGAAAGTATTTCCTACTGAGGAGACTGCAGTAAATGAGGAAATTAGGAAACTTCATAACAAATAAGTCTCCCAAGATGGCCACCAGAGACAAAAGAGCCCAAATGTAGCCCAAATATCACCCAGATGTAGCCCAAGTATAGCCCAATGACAGAATGTCCCAGAATGTTCTTAAAAACAACTAGAGCGCTTACTGTCTTCATTATGACAAAAGTATGGCACACCTGAAGCCATCTTGATTGGAATAAACTGGTAACACTTAAAACATTTAATTTAAAAAGGAACACAATGAGGAGGTTCATTTTGCCATAGAAATTATGATTAATGCTGAAGAAAGAAAATGAGGGCACATTTTGAGTGACTTCTCAAATCCTCTTCTATTTCATTAAAAAAATTCTGACATGCAGACTGAAACATGCACTTTTAATACCAGGAGCAGACTTCCATGGTGCAGTAGTTTTACTACAATGATCTAATGAGCAACTAGAGTGCTAACATTCAGAATTTATGGCAAATGTGTGACATATCTGAATACCTTCATGATGGAATCAAAGTAAAAAACTGAAAGCATTTCCTACTGAGGAGACTGCAGTACATGAGGAAATTAGGAAACTTCATAACAAATAAATCTCCCAAGATGGCCACCGGAGACAAAAGAGCCCAAATGTAGCCCAAAATCACCCAGATGTAGCCCAAATATAGCCCAATGACAGAAGTGTGCAAAACACTTATTATTTTGTGTTTTTGCAGTGTTATATAGTGCAGACTTGTCAGGTATTGGAGTGCTTTACATGAGCATTGGTTACATCACACAAGAACACATTCATTTTGGTTGTAGACATGGGGAGACTAAGTGATTTGACCAGAATCACAGAATGTCGAGCTGAAGCAGAAACTTCAACCTGGTTCCCCAGTTGCAAAGTCTGCAGTTCTGGAAGTAACACCACATCATCTCCCCTAAGTGCAACATTTAATCAAGTGGTCAACTGGATAAAAAAACATAAAGATAACAAATAATTTAAAAGTGCTTTGTCGCTATTTGAAAACACAGAAAATATGTCCTTATTTTAGCCTTTTAGAGCACTAACCATAATTTTGATGCCAATAAGACCCTCTCATATATGTAATTTCTAAAGGAAATGCTCTAGGTATTACAGTTTTGATTACATCAAGATGATGTCAGGCGTTCCACACTTTTGTAATAAATATAGAATGTTAGCAATCTAGTTTTTCATTAGGATACTGTTGAGAGGCAGAGGCCAGGGGCACGGACTCTGAAAATTGAAGGCAGGTAGGAGGGTGCAAAGGCAACAATTTAACCACACTGAGCAGGCAGGAAGGGCCGTGGAAGCACAACAGACTATGGAGGGCAGTGGAAAGGGGGGCAGGGGCAACAAACCAACAATACAGGACTTGCAAGAGAGGCTGTTGGAGGCAAGATCTATTACGGGTCAAGGAAGCTAGGGGCGGTCCCCAGATCCCCGGGAGCCACCACAGAACTGAGCAGGAGAGTGAGTCAGGGACAAAAGGGGCACCTTAATTTGAGCCGGGGTGCCTAGGAACGCTTGCTCCAAAAATGAAGAAAACAGACATATGAGACATGGAATTGGAGGCAGAATACAATGGCAGTTTAATGAGAAGATGCAACTTCAAAGAAACCGCAGAATAGAGACATAAAGTACAAAATACAGAATCCAGATAATCATACAGCTGTCATGATATTCTCTGTATCTCAATTAATGTACTGACAGAGAGAGAGAGAAAACACATCTATAAATGCATCATGAGAAACAAGTTACACCAAGGAAAATGTTACCTAGGAACACTCACGTTTACTCTTAGAGCAAGCATTCCTGCAATTACAATACAAAATCTTTTAAATGCAAAAGTAAAGAGAACAATGGTTAAACATAACATGACATTTCATATAGGTAAAATAGAATAAGATACTTCAAGCAAAGCAGAGCAAGACATTTTAAGCAAAGGAAGACAAGAGCTCCCAGCTCTTGGGGAAAACCTGCACTGCCTGTTAACCTACATACAGACGGCGAGGTAGCCCGTCGATATCTGTGGGTGCTCCCTTTTTATATCATTTTGTGGGCTCCTTTGCACGCTACATCTACCTACGTATGCTACCCAAAAGCTTCGTCTGCAGATTTTACCAGACATTTCGTCATTTACCCACTTAATGCTGACAATGGACTGGGTGAAAAGGTCAGTCTCTCAGGCCAATCGCTTATCGTAAGTTCCATAGAGCAAGCAGAAAATAATGGGTATTGTACGGGAATTCAATATATTCATGTATAAAATCTCCTCAGTTCTCCTAACTTGACGCTCTGCGGTTGCCACTTCCTTAAAAGCGGGAAACCTGCCCAGGAAGCAAGTACCAGTCCAGGATGCAGCCTACTGTATGTCGACAGCTTCAGGGGGATGTTGAACTTTGATACCGAGCACGGAGCACTCGGGTAGGGTGGGGGCTACTGGTTTGGAGCAGAAGGCCTCGCAGACCTGCCTTCAGACTGCTATACACTAAAATTGCAGAGCTATGGTCAATTTAACAAAGAGGCCTACATATTGAACAGAAGGGCCTACACAGGGGTTTTATACTGGCTGAGTGGTAAGGATGTCTCAGGATAATTATATAGCAACACAGGACCCGCTGGTCAATTTAATACGGCCTACAAATGCAGCTGGCAGGGCAAGGACAAGGGTCTCATACTTCAGGTGTGGACAGAACGGGCCAGGGGCCCCCTGTGATACAAAATCTACCCTCCTTCAAGCCTGTGGCAATGTAATAGACCATTGTGGGCAGAAGGAAGAGGCAATGGTAGTACAACCATACATGCCAACAGACCCGATTCAGCCAGGAAACGTCCAATGTTTTTAAGCTCAAATGGGCTTTATTTGATCTGTCTCCTGTCTACAATATCCTCTTTTTCAATGTAACTCAAAGGGGAAAATCAATACCCCAGTTTTTTTTCAAAATCTCCCTCTTACCAAGTTCAAAATGTTCGCAAGTATGGTACATTGGATCATGGAAGGAAATGGGATAGGGACATGGACTTGGATAACAGAGGACAGGAGGGACATGGAGAGGTGCACCAAACTGACCCTGCAGGGCAGGCATCAGGGTTTGCAGCAGCACAATACACCACACGGGAGTGCAGCACAACAATCCATAGAAAGCAAGAGGGAGGGGACAGGACCATGCACATGGACAACAGAGAACAGAGGGGCAAGAGGCAATGGTAGCTAGCTGACCATAATGGACAGACAGGAGAGAAAGCTGCAGCATAACAGACCATAAAGGGCAGGAGGGACGGATCAGGGGCATTACAATGGAACAGACAAGCCAGGAGGGAGGGAGTAGGGCTGGGGGCAAGGGGGCAGGGCAGGAGCAGCAAGATAGCCATGGAGGTCAGGCAGGATGGGCACTAGAAGCAAGACACACCATGAAGAGCAACAGTGAGACTGTGATGGCATACACACAGACCATGGGGGGAAGGTGGGAGGGGGTCAGGGGCAGCTAACTGACCACACAGGGAAGGTGGGAGGGGCCATGGCAGCACAGAAGACCATGCATGGCAAGTGGGAGGGTTAGTGGCAGCACAATGGCTATGATGGGCAAGAAGGAGGGTGGAGGGGCATGCACAAAGGACGATGGAGGATAGAAGGGAGGGTCAGGACCTGTGCACAGACAAGAAAGTTCAGGGGAAGGGACCTCACAACAGACCACACGGGGCAGGCAGGAGGAGCAGCTGCAGCACAACAGACCAGGGAGGGCAGAAGGGTGTGGCAGTACAATGGACCATGTAGGACAGGAGGAAGAGGATAGGGGCATGGCATGTGGACAGGCAGGGTGGAGGTGACAGGGTCAGGTTACAGTCATCTGACAATGCTAGGCAGGTGGGAGGGGAGTGGCAGCTCAACAGAACACTCAGAGTAGATAGGAGTGGCAGGTCCATGGGACATGGTGGGCAAAAAGGATGGAGCAGGGGCATGCACAAAGACATCGGAGGGCAGGGGGAAGGAGAATAGGGGCAGCAAGCTAAGCACAGAGTTTAAGCAGGAGGTCAATGATGGGGCATAGAATTGGGCAATGGAGGGCAGGAGGAGTGGACTGGTGCATCATACTGAGGGCAGTGGCAGCACATCAGACCATGCATGGCAGGAGGGAGGAGGCTAGTCCATGGATTCACACAACAGAGGATAGGGAGGAAGGGGATGGGGCAGCAAGCTAACTGTTCAGAGAAGGCGGGTATTAGGAACTTTATTGTTTTTAAAACATTGTGTCTGTGCGAACTACTTAAAATATGAACAAGTATGCAGCATAATCTCACTTTTATTCAGGAAGAAGAGGACGTTTGTGACTGTGACTCCGGGCTCACTTGGCAGAAACACCCCCTGACCCTCCACCCCCTATCGCAAAATGTAATGCCCGTGAAAAGGGTAGGTGAACACAGTGTTATATAGAACATAGTCCTGAGAGCACGATTGAAAATGAAAACTAGATATAGTGTATGGTATAAACTATGCACCAAAAAGTGTGATATAAGATGAACCGGGCGTGAAATATAATATGCAATACATTGTGCGCAATGACAAATTCATTGGAGAGCGCGAGATAGCACAGGCACTAGCGCGTGCTATGCGATATGCGCCTTGGAGTGTAATATGCACAGGGCAGTGTTGTGTAACCTAACTAGTCTCTAAAGTTGTAATATAAAATATGTGCTGGGGAGTGTAAGGTTGCATATGCACTGTGACAAAGATATGGATCCCAGATTGTAATATGTATGGCATAGCACTGTGCGTTATAACATAGGCATCGAGAAAGGCACGTTAGATGGGGCAATATAACCCGTGCGAAGACAAGTGTGGCATGACATATTCACGGGGTGGTGTTACAGTGCACATGGGCTAGAGAGTGTCATAGCATATGCACTAGCTAGTGGAATACAACACAGAGGTGTGTGGCACACGGCAGGCAATGGTGGGTGTAACACAGCATTGGGCTCTGTCAGGAGCGCGCTGTGACTCTCAAGTGATGTTCGTCCCCTTTCCAGAGAGTAAAATAAAAAGTATTACACATCCGGCAGTGGATGTGTGTTTTATTACCCGTGAGGGGGGTTTCTTGCATAGTTTTGGTCGAATTTTTGTCGAATCCCCTTTGAATGGCTTGGTGTGCATGTGTATTAAATGTGCCCGTCAATAGCTACCCAAGTTTGTATAAATAAACGACAAGGGTGTCTACCGGGATTAGGCACGGTAGGGCATCAGACATGTCAGAGCTTCACTAGTGGTGTAAATACATTCCACGTGGATTCATTGCATGCATAGTCGCCTTTTAATGAATATCACGCAAATCGTCATGGTGATAGGTACGTACGGTTTGTCCAGCATCTCCTAGGTGTGTCTATAAATATATATTTTTTAAAAATAATAAAAAACAGTGGCCGGCCCTGGGGATTGGGGTCAAAAAAATATAATTAGGAGACTGGCCCTGGGGGATGGGGTCATCAGGGCCAATAAATTAGAATAAGAAGGGGAACCAAACAGCCCCCCTTCTTAAAAAACTAAAATAAATAAAAGACTGGCATCGTGCAGGAGGCCATGCCCCCTCCGTGCAGCACTCTGCAAACGCGCCCCCAACAGGTATCTCCAGTATGCGCCAGGGAGCTGCGCTGCAGCCAGGTGTTCTGAGGCCAAGCCCCTTTTTACACCTCTCTGCAACGCAGCTCTGTGGCGCTTACTGGAGGTACCTAGTGGTCTAGTTTGACCCTAGGGACCCTTAGGATTCAAGGGGACTTAATCTCTCAACTTAGAACAGCCACAGGGCGCGTTTACACAGTGGTGAAGGGAGGGGACGGGGCCTGAGGTGACGTGTGCAAACACGCACTATGGCACGTTTTAAATTGGGGATATAATTTCCCTTCAATACTGAGGGCCCCTGGGGGCTAACTAGCCCACCAAGTGCTTCCAGTAAGCGCCACTGAGCTGCATTGCAGAGAGGTGGTCCAGGCCGTGCCACTTTTTACACCTCTCTGCAACGCAGCTCTGTGGCACTTACTGGAGGTACCTAGTGGGCTAGTTGGACCCCAGGGACCCTCAGGATTCAAATGAACTTAATCTCCCAACTAAAAATGGACACAGGGCGTGTTTACACAGTGGTGAAGGGAGGGGACGGGGCCTGAGTTAACGTGTGCAAAAACGCCCTGTGGCCTGTTTTAAGAGGTAGTTTTAATCCCCATGCCCTCTTATATACTAGGGGCTTACAGAGGAGGTCATGCTAATCACAGGGGGACCCCAACGCATAATGTTCCCTAGTGTATGTAGGTGTTTTCACTGTATTCTAAGTGTCTTTTAACATAGCACTGGCTCTAGGACTGGTTAGTCAGGCTCAGTTACCACCAGTATCCGTCTGAAAAAGTTGAGGGTACAGGATGATTTTGCAACAAGGCTTCTTTCTGCTCTTCTTTTTGTTCTTTCTGCACGTTATCCTTCTTCCTGCACTTATCTTCGTATTTGAGGACTTCTGTTGCTTCTTTCTGCACTTCTTTTGTTTCTTTCTGTGCATTTTTTCTTCTTTCTTCACATGTCCTATCTCTGTAGGCATAGTTAGAAATTAGCATTTAAAAAACCTTTGAAATTCACAGAAAAAACCATAGGTTTCAGGCACGTTATAGTTAGGAATTAGCATTTAAAAAACCTCAGAAATTCACTGAAAAAACCATAGGTTTCAGGGATGTTATAGTTAGCTGGACTTTTCACTTGTACAAAACCATTGAAATTCCCCCGTTATAGTTAGTTCAGCTAACTATAACTCGGGCGCCCGCAATGCACTGCTGATGACGTCACATATTACATCACTCATGACATGGTCAGTGACATCACTCATGACATCACTGATGACATCTCAAATGACATCACTGATGACATCACTGATGACATCATCCTTGTGATAGAGTGGCAGACCTCCTCTCACCCTAATATAACCTTTGATACACACATTCAAAAATAGAGACTAAAATTTTCAAAACAATGGACATACCAATACCAGTTACAACAACCTCTTCAGTAATTCTAAGATCCACATACACATCCACTCATTCACCAACAGTCCTATACAGTCACTCATACATGTACTCACTCATCATATGTACTCATACACCTATACATCCTGTTACACAATGCCACTCATCCATAGAGTTACTCACACACATAGTCACTCATGCTAATAAAGAATCAAACATACATTTACTTGCATATACAGTTATACACACACCACCATACTTACTTCTACGGAAACTTACACATACTTAGGGCCTCATGTAGGTAGCCAAATACCGGTCGGTAACGGCCGATTTTCGGTAAATATGCCGTTACCGACCGGTATTCAGACAAGTGAGATGTAGGAGTCCAAAAACGACTTTTCGGTAAATATGAGGCGGTAAATACCGAATCATATTTACCGATTCCGTACATACCGATTCGGTATTTTCCGATTCGGTAAATACCACCTCGGTATTTTCCGATTCGGTAAATACCACCTCGGTATTTTCCGATTCGGTAAATACCACCTCGGTATTTTCCGATTCGGTAAATACCACCTCGGTATTTACCGATTCGGTGAATTCCGATTCGTGATTACCGAATGTTACCGAATCGGTAACTGTTACCGAATTTTTACCTACATATAACTTACCGATTCTAATTTACCGATTCGGTACGGCTCGGTATTTAAGAAACGGTAAAATTTATTTACCTACATGAGGCCCTAAGTCTTTTAAACAATCACTTATAGAAACACATACTTATTCATACAGGAACTCTTTCAATCTCTCACTCTCACATATACTCACATATATACACCAATAGTCACATATACTAGTTTAAAACATATGTAGTTACTCATAAAGACACTATTGAGACAGTCATTCACTCACTAACACACCCATACACACACTCATCCACCCATACAGTCCTGCACACATGCTGTGTTCAACACATACAAACAGTGAGTCACTCATTCATGCACCTATGCACTACGTAATACCCCCCACCGAACCATGCAGACACTCAGACTGATACTCAAAAAACCAACTAATAACCTATATAGACACCCATGTAGCTACTCACCAACCCATGCAGCCACTTATACACAAAGTGAGAGACTGATACAGATATTTACATATTTAAACATTACTCACTAAGCCATGTATTCACTATGATACACTTAATCAGTCAGTTACACAATCAATTTTTCAAAAACAAATCATCCATTTAGACACTTATATACCCATTTATTCTTCCATCGACCTTGAGATATACATATATAAAACATATTTAATTTTCAGAAAAACACACATTCACTGGATGATGTCATCAGTGATGTCATCAGTGATGTCATTTGAGATGTCATCAGTGATGTCATGAGTGATGTCACTGACCATGTCATGAGTGATGTAATATGTGACGTCATCAGCAGTGCATTGCGGGCGCCCGAGTTATAGTTAGCTGAACTAACTATAACGGGGGAATTTCAATGGTTTTGTACAAGTGAAAAGTCCAGCTAACTATAACATCCCTGAAACCTATGGTTTTTTCAGTGAATATATATATATATATATCATCATTTCACAACAGGATTCGTTTCCGGGATCCATCTCCCATAGTCAGGTGGCGTGTTATACTCGGCCAATCCCACCGCCGAGTTTAGATTCAATAAACTTTTCAGCTCCAGTAAGCAAAACACGCACTCAGAAAGGTACAGCTCGTTGGCGATTTATTCACAAGGTAACCTTGTGAATAAATCGCCAACGAGCTGTACCTTTCTGAGTGCGTGTTTTGCTTACTGGAGCTGAAAAGTTTATATATATATATATCACTGAAAAAACCATAGGTTTCACACATGTTATAGTTAGCGGAAATTTTACTGATAAAAAACCAGTGAAATTGCCCCGTTATAGTTAGTGCTGGCAACTATAACTCACGCGACCGCAATCCTCTGCTGATGCTAATAGTTTATTTAGACACTTATTTGCCCATGTCTTCTTCCATACATTTTTAGCTATACAGATATTACAAATATTTTTTTTTCATAAAGACACATATGTCATCAGCAGAAGATTGCGGTCGCGTGAGTTATAGTTGCCAGCACTAACTATAACGGGGCAATTTCACTGGTTTTTTATCAGTAAAATTTCCGCTAACTATAACATGTGTGAAACCTATGGTTTTTTCAGTGAATTTGCAAGGTTTTTTAAATGCTAATTCCTAACTATAACGTGTGTGAAACCTATGGTTTTTTCAGTGAATTTGCAAGGTTTTTTAAATGCTAATTCCTAACTATAATATGTTTGATACCTATGGTTTTTCCAGTGTCTTTGCAAGATTTTTAAAATGGTAATTTCTAACTATAATGTGTCTGATTCCCAAATTCATTTAATTTGTATGGTTTTTTAAATGCAAATTTTTTTTATGTCATTTTTTGTAAGCCTTTTTATATAATAATTTATGTACTATATCCTGCATTATGGAAAGGTTTTTTTTTTTTTTATGCATTTTTTTCCGTGCGCGTACGGTAAGCTGACGCTACGCGCTTGTAGGATACGCGTACGGTAAGCTGACGCTACGCGCTCTGGACGTCATTAGTGCAGCGCGCCTACGTGATACGTGCGTGCCGTACGCGTATACCCGGAAGCAACGTCGCGGTTACGCAGGGGCGTGTAATGCGCATGCGCCATACGTGATACGTGCGTGCCGTACGCGTATACCCGGAAGCAACGTCGCGGTTACGCAGGGGCGTGTAATGCGCATGCGCGATACGTGATACGTGCGTGCCGTACGCGTATACCCGGAAGCAACGTCGCGGTTACGCAGGGGCGTGTAATGCGCATGCGCAAAAGTGACATAAGTGCTGCGTAAGCGCACCGTAAGCGTCACGTGCGCGCACGGCAGGTCATGTGACTTACAAAGATCACTTTTTATTGGTTGAAATTACTTTCACTTCCAGAAACTTCCCACACCACACCCATTCCCCTCATTACTGCTTGAAAGAACACTTTTCATTGGTTGAAACTACTTTCAGTTCCAGATTCTTCCCACACCACACCCATTCCCCTCATTTCTGCTTGTGATTCTCTAGGAGCAGGAGCTGGATTGACATTGGGATACAATGGCAGAACAGCAGACCTCTTCTGAGAGTGAGGCCAGCAGCACCACCATGATCCAGAGAAGGAGGAAACAAAAGACTTCTTTTGTATGGGAGTATTTCACTTTTCCAGAGGGGGAGAAAAAGGTGAATGCTCAATTGGTCACTTGCATACTTTGTGATCGTGTTTTATCAAGAGGAAATCCAAGGAAGAAATATTCCTTTGGAAATCACTCTATGAAGAGACACCTTCAGGACAGACACCCAAGGACCTTTGCTCGACATACTGGAGAAAACTCTTCAGTAAGTCACCAGAGCCCAGCCTCAGATGCTCAGCCGAGTACATCATCGGCAGCTCAGCTGAGCCCTTCCTCTGTTGTTGGAGCATCACCTTCTTCTTTTCCTTTGGACATCAACCCTCGATTTGCGAGTGTTGAAATGAGGTGTACAAAATGTGGTGGTCTTATTGTTTTTGGGGAGGTCAGTCTTCCCCTTATTAACAATAAGATAGACCAGCATGTTTGTAGACGCTCATAATATTCCCATTCTTTCTTTCCTCTATCCCTGTATGAACCCAACGGCTCTTATAAGAGCCAACCTTACCTCACAATTTTTTTTTTTTTTTTTTAAGCTTTCCTTTTTGCAAATTTTTTTTTACCGTGCGCGCACGGTACGCGTAATTCCGCGAATTTCGCGAAATTTCGCAGATTACACCGTGCGCGTACGCTACGCGCATACGGCGATTTTTCGAAAAAAAAATAAATTTCATTTTTGCCCTTGAGGGTCCTTCTGGGACCCCCTGACCAAGGCTAGGGGGTCAGGAACTGTCGAGCCTGCCCCCTTTTCACATTATCCACCTTTTTTATTCACCCCCTGACAGTGCGAGTGAGAAAATGGCGGCCGCCGCTTCCTGGTTTCGACCGATTCGAATGTTTACTATGATCTAACAGCCAATCAGAATCGCGCTCGCGCACGGCACCGTACGCGTACGGTAAGCTTACCGTAAGCGCACGGTAAGCGCACCGTAAGCTGCCACAGATATATATATTGATTTAAAGGCTATTTTCTCAGGATCTACTGAACAGATTTACACCAAACCTACAAAAGGCACTTCCTTGACCTGAGGACTACCTCTCTGCCAAATTTCAAGTAATTCTGTTCAGCCGTTCGGGCTGTAGCTGTGTCTAAAGGTCCTATGGAAAAATGCATGGGGAAAACGCGTTTTGGGACCCCCCTTTTATCTCAGCCCCCGCTTGACGAATCCCCCCGAGACTTTCAAGGTAGGAGCGGAGCGTAGCGCCCCACCTATTTTGAAAAATTCGCGAGGATTCGTCGACCGGCGCCAAAGTTATTCAAAATAGAATGTTGAGGTTTTCCTATGGAAAAGGGGTCCTAACTATAACTACCTACTGGCGACCGCCAGTAGGTAATATATATATATATATATATATATATCAAACACAAGGTTGCCCCACTGAAGCCATCGCACACAAAGGGGTTAACACACATTTGCCTCAGGTGGCAGCTGGCACAACGTTCCTCCCCCGCTTCAAGTTTGAAAGCCAAACGTGTTTCAGGTATCCCAGTACCCTTGTTCACTGGCAAAATACTTGCAGAAATGTGCGCGGACAAGGCAAAACTGATATGAGAAAGGGTGCAAAGCCCGAAACGCATTGGCAATGAACTGCTGTAATTGTATTTGCCGAAGACCTTCCCTGATCATTACATACCTACCTGGGAGTCCATCACGCTGGGGGCAACTCTTTCTTCTCATTAAGACGTCCGGCCCAGCCGTGTGATGACACCGCTGCGAAACAGAGCGGGTCCGCGGCTGATTTATTGGGACAGCCAAAGCGGACCAGGAGGCGATTGTGAGCACTTGGGAAGAACCTGCTTGGTTAATACTTTCATGATAAACAACTTTTTTGACTGTACAATGACAATGACCCACATGGGTTTTAAAAATTTGAACTTCCAGTCCCAGTATGCTTTCCGAACTATTCACCTGAATGCGATTATGAATAAATTGGGAAAATGCTGAAAGGGCAGTTGTCGTTTGGTTCACAGTTTGTCTATGAGAAAGGGCGCAAAGCCCAAAACATGTTGGCAATAAACTGCTGTAACTGTATTTGCCGAAGACCTTCCCTGGTCATTATATACCTACCTGGGAGTGCATCACGCTTGGGGGCAACTCTTTATATATATATATATATATATATATATATATATATATATATATATATACATATATAGCAAACCGAACCCTCCGAACCTCCACAGCAGCGCACAAGCAGCAGCAGCGGCGAACAGAGGGAAACAGACCCCGATAGAAATGGCAGGTAGATTTTATTCTTCTACTCTGTGACGCGTTTCGAACACAGCCGTGCCCTTGTTCACACACCGAGAGCCATTCCGCCATTACATTTTTAAATGTGCTGGGTGAATTACTTCCTGTGTCACATGATCATAGACATGGAAGAAAGCTTCCGTGAATGTGCTTAATGAAGGCCATATTTTACATACTTCGAGAGCAGGCAAATGTGCAAAATAGTGCTGTATAAATACAAATGCAAGTAAAAACAATATCTCCAGTGCAGAAAGGAAACTTGATATATTCATAAAACATACATATGAACATGTATATACACATTGAATTGGATTTAAAAACAACATCAATAAGTTGTCAATAAATAGGATATAAATATAAATAAATATCTCTAATAAAATACACAGTATAAATATGTAGAAAAATCCAACCATGTCCATCAAGAGTCTTTTATATAATGGGCAACCTGATTATATCAGCCTGAATGCTGTTTACTTGCAATATCATTTCCCTTAGTCCCAAATAAACATAATTAAATGAGACAAACGAAAAGCTCGTACATGTTTATGCCTTCGCTAAGCAAAAATGCAAAAAAAGTAAATTATATTTGAATATAAAACACGTTGTCGTTCATGTCTATTATATCATGTGAAATGTGCCAGAAAGTGCCATATAACTAATGCAAGTGTCAATTATAATGCATAGTGCTGTTACCCCTAAAAAATCCTTTCAATTAAAAAAGTATTTTAGTATAAATAACCCCCTAAAAAAATGTGATAAAACTAAACATTTAGAGTGTTGAAAGCAGCTAAAATTCTATTATATATAAACTATCGAGACAAAGATCAATGCACCGTATCCAATTACCTAGAAAGGAAAAAAGATGTAAACAGTATAAAAATAGCTGAAAAAATCACAGAAAATAGAAAATAGATATATAATGCACAAGGGAGTCAACTCCACTTCCCAATATAAAAAATTGTGCATGTCTTCAGTTGTGTTCAGTCCATGCGGGACTTTGCTATCTAACTCCAAAATGGTTCGAGATTCAAGTTGTCTTAGAATTTTTTCCTTGTTGCCCCCTCTTATTAGGGGTGGAATTGCATTGATCACAAAATACGAAAGGCAACTCAAATCATTATCATGTATTCTTTTAAAGTGCCTTGCCACAGGGTAGGATGTATCATTGTTGACTATGGCCCTGATATGCTGCAATATCCTGACGTGCACCTGTAGCTTGGTACTACCCACATAACGCAAGCCGCAGGTGCACGCCAGAACATACACAGCATACTCAGTGCGGCAGTTGTAATTGCCCTGAATATCATAGTCCTTATCAGAAAATGGGGTTGTGTATTGGGTGGTGTTAATACCAAACTTACACGCACAGCATGAAGAACATTTAAAAAAAACCTTTCTTGGTTTAAGCCATGTGCCCGTACTTCCTACCTCCGGACTGTTCTTAACCAACTGGCTCCGCATGGACTTGGCCTTCCTGAAAGTAATGGTTGGAAAGCTGGGAAGGCGGGGTCCCAGTACCCCATCTGTTAATACAATGGGCCAATTTTTTCTTATAATAGATTTAATTCTTCTTTTTTGTCTGCTGTATGTTTTTATTAGTCTGGGACCAGTTTCAGTTTCTAATGCCCCTTCCACCTTTTCATTACTTTGTAACAATGTGTCTCTTGGTCTGCCCTGTGATTTAATAAGGGCCCGTGTCAAAGCCTTATCACTGTATCCTCTTTTCTTCAGTCTCTGCATAGCATTATGTGTACATTTATCAAATTCTTCAGTCGTACTACAAATACGCTTGATCCGCAGCATTTCGCCAAATGGAATACTATCAATCAAATGCTTTGGATGGCTACTACTGGCATGCAGAGTACTATTTCTTGCTGTGGGCTTTCTGAACAATGTTGTTTCTAGTCTATTGTTTGATACCAAAATTCTTACATCTAGAAATTCTATTGTGGTGTTGCTAATTTGGGAGGTAAAATATAAATTCATAGAGTTTTGATTGAGAGTAGAAATGAAATTGGTAGCACTCTCCTCATCTCCCTTCCAAATTAAAAAAACATATATATATTCACTGAAAAAAACCATAGGTTTCAGACATGTAATAGTTAGGAATTAGCATTTTTAAAACCTTTGAAATTCACTGAAAAAACCATAGGTTTCAGACATGTTATAGTTAGGAATTAGCATTTAAAAAAACCTTAGAAATTCACTGAAAAAACCATAGGTTTTAGGGGTGTTATAGTTAGCTGGACATTTCACTTGTACAAAACCATTGAAATTCCTCCGTTATAGCTAGTTCAGCTAACTATAACTCGCGCGCCCGCAATCCACTGCTGATGACGTCACATATTACATCTACTAGATGATGTCATCAGTGATGTCATCAGTGATGTCATCAGTGATGTCACTGACAAAGTCATGAATGATTTAATATGTGACATCATCTGGCCAAAAGTTTTGAAAATTTTGCGAAGATTCGTCAACCGGCGCCAGACTTATTGGGAATAGAATGTTGCGGATTTCCGCAATATATACATATATAGACCCTAAGTCAGAGTGCAGTATATGAGAAAGCAGCACATGTGTTTTTACGTATCATGACAGTAAAACCCCGGCATTGTAATTTTTACTGTGGAAAGGCTAGTAGCTCCGTTGGCGAATATGGAGTTGCACTTAGACAACTCAGCCGTGCTAACTTCCAAATGGGACTACTAAAACTGGTACTTTAAGGTATCAAATGAATCTTTGCATTAAACCTGACTTTTTGTTTAGCTCGAATCTAATGTTACTGTTTTACCAATTGCAAATTTAGAAAGTTGCCAGTTTGTAGCCCAGAGTTGCCCCGTAGCCTTTTATCAGTTGCACACAACTGCTGTTCTTAAGATAGCCTGCTACTCTCTTGGCTAGAAGTGAGAATGACTGTCAGAAAGAGGAATAAAGAACCTGCCAAGGGAAGAGCTATGACCTCCTCCTGGCAGGATAACCAGAGTGTGTGTGAGTTAAAATACGAGCTTACAAGGGGAAGCCACCTTTGAAGGGCCAATGGTAGCCACACTTGGAAGGGGTTGCTCTTTTGTTTTAGCAGACAGGCTGGCATCTTGGGAAGAGATGGAAAAACCATTGCAAAAATGTCTCTTTTAGAGAGAAGTGTAGTCCCAGGAAGGTATACCTCTGGGTTGTGCTAGGGAACTCCACACACCGAGACAAGGGGATTACTGTGTGGAGAGTGGACTGAATAGTTCATTCTGGGATTGCTAGATGCAAGGAAGGGACCTGGTAGTGCATTGGCCAGTTAGATGCCACACCCCTCAAGGCTTGTAGCAGGCATAAAGGTGCCACCCCTTGAACCCAGTTCTCAGATCACATCTGTCCTGGAGAAACGACCGAAGAAGAACTGCCCTGCTGCTCCCTGGACCCAGCAAAGAGAGGCTGGACCAAAGACCCGCCGTACCTGCTGCACCTATGGACTGCCTGCAGTGTCCCACTCATAAAAAAAGGTGCCTACAGGTGCCAGACTCAGAAGTGACTCCACAAGTCAGTTGGCTGACTCCCTGCTATAGCCACAGAGACATAAAAGATCAGAATAATGCACCCTTGAGAGCCAAGAACCCTGACCGCTGCTGGATGCCAAGCCTGGGAGGTCGAGTCATGACCCTGAAAAGTTGCCTCCAAGTCTGCTGGATCCGGGATAATCATCAGAATGCGATTTGTTCACCCAGCAAGGAAGTTATTGCAAGTTAATTTGAACCGCTGAATTTGCTGCAACCGGACACTAGAGAAACAGTAGCAATTGGTCTGACACTGCCTTCACCTGGACACTGTGGGAGATGAACCCCTGCTGCCAAATTTGTCCCCCAAGCTTGAGGACCGTGTGGTGGCCAAAGGAAGATCTATCAACCCGGCTCAACATCCTTAGCATCTTGAAACATCTTCAGCATCCTGTCTCTCTTGCATCAGGACCACTCCATTGACTTCAATGAGGGTTAGACCTAAGGACTTGGAACTGAACTGAAGACTGTTAAAGTCAAAAGGTAACTCTCCCGCTAGACCTGATGGGTTCCTGTGACTGCCCCCCATTAGAGTTGGCATTTCCAAGAGTGACCTTGTAGTTGTTTCCAAGTTGCTTGTTGTGGCTAACCCTAGACCACGATCACAGTAGATTACAAAGATTTAGTACATCAAGTGAAAAGCAGCGATTTATTGTTGCTTTGAAAAATCATATCTCTGATACCCTCTGGTGGAAGTTTGTCATTGAGGTGTCTATAAAGACAAAAATAGAACCTATTTTTATGAATTTGTGTATGTCTATTCTTTTGTTGTGTTTTCTTCTTATTTACTGGTTCTGGTGCTATTTAATGCTTTACAACTGTTCCTTTACTGAAGCCTGACAGCTCTGAGCTACAGCTACCCAGAACTAAGCCAAGGCTTTTACAAATGAACCTGACTGAACCTGTACGGACTTGTGTCATTATTACACAGTGAGGTCGCAAAAACACACCATATAACAATCCACATTTTTGCACTGCAAATGCATGTTCAAAGCAGTAAATGGTATGGCTTCACCTTCTATTCCATCATACCTCATTACACATCTGGTACTACCACAACCTTGTACCAACACCCTGCACTGCCTTCAGGTTCTGGTTAGTCCACCTGTTATTCTACCTTGTAGGACCTCTCCATTGAAAATCTCTACCCACTGCATTTGGGCACCCTTTGTCTTCCATAGTTCAAAACTGTTTTGAGATTTCAACTAAGATAGTTTGAGATGTGCAAGCGACAACTGCCCCACACTTGGATTAACTTGTATATTTCAAACATCCATTCTCAAGTCATAGAAACATGACAATTCTAGATGTCTGTATGTCTCATTCAGGGCTTGCCATAGAACAGGTGCAATAACAAAAACACTGGTGCAGTTTGGAATTTTGCTCAAAATTTGAGTTTTGCTAAATGCCATGTGTGATCAGTGATGCTCAAAGAACAGCATTGCTCAATGAGAAAAGAGACAGCTCATTGTGCCAGTGAGCTGCTCAGTGTTGCAAGGCTGCTGTTCATGGTGCTAAGACAGATGCAGATGACTTACAATACAGGCTGAGGCATTCCTACGTTGTTAGGATTCACTTTGTTACATGTATGGCCATGATACCAGTGCCCACACAACTCCAGTGTGAAAATCACAGTGGCACAAGGAATGTGGCTGAAATAACTTGTGAATAAGGTGCTGAAAAAAATGAAGAAGGGGAAGATTGCCCAAAATGCATACTTTTAAATCTAACTGTGCCATCAGGTATAATGACTGCAGTTGAATCAAAGGAATTGGCATCACGTTCAATTTGATGGTATGCACTGAGAAGATCTAGTCAACCAAAATGTTGCATTTTATGGAGCCCATATCAATACATAACCTGATATTACTCATTTTTTATGTGCAATAAGGACAGGTGACCACCACATGGATGACTATGTTTTCCATCATGTACCCAATGCACGTTTTTAAATATCTGATTTTTTTTTTTTAGCTAATAAAGGAATATCTCTTATTCCCAGGGAAAACTGCCAGACATAAGTTTTATAGCATTACAAAATATCTTTAACTTGCCTAATATCCTCATATTTGTTTATCCTTTTCTGCATTGAGGAATCATTAACGTTTTACTACAGAAATCTGGGAATCTACGCAAAGATCAGTTTTCATATACAAGGCTTTTAAATGGTACCTACCAATAATATTGTCAGTATCTTGAGCAACACGATCTTTACCAAATCTATTCCTTCCCTGAAAAGATATCTTAGCTCATAAATATCCATCTAGTGTGATACTATTTTTGTTTTATAACCATCACATATTATACCAGACTCTTTATGTTTTATATTTGACCATTTGTTTTTAAACACCAGTCTATCTAGAACAATTATTTGAGACCTAGAGGGTACAATACATTCAATTTTGCAATTTTGATAACGCCAAATTGTCCATGTTTTCTGCTGCCTTACTTATGAAGTCAACCATTAATATTCTTTACTTATCTTTGCTTTTACACATTCTAGAGAAATTACCTTTTCGTCCAACCTTGTTACAATCTTTGTTGCAAGGATTACTTGCTGGAAGGGTGGCTGCAGCTGTACAGTGAATGTAACTACACTTATTACACGCTCTTGACTGTTCAAAAGGTGTTTTTGTCAACATACAAGTCATTTTTGCTTGAACTATTCTTTTATTCCACATCTATTGCTGTCTACAACATCCAGAGATAAGCAAACATTCGCATTATGAGTGTTATTGAGAACCATGGATGGCTCTCCTGGACTTGTTCAAAGGTTCGGTTATGGGGGATGGGGGTGATCCGGTGGGGGATGACGGGACCCGGGTTCCTTGAGTGCACTATACAGGGCTTCCCCCCTCTGCTCTTGCGGTACTGTCTGTTGGGATTGCTGGGAGGCGGACTCGACGGGTGGTAGCTGAGGGTTTGATGTACATGTACTTCTGATAGATACGGGCGACATGCTTGGGTGGGTGGGTAGGGAGGAGGGGCTCGTTGGGGGGGATGTTGGGAGATGGGGTGGGGGTATTCTGGCTGTCTCGCACACTCATGGTGGATTACTCCTGTGGATGCACTACCTAGTAGCACGGACATTATTGGGGTGAATGCTGTACAGAGGTAGCTTATGTGCCGGGGTGATTATTGCAAGATGTCCTGATTTGGCTGGGGGGAGGACTATGGGGGACGGGGATTGACTGCATTGTGTTCTGTGACCTAATAAAGTTTGTTTAAAAAAAAAAAAAAAATGAGTGTTATTGAGAACCTTAGAAGAAATCATTGATTGTTTTTTAACACAAACTTTATTGCAGTTTTTATATATACCATTCATATACATATACATGAGGGTAGGATAATAAGTGAAATATCACTTTGAGCATTATGGTACATGTAATACGAATTGCGCAATATCCATTTCACATCAAGACATATATGTCTTGCAAACCTAACCCCAATCCCAAAACACTCCCTCCAACAACTGTCTGTCATCCACGTAACATTGATGTGACATTGTGGGGTCGCCGTCATCGCAAGAACACTTAAAGTGTATAAGACAAGTGGGGAAGGCCTATTATTGTGCACAGCTGTGAGCTAAATTATAACAACAGATCAGGTAATTACACCCATCCGGAACGTGGGTAGAAACAAGTACTATCAGACAAGAAGGTAGGGTAAATTGTTGATTGTTATATTTAGTTGACAATATCAATAGTTTCTTATAAACTTGGATTGGTACAAGATAATGAATATTCTTGAACTTTCTTAGTAAAACAGTGACGTGAACTATTGGTCTTTCATCATTTGTTCTCGGAAACTACCGTAATCACAACTGGCTGCTAGAGCTGTAACATACTAGTCAACAGATTTGTGAAGTTGTCGGCATTGTAAGATAATTTTTTTATCTCCACTACAATGCTTTGTACAGACACAAAATGGTTCTCTAGGCGAAAAACAGCTTCTTCATATACATATCTATAATCATATAGACAAATTGTAGTAATCCAGACAGCTCCAATTGTAGGTTCTCAATAAAATTTATTGGAGGTTGAATAAACACCAGCAACCTTCAGCAATACAGACACATACCGGTCATTCTTGAAATCTTAGCTGTGATGCTGTTCTATCGCATCACAGCTACATCATAAGATTCCAGCTACCACACATCTTCCCCCCCAATATTATCCTAAAAGGAGAGAAAGATTGTTAACACGTAGGAAATTATAAAACACAGGTAATAGATACTAGTTCGAACAATAAAACAAATAAAAAACATAAGCAACTCTACATATCACAACAATAACATGTACACTTATGAATAAGATACACTACAGTAGCATTAAACACTACTGGAATGGGAAATTTTACACAAATCCCCAAAGCTCTATTTCTTGCAATCATCCAATTGAACTACTGATCCCATGACTAGAATAACTTTATGGGGCTGTGAAAACTTGCTCTCACCCTTCCTCCCAAAACCAGTTCTTCTCCCAACTACCAAATCTCCCGTATCAATATCCAACTCCTTAACATGTTTCCGACTATCAAAGTTAACCTTATTACGCCACTGACAATCTGAAATCCTTGACCTCATCTCTTCTCTATCAATCAACACTTGATTCTTCTCATGAAGCCACATCGGAGACTCCTTAGTACCAGGCTGTCTTCCCTTCAATGCTATAAAAGGAGAAACACCTGTGACAGAATGAGGTGTTATCCTGTGAGCCCACATCATCTTCCGTAACTCCTCTTTCCATGATAATCCATTTGCTAGAGAAAGCTGAATATACTCCATTAGAATACAATTTACCCTTTCAACAAGTCCATTAGCCTGTGGACGAAGCAAAGCCACCTTGTCATGTCTGATTCCAAGTCTAGCAAGAAAAAGTCCCATTTCCGAAGAAACCAACTGAACACTGTTATCAGTCACAAGGACTCTAGGTACACCCTCTTCAAGAAATACTTTCTCAAGAAATGTTATCATATTAGCAGTAGTGACTTGACCCATAGATTTGCATGTAAACCATTTACTGTGGTAATCCACCAACACAACCAAGAAACGATTACTGGTACCCAATTTGTCAATCGGACCTAATACATCCAATGCCCATTTGTCCCACGGCCTCCTAGGCAATTCCACACATATCAAAGGAGGCTCTCTGACCACTTTCACTTCATCACTATTACTGCATGCATGACAATCTCGTACTAAATATTCTACATTCCTGTCCATTTCAGGCCACCAAAAAGACTCCCTTAACCTTCTCTTAGTTAAACTTCTTCCCAAATGTCCCTCATGTACAATTCTTAACAATCTCGATCTCAACAAACTAGGAGGAATTATGTGATTTCTTCTCAAAATTGTATCTCCTTGCACACTAAGCTCATCTTTCACTGTCAAATATTGCTTAGCCACTTCCTCACAACCATTAGAATCTTTCCAACAATCCATTATGAGCTCCATCAACACCTTATACTCTTTATCATTTTGTACTGCTTCCTTCCATTCTTCCTGTCCAACTACAAACTTACTATCCACACTAACCACCTGGTCCTCTATAACTTGGATACAAGAATCATCCTCCACAGGTATCCTAGAGAGACAAGATTTGGGAAAAAGGGGATGGTGATGGACAGAGTTTCTGAATGATGCAGAATACTCCTACCAAGTCAAGAGATCATGGTTTTAATCCATCACCATTTTTTTTTAGCTCACTGCACCATCCCAGCTCAGAACCTGGCTACATGCAAATTAGTCTGTACCCCTCCCAGTGCATGATGGGAACAGGGCAAACCAAACTACCAAGCCAATTCTTATACTGGGAAGGAAACAAGCTTCCGGGGACCGGTTTCTGGCATCACAGCCTTCGTCGGCCCGGCTTGCCTGAATCCTGATGGTGCAATGAGCAAGGGACTCACGTCTGAGCATACCCTCCCACACTGAGTGTGGATAAAATAGATTTGGGAAAAAGGGGGTGGTGATGGACAGAGTTTCTGAATGATGCAGAATACTCCTACCAAGTCAAGAGATCATGGTTTTAATCCATCACCATTTTTTAGCTCACTGCACCATCCCAGCTCAGAACCTGGCTACATGCAAATTAGTCTGTACCCCTCCCTAGAGAGACAATCCACACTAACATTCTTATTACCACGAACATACTCTACTACAAAATTGTAATCTAGCACAGATAAAAGCCATCTTGAAACATGAGGAGTTACACTTCCATCTAAACCACGACCACGAATAAGTGGTTTGTGATAATTCTTTACAACAAAAGGCAAACCCCACAAGTAATACCTAAAATGTGCCATCCAACAACAAGCTAGAGCTTCCTTTTCTATGGTCGAATAAGATCTTTCTGCTCCTTGTAACCTGCATGAAGCAAAACCAATGATTCTCTCGCCGCCTTCAGACATCTGCATTAGAACTGCCCCAAGGCCAACATTACTTGCATCAGTAATCAACGTGGATTTTCTATTGGGCTCAAAATGTACTAAAGATGGAGCACGGGAAAGAAATCTTTTCACACGAGCAAACGCTTCTTCACATTTAGAATTCCATTAAAATACACTTCCTTTCTTAAGAAGAAGTCTTATCGGTTCTACGAGATCAGCAAAATTTGGTACAAATTTAGAGCAATACTCAGCAAATCCTAAGAATGATTTCAACTGTTCTTTGTTAATTGGACAGAGAGCATCCTCGATAGCTTTTACAATGCTAGCTTTTGGTCTAATACCACTAACAGATATTTGATGACCTAAATAATTGACTTCTCTTAGTCTTAACTGACACTTTTCCTTTTTGATAGTCAATCCATAGTTAGCAATTCTTTGCAAAACTTCTTCCATTAATCCATCATGTTCTTCAAACGACCTACCCACAACCATGATATCATCGTGAAAGCATAACACCCTTTCCATTCCTTTAAAAATTTTCTGCATAATTCGTTGAAATACGGCAGAGGCTGACGCCAAACCAAAAGTCATTCTACAATATCGAAACGCTCCTAAAGGCGTTATGAAAGAAGATCCAAGGAAGTGACTCAGGGTGCAGATTTACCTGATGGTAAGCTGAAGACATGTCCAGATCACTGAAAACACTGCCACCTCCAATCATGCTTAACATTTCTCAAATATTTGGTAAAGGGTGCCTATCGACCCATATATTCTTATTTAGATCTCTCAAATCTATACATAAACAAATTTTGTTACCCTTCTTGGGAGCAACAACAATCGGAGATAACCATTCAGAAGACTCTATAGGTTCAATAACATTGGCCTTTAACAACTTGTCTAATTCACTTTGAAGTGGTTCTCTCATCATATACGGTATTGTCCTAACCTAATGTACAACAGGTTTCGCATTTTTCTTGAGAATTATTCGATCAGAAAATCCCTTTAATACACCTAAATCATCAGGAAAAAACATGAGAATACTTTTTCATAAATACTTTTACCCACTCATTGTCCACATTAACTTTTGAAGATATATGCTCAGTTACTGGCTCATCAACCATAACCGGTTCTGCAGCATTAGGATTAAGTATAATGTTCAAGTCCTTCTGATGCCGCCATCCCAAAAGATTGGATCCTTCATGTGTCATATAAACCCTTCCATGAACACCATTCTTATTGAAGATAATGTTCATCCACTGCATTCCCAAAATGTTAATTTTCGTTCCACCATATCCAACTGCTTTCGACATCTGCTTGTCCGGATGATCCTTGATCTGTCCACCCAGTTTGGAAAGTTTCTTTCGAAATTAAGGTAAATAGACTACCAGAATCAGCCAATAATTTTACTGTTCCTTTATCTAAAGTGATTTCACAATTAGGTTTTTCCAGTTTCTCTGTACTCTCTTTTTTAAGATTTAAACCATTGTCGTATATTGAACTTTTCAACAGATTCAATAACTTGAGATTAATCCAATTCTGTACCATCTATAGCCAAGAATATCTTCTCACTATCCTCGCTTTTATCTTCAACTTCCTTGACGCTTGTAATTTGTGCACTTCTTTTCGATCTGCAGGCTTTCGCTAAATGCCCTCTTTTCCCACAAGACCTACATGTAGAATTTCTTGCTCCACATGCAAAACTAGAACTTACACGCCCTGGACACCCACACCTATAACAGATTATGTGTCGCCTCTCACCAACTTTTACAGGCACATATTCACTGTTTTTATTGACTGGCTTCTTGGTAATTTCTCTTTTAACTTCCTTCACTTCCGCAGGTATTTCTTTTCCCATTTTTACCACTGTATTTCCACTTACACCGTTCCCTTTGTCAATTTCTTTCATCCATACACCGGTGTTTTCCATGCTTCGAGCAATTTGGGTAGCTTCTTCCAAAGAAGAATCCTTTGATAGTAACTTTTCCTTCACCTTCTTATTATTTGTGCACCTCACAATCTGATCCCTTATTAAAGAATCAAACAAAGCTTGGAATTCACAGGTAACTGCTAAACCACGTAAAGAAGCCACATATGTCATAATGTCCTCATCCTGGTTAAGTACCCTGCAAAAAAAAAAAAAAGTATGTCTTTCAAAACCAATATTGACTTTTGGAGTGAAGTGTTTTTCTAACATCTGTAACGACATATCATAAATATTCATTGGTTGACCATTTCCCATGCCCAATGATATTTCAGGCAAATCATCATATATGCTCCTTCCTTCTACGCCAAGATGGTGTAAAAGTATAGCTTGTTTCCTCAAAGGACCGTATTTGTCTCCTCCAATAGCTAATAAATAGGTTAAAAAAAAATATTTCCAACGTTTCCAGGGAATTGATGGTTCTCCTGGGACTGGTAGAAAGCTAGGAGCTGCTGACATACTTTGTTCAGACACACCTGCAATAAAATGTAAGTAATAAACTAAAACAACAGATTAATATAACAATCTAATACAATAAGCTGAAACAACAATCTAAAATAATTAATACAAATAATCAACTAAAATAATTAACTAAGATAATTAACTAAAATAATCAATTACAATAATTAACTAAAATAATTAATCAAAACAATTAACCAATACAATAGTTTAAGTTTTCCAGCTCTTTTTTAGGTAACTCTTTGTTTAGTCTGTTGTTTGTTTTGATGATAAACAGGAAGACACGAGTTCTTCTTCCTTAAGAAAGCAGGATGAGTCCCTTTTCAGTCTCTCACCAATCTACACATCAGAAACTCAATGGTGACAGGATCTTGAGGAAGAACCCAAAGAACACTTTCTAACAGAAGATCGAGCAGCAGCCGAAGAGCTCCAGTTGCCAGGTATCCAGCGCGTACATAACAGCGCCACAGACGATAGAAAGCTCCAGTTGGAAAGCACCCAGCGTGTACACAACAGCACGTAATGCGGATGGGAAACAATATTCGAGAATGCAGGCACAGCGCGAGTAGCATTCAGTCTCGAGCTAAGGTTGCTGGGCAATAAAGAAAGCTTCAGGACACTCGCCTGCAGGATTTAAACGCGGTATCAAGTAAAGGCTAAATTCTTCCAGTAATGTTAATAAAACATTACAAACTAAAGAATTACAGCAGCGCCGCCCAAAATAAAGAGTCACTCACAGTTTGAAGAGACATCTTGCTAGGGAACAGAATCAAAGGAAATTTCTTCAATAGCGCTAATTAAAAATTAGCGGCGTTCCAGAGGTGAAGGTTGAGCTTCTCCTGCCCTCTGCGCAGGACCAACTTGTCGCCAAAGTTTGTAGAAAACCAGACAGCTCCAATTGTAAGTTCTCAATGAAATTTATTGGAGGTTCAATAAACACCAGCAACCTTCAGCAATACAGACACATACTGGTCATTCTTGGAATCCTAGCTGTGATGCTGTTCTATCGCATCACAGCTACATCATAAGAATCCAGCTACCACACAAACATATAGAACTATAGTCATATAGACATAAACATATAGAACTATAGTTATATAGACATAAACATACTGAACTATAGTCTCATCCTCGTGCTCATACTCTGAAAGATGATTAGGGATAGTTTGGATCTTGCTGCCCATACAAAGAAATACAATTTCAAATTTTCTTTGAGTCGATAATTCCTCCCCATCAATCCACATTACAGCCCATCTCTGGAACAACCTTCCGGTTCAATTAAGAGGTCAGTCCAACTTCCTAAATTAAGAGAACTTCTTAAAACCTGGCTGTTCTCCTGTCCATAATGAGAGTATAGATCCAGTTTCCCACCTGCAGGATTTCTATTAGTTAGTATGGCAGACACTGGCGCCAAGACGCCATTGACAATCGCGCGTTTTAGAAAACATATCAATAGCAGTTAAATAATTACTAAATGCCCTGGACCAGTTTTTTCATTTCTTTCTTGGGTCATTGCCCTGTGGTAGAACAAGAGCGCCAAGGATCCTAGATGATGACTAGAATGCGACACGAAGTCCACTTACCTGTCTGAATATAAACATAACAATTATTGTACCTTCAAATTCTATGAGAAAACAAGCTTGTTATATCAAAGTTATTACAATAGTAGTTGTGTGCACATCGCTGATTGATGTGCAGTCATTTGTAAGATATAGGGTGCGATCACATGCACATCGCAGTGAATTTCAAGAAAATTCACTACACACAATAATACTGCGTGCGCTTAGTAAGGAAGAATACAATGAGTGCTAAAGAATCTGTGTTATACAACAGTGTGAGTGTACTGCATGATAAATACTTGAATGCTGGTAGGGCGCCATTTTTTCTTGCGAATCGCAGAATAAATAAACTAAAAGAGCTAAGACAATGAAGGAACTTTCAGTATGTTCCTAAAAAAAACACAAAATGGTATCCATGAATAAATCCAGGCTTGGAATGCTGACGAAGAAGACATGGAATTGTGGCTTGGAGCACCATTAATAGACTAGAAGTTCTTTCAATGGAGATAAAAACTGGCAGACAAGATTAAATGAAGCTGTTAGGAAGGCAATTTTGAAGACTGAATTGAGGCTTGGAACACCGGTAAATAAAATAGAAGTTCCCTCCACTTCTCTTCACCTCATAGGTTTCCTTATGATAAGCCAAGATGACCATGCACATCAAATCTTCATACATGCCAAAATCATGTGACACAGTCGTAGCTTTTTTAAGAGAAGCGTTCCCCACCTCGACCACAGAAGCTTAAATGAAGCAACGTATAGACACCAAGAAAACCTGTGAGGCTCATGACAATGAATCTTCAGCCAGTGCCAAAAAAACCAAAAAGGGCTTCTCCGCTCCTACCCACTTTATACCGCTTGTGGGACACCAGGAGGAATTGACATTAGGAGGGCCAAAACCCAACACAGGTTTATCCTGCCCTCATCGTGAGATTGATGATGAAAGATGACGCGTACAAGGTAAGACTGGAATGAAGTGTGTTTATAGACAGTGAGGAGCCGCAGTGAGAGGGTCACCCAACAACTGCGGATGCACAATAGCAGAATGTACGCAAGGGCAAAGATAGGATGTTAACAATATGACATCAGCTATACCGTAATATATCACAACAGTTCCCCCACCTGCAATACTGAACACAACACCTTCCAGCAGTCTCCTCCGTTATAGTAACGATTAACTGTTCTGTGCAAGAACGACAAAGAGTACATCAGGGGTACTATGTTCAGCTAAGGTGGTGCTGCGGTTCTACATGCAGCAGGTGCCACAAAGCTGGGCCAAGTGACTTCTGGTTCTGTAAAAGATCAAAGATCCCCATCATAGCAGATGCTCCTTCGATTCCACTGCTTTGTGTCACTTCTTAAATCATAGCGCTAGCTTAACTTTACTATTTTTTTTCCCACACTCGCGGCCTATTGGTGAGTCGTGAACTGATTTTTGGTGAGTCGCCGAAAGTCCAAGCTATAAGTAAAGATGCCTTTAAATTCTGCATTTATCTTGTCACATTTGCTGCTCTTCAAAAACAGAGGGCCAATGTCATGCTGTGTATTCTGACAAATTGTTACTTATGTTTTTAACATGGGGAATGGTGTCTACAAACTCATCTCACTTTGCAGTCAGAGAAAGAAAAGTAAAGTGAATTGTGTAACAAGCTTGCTGGGGGTAAAGGAAGTGTGAAAGGAAAGGCTGTACGGTGTCTTTTATTTGTAACAAAATATAAATACTTATAAATGAACTGTACACACTCGGCAGTTAGGAAAGCAAAAATGAAGCACATTTTTTTAAAATATTCTGAAGTGTGATGGCAAAGATTTTAATAGAATCAAAACGAATCAAGACACTTTACTTGGTGATGCACAAATAATAAAAACTGATTGAAACCTGATTTTCAAACATTATCATTTGGGTGCAATGCAGTTTTACCAGAAAAACTGTATGCCTGGGCAAATTTAGTGGCCATTTCAATGAAAAATGTGCTGTCTGTAAATAATAGTGGCTACTACACAATGCTTTAGTTACATTAACAAATCTCCCACATCATGCCTTTTAAAACTAAGTTGGTCATGAAAGCTTGTCATTCTAAAAATTGGGTCGTGGTTCCAAAAATGTTTGGGAAGCACCGCATTACAGAATGAACTGGACAATTTCCGAGGAGAAATGCGGGTCGCTGTGGTCCCAGCTGAAAAAAGATCTGCTTACCAATATTACAAGAAACCACACTGTTCTTCTTACCTGCAGATTTCACAGTGTTTTATAGCATGGATAGTTTGTACAATCACCATAGGTATAGAAAGATATACCATATTGTGATATATAGTCATTATCCTGGAAAAATCGAGATTTAGTGAGACTAAAAACACATTCCTAAACCATGTGACAGTGAGACTCTCTGGTGGTATACACAAATTAATCTGTAGTTAAGGCCTATATACACCATACAGAGTTTGGACCCCAACTAGAGACCCCCTTCATCATGGTACCCTTTTTATCAAGGGGTGCTAGGCCTCTAAACTTTTGCTAAATGTTGGCCATTTAATGAAGTGGTGAGGACTGGGTTGTTACCAACAAGCCTGATCTCAATTCTCTGTCACTCCTGTATATTTCATTTTCCAACAGGGTTACAGACCGCCATGAAATGAAGGCCTTGTAAGTCATGTAGGTGTTCATGTTAGCGTCTGCAGTGTAGCTTCCTGTGCACGACTGATGGACTAATGGGGGTGGGAGTGATATTGTGCATGCAGATGGGAAATGTTTGTTATGTGATTATTGGTTGTTTCACTGTTGAGGCATGTTTTATTTAGTATAGGGGCACGGACATCTTATATTCATGTGTTGGATTCTTTTGAAGCATGTCATGTGTTATGATGTGTCCGAGTGTTTGTAGAATTGTGATTGAAGTGTATTGAGTTATGTGAAAGGTTATAATTTATTGAAAATATACATATCTGTAATGTTTTTAAGTATGTGCGCTTTTTATGTTTCCATTTTGACAATGTTCCTTGGATGGATGTCTGCTATAAGTAAAGTTATTTGACACTTATTTCAGTGTCTGCCCTTATGCTGAGTGTGCCCACAGCCGGTCGCTCCTCACCCCTGCTCTGCCGCTTCCTGCTGCCTGCCTGCTGCTGCTGACGCCGCTCACCGCTTTCACCGCCGCTGACCTTCGCCTCCCGGTAGGTGCAGCCTCCTGCTCCCTGCCGGCCGCGGCCCCCTTTTTTCGCTCTTTTTCACCGCCGCCACTGCTCCTGGATAGTTTCCTTCGTTTTTCCTGCCGCTGACCCCACTGACCCGCCTCCCCTCGCAGCCCATTGGCCACCCCGCTCCCGCCTCCCAGCTGACCCTCCCTCCTGGCTCCTTACTTATGACGCCCCCTGAGCGACCGCGCGCAGCGACAGCGCGGATTGAGCGCCGAAGGTGCGCCAAAGGTAAGCCCGTCTGCGCCCGTCCGTGCCTGGACCGCGCCCAGCGCCAGACCCCCTGGCCCCCGCAGAGGCCACCCCACCCGCCGGACTTACGACGCCGCCACCCTCAACGCACTCAACACCGGCCGAACCCCCGGCTGCTACCGAGCCACCCCGAGACGCACCCATGGACCCTTCACCTGCCAGTCCTGCAAGTTCTCCTGCATCCGGACCTGCACCGCACCCACCAAGCCGACCCCCAGTGGCAACCACCTCAAGTGCATCCTGCTCAACACCCGCTCCGTCCACAGACACGCCGTAGAGCTCTGGAACCTCCTCGACTCAACATCTCCAGACGTCGCCTTCCTCACGGAAACCTGGATGAACGCCTCCTCAGCCCCCGACATCGCCATCGCCATCCCGGACGGCTACAAGATCATCAGGAGGGATCGCGTCAACCAGACCGGAGGAGGTATCGCCATCGTACACAAAAGCACTGTTCGCATCTCGACTGACTCCATCGACGCATTCAACGCCGCCGAGCACCTGCACTTCCAGATTCACACCGACCCCAAGACTACCCTCAGAGGCACCCTCATCTACAGACCCCCAGGACCGCGCACACAATTCTGCGAAGACATCACGGACTTCATCAGCCCACACACCCTCCCCTCCACCGACTACATCCTCCTCGGGGACCTCAACTTCCAGAACAACAAGGACCGCAACACCACCGCCCTGCTGGACAACCTCACCAACCTCGGACTCAAGCAACTGGTCAACACCCCCACCCACTACGCCGGCCACACGCTCGATCCCATCTTCTCATCCAGCAAGCACATCACCTTCAACCACTCCACCGGACTTCACTGGACTGACCACAACTGCGTCCACTTCAGCTTCAGAAAGAACACGGTCCGCCACCACCCGAAGCAGGCTCCCCACAGAAACTGGAGCAAGATCACTGCCGACCAGCTCGCCACCTCCCTCAGCCACAATCCACCAGTCAGGACAACGGACCCCAACGCAGCAGCCCGCAACCTCACGCAGTGGCTGACCTCCTGTGCCGACGACCTCGCCCCACTGAAGAACCCACTCACCAGGCCCAGAAGCAAGAAGGCCCCCTGGTTCACCAACAAACTCAAGGACTCCAAAAAGGCCTGCCGCACCCTCGAGAAGGCCTGGCTCCTCGACAAAACCACCGACAACATGACCGCCCTCAAACACGCCACCCGCAGACATCACCAGCTCATCCGCACCACCAAGAAGAAATCTCTGAAGGAACGACTGGACAACAACGCCCATGACAGCAAGGAGCTCTTCAACATCGTCAAGGAATTCTCCAACCCCAGCACCGGCAACAACAACATCACTCCTTCACAGGACCTCTGCGACTCCCTCGCCTCGTACTTCCACCGCAAGATTGCCGACATCCACAACAGTTTCGGCGCACCACCCCCGCACCCATCGGTCTAACCTGCGCAACTCGCCGCCACCCTCCAGACATGGACCGAGGTGACCACCGAAGACACGGCCCGCATGATGAACACCATCCACTCCGGATCTCCGACCGACCCATGCCCCCACCATGTCTTCAACAAGGCAGACTCCACCATCACACCCCACCTCCGAGACATCATCAACACCTCCTTCGACACAGCCACCTTCCCGGAGAGCTGGAAGCATGCCGAGCTCAGCGCCCTGCTGAAGAAGCCAACAGCCGACCCGACCGACCTCAAGAACTTCCGCCCCATCTCGCTCCTTCCTTTCCCTGCCAAATTCATCGAGAAGGTCATCAACAAGCAACTGGCCGCCTTCCTCGAGACGAACGGATCCCTCGACCCATCACAGTCCGGATTCAGAGCCAACCACAGCACCGAGACCGCCCTCATCGCAGCCACCGACGACATCCGAGCCCTGCTCGACAACGGAGAAACAGCGGCACTCATCCTCCTAGACCTCTCCGCAGCATTTGACACTGTCTGCCACCGTACCCTAGCCCAACGCCTCAACAACACCGGCATCCAAGGGAAGGCTCTGGAATGGATCACCTCATACCTCACCAACAGAACACAGAGAGTACGCCTCCCTCTGTTCTGTTCTAAGGCCACCGAAGTCATCTGCGGCGTCCCGCAAGGATCGTCGCTCAGCCCCACCCTCTTCAACGTCTACATGAAACCCCTCGCTGCCATCGCACGCCAACACAACCTCAACATCATCTCCTACGCCGACGACACCCAGCTCATCCTCTCCCTCACCAGAGACCCCGACACCGCCAAAGCCAGCCTACACGAAGGGATGAAAGACGTCGCCGAATGGATGAACATCAGCCGCCTGAAACTGAACACAGACAAGACAGAAGTCCTCATCCTTGGACCATCACCCTCCGCATGGGACGACTCCTGGTGGCCCCCGGCCCTAGGCACCGCACCCAAGCCAACGGACCACGCACGCAACCTAGGCTTCATCCTGGACTCCTCCCTATCGATGACCAGACAAGTCAACGCCGTCTCCTCATCATGCTTCCACACCCTCCGCATGCTCCGCAAGATCTTCCGATGGATCCCGACCGAAACCAGGAGGATGGTCACCCAGGCCCTCGTCACCAGCCGACTAGACTACGGAAACACCCTCTACGCCGGAACCACAGCCAAGCTGCAGAAAAGACTCCAGCGTATCCAGAACGCCTCCGCCCGACTCATCCTGGACGTCCCCCGACGCAGCCACATCTCGAGCCACCTGAGAGACCTGCACTGGCTCCCTGTCAACAAGAGAATCACGTTCAGACTCCTCACCCACGCACACAAATCCCTCCACGACCAGGGTCCAAGGTACCTCAACGACCGCCTGACCTTCTACACACCCACCCGCCAGCTACGATCCGCGTTCCTCGCCCTCGCCGCCATTCCTCGCATCCAGAGAGCCACCGCCGGAGGAAGATCCTTCTCCTACCTGGCGGCTAAGACATGGAACTCCCTGCCCATCCACCTGCAGCTAACCCAGGACCACCTCGCCTTCAGGAAACAGCTCAAGACCTGGCTATTCGAGCAGTAGCAGACCCCCTCCCCCAAGCGCCTTGAGACCCTTCCGGGTGAGTAGCGCGCGATACAAATTCTTGATTGATTGATTGATTGATTCTTCTTAGCTTATAGTAGCGCCTATGTGATTCCCTTGCAGTGGCCATGTATGTGACTTACAGCAAGCTGCATTGCGGGAATTCTGAGCCTGTTTGGACTGTAGTACTGCTGGAGAACATGCAAGTGTAAAATTTGTGAATGAAAACTGCCTTACACTTTTAGAGGTCTCTCCCTGTGCCCCGCCTTAATTGTAACATTCCTCCTCACACTTTGCAATAGATAATCCCCAGTGTCCAGCTGCTCCCTCCTGCCATATGTGCACCTAAGTGATCTGTGTGTGCACATGAGGGCTGTGATTGGCAAAGTCGTACATCTGCACCCGTACCTTTGAGACTCGCATTGATGAGTATTTGAGGTGTTACTACAGGACTGCTGGTGCTCAAACTCCTAAATGTCCTTGTGAATACCTGTCAAGCATTTTTAATTCATGCATTTCAGTGGAAGAAGGGAGGGAAGCCCTGAGGAAGTGGAGATGGCGGGAGGTGTCCAGGATGCTGTGTGTCTGGTTTGTATATATTTAGTGAGGGGTGCAGGGGTGCCCTCAAAAGGCACCACACACTCTCTTAGTCCATGGTGTCACTTAGAACCCCGAAATAGAAATCACCCTTTGGAACCCCTAAATAGAAAACAATCCTGTCACTCATATATACATTTTTTGCAGTTTATACCACTTTTCAGGGCACAGCATATCTAAAGGTGTTAAGAAGGAGATTTACTAATCCGTAGTGAAACACCGCAACCAAAATTGCTGCGTTGCGCACAGAGGAGGGAGCAGGGCAGCATCGTATCTTCACAGACATGGCGCTGCTGCCCTCTTCCCCGGCGCTGCAGCTCTTCCAGGCAATCCGGCGCTGTGCACATGCCTTTGCAATACAGCGCATAGGTGTGCCCATGGTTTCAAGCCTATATGTTTTGCACTGGTAGATTTTCCTTTCGGTATAAAATACTACGCTGTTCCTTTATCCTGTGTGCTCTGTACAGCGCTGCACACTTGCTACGTGTGAGAGGTAAGGCGAAATAAAAACATTTCCTCTTGTTAGCGCCTGCCTCGAGGTGGCATTATATTCTGGTGCAAAGCCCTGTCTAGAATTGTTAATAGATAGGGCTTTGATCCACAAACTTGGCAGACAGCATGAGATCACCTATGTACCACCCACGAGACGCCCTTTTGACGCAAAGTGCCATGTCTGCTACTTTTAGGGGTATATTCCCTCACAAAAAAAGTTTTGTGCTGGAAAGTAAACAAGTTAATACTTTATCAACACTGTGCTGCTTTGCGTCACTTTTTGTGGTTTTGTATCTGGCACAAAGAAAGCTGTTGCTAAATCAGCCCCTAGGCTAAAATCCGACTAAATGCGCAGAAGACCTGTTGACATTGAAGTGCAGTACACACGTTTGACCTGTAGGGGCTGCTGCTGAGTAACGCAGGGATGAATGTTCGTATTTGTCAATGAGAATACAAAGGTAGTTTATTTAGTAAATGAGCGGTTGTTAGCGAGGCACGAGCGCTCTAAACTGCCCCCTCACCCCACGTTGTTTCTAAGGCATAGGACACGACCCCCTTTAAAGAAATAGAAGAAAAAAAAGTCCATTAGGTGAGTCTTGAAATGGGTTGCTTGACCTATTGATTTTGTTTTCGCCTTTTTGGGCTACATCTCCCACAAAAGTCGCCTGTGCCTGCACCCGGGAGAACAGCTGTCACCCTCCTGGGAGCAGCGGTCTCGCTAATTCCACGCGCGTTTAATTTATTATGACTCAGACGTGTTCGGATCCATTAGAAGATTAAAGTTTTCAAAGGGAATCTTTCGTGCAGATACAGAGCGCCGCTCCCACACGCAGGGGGTTGCTTTTTACCCTGAAATTCTTAATGTAAGAAAGAGAAAAAAAACCGAATGAGAAGAAAGGGCCTCCTGTCTGGCTGCATGCTGTAAAATAAAAGCTACTCTAAAAAAATACCTCCTATCCCGCATTAAATATAGATTTTGTGCTGCTCGTATTATGCAGCCAGTTAATCTATTTTAGTCTGTCACAGATCTTTCCATCTCACCCCCGGCCGTTCTCCAGTCTTCTCTTCGACGCCCCCATCAATGCATTTTCTGCCAAGCTGATGGAGTTTTTTTTTTTTTGCGGAGGCTTTTCATAAACATTGTCGAGCTAAGAGCATTCTTTGTCATGCACGTCTTCCAAATTTTTGAGGTTAGCCTGTCATCTTGGTTAGGGCTACATACGTATATGTCTAGCTATTCCCTATCTTAAAATTATTTGGGGTATTTATATAACAAAATCCTAGCCTTTACGACATTCCTCGTAGCGTCTCCATTTCAATGCGTGCCCAGCCAGTTCCCTCAGTTTATCTGGGGCCCAGTGCTTTAGATGGGATAAAATAAGTGCAGGTACTCATTAAAGTGAGCTAAAGGTGTAGTGAGTGGGCGGGGTTAGGGGCGGGGCTACGTGCAAGACATGACGATACTCAACGACTTCTATATTAATTGCAGCACATACCAAAACACATGAAAAATGTGTTTATATAACCAAGCAGGTTAACTTATTACACAAAATGAAAATCAAATGCGATAATATGCTACCATTTCCATTTTAGGTCGAGCATTCGAGACCTCTTGTATATACTTTTGTATATACTTAGATGTGTATGTACTTTGTGGGCTCTGGAGATCAGCCCTAGTACTTGTATGCTTCTGCTTAGAGACTTTAAAAAAAAAAATTCTGGCATCTGCCTCTATTTAATTTTCTTGATAGAAAACAACCAGCAGAAGTCAGTAAAATACCAGAATCACTTTAGCGTTCTCTAGATTCCAGTCCATAGAAATTGTCTTTCACGAGCACCCATAGACAATAATATTTTTTTTCAGTCAGTCAGTCAAAAAAACTTTATTTCGGCCACAAGGGCCATAAAAGCAGAATACAATACAACAAAATATATATCGAAAACAAGAGCAGATCACTTTTTAACCACCAAAACAGAATAAAATGATTAAATTAAAATTTTCACATTATTAAAAATTGGTGGAAAATTTCCTACGCTGAAGCCATACAGCATTAAGAAAGCGTGAAACTGCGAACACAATTGGGGGATGGGTGTCGTATTTTAAAACTCGCAGGGCATTAACACAGTCTCTAAAACCAAGGTTCCTACAAATCGATTTTACCCAGCGTTTCCTAGGGATAATGTACGCTGGACAAACAAAGAACACATGAATTTCATCCTCCAGTTTGTAGCCACATGCAGGGCATGAGATACTATTATTAATGTCCCAGCTAGAAGTGAAGGACCTGAATGGTAGGGTACCCATTCTGAATTGAACGTATAGTTTCCTGGCTACAGGAGGGAAAATCAGATCCAGAAATAACTCCCTCCCATAGTTCTGTTTAATCTGGAGAAACTGCTCAGTCAGCCTACCCATGTTCGGATCCATGTGCAGGCGTGTTAGATGAAAATATCTTAGTTCTTCAGCAAGATTGGTTTTAGAAACAGATAGGCAGGAAACTTCTGACCACCGAAGGCCCTGATTTTATATTAAAAACAGAACTGTGGACTATACCATTTCCCACTGAAAGGCAATATTTCTCTCCTTGTGTTCCCATGTTCCCATACCTGGCATGTCACACAGTTTGGTGCTTACTTTCCCTCCATGTTAAAGAGCAGTAGATGTTTCAGCACCCAGGCTAATGTGCTGCATAGATAAATACATATAAGGTCCCAAAGGCGAGACGGATTGCATTGCAAAGGCTTGTTTTGCTATAGGTGCTCCTTCTTAATGCCATACTGTTAATTCCTGTTGTTTGGCACAATACTGTATATTTCTGAGCACGTGAGTAAGAAGAAACTGAAAATACCCTCACTTCGAATCAAAGCTCTTATGGCACGAAGCAAATGAAGATATCTCGTCTCTTCCATCGATCTATCCATTCATCCTATCATTTAACTGCTGATGTCCACCATTTAACCTTTACATTCTCTCATCTATTCAGTCTTTCATCCATCATTCAGTTTTTCACCATTCCGTCTGTCCACCCTTCCATATCCAAATCTATCCATCCATCTCCAAACCTATCCATCCATCCTTTCCCTCATCTATCTCTTTATCCACCCTTTCACTCATCCATCAATCCTATCACTTATCTATCCATCAACCCTTTCACTCCTTTATTACATTCACCCTTTCATTCCATCCACCCTTTCACTCCATCCCTCCTTTCACTCATCCATCATCCACCCTTTTATCCATCCTCCCTCCCTTTGATTAATCCATCCAATCTTTCACTTACCCACCCATCACCCACCCTTTTATCCAATCATCCACCATCTTTCACTCATCCATCCATTCTTTCACTCATCCATCCATCCATTCATTCATCCATCTATACATCCACCTTTTCACTCACCCATCCATCCACCCTTTCACTCACTCACCCACCAACCCTCCCTTTTATGTTATTTATGAACCTTTGCTGAGCAGACATGTACACACAAAGTGCCACACATTTTCTTTAAAATACCTCCTGAGAGTGTTTTGATTCTCTCTCTCTTTCTCCCGCTTTTTTTTATTACAAAAAACAGGCATACAAATGCAGGCAAACACACAAAAGGCTCGGGTATGATAAACTTCATTTTATACTCTTCCTACCATGGCTTTTTTAATTGTCACTGCCAGGGGACTGCTATGATTACTATGTTTGCACAAATGCACACGATAGCGGGAATGTGATTGACAGCACAGGGCCCGAATGGACCCTGCTCTGTCAAACACAGCGTGATGGTGAGCTGAGCACCTGGACATTATTCAAATGAGCCCCGATGAGTAGCTCGGCTGGGGCTCAGATCCAGACTACAGAAGCGGCAACCTTGGCTATGAGAGACAGGTTCCACTTCTGTTCAACAGCACTCACAGCCAATAAGCCTACCCTTTCATGAGTACCGGTACTATCCTTGGCACTATGGAAGTGCCGGTACTCAGAGTGATAAAACTAAGAAGTGCCGGTACTCAGTACCAGTGAGTACCGGCCCATTTAAAGCACTGTGGGGCGCCAATATCCTGGACCAGGGACGGATTAAGACCTTTAGAGGCCCTAAGCACTCAAATGATTTTGGTGCCCCCATATATATCTAGTTCAAAATATAGGCAATAATAAACCATAAAATAACATTTTTCTTTTCGAAATGAAACAAAACTTACAGTAAGATGGAAAATAATGTTTATTTTTGTATACTTCCACTTTATTTATAGGTTCAGCTGCACCATTTGCAGTTTTGGAACATATGGTCCATGGTAAATCCAGCAATGGAAGATTTCTATGGTGCCCCCTTCCCCTGATGCCCTAAGCACATGCTTATTTTGCTTAAGGGTTAATCCAGCCCTGTCCCGGACTCTCCTTTGGCAAATGTGTTAGATCCATGAATGAAGCAAGATGGCAGCCATGCGATGCAGTTATATCACTTGGCGGCCCACCTCATGACGATAAACGACTGGTGGTTCGGAAGCAGGGATGACCCGGCCCAAAGACTAGAGGTGGACCTCTTCGAGGGTTTAACTCTCTACTGGGGCTGTCATATGGTGCATCCACACCACCACACTTCCTGTGGCAGCTCAATTTACCCTTATATGGTAAATGGCAGCACTAAAACACAGCGGATGGAATTAAAAGCCAACACGGGAGACGATATACTGGCAGGGTAGATCGTGGCTTCATAATCATGGTGTGGCGATGCCCAGTGGTCCAAAAATACTGGTCACACATTCACCATAGCCTGTCGGAGATTCTGGGAAGGCTCCTAGATCTCAATTCTAAAATTTCACATCTAGACTTACAGAGGAACGGGCAGGCGCAAGGGACTCCCATAAGTTAATTGTCTTTGTTGCTTCTCATTTCCAATGTAAATATTACCCAACCCTGGAAAGTTGTGCAGATGCCGGCAGTAGATGAATAAATGCGTGGCATGGACTACTCGTCTCACTATGAGGAGGCAGTATTTAAAGCAAGTGGCTGTCCCTAGAAACACAATACAGTGTGTGGACCGTAGTGGGTGCATTTTAATCCATCACATTAAAAAACATAACATAACCTTCCTGACTGCCTTTATATAATTGGTCAATGCCTGCGATATTCACTTCCATACTCATTGCCAATTTGTATTGATCTATCTATCATTCTTGAAAACTAGTAAAATGTGTTTATATGAAAAAACAGTCTTCAGAGGCAGAAGAGTGCTTTATTTGCAACCAGTAATACCAGTTTTGTATTTTGTTGTGTTTTAGTTGACTTTACATGTGTTTAACATTCTAGGCAAAGAGGCAAGGAATTGCATCTGCGGACTGGTAGCATCCTACTTTGTTTTTAGTGCTAATAATAATAATAATTCCTATTTGTAAAGTGCGAACATATCACCCCTTAAGGTTTCAAGGCACTGGGGGCCATCGTGAAGATTAAGTCAGCTATTCCCCAGAGTCACATGATGCTGAGCTGAGCTAAGCTGCCGTCGGTGATCGAATCGTGAGCCTCGCGCTCCGCAGTCACCCGCTCTGGCCGCGGCGCCACACCTCTCCCCGACTAAGGTGCTATGGATGGAAGGGTGTGTTTGTCAAGTGGAGGTCATTTTTCAATATGGTATATCAGGACCAAACATGTGCCCTTAATGTGTTGTTTTCTATCCACCAGGGATGGAGCTGAAGTGAAAAGGAGTGAGCGATAAGACTCATAGGTATTACAGCTGGTGTATGTTCGGACAGAGTAAGCGTGAGTGCAGTATGATCTATATGAGAAGTGTTTTCAGGCCGTGTGAGCATATCCGAGTCTGTCCCAACTGTGTTGAGGGTGCCCATATCCAAGTGTTTAAGAAAAGTGTGAGAATAAACCGTCACACAAGCATGAGAGTAGGTCTCAACTTTTTAGCGGCCTGTCTCATAGAGTTAAACTACTCTGAGTCAGAAGAGGAGGAGGAGCCGAAGTTGACTGGTGGTTCCCGGGGGGGAGGGGGAGGGGGGGGCACATGCTATAGCTGCCTTTAGTATGAACACACAAGTCCACACAGGCGTGGCCAAGCCGCATCCCGTTGTATTCTATGTTCTGGTGTCCTACCAAGGAGCGGCGGTGGCGCAATCCATGGAATGGGGATTTTACGATCATTCGTAGTAGGTGCTCAGTGGTGCATCCCAAAAACATGTTGACTTCCTGTATAGGAAGAGAACATTCAAAACTATACTCTTGAAACATGAAAGGAGAAAGAGCCTGGTGCAACTAGTTTTCCTATCTGACACTGGCAGCAATGAATGCTGGCCTCTGCCAACCAGTGTGAATGTGTTGAGAGAACTGTACAGATAAGTTCACTAGCTCAAGATATCGGGCACCTCAGTAGGTTGCTGATACCAGGCCGAACACAACGTTAATCCTAAAATACACCAGGCTTTTTTGTTGTGCAAGCAACTTGAGTCAAGATAATCTGAACCGAATGAAGCAAAGTTCCACAACGAAAGATATAAACAGCCAAGAATAACCCCATGGTAGATAAGGGCAGGCAAAGCTGCCTGAGAAAATAACACAAAATGATTTGTAGAGACCGGCGGGCATAACAAATTGTGTATGAAAATATCTGTTAGAGTCATCAGGTGATGTTCTTTGGTGTACATTGTAAAGACTTGCGTTGTAATACCCGCGTTGTAAAGGTATTGCGGTGTAAACACTGCAATGTAACCGATGTTTCCCGTACACTCATGTAATACAGTGATTCTTAACCTTTTGACTTCTGTGGCCCCCACTTAACAATTACTGGAACCCCAGACCCCCATTGAATCATTTTTGGAATCTGGGGACGCCCACTAAGTCATTGCAGGAAGCTGGGGGTCTCAGGCCTAAGCCCTTTTGATGATTTAAACCTCTAAACATCACACATGAAAATACAGACACAAGCATTGATCAAGCAAATGCACAAATGATGAAGCATTTTATTGAATACACAAACAAATATCAAAAAAATGAAAATATTAATTTTACTGGGAAGGTTGGAGCTTTTTGAGGCCACTCATCATCCATATTACATTCTTTGGATGCATTTGCACTGCTCCCTTGAATCAAGCTGAGGATACTAACTAAAACTGCTTCACTTTTACGCAACGTTTTCAAATTTTCAATTTTAGATTTTGCTTCTTTATTTATATACACTTTACTAACCTGTTCTTATTATTTAATTTTCTAAGCAGTTGCGGACCTCCTGAATAGCCTTTGCGGAATCCAAGGTGTCCCTGGACCACAAGTTAAGAACCGCCGATGTGGAATATTCACAAAAGCTCCCATCAAGAGGTCTGCTCACAGATATCTTGTGCTATGGAAATATCACACCCTCACAAGCAGTGTGATCCTCACCATAACAAACAGGCTAGAGCGTTTTTTTGAAGATAGAGCTCCTAAATATAGTTTAGTTTTTTTTTACGTACAACCACCCCATCACCTGGCCCGGGTGTGAAATGGAAATGACATTTTAGAAAGACACAGGATGCTCCTGACCTCACAGGGAGGATGGGCGAACCAAAAGTGCATATAAAGAAGTACAACAGACTCCCCTCCAACAACCCAGCACAAGGCAGTGCTGGCCAAAAAACTTTAAAAGTTTTCCAGGTTCAGTTAACGTACAACAAATTTGAGACACAAGATGTCAGACACACACCTAAAACACTTTCCCATCTGCTCCTTTACAGGATTAAACGCAGTAAAGCATTTGTGGCACATTTTATGCACTAATATACAGATAATAGAGTTACAGCTGACGCAGTGATCTGGAACCACAAAAAGTGATACCTGCAGCACACCATGGGGCATATTCACAAGGAACTATCGCCGAGTTAACTGCACTTTATCGCAGCCAAAGTTGCGATAAATCTATTGCCCCATTCACAAGCTAGTGTTAACAGCCCACAGCACCAGTTTACCTGTGACAGCAGCCGCAAAAAACATCGCCACAGAGGACCCCCACAACTATCGCTAATGAGATGCAGAGTAGGCGTTCCCGTGCCAAAAGCAGCGACAACACCACTCCACAACATTCACAACGACCAGACAGAACTGCAATAAGAACATGAAACAGGCGATAAGGCACGTTAGCAGCAGGAAAATAACACCTGCTCTGACCTGATGCTAAGTCGGACCACAGCCTGCACCACAAAAGGGAGCACAGCCCACAGCCACGCCTGAAGAACAACAGATGCACCCGGGCAACTGAACATGAGGGCCGAAAGGGAAACAACACCCGCCGCAACCACCCCCAGGACCCCCCCCTACCTGTCCCCCCGACCAAAGACATGCCACATCAGCTAAACCCAATAACGTACAAAATGATCCGCATGATGTAGCAGAATCACAACTGGTGACATGCATGTGTCGTCACAAAAATGAGCATCACACATTCATTTCTGAAGCAACAAATCAAACTTTATTAAAATGAACTCAGAAATTAAATGAAGACACAATTCGGTTCCCCTCACTCCAATCTGTAGGTCACAGCATGCAAGACAAAAATCATGATGAGAAGGTGTGTCCTGAGCACATCAAAGGACAGAGAGAGAGCGAAGGAGAGAGAGAGGAAGAGAGGGAGAAAGAGAGAGAGAAGAAGAGAGGGGGAGAGAGAGAGAGATAGAAGAAGAGAGTGGGAGAGAGAGAGAGAGAGAGAGGAAGAGGGGGAGAGCGAGAGAGAAGAAGAAGAGAGGGAGAGAGAGAGAGAGAGAGAGAGAGCGCTGTCCCTGCGCACCCAGGCCACACTTTTCACCTGCTGCCACTGGTGTGTTTCCAACCACTTGCCGGCATGTAGTGCAGTCCATTAGGTCACACATCTGAGACAGACCCGTCATCTGAAACAGAGTCCAGATACATGTTTGGCACGGTACACACAATTGCACAAGACAACATCGCCTGCCCGCCCATGCACACCCAGACAGAGGCACACCAGCCGCTCCCGCCGCCCATCAGAGCATGCCCTCCCATGCACACCCAGGCCGCACTGCTCACCTTCCGCCACCAGCGTGCAGACAGGAGGTCCCACCACGTGCCGCTGCAGGCCACAAGCCCGGGGCCTGTGGACATGGCACACTCCACACCATGCCACCCCGCTCCGCAGGCCACTAGGTCTCACGTTTGGTGCCGGGTGTTAATTACTCCATGGCAGAGGACATACCAGGGTACCCGGCCGCATCGCAGGCTGCACACCCGCTCAGCCCAGTAGGTGCCACCAACTCTGTGATCCCGGAAGCGACATCACGTGGCGGTAGGCCCGCGCTGCCCGTTGGCTCTGGCCTACACTGCGGTCCAGCAGGGCACACAAAACCTGAGCTGTCAGGACCGCCGGGACGGGGCATCATCGCAGGCTGCACACCCGCTCAGCAGCTTAAGGTGCCACTGACTCAGTGCACCCAAAGTCACCGTCCCGTGGCAGGGGTGCCTGTGCTGGCCGCAATGCTCCAGGTGCCACTAACCCTGTGCAAGCCCAGTCAGCGCCACGTGGTGGCAGGCCCATAACAGACGCAAGGCATCGGGTGCCACTAACCCTGTTCAAACCCAGTCAGCACCGCGTGGTGGCAGGTCCGTGATGGACGCAAGGCCTCGGGTGCCATTAACCCTGTGCAAGCCCAGTCAGCGCCACGTGGTGGCAGGCCCATGACAGATGCAAGGCCTCGGGTGTCACTAACCCTGTACGCAACAACTCATGGGCCCTTTATGATTGCGAACCGTGGAGCGTCCGTGATCCAGTCACCACCGGCAGAGGGGTATGTGACGTCGTCGGCCCCTTATGTTGGCCGTGTCACATGGCCTGTGACGCCTGTGCCGGATGGGTGTGGTGTGCGTGCAAACCTGCCCTCAGGGAGTGGCTGTGGCATGCTGACAACTAGACCAGTGACCTGCACACCACCAGCGAGTACGCCTGCGACGGGTAGTAATGAGGGCCCCCCATCGGAGCGTAAAAGGAGTGGTCTGGCCTGCCGTACGTCGGACCAGAGCAGGGCTTGCACCAATGACACGTGGGATCTGGGCGTGGTTCAGTCCATGTCCGGACATGGAAGGCGCTGATGCGTGTGTCCCTGTTGTAGTGTTCACGGGACCCGGTACACAATATGTTGTGTAGCACCCTCTGAATGGCATCCCACAGGATGAGCATCATTGATGCAAGGGACATCACTGTCCCTACATTCACCCACACATTCTTACATGGATGATGAACGACATAACACAGCAGTGCGTCACTGGATGTTTATTGCACATCCAGTGCAGTCCTGCAGCTAGAGCGGTACAGGGCAATGCCGAGCACACTACACAATATGGGCCCATGGAGGACCAGCCAGAGGCCATCCAGGGATGACATGTCCTGCGGAAGAGGTAGCGTACAGTCCGCAGTGTGGTCGCCGTGACATTGGTCATCAAACAGGATATGGCAGTCCATGTCGCTGTCCAAGGTGAGTGCATCGGAGTGTATTGGGGGTCAGTGGTAGGTCATGGGGTCATGTGCGGCACCAAGCAGGAACAGGCCAGGTGGCAGAAATGAATGCTAGTGCCTCCTGATCGCAAACCCATCCACGTCCTCGTCCCCGGATGTGTGCTCTGCCCCACCTGTGGATGTTGCAATACCTGCTGGTGCACTGTGTGCCACTGACACATCAGGGGCCAGAGGAGGGTTGTTGGCTGCACTGTGCACCAGTGAGACATCAGGTGCCGGAGTGGATACGCCTTCCGCACTGTGGGGCACTGACACACCAGGGGCCGGAGATGTGGATGGTGTGGGGTCAGCAGCATTCATCAGCGTCACGCCTTGTGGCAGCAATTCTATGATGATGGTCTGCAGGGCATGGTAGATCCCAGCTACATTTCGCTGAAGCCCCTCTGAGCGGACAGGTGTTCTTCTCTCCGCGTCAGGACTCCAGCGATGTCAGTCCGGGTTCGTTGGAGGCCATGGAGCGGGCCTAGACACCCATGGATGGCGTCCAGTTTGGTAGCCATGAGGCCGAATCCCACCGCACCTGCTAAGCCGTCTCCCTCTGGGCCTCTTGGCCTCCAGCACACGGCGTTGGAAGGCCATGTGTTGTTCCTGGGGTTCTTGGGAGACTGGCAGGGCCGTGGGTTCCTCCTGCTGGGTGGTTTGGGTGGTGGGTGGGGTCTCCTCGATGCAGCTGCTCAGCCCTGATCCTGGAGGTGAGTCACGGATGATGTCAATGATGTCTAGGAGGGCTTGGGTGTCGATGCTGGGGTTGTCCTCCTCGTCATCAGTGAAGAGTGGCTGGGACTGCTCTGCAGGGGGTGTTGACGGTGGATCTGCAATGTGAAGGGGAGATGGTGTATTGCAATGTGTCCACATGTATGTAGCCGCATGGTACATGTTGACATTCAGACAGCATGGCACTGTGCGATGACCCAGAGTCATTGAGGTTGTGCACTGTGCTGTGCTTGATTGTGCATGTGTGCCATCGTAGCCATCTCCACCCGTCCCCCAGTACCTGGTGGTCACTCACCCTGTTGCGGTTCTGTTGTGTCCTGTCGAGCAGTGTCCGGTCCCCCGACTCCGGCCACAGTATCCACACTGATGACTGTCGACACCAGCTCCTCCATGTCATCCAGCTCGAGCTGTGGCGCTGGGCCCCCACCTCCAGTCTGCATTGCTGCCTTCTAGTTGGCTGTGAGTTTCTCCTTGGTCTTCCGTTTGATGTCATTCCATCGCCCATTGTCCTCTTGTGCTCTCCGACGGCATTCACCTTGTCCACGATGTCCCGCCATATTCCAGTTTTGGTGCCCAATGACACGTTGGAGGTGACGAACAGTTGTTGATGGTGTTCCATCACCTCCGTGACTATGATCCTGCTCGCCTGTGGACTGAACTTCGTCTTCCTCTTCTTGTCCTTGCCCTTCCCTGTCCCCGAGGTCCCGGGCTGGTCGTCTGGGGTGCTTGTAGGGTTGCGCTCGTCCTCTACGCAGCTCCAGCTGCCTCCATGGTGCTTGGGTGTTGGTCAGTTTGTGTTTGGGTGTTTTTTCTACTTTTATGGAGATTTTTCCCGCCGGCCAGGTGTGTGTTGCAGGCCTGGCTCTGCTTATCGCTGATTTCCTCATCACGCTTTGGCCCATCGCAGGTTTTTTGGTGTTGTGGTTTGTGTTTTTATCTCCATCAAGGTTTTTGTGTCGCGGATATTGTCCGCGGCTTCGGCAGACTATCGCATGGTACCGCCTTGTTGTGAATTCCACGTTGACACAGGGTTATTTTCCCGCGATGGGCTGCGATGTTTAGAGTTGCGTTAAGCTACTCTTGCGGTAGTTATCACACGTTCTTGTGAATATGCCCCCATATGTCCTAGGAGACTAACCAATACTTATGCGGCTATTTAGCCCTTCATGGCCCCTAGGTGTTCATCTAAATCTTAAGAGAAAACCAGGGTATCCTAGCTAGGAGAATCTGAGCCTTATTTACTGACTTATATTGTAGGTGATGCTGATTGGACAGAACAGTCTCATTCTGGCGTGAGCGGTGTGGCTTGCGTCTTATCGAGTTATTCGACTCTCAGCTTTGGATTCATCATGGCGTTCCCATGCATAGGGCCCTGGACTCCCAGGATCTGCGCTGTGTTTTAAAGCTAGACTTCTAGCTGGTGCCCTCATGGATTTTGCTTCGGAACGCTTTGTGAACAGCACAGAAGACCTTAACTTGATCATCGCATCCATTGCCAGCCAAGGCTTGCCTTTTAGGGCTTATGTGGAGTGGGAGGTTTATGCGTCACAGTTTGCTTTTTAAACTTCTAAAATGTTTTGGGACAAAACTCTACCGTTAATCTACTTTTAGTTCTGCGTCAGTGTTTTGTTTTCCTGCCATGCTTTCAGTTGATTTTATTTATTTCGGTTTATCGTTTTGTCTTCCTGCCATACATTACTATCTCCGTTATCTTCATGTAGAACTCAATGAGACCATATTCAGGCCTTGGTTCTGCTTTATAAAAATGCAAATAAACAAATACGTTTTGAAAAAGAAATTCCAATAAATAACCTTGGGTGGAGGTTGGTGATGTCTTCAGAGAATCTTCAGAGAAAGCACAGTCAGAATAATTACACTGCTTCACTACTCTTTTGTATATGGGATCCTTTAATTAATGCTGCCGCACCAGAAGAATTACACTGTTTTAAGTCTCAATTGCTAATGGGATGTCTGGGTGTAATCAACTATGTTAGATAGAATTGTTAGAATGAGGAATAATGCTTAACTTGGGATTTGTGAAAATGTGTTGTCTGGGATGGCTATGTACTATACAAGTGTCAATGGTGTTAATGTTCACTTTTTATTCATTTAATTTAGACTGATAATTCACTCTTTGGGAGATTTTAATATTCGTCCTGAAGAAGGTGGTATTTTATCCATAGACTTCCACCGAAACGCGTCGACGCAAGTCATAGAAGGCAGACTATAGATTGGAGTGACATCTGTTTTCCAAAACAATTAAATATGTGTATCGGTGCTTGGGAGAACAGCTGATCTGGATATTATGTCTTCCTTCTTAGTTTGATAAGACAATATCCGTCTTACTTGTTTTCTCCCTATTCTTTGAACTGTTTTTTTATGTTTTTTATGGTTTTTACTGTTTTTGTTCTGTGCACATCATATATTTAACATACTATTTATTTATTTATTTAAGCAATTTATAGAGCGCGCAAATACCGTGGGTGTCTCGGCGCTACGGACAGTATGGAGACGGTGTTATTGAGGTGCTCATTGATTGAAAAGCCACGTTTTTATGAGTTTCCTAAAAGTAGCTAATGTAGGGCAAGTTTTTAGGTGTTGGGGAAGAGAATTCCATAGCTTGGTAGTGGCAGTGGTGAAGATCTTGTCACCCCATGATGCCTTATATGTGCGGGGGACCTTTAGCAAGTTAGCAGTTGAAGAGCGTAAGGTTCGATGAGGCACATGGGCAAGAAAGGCTTTTTTCAAAAAATCTGGTCCTGAGTTGTGAATGGCCTTAAAGGCAATGCAGAGGACCTTAAACTTGATGCGGCTTGATATTGGTAGCCAATGCAGATTGCGAACCACCGGGGTGATTGAGTTGTGCTTAGGAGTGCCTGTTATCAGTCTGGCGGCGGCGTTCTGCACCATCTGCAATCTCTTGATGATCTTTTTTTGGGCATTCATAAAAAGGCCATTACAGTAGTCAATTTTTGAAAATACTAGCATGCTAACCAGTGTTTTTCCTGCACTTGGGGGAAGGAACGGAAGTAGTTTTTTAATCATTCTGAGAGTGAAAAAGGATGAAGAGACAATGGTGTTAGTATGGGCTAAGAAGGATAGCTTGTCATCAAATATGACCCCTAGGTTTCTAGCCTTGGGTACAGGAATAGGTGGAGGTCCCAAACTGGTCGGCCACCATGTAGGGGACCAAGCTGGATGTAGTTTGCCAAATATCACTACCTCCGTTTTGTCGGAGTTCAGCTTTAGGCAGTTCTCAGCCATCCAGGAGCTGATGGCAAGCATGCCAGTTTGGAAATTGGCTGCGATTGCTTCTCCGTCGTTGTTAATTGTCAGCACCAGCTGTGTGTCATCGGCGTAGGTTGCCAGCCTAATTCCATGGGTTTTAATTACCTTGGCCAGGTCCGACACATAGATATTAAATAGTGTCGGACTCAAGGATGATCCTTGTGGCACTCCGCACGGGAGGGTAAATGGAGGAGATTTAAAATCACCGAGACTCACCAGCTGAGAGCGGTTAGATAGGAAGGAGGCCAAAAGTTCCTTTGCTTTAGAATTGACACGGTCGATCAAGGTGGCATGGTCGACCGTGTCAAATGCCGCTGATAAATCCAGCAATATCAGAATTGCTGATCCACCATGATCCCCAGCGGCTCTAATTTCATCTGCTGCCTTAATCAGGGCAGTGTCAGTCCCATGGCCCCTTCTAAAGCCAAATTGTGTCTCATCTAGAAGATTGTTTTGTTCAATGTAGTCGACCAGTTGTGTATTCATTACTTTTTCAAAAACTTTAGCTGGGAAAGGGAGGTTTGTGATAGGTCGGTAGTTTTTAGAATCTAGTGGGTCTAGATGCTGCTTCTTCAGCAGCGGTTTGATGGTTGCCCTTTTCCAGACTGTGGGGTAGATGCCTGTGTTGAACATGGCATTGCAAATGTCTGTAAGGTTAGATGCTAGTAGATCAGGGATGAGAGATCAAGATGTGTTTTTAACTTTTCATTTTGTTATATACATTTATCACTGTAATGATGTTCAGGGCCTTTTAATAAAATATATGTATTTTATCTACACACACATTTGACTGGGTTTAGATTTTGGTGTCTTGTTCTGGTGATTGTTTGGTTATACACGTGTATGAGTGGGTGTGGTTTACATACGTGCCAAAAAGGGGAATCTTTTTTCTAGACAATTGTCTCTTGGCGCCCTACCCCTTTTTGTGGTATAGGGCCCCTCTCTTTTGTTTTGGACAATCTTCAGAGAAAGGACTTCAATGGTTAAAAAACTAATGGATCAATGTTTTTGTGGAAAAAAATCAAATGTTTCTATGGGGGATAGAATCGATTGGCTAACCACCACCTCTCCGCCACAATAATGTTTGAAAAATACGAGGAAACACCTGCTACTGAGTTTTGATACATTTAAGAGACAAAGCACTAAAAATTGAATATTGGGTGTCCGCCCAAATTGTTTGTATTAAAAGAAGAGGAAATATAAATAGCCACAATTGTATATTTCAAAACTCTTATTTTTGTTCAACTAAGACAAACATATGAGAAACAATAGCAAAGAGGAGGAGGTGCATGTGTGTGTGTGGGTGGGTGGGTGGGTGTGTGGGTGTGTGTGTGTGTGTGTGTGTGTGTGTAGCCTTCTACAACAGGATTTATGAGTATAAAGTTACTACTATCAACTTTGCACATGCGGGTGTCACCAGAGTGACAGGGAAAATTAATAAAGTTTATACTTTATTAAGTGTTGTTATGTGATGGTATGTGCATTATGAACATATTTAAATGTAAAATATGAAGGTAAATACATTTTAAATAGCTAATTTGTTTTAAATAATCAATTAAATTTAATATACTAATTTAAAGTATAAATAATATTTTTCAACAATAATTTTTAAAAATCTCTACCATTGTTTTTTTATTTATTGTGTAGTAAATTTTGTTTAAGCATTATTGATTACTTTATAGAAATTATTTTTACATTTTAATAAATGTTTAAAATATTATTGTTTACATGTATTACTAATTTTTAAAATAACTTACTTGTTCAATGCGTATATATAATTTCAACATTTTAAAAACATATATAACATCAAAATAATGTAACATTCCTATGCTATGTTACTTTATCCCCCTGCCTCATTGTTTTCTACAGGAGTGTGTTTCAGTATCTGCGAGCGGCCATGTGTGGTGCTTGACTTACTCCAAAGTCAACCTTACGCCTATTATGTCCCCTTTATGGTTGTGGTAACTTTAGATGGGTAGTTTGTGAATAGCAATGGTCTTTTTTGTGGGTGTGTGTTTGTATTAAGATGTCACTGCCTAAACCCCTCCATACATTTTCCTAAACCCCTCCCATTTGTAGTCAGTAGTCCCCATTTTCCAGCTGCTGCCCCTTGTCTTTCCCACATTTACTATCAAAATGTAGGCCACCGTGTACAGAGGTCTCCACCCAGAAAAGATACGAGAGGTGGAGGCAGAGGTCACTGACCATAGGTTTGTCTATAGCTTTTTGTGGTATGTGAGTGGTACTACTGTAGTACTACTTTACGTTATACAAAGTGTATTTTGTGAATAGGCCCCTTGGAATACATGATCATGCCCAGTGGCTCATAGCGCAGTTGCGAGATAACAGATGTATAGTGTTACCTAACTCAAGGGCACACATTGTATTAACCACTAAAAGATTTAAAAGCTGAGCTGACCCATGTGCATTCTAACCTGTTATGTTATGTTCATTTGTAAAGCGCTCTATCGCCTGGGAGGATATCCTGACACTGTGCAGGTGAGAGTCTAGCCTCGCCTAGGGCAGGCGGGGGGCTATTCGAACAGCCTGATCTTCAGCTTCTTGTGGAACTCCAGAAGTGGGGAGGAGGCTCTGATGTATACCGGTGGGTCATTCCAAGCTTTAGGGAGCGGTGTGGGAAAAACCTTGACCACCGATTCTTGTTTTCCGTATATGTGGTCTGTGTGGCAGTAGAAGTCTGGGTGAGTGGAGATGTCTGTAAGGTTTGGGACAGCAGATGCAATTATTGATGAATGCAGGGCCCGAGTTATGTAGTGTGTTGAGGGTGTGGGTCAGGAGTGGGAATTGTGCTTGTTTTTGTATGAGTATTGAGGTGACATACGATGTGTGCGTGGCAAAGGGAGGTCGAGAACGATGATGGCTGCTGAGTTCTGAATGTCTGAAGCCTCCTGGTGAGTTGTTTGTTGATCCTGGCGTAGAAGGGGGTCTTACAGTCCAGCTCTCCAGTCAGGAGGGAGCAGGTAACAGTTTTCCGGGGGTTGCTAGGGAAACCCTTGTAAATCTGATGTTGTGTAACCTCTGGATGAAGATGGAGTCGGAGACTGTGTCATAGGCTGCAGAGAGGTCCAGTCCTATTGGAGGCTGTGGTTGGGTCTGAATCTGGACTAAGAGGTATCGAGGAGTTGTTGTTCTTTGATGAATTTGATGAGACGTGTCATGATTAGATCGAACACAGATCCGTGAAGTGGATCTGGATGCTCTGGGCTACAAAGTCCCCAAAACCACCATTGAATCAGGTCAAAATGATTGAGAATTATTAAGCACAGTATGAGTCAATCGATCCATAGGCTGACTTAAAACCAAGCGGCAGCTGGGCTTAAACCCTCAGGTCGCGAATGGAGTGACAGAGAAACTATTATTAGGCCATGAATGAATCCTGTCCAAGGAAAGCAAGCCCTGACTGGTACTGCCTTGAAGAGAGTCCAGAAAATAGAGACAGTCACAAGATGAGCTGGAAAGGGGCAGTGGTGGGATGAGGGCTACACCCGTGCTAGAAACCTTGTTCGAGCGGCCAGACCCCCGGAGTCGGTAGATGACGTCTCTAGGAGCCCATCCATGAACAATGCCTCCCATTGACGGCAGCATCTGAATAAGCAACGGCCCCGGAGAACACAAGGCAACTCCCAGCAGGAAGGTGAACAGCCCTAATCAACAGGGCAAAGATGGAACGGGGTCCACAACCTCCACCGGCAGATTCTTCCTGAAGCCCTGGAAAACCAACAGCAGCTGAGTGCCAGAACATTTGACAAAAGTCTCACAAAATGAAGAGACTCCACTCATCAGACACCCCATGAGTGAACAGCCCAACACACCTACCCCATGCCCCCACTCTGAGCCGACAAGCCAGAAGTCAAGGCAAAGGAACCCTCTAGAATGAACTGATTGTAAGAGTCCATCAACCTGACAGCAAACATCAGCTTACAAAAATACCCCATTGCTCTGCTTGACATACCTGTGGTGGGAACAGTAGCTACTCAGAAGCTGGGGGTTCCAAGGAATGCATCCGGCAGGCTAAATTTGCAATTCCTAGCCACTCCAGGATATGACAACGCAGGATAACAAGGGCTGACAAGGAGGAACACAGAGAAAGTCTCTCTGCTCTTCTGTCATTCCTTCTTGCCTGGGGAATAGAGGGGTACAAGCCAATGAAGGTTTAAACCAAGGGCCCCACGTATGACAGGTTTTAGCATTCGCAAACGGAGAATCAGGCCGTTTGCAACTGCTAAAGAGCCTTTTGCTATGTGCTAACTCTATTTTGTGAGTCAGTAACCTGTTACCAACTCGCAAAATAGGGTTTTGCTAATTGGTATTAGAAAGGAGTCTGTCAAGGGCGTCCCTTCCCAATAGTGAGTCGCAGGGGATGAAAGAATGTTTAGCGACCAGAATGCAGCTGCAAAATATTCGCAGTTTACCACCTACTTTAAGTAGGTGGTAAGCCAGTTGCAAGCGGTAAGGGGTCCCCAGAGGACTCCTTCCCCTTTGTGAATGGCAGCAAAAACATGTTTTAATAGCAGGGACCACTGCCTACTCCTAAAAAAATTAAACTGAAACGTTTCATTTTTCTATTTGAAACTCACCCCGTTTTCCTTTAAGTAAAACGGGCTGCATTTAAAAAAAAAAGTTGCTTTATTTAAAAGCAAACGCAGACATGGTGGTCTGCTGTCCCCAGCAGGCCACCATCCCTTTTTTTTGCAGTTCCCAATGGGCTGCAAATTGCGACCTGCCTCGTGAATATTGTTGAGGTAGGTCAATTGCGACCCCATTAGGAATCTCTAAATGTGTCTGAGACACATTGGTACATCGAATTTTGCGAGTTCCTAATTACAAGTCGCAAAAAATCAGAATTAGGGATTTGCAAAATGATTCCGTCGTACGTTTGGTTCCCAGATGCCTGGCTCAGCTTGAGGACCTCCTGGAACCTCAAGCTCAAAGTGAACCGAGCCTTCGAATGGCTTCTGCCAGCCCTGCCACCCACGCTCTTACCTCATTGTTCAAACCTGCCTTCCAAACTCCCTTTGCCTGCCATCTAGCTACAGAGGTTCGGCCTCCGCCCACCCCTGAGGGGGGATTCAAAATGCAGAAAGCTTTCACAGTGCAAGCACTGTCATGAAAGTCTAATAGCTCAATTGAGCATTGTGAATCCAGAAAACCTGTGATCAATCCCGGCTTCTTCATCTCAGTTGAACAAACTGTGTGATCCTAGGCAATTATTTTATTTTACTGTGCCTCCTTTTGCTTCATTAGCGCATTTGACAGCACCTTGAACTACATCAGTTCAGGATATGCAGTGTATAAAATCCTCTCTTGTACATGAGCTACAGATAAGAGGCATGTGGTGCCTGGTTCGCTAATGGCATGGTGGCCAGTGCGGGTCCAATGAACGTTTCTAAGCTAATTAAAAAAAATTAGTGTTTCTAGCAAATGACTCTCAGTTCAGCATTAAAAAACGAATGTAAAAAAGTGAAATGCTTCCACGTTACAAGGAAAAGCTTTTTGAAAAGTGCAACTTCTTTGTTCTGTGTGTACAAGATATTTGTTGCACAATTTACTTACCAAATATTTTTCTGGCTCGGCTCGTGTCAGATTGGCCCCTGGGAAGGCTCTCTTGTTAGTTTGCTGGCTCGCCCACCTCTAATGGGGATCAACCAATACTGGCGAGCCCTAACATTTTAAAATGAGGCTGCAGAGCAAAATGCCAACCAGTCCTAGCCTGGCAAAAGGGGTCCAGAAAGACCCATGGCTGACAGCAGGAACCAGTGTGCCAACCTTTGGACAGGGCATCCCTGGCAGAGAGCCGGACTGGCACTCAACTGAAGGGGCACGAAGTGAAGCCGCGCGGCCGAAGGGGACAGACGAAACAAGATGGGGCTTTAGATGGAGAGGACTGTATACCTATGCACGTGGGACAGGGATTTAAAAAATGTAGTCCATGGGGGCAAGTGAAGTCACCTCATACCTGAGGAGTGTAATGAAGAACACAACGCGGTAGTAATGTGTGCCGCTGGGGTGCTCCAAAGACCTTGAATCGTGTCTACGGTGTAATTCTACGGGAGGGTGGGGGTCTTGTTTTGGAGGGACGGATCCTTGGAGGGAGAAGTGCTTCGGGGCACCAGCACTGCCTGACTGCCCCCTGCCCTCCCCGACTGCCCCCTGCCCTCCCCAACAGCAGAAACACATGTATCTGAGGCTGCCTTCCATGTCCTGGAGAGTTTACAGAACCCTCAGTGCACTAAAACAGTACAGGGTCTCCACATGCGTGGGAAACCCATTCCGATTCCCAGCTCACCTCGCTGTTCACCGTGTGATAATCGCTTTTCTGCGGGTGTAGGGCGAGGAGTGCTACAACTGCTCCGCACACACACACAGCTGGAGTCCTGGCAATGTCAACTCAATCTTCCCGCATTTTGAGTTTGATAAATACAGCGCCATTGAATTGGGCAATGGTAACACCTGTTACTCACAGTGCCTAGAAAGGACAGAAGTGTAGTATGAAGCACTCTATAAAAAGAAAAGCTCTCCAAATGTAACTGGTGCTGAACCTCTTGGACCGGGCTGGACTGCTGGAGTGGGCCACATGGTATCTCTCCAGTGGACTGCGATGGAGGGATCTCCTTATCAAACTGTGCACAGGCTGCCATGAGATAATCCTGAAAATATTTGAAAAATGTTGCTTTAATTATGCGACAATTGTTTCGAAAATGTTCTTTGTATGCACGTAGCTATGTGGAATTTACACACATCCCACCCTGCCCACTTCCAGAGCTGATTTTGGTTCGAGTCTTGTCCTGGGCTGAGATGACCAACACCCACAGTTGCATCTTTTCTAATAGTTTTATAAAACATGTCCATCAATCAGTATTTGTTAAGCGCAACTATTCACCCATGAGGGTCTCAAGGCGCCAGGGGCCTAGTGGGGACATAAAACATGTCTACACCTACTTCTCCCACACGACTTTATTTTTGAACCACAGGCCTTTTACTCCACCAGGCATTACCCCGGTGGGCTGGGGCGCCTTGAGGCCGGTTTAGAAGCCAGGGCAGCTCCTGGTGTCTCTGTCACTTTCCCTGGCTCCCTAAGGGCCATTGCAGCAGGCACAGGAGGCTTCAGAGAGAGAAAGAGAGGGGGGGGGGGAGGTAGAGAGAAAGCCACCAGAGAGGCAGAAGTGCGAGAGAAGAGAGAGAATGAATGGATGAATGAATGGATGCAAATACAGAGCTTGCAGGAGGACACTGGCTGGTGTGAGCATTGTTGCCAGAGTGGGTCCCCAGTACACCCCTGGGCTGGCCCGTCCCCTGCCTGTCCTGTCTCCGCGCTGGCTTCTGTTAAGCTGCCTTGTTCGGGGCCAGTAACACCGGAGAAGGATTGCCTTTTCCCAGCCCTACAGAGCCTGGCAGCAAGGTGGTGCCCTGGCTGGCTGCCAGATGCTCACAGAAGGTTTCGGCGGGACAAAGCTGTAATCCGCCCAGCTCCACATGAAAGAAAGCCCGTGGCTTCGGATGAAATAATTCTGCACGGGGCGGAGCTGCAGAAGAGGGAGCGCGCCGCCCTGTTCCAGAATGGCTCCGCAGCGCTCGCACGGGAGAGCTAACAGCAGAGCAAAGGGTTAATATCCCGCCCGGGTCTGACAGGTGCAAACACGAGTCAACAAACATGGAGGCCGCAGAGGGAACAATAGGCCCCTCCCCCTGCAGGTAAACCCCCCGGCAGAGGGGAAAGTTTGAAAACTCCGCCCGCCCGCGTTCCATTCACTGCCACCTCTGTGCCCGGGCATCAAGCTGCCTTTCTCCCCGCCCCGAGGAGCCCGGGGAATCCTCTTTTCAAGCTTACTGTGGTAACATGTCCCTCTGATCCTCCTGGAAGATGTACTCTACGCTCTCTGACGAAAGGAAAACTTGAAATATGTTGATTAATGTACAGCCAAATTTAACCCATGGGCTCAGACAGCCCTCGAACCCCAGCTACCTTTAACGCGTATATGAATGAATGAATTTTTTATTTTTGCATAATCACTTAAAATCATTGCAAAATTGCAGTGCATTATCCAGAATTACACAAAAATACGTATCTCACGACATTGTAAAACATTTATCTAAACGTGTATAAAAATTTAGGACTGTCATCTGGTCAGTAATACCAAACCGTATCTAAAATGTGACCTTGTTCTTGAATTCATTAATTTTAAAATTAAATATCAGCAAGGTCCGTATTCCCGGTGTTTTCATGGGAAGTTAATTCTTAGTTCGTTGTGGGGTTATGGGGGCCGTGCAAGTCTTTCCTGGGCGGGGCTATTCGCCATACTGCTCCTTCTATTACCACCAGGGGCGTGCCCATTGAATTTCCTTCAAACACTTCCTTCCCAGAGGATTGTTCATGTATGGCTGGATTTTATGCGACTCGTATGCTTTAAGTAGGCCGGCCGGACTTCTGTTTACCTTCAGTCTTGCTATATCTTCGTTCCTTGATAGCTGGGCGGTGTGCTTATTTAGCACCCTCTTTATTGCAAGGTACTTTCGTTTTTCTTGGGACCAAGACCTTTAGCGCGTATATAAACAGAGCCATTTGATAGAATTCAACGGCCGCAGTTTTTATTTCAATTATTTCATGCAAAATCCAGAGCCCTCTCAACGGAGACAGATAATAAACATGTTATTATATTTAACAATGCATTCATAAATTCACAAATTCCAGTTCTCGTTCATAAAACGACCAGGGGATATGGAAAAACTCTTCTGGCGTCGGTCCATCCTTCAGGGACGCCTCCCGCAGATTCTAACCGTTCCAGTTTGTCCATGTCTTGGAGGCCACCAGGCCGAACTTGGGGTTCAAGCACTGTGGTGCTCACATCCTTTCCCCTTTTGCAGGAGGTGGTCTGGTCCCATCCTTTCCAACTGTTTGGCAACTCAAAGCCCACTGTGTTAAAAGGTGCCCTGCCTGTAAATGTCCTACCCTCCCCCCCCCCCACACACATTTGCAGTCAGTAGAAAAAAAGAGAGTTCCCCTCTCAGCCTGGGAAGAGCGATGTTGTTCCTGTTTACATTTCACTTTTTACTATTCCTTAAGAGTGTTTGCTTTTTTACTCATGTGTAGTGTAGTGTGAAAATAGTCTCTCCTATGTTGCTGTGTGAGTTGAGATTATGTGTGCGCCACAATTGAGAGTGGTGGAGTTCTGGCCAAATGCAGTGCGAATTTCTCACAGCGCCTGCGAGTGGGTCATAAAGAGCTTCAGCATACATGCTCATCCAATCCTTGGCCTCTCTGCAGTTCACACAGAACAATGGTCAGGTGTGCCAATTGGAATTGTGATTATATGCAAAAGTGTGTGAAAGAGGTGCAGGCTATGAAAATATTGACAGGGTGAAAGTTAAATAAAATGCATATGTACAGGGTGCTTTGTGTGTGTTTATGGAGATTGGTGAAGTGAAGGAGATGCAAGAAAGTGTGTGCACGAGGAAGTGAAATGAGGGTGCTGAAGGGGAACGAGGTGAGGTGTGAGATATACAGGTGTTTCAGATAGATATGAGGAGTAAAACTGTGTATATGTCTAACAAAGAGACTGCAAAAGAAAGTGGTTTGAAGAGGACAACAGGAGTAATTGAGACACTCTGAAGACTTTGCACAAACCATAGCAATCTGTAATATCAGAGTCTGCTTAAAAAGTTTATTATGTATATACATACATACAAGACCGAAACGTGTTGGGTGTTGTAATTGCAAGAACATAAAAAATAGCAGAGAAAAGCTCCCTGCAAGTGCGTTTTTTTCTGATGCCTTTGGTGTCAGATTTTGTGAAACACACACACATATATATGTATATATATTTATATGTTTAAAAAAACACAAGCGGCCATTGTAGGTGGCCCTGCCAATTTTATCAGTGGTCCCTTGTGTAGTCCCTTATGTTCCCCTCACTATAAATCACATCTAGAGACGCCTCTGGTTGGAATTACAACCCACACAAAATCTACGCATCCCTGGGGTTTTTGCAACGCTAATTTCCACCACGTGAAACCTGGTGTAAATCAGATGGGCGAACAGCACACATGTCTTTAGTCTGGAAGCTGCAGGAGATCTTGCCCAGCGAGACCACCCTAATCCTCTTGTGTGGGTCCCGCTTCCAGCTTGCGCATCTGTTGGCGCCCTGCTGTATTTTGTGTTCTTGCTTCTCATACTTGTTCCAGATGTTGTACTTCATTGTGCTCAATTGCTGCAAAGAGAACACATCCTCGGGTCAGAGTCAGAAATGGTGCGGACCAGGGTTTGTTAGACTTCTCTTCTCCAGCTCCAATGGTCACACACCACTTCCTCTGTGTCAAAGGAGGAGTGCTGTGGGGCCACAGGGTTTAAAGATGGGCCTAGAAGCCTCAGAAGACCCCCCAAGGAGTTACAGCAGGAACACAGTAAAGCCTTCTGCAGTGAGGACATGTATTCTTTAGTCTAAACACAACCGTCAGCAGCTTCCAGGGTCCAGTCAACCACATCTGACAGGTGGTCTCTTCTGAGGGGAATGGAGTGTACATCATTTGTGGGGAGAGAGGGAAACAGGTCAGGAGGGACCACAGAGGGAACAGGAGGTTGGGGTAAAGGAACATTCCAAGAGGTCATGTAAAGAGGAAAAGGGAAGGTTGAAACATCTCACATTTTGATAATTCTAGGGGCCTGAATGAGGGGATGCAGAAGCAAGCACTGAAATTGTGAAATGCACTGTGCCAACACCAATGAGGAAGATGGAGCTTTCTGCTGCTAATTCATTGAGTATGAAAGCACTGGTGAGCCAGCTGTGCTGTTGGAAATGCCCACACACATATTGGTCTCCAAACCATAAAATACAATTTAGGAGGTAGGGGATTCCCAAAATTATATGTGCTCATGAGGGCTTTGGTTTTCAATTAATGAGTGCCAGGAAGTTTTTGTAAGCTCCAAAGTGATGACGGAGATGCAGAAGGCACTAGTGATCCCGCGCCACAAGTAGCAGTGAAAGGAGTGATGGACACAGCGAAGTGCTCTCAGTCTTGCCATCAGAAGACAGTGACAGGGATAATGTGTGACAGCGGACCCATCCTCAATAGGGTGGGACGACCATCGATATGACTTAGCGATCCCTTAAAGGATGAGTTGCCACACCAGAGTTGTATGCCGGCGGGGTCAAATGAAGCTTTGCCAGTCTTATATCAGAGCTTCTCTTGACTCTAAACAGAGGGCGGGAAGCGCAAGTTTGGCAGAGAAGGAGTCAATTGTAATCTTTTATTCGATGACAGAACAACAGGAGATAGTATAGAGTACGGCGATCGACAACTGCCCGGCTTCCAGAACCCCTACACTGTAAGACCGCTATAGAATTACATTATTTATCATAACGTAAAAGTTTATGATGACCACGCGAGTGAGACATATCAGTTCTCACTCACAGCAATGCCTTTCAAGAATAGTTTTTTGTCTGTAAGCTTTTCCCAATCCATGGAAACGCTATACCTTTTCCGTTCTATGATGGCCATAAGAACAGAAGGGAACAATGTATACAAACTCAGAAACTACAGACTGTAGAGCAGGGCTAAGTGTTCTTCTACCTGTTCACTGGGTACCATGGTTCTTCAGAACCAGTATGCTGTGAGTTCCTAAGGCTACTTCATACAAAATCTGAACAAATATATATAAATAAAAGTAGTGACACTGGGGATAGAAAAATACAACATTATTTATCACAATGTATGTTTTTTTACATAGGCATTTTTAAAAAAAACATATAAATCACAGAACCAAGGCTGTAATGCATTCTAACTATGATCATTCATCCAAACACTCATACTTCATACTCTAATTCTTATTGTGATTTGTATGCTAGAATGTCAGCATCCTGAATTCATTAGATGTCTGACGCACATAAAAAGGGGAATGATTACGGCACTGAAGCTCATGGATTTCTATATCTAAAGGGTGGTTTCCAAGTTGTCTCAACGCACGTTTCGGCAGATAAACTGCCTTCCTCAGGAGAGCCATCTCCAATGTACTTCTTCGAAGTCAAAGATGATCAAAGATCTAACCAGGTTAGGCACTAGAATCACTGGATGGCCTGTATTGGATGTACAATCCCCTGCAGTGTGCTAAATGCGATGATAAATACTCAAGGCAGGTCCCAAAAGGGTGTTGACTTTCAGGGATAAGGGTACTGATCATATCTTTTGAGTAGATGCAAAGAACATACATGTAGAAGGACTGCTAATCCCTCCGACCGCAGAACTATGGAAAGATTAAAAAACAGGATGAATCTCGTAAATGAATGTGAAGGGTACACCAGATGCGAGGTGATTTAAAAGCGATGATGTAGTCGTATGTTGTGAACAATGAAGGATCCGGGAGCGGACGTCCAAGCTTCTCCAATCCTGTAGCCCGTCAAAGCGGATCTGCTAGTGCCGACCAGAACCAGTATACAGTTATCCCCACAATAACAAATCAGTGCACTAGAGCAATGGTTCCCGACCTGTGGACCGGGGACCGCTGGGGCTCTGCGAAGCCTCCTCCGGGGGTCTCCGACTACTTAGAAAAATAAATAATATTAACAGATTGATAAAGTGTATTTACATAAAGAAGCTAAATGCACAATTGAAATTTTTAAAACATACTGTAAATGTGAGAGAATTTGAAATTAGAAGCTAAAAATCTAATTAGTATCCCCAGATTGATTTGTGGGAGCAGTGCAGGTGCATCAAACAGAATATAGCATGGACGATCAGTGGCCTAAATTGAATTTAGAAAAGCTCCAACCTTTCTATTAAAATTCCAATTTATTGTATTTATATGTGTTTGCCAATTTATTAAAATATGCCCTCATTTGTGTATTTAATTAATGTTTTTTTCTGAGTTTTTTGTATATTGTTATGCTGTTCAAATCATCAACAATGCTTAGGCCGTGGTCCCCGGCTTTCAGTAATGACTCAGGGGGGAGGGGGACCCCGGATTCCAATGATGATTCAGTAGGGGTCCCCAGAAGTCAAAAGGTTGGGAACCAATGCACTAGGGAGTAGCAGATCATTGAAGAGGCAAAGATTCCTAGTAATGGCTTGTTTGTGGATAGTGCTGGGTGTGTATTTCATGTTGTCAAAATGGAAGAACATGGTTTCCAACAGGAGGAGAAAAAAGAGAGTTATTAAATACTGGGACAATGATGGGGTGTTCTTGTGTCCTGAGTCAGAAAAAATGGCAGAACATATGCTAGCAAATATGGGGCGGCTAGACCAGCCGAGTGTGAAGAGCAGGAAGAGGAAGAGTGAGAAATGGAGGGATGGGGTAAAAACCTAGAAAACAGAGGCTAAGGGGTGAAGGCTTGAAGGTTATGGGTAAGGCCTGAAGGATTATCACAGCCACAATAGCTGGGGGGTGAACAGGGACGAGGTGACCCAGGTGCAAGGAAAGTCGTTTGTACGTATCTCTCCTGTGTGCAGCCCGTCTACTAAATTAGAAGCTTTTGCTTGGTTGAATAAACATAGTTTGCCCAAATTTGAAAGAAGTGTGTTTGAGATGAAAATGTCAATTTTTCAGAACTCATAAGCTGGTGTTGGAAGAAATATTTTTGATTTCCAAAATATCTTTAAAGGTGATATTTGAGTGATAAATCATCAAGCGCTGGGAAAACTGGTTACTAATATTATTTTCATGCCGGTGCATTGCAGCTATGTCTGCCATTCATTTACCATGTAGAGGTGGCTCTCCAACCTGATAGAACCTTCTTCACATCACTGCTGGCAACCCTCCCAGATGCAGTAAGGTGATCACTGCTGTTAATCTTGTCTGATGTAGTCACTATTAGCACACTATTATATTAGTACCTTGGTATGATTTTCATTGAATATAAGTAGCTCCTATTACAGAAAAGGTTGGCAAGTCCTGCTTTAGATAGTCCTGTTTTCAGTGACTGGATCTCATTGTTTCTGCAAGGAGTTTAGACTTCTGCAACTGTATGAGACATATACGCTTGTGCTAGTCATAAAAAGCCACAATCACACCCTGGCTATAAACAAAATAAGGACGGACTGGGATGCGGCCTGAGTAATTACCAGTGGCTGAGATTAACTCATGCATTCCATCCATCAGATGTTTGTATACTTTAGTATAAACAAAATAGGATACCTTGGTTGGAATGTGTATCATATTATTGTGTCAGTTAAGTGATGGGCAGATGTCCTTTCTATTTTTAGGTCTCGCCTACGCAGCGCGCATGCGTTGCATAGGAGACCTTTAGCTGTCATGCAGTTCTTTTTCAAAGCACATACTCGTGCTTGTGGGGGCATAAGCCTTGCGGGAGTGCGCAGCGGACCGCCACAAGCATGAGTATGTGCTTTGAAAAAGAGCAGGCTGCGCGTGCACACACGCACGCACCTTCGCTATGCTTTTTTTTGAGCAATAAATAATTCTCTCTTCCTCCTCGTACATCGGCCTTGCGGGAAGAAGGCCACTCGCATTACCAACTGCTCCTGCATCCCAAGGAAGATTACAAGGGCTCATTAGCATGAGGCTGACCTTCCGTCGGAATTCACCAGCCCATATTAAAATCCAGACCTCCATCCTGGTAGCTGCCTTTGCTATTCACGTGTACTCCAGTGGGAGCCGATAATGCAATTACTCATTGTACTAATTTCTGAGTGACCTCTGTTAACACACAGCGAGGTACTGACACACACTGAAAGGAGGAAAGGTGGTGTGACGGAGTCTTTCACTCTCTATGCCTCTCTCTCTCGCTCTAAGTCTTTTTCGTTCTCTCTCCCACACACACATGCATACCGGAAGTCAGGCAAACATATGCACGACACACAAGTAGACAACTGTGCACACAACGGAAAAACAGACAGTAGAGACCAACATGTAAACAGACAGAAATACACACATGTGGATACAGAGACACGTACGCAAACACACATGTGCATTGACACACAACCAGACAACCTGCAGGCATGTAAGCACAAACACAGATGCATGCACAAACACACATGCACAGCAGAACAGCAGATACACAAGAACATAGACCTCTGTGGGCACTCAGATGCAACAGACACAGATGTAAGCACACAGCAATAAAAAACACACACAGACACATTTACAAGCACAGACACACACCTACACAAATATCCTATACACAGACATTCAGCAGAAGGCAGCACCATCAAGTGAAAGCTTCCCTCTGTCTCTCACGTTGGTGAGTTGTTCTCTGTTTACCGTTTAACAACATTAGGCACTAGATTTTGTCTCCTTCTGACATGGCACTGCCTAGCAATGGGTTTGCACAGGGCTCAGAGGATGTAGGCAGGGATTTTGTATCCTAGGAGAGAAACAAATGGGATGTGCACAGCCCCAAATTATTTCACAGAAGATGAACTCAACCACCAGTGATTGTGCAACGTGAGTCAATGACTACAACACATTAAAGACCAATGATTTGGGCTGCTGCCACTGCACAGAGTCCTTTTAGAACTAGATCCCGGCGAAATTTGCATAATGTACTTTGCATAAAGTATGCAAAATGTCACACCAAATTCAGCATTATTGCATAAAATGCCGGCGTTGGCACTTTGCACTATTTATTTATTTATAGTGCAAAATGCATTCTGGCATCCATTTTTGGTGCGCTGCGCTAAAAAACACAAAAAAGGAAAATCACATTTGGGACGCAAACTCCCACTTGAGCTCACTTCATTACATTTTTCCTTGCTCCTGTGAGAGGCTTTTTAACTGAATGAAGCCTTAGTTACTTGACGCCATGCTATAACCTCAGATATTTTGTTTAACAATTGTAATGCTCAATTGAAGAGCTGCCGACTTTGGAGCTGGGGGACCAGGTGCGAGTCTCGGCGTGGGCTCAACATCCTGTGGTTCTGGGCCAATCCCCTAATCTCCCTGTGCCTAACAAAAAATTAATGTGTCCATCTGTAATGTAACTGGTGTTCATGTAAAGCGCTCCAATACCTTCTAGTCGAGTTCGCGCTATATAAAACTGCAAAAAAAATAAAATTACCCAGGCATAAATTAAACTTCACTCTGTGCATTTAGGCCCTCTTCAGCCAGACCTAAAAGCTATCTAAAACCCAGTCTAAGACTTAAAAGTCACAGTGCATTTTAAATACTGACATTTCTTGTGGCAGAATCCTCTACGAGACAGGCAGGAACAGCAAGGCTGGGCACATGCAAAGGCAGCCCAGTATAAGATTGATTGTACCTCAGCACAGACCCACCTAGATAATTCCCCAGTTTCCCAAAAACCCAACCTGCTAAGGTATTAGATTATGAATCAAAGAAAAAAACTCCTTGCTTAATACAAGCCATCATTTATTGAGCAATTACTGTGACTAAAATAGCCAGCTTATTCGTTCTTCCATTAATTCCAAGTCTGCTGCCCAGAGGTGTTTGGCTCTCTCTGGAATCCGGGTATCAGTTAGATCTGCAGTCGCTTTCCAAAACTGACATCTTAGGGGATTTTACATCGAAACCTTTTCCCTGCTGTGCGGAGTCCCACAGGGCTCCTCAGTGAGTCCCACTCTTTTTAATATTTATGTTACCCTGCTGGCCACCCTCATTCCCATTTTTAGGCTTCTTCTTGTACTGTGTAATTTCTTTTTGGGTAAGTTTGAAAAAAATCTTCAATTGTTTCACCAGGGGCGACTGGCTAATAGTTTGCAGTAAGACCCCAACAAGCTGTAAACAAGCATTGGCATAGCCAATAGGTCTCGCCTTGGGGACCTTATAAGTGTTTAGCCATGCAACGGTTGATGCTGTTGCACCAAGGATATTGTGCTGCATATCTAAATACTTATAAGGTCCCAAAAGCGAGACCTATTGGCTATGCCAATGCTTGTTTATTGTATTGCTGAAACTGCACATCAGTGGCGACTGGCATAGATCGTGGCTGGCGGGGGCTGGGGGTGGGAGGTAAGGGGATCTAAAATAATAAGAAAAAACCCACCATTCCCCCTGCTCCTGTCGTCAGGGCAGCCACCCACCGCCCAGCAAAGGTGCTGCAGCCGGACAAAATAGAATGATAATTCCCTTGAGTGATTATCATTTTATGTTGTAGGAGCCGCCACTGGTGCACATGCGCTTCTCTAACATTTGATCATCCTTCGTGTTTCGCCGCTGGGGATGAGTTCAGTGGCCACCGGCACCGGTAGAGATTGTAAGAACAACCTGGGCCTTCTCAGGTGCTCGTGGAAGGTACAAATGGGCCATTTTAGAGACTGTGGCTATGGTTAGTTTGATTATCTCTCAACTCTCGTAAGCAGCTAGCTCACATTCAAAACTGGCGGTGATTGTAGTCGAGGTTTATGGGTAATCGATAATGAACACAGTAATCTGAATAGTTTTTCTAGGGATTAACTAGTCTGATCCCAAACTAGGCCTCCCATATTCAGCATGTAAGGAAATCCATCATTTCGGAGTGCTCTGGCCATTTTTGAAGAGGGGCTGGTTTTGACCTCTGCAGGGGCTTTAGCCTGTTCCTTTAACGCAGCCCCTTTGGCTGTGTTTAAAAAGAGCTTTGGTTCTATTTAAAAGATGCAATAAATGCCAAACTGATGAGGCCCCTGTCTGTGGTCAGGGCATATGCACAGCTGCCCTGAGTACATGCATGGGAAGGAGGGGCGGGGAATACATTTCCCCAAATGCATGTAAAACATAACATGTGACATTGGATTGCATGATTGTCTGTCAGCCTCTAATGCAGGACACATCACCTACTATATAACCTGTAAGTTGACAAAACCTTTGATTGGTAAGTGCCATTAATGCCACCTTTACTTCATGTAGGTAACCTGGGCTGAAAAAAACACTGGTAAATTCATAGTCTCTATTGGTCATATTTTCCTTTGCCACTATAATAATTGTGGAATATTTCTGCCTGAGCTCAGCTGAAGTGCACCCCCAAATGCACAAGCCTCTGCTATTTTTAAATTGTATTTTCCATAAGCTTTGGAAATTGTGGTGATCTGTCATTTTTTTCTAAAGGCTGTGTAGACCCATGCAAAAGAAGTCCCTGTTCTGTTCACCCATGCTTCATGGCCAGTTGTTCTCTCTTGTTCTTTCTCGATAATTCATTTGTTTCTTTTCTGATGATGTCCCATCGTACGATAGGTAAAATATTGGGTGCTCAGATTCCTGTTGCTTTATTGATGTAACATGGCAACAACAACCAAAATATCAGATGCATCTATTTCCACTCAGTGGCGGCTCCTCCGCTAAGGTGAAGGAGCTTCGCCCCACTGATCAGTTAAAAACTGAAAAATAAATGATAATAAATTCATGTTATTATCATTTTATTTAAGCGTACTGGCTGAGAGTTGGTTGTGGGACGGGACAGGGCTGTTTAGAGGTTGGGGAGGAGTGGTAGGCACTTCCTAAGTGCACATGACATTTTGGCCAGCCGTCTCGGGCCGACCAAAATGTCATGCGCACTTTGCATGTTTTCCACCCAGGCTGCATTACATACCGGGCGGAGAACATGCCCAGCCTCCCAGCCCCTGTCTGAGTGTCGAACTGCGGCTCTCAGATCAATCACAACGCTGCTGTAAGGCAACGTTATGATTGGTCAGGGGGGGTCTGGGAGGCTGCGTGCTTCCTGTTGCCCCGGGAGAAGAGAAGAAGACTGAGGAAAGGCGGCGGCTGTCTGGTCGGTCGCATCCAGGTAAGTGTTTTTTTTAATTCCCTCCCTCTCCGCTCTCTCCTCTGCCTGCCCACACCCATTCGGTAGCAGCCACTACTGCTTCCCCTACAGGTTTCTGTGTATGATGCAGACACCTCCGCACAGCTGCGGACAAAAATCCTCATTTTAATTACTGGTATGCTTCTTATGCTGGGTTTACCCACTTGAAATCACATAAGGGGTGTTCTTTGTTTTGTCCAGATGAAATGCTATATTGCTGGTCAGATGAACATAATCAAAGATGAATTGGTGTTGGAATTTTTAAAAAACATAACAAGCTTCTTTTTACCCCAAAAAGGCATTTTGGTGATATTGACAGATAACATGTTTATAACTCAATTCTTTGTGAACCAGTTGGAATTCAAACTATAACCAGTAGGTCAACCAAATATCGCAGGAGTGAATGCCTTGGGGGCATATTAACAAGGAACGGGGAAAATTAACGCTAAGGGCGCTTAGCGTTAATTTTTTTAACGCCCGCTATCGCCGGATAATATCGCCTGGTTATCGCGTTATTAACAACGCTAGCCACCTAGGCGATAAAAAATCCAGCGATAGCAGCATTTTGGGAGGTTATCGCTGGTAATGCAGCGATAAAACTACAAGGATAGGGATATCCTTGTTAGCCCATGGTGGACTTAGCCATGTAATCCACCTCCCATTGGATTACATGGCTAAGTCTGAAAATTAGAAGACGTAAAAAAGCAGCGTTAACTGTGGTTAGCGCTGCTTTTTTGTCTCTAACCGGGTTAGCGTGAAGCTTGATAATAGGAGAAATGTCGCTTAGCGACATTTCTCCTTTTATTTTGCTCTGGAATGCCCACTTTGCATCTCATTAGAGATGCAAAGGGAAACGTAGTGAAAAAGGGTGCTAACATGCGATTTCGCATGTTAGCACCCTGTTGTTGATAGGGTGATATTTTTATCTCCGCTTCTTTGGCTTTTAAAGCCAAAAAAGCGGAGATAAAGCCCTTGTTAATATGCCCCTTAGTCGCCATAGCCAAAAGACCCGACTAACACCTATGCAAGACTGTAGGCCTCTGATCAATATAGTGGCGACCACTCAAAAACAGCAGCGCCCGAGGGTGCCTGGACATCCATAGTGTCAGATGGAAACTGACTTACCCGATGTCTTCCTTCTCACATTCAAATTTTTCTGGTTTACAAGATAAATAATACCATTATAGAGGACTCTGCAGAGTTATGCGTATTGCCTGGGTCTCAGAAGGGTAAAAAGAAAATCCATCAATCATCCATCCATCATCAAGATATATTTGCAGGGACTGGTTCAAGATGTTAGCAAGTATGGGATCAATGGCTCTCTGGGACACTGCCAGAGCATGACTTCTCCCAAAGGTGATTAAATGATAAACATAATGCATTATCAGTACATGAGAGGACAGCTTCTATTCATGTCCTTCCTTGACATGGAGCAAATAGTAATTAACCTGTTGAGAACAGAACTCCTCGTTTTTGACTCCTGTATGCAGGGCCGGCTTTAGGGCGGTGCGACCGGTGCCACCGCACCGGGCGCTGGCTTCCTGGGGGCGCCGTGTTTGAAAGTTTATTATGCTTTTGAAGCACCTGCTGCAGCGTTTCTTTCCCCCGGCAATTACCAGGCCTCACATAAATGTCAAGATAACTCGTGTGATTAATTATCTTCCTGGAGAGAGATCAGTATTTTGTTGAGGTTTTGACTTCGGTGAAGTTAGTGCTGAGGGCTAATATGCCTGTTGCAAAGAACGTGTACCAAGTAGATTACAGAGTGCGTATGATGTAAACAGATCAGAAGGTTACTGCTTTTAAAAGAGACATCCTTTTGTTACTTGCAATTTATAACTTAAAGTCCAAATATAGGATAGTGAGCTATTAACTTTCATCCTAGAACTGCATACACACTGCAAAGTATACAGTATTAGAACACTGATTAATGTTGCAAGAAGGGTTAATTTGGCTAGAAATCGATTCTTATGTTTAAAGAAAACTCCCAACTATGCTGTTTCTTTTTCGACTCTGCGTTTGTGCTTCTCCACTCCAAGCACTCGTAAACTATACTGCCTACCAGTATGGATGACATGTGACTCCTACACTTTTAGTCCTTTGGCTTGTGTAATATTTCTTATACACTGATTTACACACGTATGATTGATTGTCTCTGTGTAATGTGTGTGTGATACAAAGTGCTCGGACACCCTACACTGGTATGAGTGGTGCTATATAACTTATTCAATGCATCTGAGAGGGTGTGGTTATGGAGACTTCGTCACTGTTAAAGGGTGCTAGTGAGAGAATCCGTGGCGGAGGTGGTCATTGGGGGGGCGCCAACAAACATTGTCGCACAGGGCGCCACCAGCACTAAAGCCAGCACTGCCTGTATGTCACTTATCAATTTAAAGCCCCAGAGCTCTTTCGCCTTTATTTTACTTATGGCAGTCACTGCATGGAATTAGAGGCTATTTATTTGGATAAAACTTATTGTAGGGCCAGCAGGTAATCCGGAAGGTTCTATCCAGCGGTTGTGAAGCTTTTCTTTTAATGCGTCCTTTTCTTTCTTAGGCAAGAAATATTTTTAACCAACAGAAATAGTTGCCACATGCACAATGGGGCAACCAATATATCAGGTAGAGACTGTCGGGTATCTGTTTTTTCAAAGACACTGATAAAGGCTTGTTATCTATCAGGATCTATGGAGATTTTTGCAAACAGTTTCTCTTTTTTCCTATATATATTGTGCCTTGGCTCTCTTCAGATGGCTAATGACTGTTGGTGAGAAACCTGTGAGTATGGCAATACTGTGAGCTCAGATAAAAAGTGGCTATGCCGATTAAACCAAAAGAAATGGCGAGTCAGCAAAAATATGTCAAAAGTACTAGGTTATTGAGCTTAGATGTAGCATGAATCAAAAATGTTTCTTTGTGCTCTCCAAAAGAAACAAATAATGCATTGGTCTTTTCATTTCCCCAAAACAAGTTGTGTTGCATGGAATCTGCACAAGTTGGGGACTATTTTTGTAACAAGACAAAGGTGTTTCTTATTTGGCCAAGTCATATCAATCTATTTTTCAGAAGAACCAGAAATGAGAAGAGTTAGTTCAGATGTTCACATTTCATCTGCAATCAACCTGCAGGTTTTTAAGAGGAAAATAACCAACGAATGATGGTTAGTTCTGGAATCTGCAGAATTGTCCATGTAAGAAAACCATGTTATGCCTTGTCCTTTTCCTTGGCACAAAACAGGGGCACTCACATTTCACAAGTTCTCAAGTGGCTCCTTGGAGACAGGTGGCCCAAATGCCCCTGGACTCCGCAGTCGACACAGAGGTCGTTTCTTTATCTTCAGTTCTGGCCCTCCTCAAACAATTACACAGCGCTCTCCCGGGTTGTATAGGGTTTTCCTAAATAGCTAGGAGTGGAAATACCAAATATTGTTTTTCTTTAGCACTAAGCCCTCTCTGTGGACCAATCACTATCAGTAAATAACTTTTACATATCTTGTATCTTCATTCTGTGAGATGTTATTTGATCTGAAGAACCTTATCAACCACTCCTGGTGAAAATGATGGTTCATGGTCGAACAGTCCAGACCATCCCATCTGTGTTCTTCTTGAGGGGCGCACCTATTAAGGAACATTTGAGTTCTCTCAGTCCACTGGGTCTCAAATGCCAAATCATTGCATTGTATGACACAAAACCATAACTCAGTGTTACCCTGTTAGATGTCACATAGAGCCTCTCCTGGGACATAGTCTACATCTGGTTTTTCAAATATTCCTTTGTACATCATAAGGATAACTACCCAAACAAGACCAAAAGATGCCACAAGGATGACACCCAGGAAAGAGAAATGCCAGTCAGACAGCTGGGGATGAAAGGCCTCTGCATGGGTTTTGGGAAACTATTCTGGCCTTGAGTTTTCCCCCAGTGACCTCGACAATCATGCCAGCCCACTGGAGGGTCTCTGGGTTTACTATCTTTAGAGCTGGGTTCTGATCTCGGGTGGGCACGGGACGTGCTCCCTTTTGAACAGAGTGGCTACAGTCCTCTACTTCCATGTTATGAGAGACTGACAGTGGTGGCCACACAATCCCTTGTCACGGACACAGGCCTCACACCTGCCTACCGACGTCTCCCTGGAAAATGTCTGTGGGCTTTCCTGTAACTGAGATCCTTTGGCCTTCATCATGTTTTGGTAAGCGGCCTGTGCAGTATGTAGAGTGTATATTGTTTTGTATGGATTGGTGGAGTGTAGTCTTGGAGGGTGTATGTGTGTGTATGTATGTGTGTGTGTGTGCGTATGTATATGTGGTGAGGCTGGTGTTCTCCTGCAAGACATAACAACCTTTAGGAATATCTCCTGTTCCCTTTTTCTCCCCCCAATACCAAAGGAGTTTTGTGAGGTGGGGGCAGTAACCCCACCCATTCTTTGAAGCTCTGCGCCCACCATCCCACCTTTGAGATCCCTTAAAGTTGCAAAGCCCCCACTGACAAGGAAACTCACCTACCTCCCAATTCCTGTATTTATGGTCCTCTCCCCAGACAACTCTTCATATTTGGGCTATGAAACCTCACATTTCATCCAGCTTATGCTGGTCGCATTGTGGCTAATAGTGCAGGGCGCCCACACAATATGTCCAGCGCACCTGGAAGATGCTCCTGCATAACCGGGGGAGTATTTCAACTTTAACATTTTGGAGGATCCCAGTTGCCTGAAGGCATCTTGCCTTGGCCCACAGATGCTTATAATTACTGGACTCTACAGCCAGTTCTTTATTCTACTTTGGAGCACTTCACAGTTAAGGAGTTTCTGTGACCAGCCCCAGAGAGACACAGATTAGATCCAGGAGTTGATCCCCAGCAGGGTTGCCACTCTCCATAGCATTACGTACAGAAATATCTGTGGAAGTTTCCTAGTTAGAAGCTGAATAGAGACCTTCCTGCACGGAGACCTGGAGTGGCCTTGGCAGCTGAAAGTCACCCACTCCATCAACAACCTCTAAAGCACAGCTGACTGGAAGGATCTGAGTGGGTCTCCTCGATGGACCATGACTGTCTTGGAGACAAGAGCACATCATGGCCAGTTACCTATGAAAACGAGGACAACAACATCTGGTGCAGGTGAAGTTCCATCGCATTCATCCATCACGACGGGTGATGCTACTTCTTCCCCAATTGTCCTAGTGTCCTAGGGCGCCTTAAAGCAGTCAATGGAGATAGCAAGAAATCATGACTCCAGCCCCTGCCCTGGATGCTGCGCCATTGGCTCTCACTTCCAGGACCTAGGCCAGCACCATCAACCTCTGGGTTCAGATGAGGCTCCACGGCCTTCAACCACCAAGAAGATCCACATGCCCACAGGATGCTCTTTATGTTACGGAGAAATGTTGACTTGTGGTGCCAAACTATGGGCTGGAGGAGGTGGCTCTGGTTTCAAAACCATTGGAATCATCTTTCTAGCCTGAGGTGTTCCTCAGATATCAAAGTTTGACGCCCCCACGGTTTGAAATACGAGTAGTTCACTTGCCACTGGGCTTCCCTGTTGTGGGCGCCCCAGACTTGCGGATTTCACAGCCATCGGTCATCAGAAAATCCCTACAGCGACTGGTAAGTCCTGAGATACAGGCCTTCCCACCTCTCTCAGGAACTCACTGGGCTCAGATTCCAGTGACAGAACCAACCTCCCCTGGGCACTGCTGATCAGACCTCTTCCCTATTGGCTAAGGCCGGCTTTAGCGCTGGGGGCACCCAGTGCAACAGTCATGTTTGGCGCCTCCCCTTTGACCTCCTTGGATTCCCTCACTACCATCGGGCAAAAGTGTCCCTCATCTCTCCGTAGCCCCAGTCTCACATACATTTCATTTGTTTTGAAGCACTGGTAAAGGCTGGCTTTACTAATAAGAAAGTATATCTATCCAAACAAACCCTTTTCAGTAACATTAGCAATAGATAATGAAAGACTGGGGAAAACAAACATAACTTCCTAACCTATTTTATGCAGTTTGCATGCAGCTCTTTGATGACAGTTAGTAAGTCACTGTTCTATATTGTAGGGTTGTATCATATTAACTGCGGTAAAATAAGGATCTCGGTGACAAAAGCAGTATCCTCCCAGCTATCCACATAAAATGCAGATCTGTGATCTGCACAGTACGCGTTCTTTGCAGCAGGCATATTAACCCTCTGCGCTACTTTACGGTGAGTCAAAACAGCCACTAGACAAAACTCAGCTCTTTCTTTCTAGCAGGAACATTCATCTCAAGAATTATCCTGACATTTTTATTGCTGCCCGAAATCTGGACCCACAAGGTACTCTTTAGTAGGTGTTTTTAAATGGGAAGCTATTGCTAAACACAGCCAAATGTGTTTCAGCACGCGCAATGAAATTCGTTTGATTTATTTCTTTACATTACACCGGTCAGGTGTGAGCCGGAGTTTACTACCCCCCACCTTGCCCCTCCCCCGCCCAGCCACAGCGCCCCGCGGAACTCCCTCCACAGGCAGCTACTGATGTGATGCCATCATTTGGTGGTTCATGTTGGTAGAGGCACTTAATTTGTAAAAAAATAAGTGCCGGGCTCAAAGTTTTATCTCAGAACCTGATTACCAGCACTGCCGAATGCGGGGTTGACATTTGTTTCATCTACCACCAGACACTCTCCCTCTTTATCTCCGTTTTGCAGGTACTTTTCACTCGTTCTTTTTCCCTTTGTCTCTATTTTCCAGTTGTTCCCTACTTGCATCTTTACCCATTTTTACCTTTCTCTCTCGTTCTGTCCTAATCCCTAAAAATAAGTGCTGCGGACCACCACCTGCAATCACCAGCTCAAATTATGCACTGGAAATTGGATTTGTGATGGTAGTGTTGGCCTAGACTTTGTAGTAATGAAGTCTACGCAGGTGGGATGTAATTTAAGTTGATTTATTGAAGTAAGTTACATGTAGATAAGTTCCTGTGAAGCAGCCCCACCAGCAGCAGCCTACCTCCTGCTCAACCCAGTCTCAACTGTCACTTCACCTCACAGGCACTCAACATTCCAATACGCATCATCACTCCAACATTCCATGCAGCACACAGCACATTCACACTGGCTGAGCAGGTGGTGAAAATGCAGAACATTAACATGAACAGGGTACTACAGACTTTGGCTCTCGGGGCCTTACTTCATTCTTTAAAGTAAGCAGCCCTCGATAATGAAATAAAAACACACACGTATTTGTTAACAGAGCTAAGTTGACATTAGCTAGTTATTGAAAGGCTTCTCTCTTTCTGTGTAGCCGAACATGTTCAACAAGGCCCGGTACAGGAGAAGGCAGAGAGAGGCATTCACCGGCAGATTCACAGTGAAGTCCATCCCAGCAGTCCCATCAAGCTCAACTCCGGCAACAAAGTGCCCAAGAGGCTGTCCCAGGAATGAATGCAATGGCAGGTCACCACTGCACACGACGGGCGAGGGAAACAAGAGGTCTAAAGTTGAGGCATTATTCCTAATTGAAAAAAGAAGGCACAGTGACATGTATTTGCCCACCTACCCTCACCCACTACTTACATTTCTGTAGCACTCATGACACAGGCAGTGTCTGAGGGGCGAGAAGAACTGTGGCTCTGCGCTACTTCTGGATTAGCTGGGGAGACACAGTCATAGGCCTCTGTGAAATATTTCATTACTAGGCGCTAAGCACACAAGCTAGCATAATGTACGCATTTTCATTTGATCGTCACGTTCCTTCATCGTCCTGGGCTTGCTGTTTCCAAGCTTGCCTCGCCCCAGCTGAGTCACGAGCCAGCCCCTACCAATAATTATCCAGTTAGAGGCTCAGCAAGGGTGCAGGCCTTTTGACGAAATAGGTCAAAGGAAAAGCAGCTCGGAAGATGATTTGGGAAAAATACAGCAGTCCTGCTGCGTGCATTCCTCTTTGAAAAATTATCTGCACCGCAGCTGCCTTCATAAAAGATAGCTTTTGTGCCGGCCCTGGAAAATAAGTTCCGGTGCTGAGCACCGGAAACCACCGGCACAAATTAAGCACTGAACTGGTCTGAGAATCCTGAGAGCCAAAAGTGCTACTTCAGCCATAATACACTTTTCTAATCTCTGAGGAGATACTCGAATCTGTAGCTTTGCATCTCTGTAAATATTTTTATTTCTTTATTGAGGCTGTTAGACATTGGTTTTCTGGTTGGCAGAGGTATTTGCCCTATCCAAGCAGCAACCACAATCCTAGTCAGGCTATGAGTAGTACACATTAAAGGTTTACCTGTACTCACCCTCTGGTAGCTTGGCACAGAGCAGTCAGGCTCAACTAAAAAGGCAATGTGTAAAGCAACACAAAAGAACTCCACACCAGTTTAGAAAAACAGACAATATTTACCTAAATAAAACAAGTCCAAAATGATACAAGTACAACGTACACAAGTCAAGATACAAATTTTAGCAAGATTGAATCAAAATGAAGTGCTTAGATATTAATAGCTCCAACTCGGGCTATCTGGTCAGGTTTGACCAGGGCAAATCTAAAAGTTCAATCGGACCATGATGGAGCTCGGACCGGATACAGGAGTCATGCAGACCCGCTGATTGTACCTTTGATGCGTTGAAGCTCGGGGAAGATGTGTTGAGCAAAGGAGGGGATGTGTCGTTGTCGAAGGCAATGCTTTGTTTCCGAAGTCGGACAACGTCTTTGATGTGTTGATGTCAAGAAGCGATGTGCTTCGATGGCTAACCACTGTGTTATAGGTGATGTGTTGGTGCAAAGACGCGCAGGGCTGGGAATGCATTGGGGACGGTGCATCGCAGACATCGGCGATGCAATGTCCGAGACTCGTGCAGCAGCAGTAATGCAGAGCCGCTGCATCCGCAAAGTCAGGAATGCGTTATGAGTCGAGGTCATTGCGTTGCACGGTCAGTGAGCTGTGGCCACGGCTTTAGTGCAGGATTCGGTGTTGATGCGTTGGTTTCTTGGGTTGCAGCACCAAACACTCACTTTCAAGGGCTCAGGACTGGATTTGGCACCACTTGGCAGAGCAGGACTCACAGCAGAGGAGCCCAGGTGCTGGTAGCAAGACGCAAGTGAAGTCTTTGATATCCCTGAGACTACAGAAACATGAGGCAAGCCCAAAAAGCCCTTGGAGAACCTTTAGAGATGAGGGATGTAGAGAGTCCAGTCCAGTCCTCTCACTCCGAGCAAGAAGCAGCAGGCAGCAGGCCAACACAGCAAAGCAAGCAGCAAAGTGGCAGTCCCTCCTGGCAGCACAGCAGTTCTTCCTGGTAGAATGTCCTCAGTTCCAGAAGTGTTCTGAGTATATGGTGTCAGAGGTCTAGTACGTATATCCATTTTAGCCTTTAAAGTAGCAAGACTTCAAAGAAAGGTCTTTCTAGTGCAGAAGACCCTGCCCTACCCTGCCCTGGCTCCAGGCACATTACAGGGGAGTGTGCAACGTTTTGTGTGGGGACTGGCACATTCCTATTCAGGGGCAAGTGTCCACTCCTCCCTCTCACTCTACCTCAGGAAGACCCATCAGCCTGGTGATGGGCCATCAGGATATGCAGGACACACCTCAGCTCCCTTTATAGGTGACGGTTTAGAGGGAATGCGCAAAGCCCAGCTGTCACTCAACGCAGATATGTATTTAAGAGACAGGTAGAAGCACAGATTGGTTAAAGTAAGAAATGGCCAACTTTCTAAAAGTGGTATTTACAGACATGTAACTTAAAAATAAACTTCACTAAAAGATGTGTTTTTAAATTGTGACTCCATAGACACCACATTTACCTTTCCTATCTTGTTCCAATTGGAAGTGACATTTAAATAGTGTTACAATGCAACTCCATTGTTAACCTATGGGAGAGATAGGCCTTGCTGTAATGAAAAACAAATTTAGCAGATTTACTATCAGGACATGTAAAACTCAAAAGTACATGTCCTACCTTTTAAATGCACTGTGCACCCTGACCATGGGGCTTCCTAGGGCCTGTCTTAGGGGTGACATATTTAATAAAAGGGAAGGTTTTGGCATGGCAAGTAGGTGAACTGGCTAGGTCAAAATGGCAGATTAGAACTGCACACACAGGCTCTGCTGGGGCAGTCCTGAGACATGTTTTAAAGGGCTACTAATTGTGGTGGCCCAATAAGTGCTGCAGGCCCACTAGTGGCATTTAATATACAGGCCCTGGGCACATATAGTGCACTGTATTAAAAACTAGATGCCAATACATTTTATTCACAGAGCACATGCACTGTAGCACTGGTCAGCAGTAAAAAAGTGTACAGAGTCCTAAAGCCAGCAAAAACAAAGTTCAGCAAACAATCAAAACAGAAGGTCAGAAAGTAAACAGTCACGTCTAACACTGGCATTATGCCTTTTTGCAGCTGTGTTTGTCTATCTCTGGATAGAGATATCCGGAGTGTGTCTTTAGCTTATATTACTGTAAAACATCGTTCCCTAGGGTGGCCTCTTAATTCTACTTACAACTCCGTTGGTTTTGGCCAAACAGGTCTGGAGCCTGTGAGCATGGACATGTGTCAGACCTAATAAGGGGGGAGGAGGCTGTGTCTAAAACTGGCTTTCTAGAAATTAACATCAAGAAGCATTGGAAAGCCAATAGATATAGTCTATGTGAAATCTATTGGCTGTGTCAATGTTTTTGTTTACACGTTGCACAGCAGCGCAAGCTGCAGTGCCACATTGGTTAAAGCCACAAAAAAAAAAAGCAAAACGACCTGGCCAGCGTTGACCGCATCATAGAGCTTTTTCTGCCATTAAGCCATGTTGCACAGCAGCCCGCTCCACGGACAGCAGGAGGATTGAGAGAGTGGGTAGGATGGAAGAAACATACCACAGGTAGCAAGAGGAAGGTGGGGGCTGGGAGACGATATCGAGAGGAAGGCGGGGAAAGCAACATGATGGAGCGGTAACATCAGAGGCGCAACTAGAGCCAATTTTCGGGGGGGGCTAAGAAAGAATTTCGGGGGGAGCTGAAACTTTAAGCAATAGGCAGAGTGGAGCTGCAGGGGCTCTTAGAAGGGGTGAAACAACAGCAAGGCCTCATTGACATGCAAATGGTCTTTTAAAAACCTGTGACGTACTCGGGTGAGGCTGTGTGTGTGTCCTGGAAGCTGTCTCATCCCGGGCTGCCACACACGACGGGGGGAGCTGAAGCCCTTTGAGTCCAATGGGTGTTGCGCGCCTGGGTAACATCGGGAGGAGGGCAGGGGGAGGGAGACGAACTGCAGAGACATGCATTCTACATGAGTGCATGTTCAAGTGTGCAAAAAAGTACCTGCAGGAGTCGGCGGCCAGTGGAAGGACACTAATGACAGAAAGCTGTACTTGGTCCATGCTCTACAGAAAGGACACACATGAAGCCCCAGGAGGAAGCTGAGACGAGGAGGCTCTGATCAATAAGAATCAAGGAAATAAGAGTGACGTGGGAGCCAACTAATGGTAAGTAGTGGGCGTGCTCTAAGCCCGTTATAAGCTTTTTGTTTGTTTACTAGAAATTTTGCAAGCACAGCGTAAGCGCTGTGCAGGCAAAACCTAGAAACGGGAGTGCTGGTCTGAATCCTTATTTCTGAACTAATTTAACTCATTCCATCATATGCCATTCCACGCGCATATTGTTATAGCACCTTTTACCCAAATGGCTCCTTACTGTGACTGTCAGATTTGCAGTCCTGACTCCTCTGATTGAACAGCTTCTGAATGTTTGATCCTGTTCGGTAAGATGCCGTTCTCCTGACCTCGCCGTGACCTCAGATTACACTAATCTTTGTTCACAGTGAGGATGTGAGGTCGTGTGAGCCAGGCAAAGAAAGGACGGGCACGGACAGGGTCATCAAGCAGTATCTCATTCAGGGACGCATTCTTTCCCTTGATAGTATTTAAACAAATATTAAACACGATCAGAGCCTGAGCCAATGAAACAAAGGCGCGGTTTTAAGTCTACTGTGAGGACCTCTGAATTCAAGACAACGAACGCCTAAGGAGGTTCAGATAAACACTCAATCCGACTTGCAGGGGAGGTCGAGCGCACCTCAGAAATTCAAAATAATGCAGTTCTTTGTTGGGTGTAATCCTGGGGGCAGCTGCCCCATGCCTGCTCGTTTTCAATCAATCATCACGTGCCTGCTGCCCCTGTGGCTTCCAAGGCTCCTGCTGAACACAGTCCTGGAGGAGGCTGGCAAGGGAAAGAAAGAAACAGAAGAAAGATTTCAATGCCCATCAATTATAGCTATTTGCAAAGTTGTACACAGCTGCATCAGTGCCCACTCCACAATTAGATATACACGACAGATCAAATTGAGGCAGAGAATAGAGGCATGTGTCACATACCACATAACCGTGGCACCACAGAGCATTCCCCTCGGCTTGTCGTCCTTGCTTGGTTTGGGGCCAGGGTGGAGGGCTCTAAGGAGGCTCAGCGAGTTCCAGTCACTCCTGTATAGAATGAGAGACATGTCAAATGACTGAAGTGCTCATGTGCCCTTCCCGGGACACTGGTCTCAGGCTCTCCCTTTAATAGTCATCCAGAGAAACATGTGCAGCATCTATCGCCCCAAAGTCACCAATAAGAGTACTTGCGGTTTTCCAATATATGTGGCCGGTCAAGAGCTTTGGAGCCGTTTAGGAAGTTTGGACTTCTGTGACCCTCACAGGGAGACTACAGCTCTCAGCAGCCCCGGCCACTGGGAGGAGACCTGCCGGAAGTTTTTATTCGCCGCCACTGGACTTATAGGCCCACGCTGACCCCCACATTACAGAACTACTCTGGCTCTAAGAGGGGGACCACATCTCCCAGCAGCCTCAGCCACTGGGAAGAGACCTGCCATAAGCTTTATTCTGCATCCACCAGCTTTAAAAGGCCCACGCTGACCCCAGCATCGCGAAACTTCCCGGACCCTCTCAGGGGGACCACACCTCCAAGCAGCTTCAGCGACTGGGAGGAGACTTGTTGGAAGTTTTTTTCCCGCCTCCACCGGCCTTATAGGCCCATGCCGACACCTGCATCGCGGGACATGCACAGATGGCGCCCGGGCCAAGGGCGGGTCTGTACATGCCTATCTGAGCCCAGATGAGGGGGGCTGGGCCACCACTCTTTCACCACAGTTTCAGGTAAAGTCGCCTCTCCTCCCCATTCCTGCCCCCACTCTCAGCATCTGCCCCTCTGCTTGTCCGGCACCAGTTTATTTTCTTCGCAGTAGCCAGCTGCACTGCAGCTCTCCCCCAGCAGCCTTGGCCTGCTATGCATGCCTCCTCTGTCTGCCTGCACTCCCCCAGGCCGGCTTCGCCTGCTTTGCCCTCTGCCGTTGTCTCTTGCCCTGTTGCCCAGCTGAACCCCTGTTGCACCCTCCAACTGACTGATTGAGCCTGCGTCACCTGCACTCCCACCTCCTGCTCCTCTTCCCACTGTTCCAGGTACTTGCCCTCGCGGAGGTCCACCACAGCTACCTCCCTCCCTCCCTTCCAGCGCCCTGTCTCCCTCCAGCATGGAGACCACAGCGCGACTACGTATCGGACGCAGGCAGAGGGCTCGCCGCCCACGAGCTTCAACCACGTCCAGCTCCAGGACCACAACCCACATGGACTGCCACCGCTTCACTTCGGACAAACTTTGAGCCCTGAACCCTGGACGCCAGGACAACTGCGCCCATGCCTCCTCCAGGACCACCAAAGGTGATTTTTCCTTCCACAACTGCATCTTCAACTGCATCACCGAGGATACCACTCATGCCACGCCCATCAGCCACATCGCATCACACACACCCACCAACAAGGCCGACGTCAACACCTCCAGAAAAATCCACTGCTTGCTGATCCACGCACGCTCACTCGGAAAACACGCCACAGAAATCTGGGACACTATCACGCCCCAGATGGCGTCTTCATCACAGAAACTTGGCTGAAACCTGCATCCACTCCAGACATCGTCACAGCCACCCTTGACAGATACAAGATTGCACACTAGGACTTAACCAACAGAAACTGCGGAGGCATCGCCAAAATCGACAAAGAGAACCTCAAATGCTTTACCACAATAGACGACTTCACCCCCTTCATGGAGAACCTCCACTTCCAACTGTGAACAGACTGCAAAATCACCATCAGAGGCATCCTCGCCTACAGACCTCCAGGACCCCGCCCTGTCTTCTGCAACGCCATCCCAGTCTTCATCACCCCTTTCGCAATCATCTCAAACCCGTACATCTTCCCAGGAGACCCCAAATTCCCCATTGAGAACACTAAAGACACCAACACAGCTGACCTAGAAATTATGACCAACCTCGGACTCACACAGCTGGTCACTGACCCCACCCCCACCGTAGAACACACACTCGATCCTATCTTCTCAGGCAGCGACAGAGTAAAATACACCCACACCAAGGAGCTCACTTTGACCAACCACCACTGCATCCACTTCATCATGTTGGAACTCCCCAACACCTGTGCCTCCACCACCAGTGAGACAGGACGCAGCTGGGCAAAAGTATCACAGCAACGATGGACCAATGCCCTCAACTCCCACCTACCCATCGCCACGAAGACACAGAACAAGCGCGGACAACTTTGCGAACTGGATCACGCCAGCGCAGAAGAAGTCGTATCGAAGAAGCCCACCAACCCAAGAAACAAACATGACATCCCAACTGGTTCACGGCAGAACTGAAAACCAAGAGTCGTGACTGCAGACAGAAGGAAAAAAGATGGCATGCCAGCAAGACCCTCGAGGACCGAAAACATATCAAAGGTGCCCTCAACCGATACCACCACCTCCTGAAGTACTCCAAGAAGGCTACACAAGCCACCCGCATCAAGGACAGAACCAACAACAGCAAGGAACTATTCAACATAGTCAAGGAGTTCACCAACCCATAAGCTACCAAAAGCAACATTATACCCTCACAAGCTCTCTGCGACACTCTTATGGATTTGTTTCACCACAAAATTTACACCATCTACTAAGACTTTGCACCCCAACATTCTGCCGAGGACAGAATCAACTACATCACATCACGGTGACCAATGCACACCCTCCCCAGCTCACCTCGTGGAACACCTTCACTGTGAAGGAAACGGTGTCCATCATGAGATCCATCCACTCCAGAGCCCAGCAAACCCCTGCCCACAGCATACTTTCAACCTCGGCAATCAACCCATCAGCAAAGAACTTACCAAGGTCCCCAACTCCTCAATCACCATGGCCCACTTCCACAAGAAATGGAAACATGCTGACATGGAGCCGTTGCTAAAGAAGCCCTCCACGGACCCAGGAAAACCTAAGAACTACCGACCCATCTCCCTGTTCCTTTCCCAGCCAAGATCATCGACCTGCAGCTCACTAGACATCTGGAGAACTACAACCTTCTCGACCTCTCCCAATCCGGCTTCAGAGCTAACCACAGCATCGAGGCAGCCCTAGTTGTAGCCACAATCAATAAATCAGTCAATCAATGCATTTGTAAAATGCACTACTCACCCGTGAGGGTCTCGAGGTGCTGGGGGGGGGGGGGGGAGTTGCTGCTACTGCTCGAACAGCCAGGTCTTAAGGAGTCTCCTGAAGGTCAGTAGGTCCTGGGTCTGCCGCAGGAGGATGGGGAGGGCGTTCCATGTCTTGGCGGCGAGGTGGGAGAATGATCTGCCGCCAGCGGTCACTCGTTGGATGCGGGGGACGGTGGCGAGGGCGAGGTCAGCGGAGCGAAGCTGGTGGTTCAGAATGTAGAAGCTGAATCGCTCGTTGAGGTATGCTGGTCCGGTCTTGTGGAGTGCTTTGTGAGCGTGGGTGAGGAGCTTGAAGGTGATCCTCTTGTTGACGGGGAGCCAGTGCAGGTCTCTCAGGTGGAGTGTAATGTGGCTGTGGCGGGGGATGTCGATGATGAGGCGTGCAGAGACGTTCTGTATGTGTTGTAGTCGTTTCTGGAGTTTGGCCGAGGTTCCCGCGTAGAGGGTGTTGCCGTAGTCCAGTCTGCTGCTGACAAGGGCCTGGGTGATCATCCTCCTGGTTCCGGTGGAGATCCATCTGTAGATCTTGCGGAGCATGCGGAGGGTGTTGAAGCAGAAGGAGGAGACGGCGTTGACTTGCTGGGTCATTGACAGCGATGAGTCTAGGATGAACCCCAGGGTGCATGCGTGGTCGGTAGGCGTCTGTGCAGCTCCCAGCATGGCAGGCCACCAGGAGTCGTCCTAGGCGGAGGGGGTGGAGCCGAGGATGAGGACCTCGATCATTTCTGAGTTCAGTTTTCAGGCAGCTGTTCTTCATCCATTCGGCGACGGCCTTCATTCCTTCGCGGAGGTTGGTTTTGGCGGCGGTGGGGGCTTCGGTGAGGGAGAGGATCAGTTGTGTGTCGTTGGCGTATGAGATGATGTTGAGGTTGTGCAATCGGTGCCATGTAGACGTTGAAGAGTGTCGGGCTGAGGGACGATCGTTGGGGTACGCCGCAGATGATTTTGGTGTCTTTAGATCGGAATGGAGGGAGGCAGACACTCTGGGTTCTGCCGGTGAGGAAGGAGGTGGTCCAGTCCAGGGCTTTGTTGTGGATCCCTGCGTTGTGGAGGCGTGCAAGTAAAAAAAATGTATTTGGGATAAGTTTCAATAATGGATTAGATGGTTTAATAAAGTTAAGATATAAGGAATACAGGGATTCAGTGTGGAATTTGCGGGGTTCCCCATTGGGATTTACTATTTATATATTTTATTTTTGTTTTGAATTAAATTATTTAAAATAAGTTTAAAGTTGGGCTAACAAGGCGAGAGTCAATGAAAAATAATAAACAGAAGATAAATTCCTAGTCCCCAGATATATTATTTATATATTTAGCTTTTCGGTTTAATAATATTCATTTACTTTTACTAATTACTAATTATTATCTTAAGTGTAGGGGGAAATACAAGGGCATTTAATAAATTAAAATAAATTAATTGAAATGACTTGCCGGTGTAGGGTTGGAGTTAGGTTTTGGAATTGAATGAATAAAATACTCAATTGAAAATAAATAAGATACATTTTGATTTAAATTTTAAAATGACATTAGGATTAGTGAAAGGATAATTAATAGAAACGAAGTATTTAAACATTTAAAAAAATATTTAAAGTTTAGGTTTAGGTGAAGCATAATAAATAAAAAAAATTATCTTTCATGAAATGAAGAGGGTTAAAATTTGAATTAAGAAAACAATTTTTGAACTGTCGATGTAGAGGGTGATAGGGTTAACATTTTCAAATAATAGTCATTTTAATCACATTTAGGAGACTAAGGCTCTGAAACCAATATAAAAACAAAGTTCTTAGCATCTTCTGTGGCCATGTTACTACCAAAAGCACTATAGTAATGTCCATATGGTATAGCGCTATAAAAGAAATACTATGGGTCCTAAAGATCAATGTTCTCCTACAGGGATACGTTTTGTATGGCCTGAGCATCCTCCAATAGCGGTGTTGATGAAGCTGGTTTCCGTTAGCTTCTAGCAGTACGACGATTGGTTCCCCTTCGGTGCCTCTAGTTAGAGTATGTACATCAGATGTATGTGCCTTTTATTAGAGTCTTTGAGGTATATTTATTTTGAGCTGTATCATATGTTGGTAATTTTTTGTAGTCGGTCTCTAAAGTCCTGAGGATGGCCTCATGCATTTGTAACATAGCGGACCGAAACATTGACATTCTTTCAACATTACTGGGAGAGATTATCATATGCCTTCCGATCTTACTGTCAAGGACTTTTTGGACACTCTCTACCTGCAATTGGAAATAAGCTTTTGAATGCCTTCATTTTCATGAATGAACTTTGCACTTTGATGCATGGTAGTTCACAAAAGTGTGTGCTTTTGTTCCTGTCCCTTTCTATACTAACTGCATTGGTTCAGTATTGAAAACACTTTTGTCTTATGTTTAGAATCTTTCTTTTCAAAGGAGTACCTTTCAATCAATTAAGCTGGCACTTAGGGCCCAATACAACTTTGGCGGTGCTGCGCTGGTCCCGCACCGCCAAAGCCGTGGTGAGACCGCCCACCATATTAGGAGTTTGGTCCTGTCTGGCCGGCTGGTTTGTGGCATTCCCACGGTGGTGCCTCTAAAAATGGGCACTGTAATAAGAACACCAAAAACAGCTCCTGCACGGCGTGTACTGAAAAGTCCATGTGGTGCAGGAACTGGGGCACATTGTGCCCCCTGGTGTGCATCCCCATGCGAAGGAGGCACAGGGGGCCCTGCAGGGACACCTTTGTTTCCTCTCCACCATGGTGTTTATGTGGGAAGAACCTCCATGACACCGCCAACGAAGAGGAATCTTGAATTATGCTTGGTGGGACCGCGGTGGTCCCACCAAGAATATTACTGCCTCCTGATCACTGCAGCACCACCAGGGAATAGTGGTTTCCTGGCAGCTGCAGCGGGCTGTGGCAGTCCCACCGCCCGACTCCTAATAGGGCAGTCAGGAGACCACCACCACCTGCTCCAGACTCATAATCAGGGCCTTAAAGTTTAGATTTATGCAGCAAACTTCTCTAAATGACATAATTGAGTTTCAAAATGATTGCATCAGGAGTACGCTCTTGCTGTACATGTTACAACCAGAAGCACAATCGTAATGCTTGGTATGGCACTATAAAAGAAATAACATGGGTTCCAAAGTCCGATTTTATCTTTCAGGGGTACTGAAAGGGTGTCTTCAGCTATTTTTGAGATTGCACTGGGCTCTCGTCTTTACTGTGAGTTCTTTTTACAGTGTTCAGTCTATTAAAAAGTATTATGCAATCTGGCATGCAATATAGGTCCTGAAGAGGTCATGCAATCTGTCATGCTGGTGTTCGTCCAGCTGATTATGCATTCTGTCCTGAGTGCTAGGGAATGGATTTGCAAGTGGGCAGGTCTGATGACAGGCTAGACCAGTAACTAGGTCATGCAATATTTTCGTGCAATATATTTTGGAAAGATGATACACTCTGTTATTATGCCATGCTGGTGGTCATTCCAGTGTGTGCTATTAAATAAGTGGTCGTTCATGTGGTCATACAAGCGCGAATGCCAATGGGCAGGCAGTGGCAGCTGGCAGGGAACGGGGGTGGCAGGGTGGGAGGACAGGGCGGGAGGGAACAAAAAATTATAAAAAAAAAAAAAACAATGTTTACCTTTTTCAAGGCTACCGTCTCGCCTCGGCTTCGGTCCCTTCTCACGGCCCCCTTCTCCTCAGCTCCCATCCTGGAAGCACTCAGACTCTCCTAAGCCAATCACAACACTGTACTGTAGTTTTGTGACTGATCTGAGAGCTATGGTTCTGCGCTCAGACGGGGATAGGGAGCCTGTGCATGTTCCCCACCAGCCTGCCTGGTGGGAAACATGCAAAGTGAGCATGACTGTTTGGCCGATCTAAGATGGCCGGCCAAACAGTCATGCGCACTAAGAGTGTGCCCACCACTCCTCGCCCTGTGACCATAGTCCTGCCCCACCCTAATCTAGACCCGTAGCTAAAAATAAAATGATATTAACAAGGTTATTATCATTTTATTTTTCCTGCTCTGAGATCAGTGGGGCGACGCACCTTCGCCTTAGCGGAAGAGCCGCCCCTTTGGGCAGGCACTTGTGTTTGAAGTCATGCAATTGGATATGCAAGAATCATGCCTTAAAACAAGGCATGAGAAGATTAGCTCACAGGTTACCCAGTGTGCTAGTTTATGAAAATACAGTGCTTAATTTGAGATCAGACATTTCCCAAAAGTAAGTTTGAAGACTGCGCAGCCTCGGCATTCAACCCACTGACATTTAATAGTGCCAGCCACAGGCTTCTGAGCTGAACATTGGGCACCCGCCCTCATTCTTTTACTAATTAAGCACTGTGTAAAACATTCAATTGCATTTCAGTACAATAATGGACATAGAACCCGATGTACGAAGCATTTTACTGGTAACAAACGGCCAATGGGCCTTTTGAGACATGTAAAATGCTTTTCGGCATGTACCAATCCTATTTTGCGAGTCGGTAACCTATTACCGACTTGCAAAATAGGGTTTGTGAGTCACTAATAAGAAGGGGCGTGTTAAGGGCGTCCCTTACTAATAGCAAGTCACACTGGTATGTAGGAATGTTTTGCGACCGTGAATGTGGTCTCAAAATATTCGCAGTTACTACCAAGTTCAAGTTGGTGGTAAGCCATTCGCAAATAGGAAGGGGTCCCCAAGGGACTCTTTCCCTTTGTGAATGGGTACGCCAACAGTTTTTCAGAGCAGGCAGTGGTCCCACAGACCACTGTCTGTCCTTCAAAAATTAAAAGAGCATTTTTCATTTTTTTCTTTTAAACGTATCCCGTTTTCTTCTAAAGAAAACAAGCTACATTTGGAAGAAAAAGATGATTTATTTAAAAAGCAAACACAGACATGGTGGTTTGCTGTCCCCACCAGGTCATCAACCGTGTGCTATTACCCAGTCCTAATGGGGTCGCAAATTGCGATCTGCCTGATGAATATTGATGAGGCAGGTCCCTTGCAACCCATTTGGGAATCGCTAATGTGTCCAAGATACATTAGTACATTTCATTTTACGAATCTCTAATTGCGAGTCGTACAAAGTCACAATTAAAGACTCGCAAAATGAAATGTTCGTTCATCAGTCCCATAGATGTTTTGCACTTCTGGCCACTTTAATGTTTTCTGTGTAGTTGTGGTATTTATATTGCAAATTATAGTCAGTGTACAAAGTGTACACTAGCAGCATTATCGTTCTTCACCCCTTGCTATGTCCGAATGTTCAGTTTTGGTCCGGTCCTACCAATGCTTCTCAATTCTAGCTTGGTTTCAATGGTTCCTACTTTTGCAGGGAGTGAGTTCCCGAGTTTACCAGCTTGAACGGCGAAGAGCTACCGCCACAATGTTTCTTCTGATGATTAGCTGAGCTGTCAGTCTGGATTGCAGTGTTCCCTCTTTCCTGAGGGGATCTTTCAAGCTTTACTTGTAGCAGGTCTGGACCCATGTCATGGAGTGCTTTGTGGGTTATAGATAGGACTGTGAGAGTAGATCTTCTGGCAACTGGGAGCCAGTGAGGTGCTTCTAAGTTGGGGGAGATGTAATCCCGGGGTTTATGTGTAGGAGGTGTCTAGATGCTGCATTATGAATTCTTTGTAGCCGACCATAGTCAAAAGTAACGCTCCATAGTACAGACCATTTGCATCATGAAGATGTGATGTGACAAGTGAAGTAGCTGTCTGCTGGATCTTCTGGGTAAATCTCATATGCGAGAAGATAAATTGCAGCTAAAAGAAACCCATTTAACATTATTAATACTCTAGAGAGGACCACATGCAGCCTAATCTGTCACAAGCATTTCTTCTTGACAAGAAGTTGTAGAGTCTTCTTGGTGCATAGGAATGGCCTACTATCTCCAAAAACAAGCCTAGATGCCAGAATTAAACTAACTGTTTAGTATTGCTCTAGAAAATAATACCAGTGGGTAGGGAAAAACTGGAGATCAGAAAAACCTTCCAACAGTCAGGCCAAGGAGCACAGCGAAGAGCGGCGGAAACAAGGAAAAAATACTGGAGAAAGCATGAATTCCATGAATTCAGTGAGCGAGCAATCAAACCAGCACAATTACAAGGCAATATGGACTCTCCCTTGAATAGTGGAGAACACAAAATGACAATTCCATGAAGTGGTTTAGCCCTCTTGGATTGTAAATAAATGATAGTAAAAAAAAGTACAAATACAAAAGAATACAAATATATTCCTATTTTCAGACTATGGGGCAATGATGGGCTCAATTATAGTCAAATAACTGAATATCGGGTTTTAAGAGGGCACCAACACTTTATAAACTGTCCAGCATGTGGCGTTACGAGACACCAGCATGCAGGAGAAGAGTTGTCCCAGAATGCATTTTGTGTGGCTCAATCGAGCCGACGCGTGCAATGAACAAAAATGACACCTCCACTCACACTCACGTCCCAAGAATCAAGTGCGCCAGGTCAAGAGCGGCTTTACGCAAGGGAGTAGAGCCACTGAAGAGCCTACTCCAACAGCGGAAATAAGGTAATGAGATTTCCCTTACATTATCAGTATTTCGGATATGAGCAGATATCACTTCAGTTGTATTCTGGGATTGGGCCTGTTAGAAATAGGGGTCTCAAGTAGGCAATGGCTTGCACCCTGTCCAAGTAGGGACCCTGCCTTCTAGTCAGGGTAAAGGGATTACATACCAAAAATAACCCCTGCTCACCCGCTTGGCAGCTTGGCAGGAGCAGTCAGTCTTATCTCAGAGGCAATGTGTCAAGCATTTGTACATACCCAAAAGTAACACAGTGAAAACACTACCAATGAACACCACACCAGTTTAGAAGAATAACGTATCTTTATCTAAACCAAACAAGACCAAAATGACAAAAATCCAACATACATATATCAAAATATCACTTTTAAAAGGTAAAAACAGGCCAGTCCATGTATAACTATGGATGCGTCACTTTTAGCACAAAGTACCTGGGATGCGTAAAAAATTAAAGACAAAGATAGGTGCAGGGGAGGTGACGTGCCAAAACACAAAGCGATGCATCGGTTCCTTGCACGCGGGTAAGGTGATGCAGCAGTTCCTTGCTCCCAGGGGAGGTGATGCTTTGGTTCCTTACTGCTACACAGGGGAGGTGATGCGTTGGTTCCTTACTGTGAGAGGAGGTGATGCATCGATTCCCCATTCACGGGGACTCGGTTCCTTACTGATGCCCAGCATCAATGTAGACTTGGCGCACAGGTGCGATGCATGGAAAATCCAGTCACTGCAGGTTGACATGACGGTGACCCAAATGATGCGTCGATTTCCGCAGCTGTAGACAGGCGATGCGTTGATTCTTCCAGCCACACAGCAGGGCCTGCATCAGAGTCCGCGCAGTGGTCTCGTACGCCGAAGACACGGTGCGCTGAACTTGGGCTGCGGTGGTTTCTTTGGCCGCTGGCAGGTGCTGTGTCAATTTCTTTAGCAACACTGCTGCGGTGCATAGAAATTCTTCCTGCACAGCAGTGCTGCAATGGAAAAACAAGCGCTAGAAGGACGATGCATGGATTTTCAGCAACAGGAGCAGCAAAACAACCTGGAAGGGCCCAGAACTGGAGTTGGCACCACAAGGCAGGTCAGAACTCCCAGCAGTGGAGTTCAGGGTTGCTGCAGGTGAAGTCTTCGTGTCCCTGAGACTTCTTAACAGGAGGGAAGCACACACAAGCCCTTGGGGAAACTTCACAGGCAGGATACACAGCAAAGCCCAGTCCTTTTCCTCACCAAAGCAGAAGCAGCAGCTCAAAGCCAACCCAGCAAAGCAACACACATCAAAGGGGCAGTACTCCTCCTCACAGCTCTTCAGCTCTTCTCCTTGGCAGACGTTCTGCTTATCCTGGAGTGTTCTAAAAGTCTGGGGTTTTAGATCCAATACTTATACCCCTTTTGTCCTTTAAAGTTGTAAAACTTCAAAGAAAGTCTTTATTGTTCACAAGTTCTTGCTTTGCCCAGCCTTGGCTCCAGACACATTCAGGGGGGTGGAGGCAGCATAGTGAGAGGACAGGCACAGTCCTATTCAAGTGTCAGTTACAACTCCTCCCACCACTCTAGCTCAGATAGACCCATCAGCCTGGTGATGGGCCATCAGGATATGCAGGACACACCTCAGCTCCCTTTGTGTGACTGTCTAGAGTGAGTGCGCATACAGGCCCCAGTCAGCCTAAGCCAGACGTGCATTCCACAGGCAGGCAGAGGTACAGGATGGTAAAGCAAGAAAATGCCCACTTTTTTAAAAGTGGCATTTTTCAAACACACAATTTAAAAACCATTGTCCCTAAAATATGTTTTTTTAATCCTGAGCTCAGGGATCTCAATCTCTTCCCAAATGAAAGTTACACTTGGAAAAGGTTACAAGGCAGCTCCAATGATAACCTATGGGAGAGACAGGCCTTGCAATAGTAAAAAACGAAATTGGCAGTATTTCACTATCAGGACATGTGAAACACACATGTCCTACTGTCACAATTCTGACCTCACGTGGGAGGCAAACAAGGGAGGCAACGGAACAATACCTACAGAAGACTGGTGGACTGCTCCTTCTGAAACCGGTCATCTCCTCTCTTTGCAGCCTGATGACTGGATTATGATTCACGATGCCACGCAGGATGCCAATAACCCTTTTTACACTGCCGATCCCTTTAACTGGAACACGTCCCACGAAGACACCGCCCAGGAGCGTGACATCACTCTCCCTGAACCAATCCCGGAGCGCCGAAGTCAAGGAACGAAAAGCCCAAAACCCAGAAGACGCGGAAGAGAGGCGTTGTTGGAGACCTCGAGGGCATCGACGGGGACACCAGAAGATGAACCAGTACTCCTGACGGTGAGCCCTGCGGAGATGATGAGCCCTGCGGAGATGAGAACACCAGGAGTGCCAGGAGGCCAACGACCCTGTGCGGCGCCCAGCCACGCTCCAGGAGGAGCGTGGCTCACCCAGGTACGGGAACGGTTTGCGGGGTGGGTCGAGAGGAAGGAGAAAGCCGGCGACTAGGGGCTACTCTCCTTCTTGCTATTTCGCCGATACTGCTCTGCACCCTCACACCCCCATAGACGTTCAGTAGAGCACTGGTGACCCCTCACACCTTTCCCCAAACCATAAGACAAACAATTTTTTTGCAATCCTTCCTTTCTTTGTCTGAGTGACCCAGACCCCTCACGAGAAGCAGGAAGGAGAAGACGAAAGCATGAAGTGTTCTAGGCTCAAGACTGGATAAGAAGAATTATCCGTAACCTTCCCATCGAACACGGGGAGCGTGCCCAAGCAGGCTGTGATGGCAGACGTGTCCTGCTGAGGCGCCGCGATCGGGCTGGCATATTGCCCACTTCCCTGCGTCAAATCTGGTTTACGGCACCGACACCCTAGTGTCGGAATATGAGAAATATCAAGCGGTGAACCACCAACCCAGCAATTGAGCAAATCCTCGACAAAAACCGCAATCTTAGAGACGCCGACTCCCGGTGGCAAGATGGCGCCTGTCCGTACCTAACTTTAGCCCCTGCAAGATCGGGCATGTGCCGAGGGGTGCACACCAGGAGCGTGAGCCGTGGGACAGACGATCAAGAGCATGGAAGTGGTGAGAGGACGCCTCGGCATCGGTAGCAGTCAGCATTCGTCCCAAGAGCGAGAAAGGGGTTGGACACCGGGGACGGCGACCGGAGGCGACCCGCCATTTCTACCGCTGCAGACCTGATATGGGAGACGGTCTGGGCTCGGCGTGCAATCGAGTGGTGCCGGGAGTGCCAGCCCGGACATCAGTGATCCAGGGGCGATAAGACGGTCTCCACCCCTGGCCCTGCCGCAATCCGGAGAACTGTACTCTGCTGGGGCCGCCTGAACCCAAAATGGCGCCCGAGGGTCGCAGCGGCTGCCAGGACTAAGGACAAGACTCTGGGCCCACCGTGAACGCGTGGCGGCGGCAAAGAAGAGGTGAGCGGCAGACCCCCCCAGGTCGATAGGCGCTGGAAGGGTGACCCCCTCCTACCGCTGCGTGTGTCAATTTGAACGTGTCCAGGACAGACAATGCCTGACCCTAACATAGCGGATTAGGGATACACACCACGCCTGCATCGGCCTGAAAACTGCATCCCTGGTGAGACGCTTGACTTGGCTACCAGAACAGTCACAATCCCTGCCTGGAATCCTACCCCGAGCAACAAACACAGTGAACTGCACCCCTCCTGGCAACACCCGATCTCTTCCGAAACTGCAAGGAAGCGGGCCAAGTGCTGGGGCGATCGGAGCAGAGCCCTCCCCCCCCTGCCCCTTACTGTGCTGGTGCATCCTTGTCTCCTTGCCCGGCGCACTCCTTGCAACCAGCAAAACCACAATGAACAGCACCGGGGCGCCAATTAAGCGGGGACTCTGCCACATGCTTCAGAGCCACCGGTGGCGCCCACTCTGTGAGGAACCCTTTCAGACAGCACAGTGAGGAAGCTGAGGGTCTCGCAGCACACAACAGTGCCGGAGACTGCACCGGAGCACATGCCGAATACCCAGACATGGGCCAAAACTACCACGACTAAGTCTGATCAATCTATCTCGGACAAACTTGATCAAGTATTGGCAGCCATTGAGCTCTCCAGGGTGTCCATGGAGGAGCGACTTGGCACCCTGACGACGGACATTAGCCTCATCCCTGATGACCATCGAAAACTGTCCGACAAAGTGAAGGATGGAGAGAGGATTTTGGCCAACCTGCAACCCTCCGTCAAGGCACAACAGACGACACTCCAAACCGTCTTGAGCCGCCTGACCACCATGGAGGGGCGGGTGGATGATTTGGAAGGGCGCTCGAGACGCTGTAACATCCGCGTGCTGGGACTCCCAGAGGGAATCGAAGGTGCGAATCCGGTGGAATACATGGAAGCATGGGTGAAATCTTTCACTCCCATGGCTGATCGGACTGCATTCTTCTCCATTGAACGTGCTCACAGGGTCCCAGCCCGCAAACCCCTGCCAGGAGCCGCCCCCAGGCCGATGCTGGCGAACTTCCTGCATTTTCGAGACCGCGATACAGTGCTTCGGGTCGCCAGCCAATAGGGCACCGTGCATGTAGAAAATAAACAGATAATGATCTTCCCTGACTACGCAAAGGCGGTGCAGCAAGATCATCATTCCTGGAAGTGAAACGACGACTGCGGGCGAACAGTATACAATATTCCCTGTCCTTCCCAGCCCGCCTCAAAGTTATTTATAACGGCTCTGCCATCTTCTTTGCAAACGCCGAAGAGGCACATGATTGGGCGGATCAACACTGTGCACAACAGTCCAGGGTAGAGACCACGCAAGGCCCAAGTTTCAAGTCGCCACAGTCCAGGAGACGTAGCTCGAAGCAGCAGCGCAGTGGTGGAAACAGGGCGGCTGGGACCCATACCCAGGAATCTCTGGACCTGGAGCAAATTATGACGGAGCAACGAGAGGTTCTACGATCAGTGACGGAACTACAGACCTCCCCTCTCACAGAAGACAAAGATCGAGCTCCACACCACTTTTCTACCGAAAGAGAGGATGACCGCGACGGAACGCTTTCTGGGGTGGACTCAGTCACGCCCCCCCTGATTATCCCTCAGATGGCTGATGCCATGTTGGATGGACAAACTAATACTTTCCTGCAAATGCCCGGTCGGCGACCCGCCTCGCATACATGCACTGCCACCCCCCCATCATATTGTTACACTCTCCTCTTCTATGAGAGTTAGTTTGGACGTATCGACGCCAGCGATAAGTCCTTGGTATTGGGACTGTTTCCCAACCGCAGTTCACAGTTCACTGCCCCCGTTCAGTATAGCCCCTTCCCCTCATGGACCTTCACATAACAGGGTGACCACATCACGCGAATGGGTGACATCGCAACTCACATATGTTTATCAAGCTGCTAGGGAATCGTCGGGCACTTTGCTCCAGCTGATACTCGCCGCATTGGCATGCACTGGCAACACCAAATGGGCAAGACAATGCAGAACACAGACATCAGTATCTTAACACTAAACACTAGGGGCCTCCATACACCGAGCAAACATTACGCCGTATATTCCTATACAAAACGCCAGAACGCCCGAATCATGTTCTTGCAGGAGACGCATCTAACCACACCGGAAATAGGCAAACTGCAGGCCAAATGGCACAGAACTATATGTGCCACGTCATACTCAGCATACGCACGCGGGGCGCTGATTTGGGTCCGACTAGGGACCCCATTCCAGGAACTCAGAAGAGTGATGGACAAGGAGGGAAGGTATGCCCTGCTGGAGGGACTCTTAGATGGGCAATCAGTACTTTTGGGCAGTATATACGCCCCAAATATAGAGCAAGACAGGTTCTGGGACTGCCTCACAGGTGTTTTGGACCAATTTGCTTCCATACCATGGATATTGGGGGGCGACTATAATTGCACACTAAACCTTACCCTAGATCAATCCCACCCCCCACTCACACACTCCCCAGCCCACAAGCAAACGGAACGGCTTAAAACCTGGGTCACGCAATGGGCACTCATAGATGCATGGAGAATGCGTCATCCACAGACTCGACTGTACTCGTTCCACTACATACCACATAACCTGCGGGTCCGACTAGATAGATTTTTATGCTCAGCGCCGCTAATACCCAAAATTCAACACATGGACTACCTAGGCCGAGTCATTTCTGACCATGATGCCCATATTCTGCGGTTAAACTGGAGACCCCCATCCCCCAGTACCCACTTGGCGGCTACCACGGGACTGCCTGACGGACCAAGTCTTCAAACACGAACAGGGGCAATGCATACAGGAATACTTCACTAATAACGCAGGAACGGCGACTTCTACATTAGTGGAATGGGACACATTCAAAGTAGTGGCCCGGGGAGAATGTATCAAACAAATAGTAGGGGTAAAACGGACACTGGAGCAAGCACTAACTAAAGCCGAAACGCAGCTAGCCGCCCTCACCAAACGAGACGACGCATCTGAGGAGGCAGCGGCACAAGTGGCAAAAGCAAAGACAGAGTACCTGGCCGCCAGCACCGGCCTCCGTCGGTACAACTTCAGGGCGTATGCAACCCGGATGCATAAGGATGTCGTGCAGAGATAGGTACCACTAACCTTCTAAGCCGGATACAGCAGGAACGATGGTGATGCCAAGTAACCTCTTCCCCTAGATGGCAATACCCGTGAGCACCACGTGACACTGCAAGGATAAGGCCACCCTCGGGGAAAGGGAAAAAAGGGACAAAAGAAACAATAACACTGCAGCTGGTAAGTAAAGATAAGGGATGTCGTCAGGTGTTGGGGACTGTCAAGAATTCCTGTCATACGAGGGGAGGAAAACGGTAACCAGCGAAAACGGACTACATCTCCCAGGATGCTTAGCGGTTGAGAGGTTATGTAAACAGGAGAGCTGTTACATAACTCAAGGGAAACACGCCCTTATGTAAACAGGAGAGCTGTTACATAACTCAAGGGAAACACGCCCTTATGTAAACAGGAGAGCTGTTACATAACTCAAGGGAAACACGCCCTTATGTAAACAGGAGAGCTGTTACATAACTCAAGGGAAACACGCCCTTATGTAAACAGGAGAGCTGTTACATAACTCAAGGGAAACACGCCCTTATGTAAACAGGAGAGCTGTTACATAACTCAAGGAAAACACGCCCTATAAAGGGAGGAACCGGGAGGTACAAGGCTGTCGGATATTGTGTTTACACCGACGTACCTGCTTCGTGAAGAGCAGTGTTCCGGAGTGGTGCTCCAGTAAGGCAAGAACGGAGGTAGGTCGAGTCGTTACTCCCTGGGCCGTGTCTTGCCCCATCGTCACCTGTGAAGGACCCGGAAGCTCTACCGGTCAACCATTGAGCTTCGCTTTTTGACTCGGCTGAGTCCAAGCGCAGTGGCGCTTTTGCTGGTTGGAGTCGTAACTCCCAGCCCGACCAGAGACACAGGGACTGCCAGCTGTAACGCACACCAGGAGGTGTTTGCCGCGTTACAGACTCGGAAGTCCACAGGATCGATCGAGCGGCTGCTCTCGGTTCAGTCTTCTTGCTTGTGATTGGGGTATCGGTGACGCATCACCAGGAGGTGACTCCGCGTCCCGGTGCAGTCTGAGGAAGAGGTTGAGCGGCTGCTCCCTTCAGGTAGAGACCCCGGCTGGGTGTTTCCCTGACTCCTCGATTCTCCCCAACACTCTTCGTGCCCCTCACAGCCTACCGATTGGCATTGTCGGCCATTTCATTTCTGCCCTCTGTTGGCATACGCCGGGATCGGCGTATATGCAGAGGACGGTTAGGACCATCCGTGCTGTGGGCTGGTAACGTACTTAGCCTGGAGGATTCCAGTGACTATAACTTTTGTTTGTTCTTTGTATTTTATTTGCCTTCATTAAAAGAACTAACCCTTCACAAGTGGTTGCGTCCTCATTGTCGTGTCTGTTAAACGATCCTGAGACGTTCAGGGCGTTACAGGGACCTCACTTTCCTGCATCCACCCCATCCGCCCTGTAAAGGAAACACACAACACACATAAGATTGCTTGTCCCTAAACGTAGCCCTTACAGAAACCCCTTATGTGTGTAGTACGTACGTAACGTAACGTACGTTCGCTGCATCTATCCTATGTGAGTACAGGCACATAAGAGATAAAAGAAAGAAACAGTCTTGAATGCATGCATAGTCCACTTGGACTAGAAGTACTTATCTGCCAGTTGACAGTTTTCTACGATTGCGAGTCCATCGATCCACCAAGTCGCTCTGCTTCTCCTGGCAGTCTCCAGGATAGAGCGTTCCAGGCGCTCTCCCAAAACGATGGAGCGTTCCAACGCTTAAAGAGTAGGTTCTTGAGAGAACAAGTGAAATAGCGCTGCCTCGCGCTTCCTTTATAGTTGAGTAAGAGCACTTTCAAAGTAACCATGAACCCGGCGCTTCCGCGTGTGCCAGAGCGGAAAGCCGGTAGGGAGATAACCAAATTAACTAAGGCGCTTCATGTTGGGTCGGCGTTTAAGTACAAAACGCGGCTTCACTGCCGCGTCGCCGCTGAGGACAGTAGCGTCGCCCAAGAGGAATGCCTGGGACGCTACTCAATCCTAGCGCCTCCCTCGAAGCTCCTGGGTCGCGCACGTCGGCATGCATGGAACCCGGAAGGGAGCCGAATGGGGAAGTCGGATGAACTCCGAGGCGGGAGGCGTATGAAACACCGGAACAAACCAGCGATGAATCTTGTACCCCGCTCGGGGAGGGCAAGAAGGCAGCCGTCCCAAGGTCGACGCTGCCAGGAATCCAGAACACGATGGGTTGTACACGCTGCCAGGTATTCACGTCCTTGTCGGAATGCGAGTAAGCAGCAAGTGACAAGCCCCGAGCCTTGCAAGGGCGGGGCTTAAATAGTCCAGTCAGATGCTCAGTGCTGCTAACCCTAGGGATTGTGGGAGAGGTAGTTCCCTGTGTACCATTCATACGGGGTTGTGTATTACTCGTCTGCGTGCCTGCCTTTTCCTAGCCATGACAAAGGAGCGGGATAAAACTGGTACACTATTAGCATGGCTAGCCAAACAAGACACAGACGTGAAACCCATTACTGAAGAGCTCGACCCCCTCGGAAATCTGGTGCGGTCCCAAGTGAAATCCTCTTGGCATTCCACCAATACTACTCTGAGGTCTACCGTAGCCCAGCACTGACCGGGCAGGAAGTACTGGACCACTTTCTCGACCAGTTGACAATCCCCAAAATCACGAAGGCGGAGAGAACTGCACTAGATGCAGAGATACAATCAGCCGATATCACCCAGATACTACATGCACTGGCTCGCAACAAAGCTCCAGGGCTGGACGGTTTTCCCCTTGAATACTACACAACCTTCTCCCCCCTGTTGGTCCACCGCCTTGTAGAGATGTTCGCGTCCGCGCTAGAGAAAGGAGAACTACCAAGATCCCTCCGGGAATCAGTTATTGTAACCTTCCCGAAACTGAATCGCGACCCACAACAGAGGGCCTCCTACTGTCCCATCACGCTTCTGTCCGCCGACTGTAAGATACTAGGGAAGATATTAGCGGACAGATATACACAAATCAATGTGGTTTTGTTCCAGGCAGAAACACGTCCCAAAATATACGCCGCCTCTTCCATATCCAAGATCAAGCAGGCGCCTCGTTCCCCAGAGCAGCCTGTCTTATCCTAGACCTCGAGAAGGCCTTCGACACCCTCACATGGCAATACCTGTTCTCGGTCCTAAAACGAGCAGGAATCGATCCCATCCTCTTGGCATACACACAACTTCTGTACACCAAACTAACCTCGCGCATCCGCATGGGACGATACATATTGGCAGAATTCGCTGTGAAGAGAGGCACGAGACAGGGCCTCTACTCTTCGCCCTCGCTGTAGAACCCCTGGCTCTACGGCTGCGACGGGAGGGGGAACACTGGGGCATTCCCGTAGTGGATACCATACATAGTGTCTCCATGTACACTGACGACCTCTTACTATATATCCGGGACATTGCTAAGGACCTAACACCCATTTGGGTAACACTGACAGAATTCGCGGAAGCCTCTGGGCTCAGAGTAAACTGGGACAAATCCACAGTTTACCCACTGCACCCAAACCTCCCCCCTCGGGATGTATCGCTGGGTAACCAGAAAGGGACCTTGAGTGCAGGTTCCCCCCATTACCTCGGGATCCGTCTCTACCACTTTCCGGCCGATATATTTGAAGGCAACCACCGTAGAGCGCTGGCCAGAATCAGATCAGCGGTCGGTTTCTTGAAGAACCTCCCGCTAGCCCCGATCGGCCGTGTGGCCTTACCCAAAATGATAATGGTCCCGCAGTTACTGTACCACTTCACGAATATGCTGGTAATCCCACCCAGAGCATTCTTCCGAGACTTAGACTCGCTCCTCAGTTCGCTCATATGGGGAACAAGCAGACGTAGGATAGCACTAGAGTAGTTACAACTACCCACCACACAGGGGGGGACTGGGCGCACCGTCCTTCGAATCATACTTCTTGGCAGCACAATTACAGTGGCTGTCTTACTGGACGGCAGGCAGACGCATAGGTGAGACGTACACGGCGACCGGCCGGGTAACCATCCCATAACTCTCCCGCTTGTTACTGCCAGGCACCAAACCGAGACGCACATACCCCATGCAAGCAGTGGTGGCACACAAATGCATGCAAAGGATACACCGTATGTCGGCAGGGATGCCTCCGTACTCCCCTCTGCTGCCGCTGGTCGGCTGGCCCAAATAAGAGAAACATTACACGACTAGCATGCTTCACGCATGGACAGACCATGGCCTAACCGAAATAGAGTCTCTGTTTGAGGACGGACAGCTTAGACCATACCACCAGTTTATGGAACACTATGACCTCCCCCTGGCCAGTTTTTGCTTCACCACCAACTCCTAGAAAGCTATCGATCATACCACGACCTATCGACGGGAGAGCCAGCAACTCACCCGGTCATCCACACGATCATACACATGGGAGCGGGGCGACACCTGACCACATGGCTCTATAAAGCCATTCGGGAGCTCATAAACAAATCCCTGGAGGCCCTGTGGGCCACTTGGGAGGAGGAACTAGGGCGCCAAATACATGAGAAAGAATGGGAGATGGCCCTCGAATACCCCAAGAAGGTGTCCAGAAACGCACGCTTTAAAAATATACAATTCTTCATCCTACACAGGGCGTATCAAACGCCAGCGCGCCTCCAACGATTTTATCCAGACATCCAGTTCCTCTGCCCCAGATGCCGATCATGGGAAGCAGATTTCTACCACATGTTCTGGAGTTGCCCCACACTACAGCCGTATTGGAACAATGTTCACAAGACACTCAGGGATCTCACGGGGCTTTCACATCTGAACACCTGGGAAGCCTGTGCATTAGGTATCTTCCGGAAACCGAAGTAACACAAAGTGTCAATCCGCTTTGTCTCACTGGCAATATTGCAGGCTAAAAGAAGTATAGCTATGCATTGGCGATCCCCCACGGGTCCCCCGATTGTGGCATGGGTGGGAGCAGTACACAAATGGGCGGCGGCGGAGGAGGAAACACTAAGGGAGGAGGAAGTGAAGGGGATACGCAAGCACTCCATCTCTATGGAGTGGACCCTATTGTTGCACCAATTTAAACAGCCACCGACACATGATGACCGAGCCGGCTCCCCAGACACCCCAGTGGACCCACAATCAAAAGCCCCGACCAAAAGCACACACGCCAACTCTCCAATTATAGCAAATACGTAACACTGCTCGCTATCACCACCACAAACCTCACGGGACTCGAAGATAAGACATCAGGGCTGGACAAACACCCCCACCCCCCAGCAGCACTCAGACACACCAACAAGCGATATGCGTACCAACCCTGACACCCCATCTGAGACATATACTCTGGATCCCATGAACGTTATCCCAGTTTTGCATCCCAGTTCTACATAGGAATTGTTTATTGTAAGAATTGAATAAAGACAGGATACATGTCCACTTAATGCGAGGATAGCAATATTCAATGATGCAAAATGCATGAAATGAAGTTAAATTACATGTATCATAACGCAATCTGTCTTTGTAATATTAAATTGCCAATAAAAAACATTTTTTTTTAAAAACCTTCCCATCGAACTCTGGCTACTCATTAGAGACGGGTGTACCGTAAAATAAAACCCAGTTTAACCCGACTATGTGTGGACCTCGATCCTTGCTCTACGTCACAACTGGTGGAGAATGCAGGCAACCTGTCCGTTAGTACAGACATATTGGACGCCCTGATTCATCATCTGGTAAAAGGACAAGAGAAGCTGGAATGGGCCGTGGAGCGCCAAATGACACTGGCTCAGGCCGACCGGGACGTATTCAAGGACACCATAGCTGCCCAAATGGAAGGGCTACAGAAACTAGCCACCAAGCAGACGGCTACAAGAACTCAAGCAACCCCGAGTAACCCCCAGGGCCCCACACACATTGCACTGCAGAAGTATATAGCAGGAGAGGACCCAGATGCCTTCTTACTCAATTTTGAGCGGGGAGCCAGAGCCTGTAGTTGGCCCGTGGAGAAGTGGCCCTTCCTCTATGCACCTTTGTTAACAGAGGAAGCGCAGGCTACTTATCAAGTAGCGAATCCCATGGGCAATACCCCATATGCAGAAATCAAATCCATCATTCTTGATCATCTAGGGTTAAATGCCGAGGCATACAAGGTACGGTTCCAGAAGGAAAAGGAGAACCCTGGGGAGAACCCCAAAACTCTTTTCTTCCTCCTCAAGTCTGCAGGGGACAAATGGCTGAAGTCCATTGACAGTACAAAAGAAGAAATAATGGACTGAATCCATCTTGAACAATTCTTAGAGGCTCTCCCATATAACACCCAAAGGTGGCTCTGCCAACACACACATCTTACTACAGAAGAAGCGGTTGAAATGGCTACCACTTTCTCCCGTGCCCAACCCCGTACTGCAATATGAGAACCCAAAAGACCAAACCGACCCATATCAGGGAAATATGACAAAAGAAGCAACAAACCCCCACTAGACCCTCCTAAGCCCGACCCCAAAGGCCTGAACTACCGCCATTTAGAGGCCCACAGTGCTTTGATTGTGGTGACTGGGGACATATAGCCCGTGCCTGTCCCCAGAAGAAACCCACTGAGGTGCCTATGGAGGTTGGCTACATCCCGAGGTCTATAGTATATACAGCAGAACTGGGGAGCGTATTCTATGTAAGTGTAAGGGTGAATGGGCGATCGATTAGGGCCTTACTTGACTCAGGGTGTAGGCAGTCCGTCATTCAAGGAGACCTAGTACATCCCACCCAGATCATACCTGAGACCTTGGTGCACATTAGGTGTGTACATGGGGATGTAAAGCCTTATCCCGTGGCCACTATAGATCTCAATCATATTAGGGGAGCCCCCTGTTCCGTCAGGGTAGGTGTTCTGGCAGATCTCCCTGAAGACCTGATTATTGGGACAGACAATCCAAGCTTCTTAGGTATGTTCCTTTCCTCTGTACATAACCAGCACGAGGGAGAGGCGTGGGATCCACCTGGGATAAAAACTCTACCAGCCCTTATTACCCCAGAACCCTGGCTCCTTGACAGGAGTTTCAAGTTTGCTCAGGTTAATGACCCAACCCTCCAAAACGCCTGGCAGAGTGCCAAAGAAAATGATGCCACCCCTCCCAGTACGTATCCCCATCTCACCATCAACCTCGGGCTGTTATATCAGAAAGGTACGAGGGGAGAGACCCCACAGTTACTTGTTCTGTTAGCTTTTCGGAACCAAATTATTTTCTTTTCTCACTCCCATCTCACCGCGGGTCACATCGGTACCGAGAAAACCACCCAAAATGTCTTGAGACATTTTTGATGGCCAGGGGTATATGGAGACATAAAAAAACACTGTCAAGAATGCGAGACATCTCAGGAAGGAAATCCATATCGTCCTTCCCCAGTGCCTTTACAACCATTACCGAGCAATGGACCTCACTGGACCCCTACCAAAAACCCGTAAGGGGCACCAATATGCCCTGGTGGTTGTGGATTATTCAACCTGAAACCCTGAAGCTTTTCCATTAAAGGCACCCACCACTCAGAACATCTCGGACCGACTCATTGAGCTCTTCTCGAGAGTAGGGTTCCCACAGGAGATTTTAACCGACCAGGGGAACCCTTTTGTCTCCAAATTGATGAAAGCGGTTTGTAAAACCCTAAATCTCAACCACATCAAAACATCAGTATATCCTCCACAAACCGATGGATTGTTGAAAAGATACAACGGGACCATAAAACTAATACTCAAAAGAATGCTTAACTGTGAAGGAAGAGTGGGACCAACTTCTTCCCCTAGCACTACACGTGATCCGTAGTGAAGTCCAAAGTAGCCTAGGCTGTTCCTCCTTCGAGATGTGGTATGGAATATGCCTGGGCAGTAAATTCCATTCCGCTCGCGGAATTTGGGTAATTTCGCATTCCGCGGAGAACGCGGAATTGCCAAAAATTCTGATCTGCAGAATTTTTTGCTTGTTCGCGCTTTCAAAATGCGTGTTCGCGAGATAGTTTCCCCTGAGCATGCAAACAGCGTTTGCGAACAGGAAAAAAGCATCATGAACGGGCAGAACAAGCAATTCCGCACGTTCGCGGAATTTCTGCGTGCTTGCGGAGATTTTTTACCGTTTCGCGGCACATTGCGTAGCGCGACTACGCAAATTCCACCCACCCCTAGTATGGAAGACAGCCAAGGTTCCTTCTGGAAATGACTAAGGAGGCCTGGGAAAGAGAGGAAGCAGATGAAGCCTGAGTGTCTCGAATATACCCAGAATCTCAAATCCAGAATAGGGAAGTTACGGGACCTTGCTTATTCACACCTCGCAAGAAAACAAGAAAAACCGAAGTTTTTCTACGATAAGGGAATGAAATGGAGGCGTTTAGCCATCAATGATTGAGTCTTGGTACTACTGCCATCCTCCACAAGCACATTCAGATCAGAGTGGATAGGGCCCTAGATAATAGTGGGAACCGTTGGGAAGACCAGTTACAAGGTACAGATAAAGCCCTCTCTCGAACAGACCTACCACATAAACCTACTTAAGAAATGGTTAGGACCTTTACCCACTTCTGCCCATCTGACTCTACGGACAGACAAGACACCCTCTTGTACGATAGACCAACTAGTGATTAATGACGTTCTCTCGGACCAAGAGAGACAATCACTGGATATGGTGTTATGACCCTTCTCATCTATGTTCTCAGAAAAACCAGGGAAAACACCCTTGATAGAACACGCCATTGAGACCGTTCTGGGCAAAGTTGTAAAACATCGGCCCTACAGAATACCAGCAGCCCGGAGGCAGGCTGTCCAGAACGAGGTTAAAAGCATGCTAGAAATGGGAGTCACACGCCCCTCCCGGAACGAATGGTCATCCCCTATCGTAATGGTCCCCAAACCGGATGGTTCCACCAGGTTTTGTATGGATTTTAGAGGACTCAACTCGGTCTCAAAATTCGACTCCTACCCTATTCCTAGGATAGACGAGCTAATCTAGAAACTGGGAGAGGCACGGTATATAACCACTCTGGACCTCACGAAAGGATACTGGCAGGTCCCTCTGAAAGAGTCAGATAGAGAAAAGACTGCCTTTGTTACACCCGACGGATTGTATGAATTCACTGTCCTCCCACTTGGACTTCACGGAACACCAGCCACTTTCCAATGCCTAATGAATACGGTACTCCATGAACACCATTCTTTTTCGTCAGCCTACCTAGACGATATCGTGGTATTCAGCCCCACATGGGAAGACCATCTAAAACATCTTCACCAGATCCTACTTGCTCTACAAAAGGCTGGCTCCATGTTAACTTTAAAAAATTCAGGTTGGGATTCCTGAAAGTCCGGTATCTAGGATATGTATTGGGCCATGGGGTGATAGCCCCGCAAGAATTAAAAGCGAGAGCCATCATGGAAACTCCTTTTCCCACAACCAAACGGGAGGTGAGGGCCTTTCTGGAGCTATTGGGGTACTATAGGCGGTTTATACCCCAGTACTCAGAGATAGCAGGTCCCCTTACAGACATCATGCGCAAAGACGTGCGAGCACAGACACTACTACACCCCACAGAGTAGATGTTAGACGCCTTTCATGCTTGAAGAGGGCCATCACTACCAGTCCAGTCCTCTCCTCCCCTGACTTTACCAAACCCTTTATCCTCCACACTGATGCCTCAGATCATGGATTAGGTGCAGTGTTGTCGCAGCTCTCCCCTGAGGGTATAGATCACCCCATTCTTTTTATCAGTAGAAAGTTGTTTCCCCGCGAGAAGAAGTACCCAACGATAAAAAAAGAATGCCTTGCAGTCAATTGGGCTATTGACAAACAGGGATTTTACCTAGAAGGGAACCATTTAACACTATACACAGACCATGCACCCCTCGAATGGATGAGTTGAAATATGGGCCATAACCCTAGAGTCCTATGCTGGTTCCTATCCCTTCAACCCTTTTCCTTCGAGGTAAAACATCGAGGGGGACCAATAACTGGAACGCTGACTTTCTGTCCCGGGTGTTTCCTCTCCCCGATCGTGAGAATCCTAGGGGGAGGGAGTGTCACATTCTGACCTCACGTGGGAGGGAAAGAAGGGAAGCGACGGAATGATACCTACAGAAGACTGGTGGACTGCCCCTTCTGAAACCTGTCATCTCCTCTTGTTGCAGCCTGATGACTGGACTATGATTCAAGATACCACGCAGGATGCCGACAACCCCTTTTACACTGCCAATCCCTTTAACTGGAAAACGTACCATGAAGACACTGCCCAGGCGCGTGACGTCACTCTCTCTGGACCAAACCCTGAGCGCCGAAGTTGAGGAATGAACAGCCCAAAACCTGTAAGACACGGAAGAGAGGCGTTGTTGGAGACCTCGAGGGCATCGACGGGGACGCCAGAAGACGAACCAGTACTCCTGACGGTGAACTCTGCAGAGAAGAGAGTGCCAGGAGGCCAACGACCCTGTGCTGTGCCCAGCCACAGATGGAGCGTGGCTTACCCAGGTACGGGAACGGTTTGCGGGGGGAGTCGGGAGGAGGGAGAAAGCCAGCAACTAGGGGCTACTCTCCTTCTTGCTATTTCCCGGTACTACTCTGCACCCTCACACCCCCATAGACGTTCGGTAGAGCACTGGTGACCCCTCACACCTTTCCCCAAACCCTAAGCCAGACACAGCTTCTCACGTTTTGCAATCCTTCTCATCTTTGCCCTTGTGACCCAGTCCCCCTCACGAGAAGCAGGAAGGAGAAGACGAAAGCACGAAGTGTTCCAGGCTCAAGACTGGATAAGAAGAATTATCCGTAACCTTCCCATCAAACTCTGGCTATTCATAAGAGACGGGTGTACCGTAAAATAAAACCCAGTTTAACCCGACTTTGTGTGGACCTCGATCCTTGCTCTAGGTCACACCTACCTTTCACATATACTGCACCCTGACCATGGGGGCACCTTGGGCCTGCCTTAGTGGTGCCTTACATGTAGTTAAAAGGAAGGTTAGGGCCTGGCAAGTGCGTGCACTTGCCAGGTCAACATGGCAGTTTAAAACTGCAACCACAGACACTGCAATGGCCAGCCTGAGCCACGTTTACAGGGCTACTCATGTGGGTGGCACAACCAGTGTTGCAGGCCCACTATTAACATTTGATTTACACACCCTGGGCACACACAGTGCACTTTACAAGGGTCTTATCAGTTAATCAAATATGACAATCCTGATTAATCAACCATAATCACAATTTACACAGGGAGCACTTGCACTTTAGCACTGATCAGCAGTGGTAAAGTGCGCAGAATTCTAAAACCAGCAAAACCAATATGCAACACAAAGTCAAAAAACAGGTGGTCAGAAGCAAAAATACAGGGGACAAACACACCTAAGATGGCAGGTCTAACAGGGCCCATGCAGTCATTTTAGTACCCTGAGAAGAAGCACATGCAAACGAATGAGCAATTCAGAAAGTAGAACATGTCTGTTCATTAGTACTCTTGCATTGGGCATACTTAGTCCTATTAGAGCTCTGGGGAGAGGCATATGCCGCCCAATGAGTACTCTAGAAAGGAGCACATGCAGCCATTTAGTGTTCTGTAATGACGTACAAGCATCCTAATTAGTACTGGTGAATGGAGCACGTGCAAGCTAATTAGTACTTTGAGAAGAAACACATTCAACTTTATTTGTACACTAGGAAGCGGGCATGCAGCTTAATTAGTACTCTGGGAAGGAGAACGTGCAGCCTAATTAGTACCCTGAGACATTGCTGATAGAGTTCTACCTGTATTTTAGAATGGGCAATGTACAGATTCAATAGTCTGAGATCTAGCAGATACAGTCAGACTTATACTGATTAGTACTCTGCGATGGAAAACATGCAGTCATATTAGTACTCTTGGAAGAAGTACACAACCTCCTTAGTACTCTGGGTGGGGGTGCATGCAGCCTAATTAGTATTTTCAAATGGAGCACGTGCAGCCTATTTGCTACTCTGCAATGAAGCAAGTGCAGCCTAATAAGTACTCTGGAAAGGAGGACATGTAACCTCATTAGTATGTTAGAAAGGAGTGTGTACAGGCCAGTTAGTACTATGGAATGGAGCACATGCAGCCAAATTAGCACTCTGGGAAGTTATTAGTGCTCGCAAAAGGAGTACCAGCAGCCACGAGGCGTGGCTCAATTGGCCAAGATGGTGGACGCTTATCTCTGGAGCTCCGAGTCAACGGCCCTGTGATACACCAAAATCTAACCGCCGGGCACAGCCTCAACGTGAATACGTATTGCTAGTTGATCCCCGATTTTGGGGCTTGGACTGGCCGTAGCGGTTTTGGGCCCCTGGGGGCCGTTTTTGTTACCGGGGTCGGCAATATCGGCCCCCTGTAACAAAATCGGCCAAAACCAGCCCTCGCAAACAGCTCGGCTGCACCCTCCCTCCAGGGGGAGCTGGCCGAGCAGTTTGCCAGGGCCGGTTTTGGTTCCCAGTCCGGCCCTGTTGGCAGCTATCCCGACTGGGAAGACCTTTGACACCCCCAGACGCACTAACATGAATTAGGCAATGGGTGGGGGAGCAGCGTGTGGCCTATTATTCCAATTACTGCAGAGGAGTGGCTATCCATATTAGAAAGGGATTGCCTTGGCATAAGCGCAGAGTCAAATGTGATACACAAGGTTTGTTCTCCTTTCTGACACTTTGCATGACCGCCCGTTAAACTACTTTCTATATATAGTCCTAATGTCATCGACCCCCTGTTCTTTGCTGAAGTCTGGAGGCTGGTCAAGAGAGGGTTTAACCTTATGGCTAGAGCGGTCGACCTCGAAGCTGGGTAACCGGGTTCGAATCTCAGCAACGACGCTCAACATCCTGTGATTCTGGGCAAATCACTTAATCTCCCCGTGCCTAACAAAAATGAATGTGTCCTCATGTAACGAAACCGGTGCTCATGTAAAGCGCTCTGATATCCGATCTCGGGTCTAATTCGCGCTATATAAAATAATTTTTTTAAAAATAGACGCTTGACCCTGGAGTGATTCTCTGGGGTGGGGATTTTAATGTAGTACTCAATCTGGAGATGGACCGATATGGGGACTCCTGACGTACTCATCTGCATGCGACTGTGCAGCTTCGTCTCATTATGGAAGATTCTGATCTTATAGACCCCTCTGGCGTTCGTGACATGGGGGACAAATGGAGGGCACTTGAATATCCATGGCTCACACCTCTTGGTTGCGCATAGACTATTGGCTTGGGTCACGGGATGTGTTGGCGTGGGTGGTTCAGATCTCCCATCTACCAAAAACGCTTTCAGGTCATGCTTCGGTTCTCCTGGAGCTGGTCTTTCTGGCTAGTCCTGCTAGAGCTTTCACATGGAAGCTCCCTCTCGGAACTTTGAACGATCAGGTCTTTCTGGGAGGAGGTTAGAGCAGCGGTAGTGGAATACTTTGCTTACAATGACACTGCAGAGATGTCCAGGTCCCCACTCTGCGAGGCCTTCTAGGACGACTTAATCCTGTAACTACGAGACGTCTAAGCTGATCTCTTCCCAGTACTCGCCATGGGGAGAGATATATGCTCAGAAGTACTCTGCAATGGAGCACATGTAACCTTAAGATTACTCTTGAAGAAGTACTCACTTACTACTCTGGGAAGGGGTATATTCAGCCCAATTAATATTTTTGAAAAGGAGCACGTGCAACCTATCTGGTACTATCTATTGCTCTGGAATGCAGCACCTGCTGTCTAATTAGTACTCTGGGAAGAAATACATGCAACCTTATTAGTATTTTAGAATGAAGCGCGTACAGCCCTATTAGTGTTATGGAATGGAGGACACGCAGCCGAATTAGTACTCTGGGAAGAAGAACATGCAACCTTATGAATTCTCTGAGAATAAGCACTTACAGCCTAATTAGTACGCTAGGAAGGCGGGCCTGCAAACGCATTAGTACTCTCGGAAGGAGTACATGCAGCCCTGTTAGTTCTCTGATCACGTGCAGCCTAATTAGTACTCTAGGATAGAGCCGGTAGAACTTTACCTGGACTTTGAAAGAGGGCATGTACAGTCTCAGTGCCCTGGGTTGAGCTCATATACCCATGTACGTACTTTGGAATGGGGCACCTCCCATCTTAACATTACTTTTCCAATAGAGTACACCCGGCTTTGTAGCACATACATATCTCACTCACCACTCACACTAGGCCTCGTGAGGTAGGGTGACCAGATGTCCTTGATTTCCCCGGAGTTTTCAGAGGACTGTCCCTGCATCCCAACACTTTTCTCAATTTTAAATACAGCTCCGTTTTTGGGACAAAGGTAAAGTCCTCCTGCAAAGCAGAACTGAAACATCTCTAAGTCTGAAACAACTTGAGTTGTTTATCTTTTTCTTTCAGGCAGTACAAGAGGAGATCAGCTGCCTGCTCTTGGCACAGGGGAGGCAGAGTGGGGTGGGAGAGGAGGACAGCTGGGCACAGGATGGAGGTCCTGCCATGGCTAATGCTATGCCAATGTAGCCATGTAAATGAAGAGTGCAAAAGAACAAGAGTCTTAGAGCGGTTTTCAAAGTTTGAAAGACACTGCCACACAGTGTGTGTGCCAATATATATATATCAATCAATCAATCAATCAATCAATCAGTTAATTTGTAAAGCGCACTACTTACCCGCAAGGGTTTCAAGGTGCTGAGGGGGGAGGAGGGGGGGGGGTGCTGATGCTACTGGTCAAAAGGCCAGGTCTTGAGTCATCTCCTGAAGGTCAGCAGGTCTTCTGTTTGTCGTAGGTTGAGGGGGAGAGTGTTCCAGGTCTTGGCAGCGTGGTGGGAGAAGGACCTGCCTCCGTATGTGGTTCTACGGATGCGCGGGACCGTGGCCAGGGCGTGGTCGGCGGAGCGCAGTTTCCTGTTGGGTACGTAGAAGTGGAGCCGACTGTTGAGATAGGCTGGGCCGGTTTTGTGGAGTGCCTTGTGTGCGTGGATCAGGAGCTTGAAGGAAATTCTTCTGTCGACGGGGAGCCAGTGCAGGTTCCTCAGGTGGGGGGTGATGTGGTCACGGCGCGGGACGTCGAGGATCAGGCGTGCAGAGGCGTTCTGGATTCTTTGCAGTCTGTTGATGAGCTTGGTCGGGGCTCCGGCGTAGAGGGCGTTTCCGTAGTCGAGTCTGCTGCTGACTAGGGCCTGGGTGACTGTTTTCCTCGTGTCTGTCGGAATCCATCTGTAGATCTTGCGGAGCATGCGGAGGGTGTTGAAGCAGGTAGAGGAGACTGTGTTGACTTGTTTTGTCAAGGTGAGTTTCGAGTCGAGGATGACTCCCAGGTTGCGTGCGTGGTTGATAGGAGCCGGGGGTGTCCCCAGTGATGTGGGCCACCAGGAGTCATCCCATGCTGAGGGGTTGGGCCCGAGGATGAGGATCTCCGTCTTGTCTGTGTTTAGCTTAAGTCGGCTTTCCTCCATCCAGTCGGCGACAGCCTTCATTCCCTGGTGGAGGTTGGATTTGGTGGTGAGGGGGTCCTTGGTGAGGGAGAGGATCATCTGCATGTCGTCGGCGTAGGAGATTATGTTGAGGTCGTGCTATCGGGCGATGCGTGCGAGTGGTGCCATGTAGACGTTGAACAGAGATGATCTCGGAGGCTTCGGACCGGAACGGGGGGAGGCGGACTCTCTGAGTTCTGCCGGAGAGGAAGGAGGTGGTCCAGTCCAGGGCCTTGTCTCGGATCCCTGCGTCGTGGAGGCGCGTGCGTCGTGTGCGGTGGCAGACGGTGTCGAAGGCGGCAGAGAGGTCCAGGAGGATGAGGGCCGCCGTCTCGCCGTTGGCTATCAGGATCCTGATGTCGTCTGTGGCGGCGATGAGGGCGGTCTCGGTGCTGTGGTTGCTGCGGAATCCTGATTGCGAGGGGTCCAGGATGCTGTTGTCTTCGAGGTGACGGGTGAGCTAGATGTTAACTATCTTCTCGATGACCTTTGCTGGGAAGGGAAGCAGGGAGATGGGACGGAAGTTCTTGAGGTCGCTCGGATCCGCCTTGGGTTTCTTCAGTAGGGCGTAGATCTCGGCGTGCTTCCAGCTCTCAGGGAAGGTAGCGGTCTCGAAGGAGAGGTTGATGACCTTGCGCAGGTGGGGTGCGACGGAGCTGCCGGTTTTGTTGAAGATGTGGTGTGGAAGAGGGTCAGACGGGGAGCCGGAGTGGATTGTGCCCATGGTCTTGATTGTGTCCTCGATGCTCACGTTGGCCCAGGTTGTCAGGGAGTCGTGGTCGATGGGGTGCGGTGGGTCCGGCGAGTCGAGGCCTGTAGGGGTCGTCCGGGGGTTGAAGCTGTCATGGATGTCGGTGATTTTGCGGTGAAAGAAGGTGGCGAGGGAGTCGCACAGGGCCTGTGATGGCGGAATGTCGTTGGCGCTGGAGCTGGGGTATATATAGATAGATAGATAGATAGATAGATAGATAGATAACTACACTGGCTCCCAATAAACAAACATGCTCAATTCAAACTCTTCACACACACATTCAAGGCACTACACAACTCAGGCTAGGCCTACTGAACAGTTGCATCTCCTTCCCCAATCTTCCAGACACTCCACTCCAGAGTACTCCTACTCGCATTCATCCCACACATACACAGAAGCCGACCAGGAGGACGAGCGCTCACTTACATCACTCTTAAAACATGGAACTACCTCACACTCCACATCAGAGCGTCCTCTCTTCTTGAATTCCACAAGAGGCTGAAGTCTCTGCATTTCAATTAACCAACCTACCATGGGCAGGGCTAGGCACACACACCTGCTTGGCGCCAGGATTCCCTTGCCAGTGACAGTACACTTTCAGTAGCGCCTGCTTGCTATCAGACCCGGGTGGTGGGGCGAGGGGGCGTTACAAAAAAATAAAAATAAACACTTTCCTGAAAACGGCCGGCCGTCGCGTCTCCATTGTCCTCTTCTTCCTGTCTCCGGTCCGGCAGCAGAATGCACCAGGGCTCCCAGGCTCCCCTAAGCGAATCACAACGCTGCAAGGCAGCGTTGTGATTGGTCTGAGCACTGTGGTTCAGCGCTCAGATGGGGAATGGGAGGCCGGGCATGTTCCTCCCCAGGCTGTGCATTACAGCCTGGTGGGGGAGATGCAAAGTGCACATGAGTGTTTGGCCGGCCAAACAGTTGTGCGTACTTAGGGAGTGCAAACCATTCCTGCCCCTGCTTTGGCCAGGCCCGCCCGAGAGCCACTGACTGCAATAGGAAAACCAATATGATAACAACAATACGTTATTATTATTTTATTTTTATTTTTGAGCTCTAGGGCGACGCTCCTCTGCCTTAGCGGAGAAGCTGTCACTGTGCCTTTTACTTTTACACATGACAGACAGACAGACAGACAGACAGACAGACAGACAGATAGATAGATAGATAGATAATTGTCAACCTTTACTCCTATTTCTGTGTCTGGCTTGTCCCATTCTTGCTTCACAAAATCTTGTCACCCTACATGAGGTAAAGTATCCTCCGTCTTCCTCCCATAAACCGGTCGGTCTTCTTGACACTACGTCAGAGTTGCTCCGTGTGCCTGCCAAGGCTTGTTGGCAAGAGCGTCAAGGAAGGTTTCCGTGAAATATTCCAATCCCAGGCTCTGATATCTCCATGCATTATGTTTTACAATATGAAAAGGTTCATTTAACTGCCTCCCAAACATAATCTGATCAAAAATAACCATAAAACATAATTATGAACAGCTGCGAGGAATAGCGTAGCCGAGCCAAGTTTCATGTAAAACCCATTGCGTAACCAGCTCTCGTTTTTCACATCCTCCGTTATTTCCTGGTGACGCTGCGCTGTGCGCCTGTTCAGTCTAAAAAAAACACCCCTCAGCTGTGCCTGGGCCTGACGGAAAATTAAGAGCCCCCATTGTTTTTAGGAATGGAAAATTCCATGTAAAAGCAATGACGTAACGTCTCATATGTTTGTCATTTTCGCATGTTTCTTTCATGATCACCCCCTAGCTGCACGCTTCCTTGCCCCAAACCGCTTAAATCCCTTACTTTTATTTTCATGCTTGCACCATGGCGATCTGTACTCAAAGGGGTTACGTTATATTTAGCTCTTCCCAAGGTGACCAGAAGTCGTATGTCAGCTGGGACGCCATTTTCCAGTCCTGGGTTTACGTTCTTAGCGCAATGCATTCTGGGAGTTATACTTTTGCTTGATTTCCACTGAACCAATAGGAGTACGGCCTGCGAACAATGGTTCGCAATGGTTTGTCATCACCAGAAACAAGGGGACCCTGATGACTATATGTTTGCAAAGATGCCAAGTTTTTCTCTCCAAGCCTCTCATCATTCTTGCAGATACAACCATACCCACCTCTTTCGTTTTCTGGCTCACAGTCCTAACAATATGAGGGTTTGCTTTGTTCGACGGACATGTTTTACCTACCCTAGCATAAAATAAAATAAAACAGTGGCACTATGTGCCTGATGCAGTGCATTGACTGTATTCAACCAGAGCACATTGGAAGGGTGGCAAGAGGGCCAGCTAGCCTGTGCTTCAAGCTCAACCGGGTCCTCAGATTAAAATTGCTTTTAATTGTTTTGTCCCAAGCAAGAGCGTGAAATTATTTTAAGAATGGCCTATGCTCTCAAATACTGAAAGTGATGTGTGGGTCTGGAAGTGGGGGCCTGAGGACAGCGGTGGTAAATTGTATCAAGAAAGTCAGTAGCAAGCACATGGCTTGACAGTGTGCCCCCATGCACGAGATGACAGCACAGTAGCACAGTGGGACTGCATAAAGGCACACCAGCTACGCATAGGAGCATACAAACTAGAATTACAATGATGGGGAAGAAGCATCCGTGGTTGTATCTACCACAACATCAGAGTCTGGCGAAGGTGCTGTACTACTGCGCTGAGTTTATGTGGAGGTGGAAGTAGCCGAGCTAGAGCCTCTAGACCAGAGGTCTTCAAACTTTTTGATGCCGAGACCCCCCTGTCAAAATGTTTTAGGCTTAAGGACCCCCTCCTGACAAAAATGTCTAGAACTTGGTACCCCTCAACATTGACAACTATCGACAACCGTAAACGCCCCCAATTCCCACAGCAAATCATTTTTACAGTGGGAAAATAATATTAAACAGTGTTTATCAAATGAAAGATGTGGGGTCGTGGTCAAAAGTGTGGCTAAAATCAAAAGGCCTCCTTTATGAGGAATTGGCCTAGGACAGCGCTGCAAGTCTTCTTGCTGCGCTTGATGCCAATGTGAAAGGGCAGGAATGCACCTTAATTATGAAATAGGATGCATTTCTGTCTTTTCCCACTACGTTGCCGCACAAATTGCTGCCTAGCGCCAATGTAGGCAGGATTGTTTTTGTGCAGAAAGGTACCCCGAGAGGGGTTTTCCTCTTTCTATGTGAGCTACAGAATGCAGCACACATGGAAAGAGGAAAAAATACGAGGAGACATGAAAACATTTGTCCTCATTACGCCTGCTGTGGGGAGGCGTAAGGTTTTGGCTCTGCCCCAGGTTTACATGGTTTCGTAAATCCGGGGCAGTGTCAACATCCATGGGTGTTCCGTGAGAACACCCACCGCAACGCCCATGGAACTCCTACGTGACAGACTGAGGCAAGGCCGCGATTTGCGCTGCTTTGTCTTACTCCATATGTATGAGGGCACTCACGGCCACGCAGGGTGACTTTGCGTCGCCTCATAGATACGATTGCGACGCTTGTGCTGCTGGAGCATTAAAAAAATGAAGCTCTGGCAGCTCAAGCCTCTCATAAATCAGACACAAAATATTTTGCTAGTTTTAATGTATGCAGGCTAGGCGTTCCCACGCAAAAAGCCATGTAGAGCTAACGCAGTGAAATTTACAACATTTCACTGCGTCACTCTGTCTTCACTGCTTCAAAATCCCTACGCCTGCTCAGACCAGGCATAAGAATGACGCAGGGCTTTTTGTGAGAGACTCACCTATCTGTTGTGGCACATTGCTGGAGTTGAGTCACTTTCATGAGCAATTCCAGCGATGCGTCACTTTTGTGCCAACAGATGCACCAGTATTTCTGACGCATCTGTTAATCCTTGTGCCATGGTGAACTGTATTGTAAATACAGCGCATCCATGGTGGCGCAAGGACATTTGTCACTGGCGCAAGGAAACTGACGCATCTATGCAGATGCGTCACTTCCTTGTAAATCTGCCACTAAATTTGGTTGGTGCAGTGGGGAATACTGACTGGTGGATTTTTAGTGCTACGAGGTCACAACCTGTGACAGAAAGCACTATGAAAGTGTAAGTCATTATTTTATTCTTGTAATACACACATTATAAGGTAGTCTGCTACAAACTGTGCAAATAGTTTTAGGATATAATGGAGCTTCAAAAGTGTGTATTTTAGTAATACCAGAACATAAGTAATGCATTTTTTTGCATAACTGTCCCTTTAACACCTCCTCAGAGGTACTAAGCAATTAAAAGCATGCACTTCACAGCCCAGTTGCTAAGTCTTCTTACTACCACAAAAAAAAACTTTGCCAACACAAAGCAATTAAAGCCAGAACCGCTCCCAAGCACCATTTACATTTGCAGATTACCTCAAAACACACATTTACATGTCATTCAGGTAAGCAGGCACCCTGGCACAAAGGATTGTTTCAGGCCCAGCCCAGCCTCTTCATTTCACAGCACAGGAGATAATTAACTTCAGCTGCAGCATTTTAACGACTGTATCCGTTTTTCAAAAGGAAGAACACATGTTTTAAATTCCAGGCAGAAGTGAAGCCTGGAAATGCGGGACCCCCTTCCCAGGACTCCACGGCCCCCCTGGGGGTCGCGCCCCACAGATTGAAGACCTCTGCTCTAGACCGTGCTTAATTTGAGCCGGTGGTTTTTGGTGCCTAATTGTCAACGCTGGGCTTGTGACAGTCTGCCGTAAGGTGGCACTATCTGGAAAATGAAGAGATGACCTCAACAACAGTTAGTTAGTTATTCAATATACATTAAAATGACTCTTACCTGCTCTTACCAATATTACCAATACATTCTTATAGCTTTGGGGGCCTGGAATCGTCTGAAGTGTCACACCTGTAGGAGTGTGATGGTTAGTAGTGGTGTTACTATCATTGGCAGCATGGCAGGGGCAATGTGTGGTGCAAGCTGCAGTGGCCTGCTGACGAGAGCCCTGGCACTTATTTTGTGTTCCAAATTAAGCACAGCGTCTAGAACGCGGGCGCTCTGGCATCAGCTTCCATCCAGACATTGGGTTTGGGTGGCAACACATTTGCCATGCTTACCCCATGATGACAAGTCTCATCCATTGCGCGGGGGGCCTTGAGAATACCACGTGGTTGCAGGCAGACCGCCATGTCCTTCTGCGCTGGCGCACATCTGTTATGCGGTTGTGGGTCAAAATGGTGCTGGATGGTTGCAGCGTGGCGGCGGTTGTGAGAAATACATGGGATTGCCGGGATTTGGGGGAATATTACGTGGGTTGGGAGTTCTTGGGTCCAACTTTGTAATGAGGGTTATTGAGAATGTGTTGTGGGTTGTGTTGTTGGTTGAGCGTTTGCTTTGCAGCCAACATTCTACACAGCAGTGATTCTCAACTCATATTATGAGTTTAAGAGCTTCTAATCCCAGAGTATTGTTGGCCCTGAGCAGGACAGCGGCGGAGGTGTGCCCATGAAGGGCGACACTGGGCAAGCCACTCTCTCATAGCATAATAACCAGAGCTGCCAGCTCAAAGGTCATTGGTCTCGCTCACCTGGCTGGGAACACTGGTCTTGGAGTGGCACTATGCCAGTTCATATGCTGAAGCTCAAAGTATAAGAAAGAAATCAAGGGAATGCAATGCTACACTCATGAAGTTATAACAGTTGAAGTTTTGGAAGTGAATGATAAGGATATGGTATGGTATGGTATGGTATGGTATATGATATGATATTATAAAGCGCGCGAAAGCCCAGGGGCATCTTCACGCTGGAAACTGTCAAGCAGGATCATAAGCTCGAACTGTCAATTACTCTGTAATTAGCCAGGTTTTTAGTCCCTCCCTAAAGTGGAGTAGATTGGTCCAAGATTTTAAATTTAGAGGAAGGCTATTCCATAATTTAACACTGCAGCAAGTAAAACTTCTGCCGCCGCAGGACGAGTGTTTGAATTTAGGGACCCTTACATTTTTGTCAGAAGTAGAACAAAGTGTCCTAACAGGAGTATACCACGTAAAGCTGCGCATCAGGTAGTCGGAGCCAGCATTGTGAAGGGCCTTATGGGCGATACAGAGACCCTTAAAGGCAATGTGTTTCCTAATTTGTAACCAGTGACGCCTATGCAAAGCCCAGGATACTGACTGGAACTTGGGGATCCCTAAAAGCATGCGAGCTGCAGCATTTTGAACGGTCTGCAATTTGTTCAGCAGACACTGCTGCATATTCATGTACAGGGCAATGCAGTGGTCGATTTTGGAAAGAACAAGGGTCGCAGCTACAGTCTTTAGAAGACTGAAAGGAATACAAGGAAGATTGTTTGAAAACATGAAGAGGAGATGACTGTGCTAATTTGGTCTCCAAAGGTCAGCTTGTCATCAAACATGACACCTACCTTCCTTACTTTCTTAATGGGACTTGGAAGAGTTCCCAGATCTTATGGCCACCAAATAGGGGACCAAAAGGAGATCTTATAGGAGGACCTCAGTCTTCCCAGAATTCAGTTTAAGGCAATTGCCTTTCCTCCAAGTGCCCACTTCCGGCATAGAGTCATGAAACCTAATGGCTGCATCTTGAAGATCACTTGAGAAACAACAATGTGTGTGTTTTCTGCATATGACACATACATTGTGTGAAACACAGGTTGGCCTTTGCTGTTGATACTACTGTGTTTGTGTTTAAAACGAATGTACTTTGGACAGTGGCCCTCGCCTGTGTGTTTCTTGACAGTATGTTGTATTTCCCTTTGCCAGTTGCACAAATTGGTGTATCTTAAAAAGGGAACACGTGCCACTCTATGGTTTGAGATTGCTCAAGTGTGGATTCATTGAGATAAGTTGACTCTGTTACCCCCTCAAGATTCCAGCTACACAAGCTCCCGGTGAAACAAAGACTTTTAAAACCCTCTGTCTTCTGCACAGAGGTTTCTATAGCACAGAAAATGAATCCCATCCCTTTCCCTTTTTTTCATCAAGGTCCTACCAGAACTTTGTATTTTTATTTTCAACTGTTGTTCCCCATTCCGTGCATTGAACACTCTAGATCTGGTGGTCGTACGCGGACTCTCCTCCGAACCCCACTCTTGCACAGCCTCCCTTTACACATTAAACACATCTCATCTCGCTTGGCCTTTAGATAGGCCATAAAAACTCAGCTGTTGTGTTGATGATGTTGTTCTTGTCCTCGGCTCTGTTCTTACCACCAAGGTGCCCATGGTGGTGTATGCATGTTCAGATGATGATAATAATAACAATAATACATTGGTACTTACAGAATATTCCCTTACTTTGGCATTCCTGTTGTCGAGATTTCTATTTGCTTGGGGAAAAGTCTAGCAATTGGGTTTCTGTGAATTAGGGTTGGGATTTTGCTCTCACACATGACTTTATTTTGCCACCTAAAATGAACTGAAGTGCACAAATCCTTTTTGAATGAATCCCCATGAGAGCAAGTGGGGCCTTCTGAAACAGACGCTTGAGGAGAGCCCATTGTGGCTCACTGCACCCCATGCCAGCCTGCAGGTTCCCTCCACAAGCCCCACACCTCCGCAGTCCAGACCAGAGCTGAAAGCCCTAGCAGAGAGCCAGTGTTGGTCTTGCTCCCTGATTGGTGAATTCTCAAAATATCTAGAAGTGAAATCTGTGTCATTCACTGCCACTGAGGTTGCCATCGCCAAGCTGCTGAGAATGGCAGCTAGCCACAAGATCCCAGATGAGAGAAAAGGACAAGAGTCAGGCCTGTTAAGTAAGGGAATGTAGCAAATATCTCTCACAGCTCTGGGGGAACATCTCAAGATCACAATTTAGTGGCCAAAGACAAAGAGGTAAAGCAAGGAGATCCAGGCAAATAAGTCGAGACAAAGCACAAGGCATCGTCATGGTGGTCTCACAGCTCATGAGAAGCTCTCGCAACACGCGGGTCTATACAACAAAGGGGCATATTATCAAGAACGGCGTTAAAATTATCGCTGCTTTAGCGGCAGGAAACTGCCGCTAAAGTGGTGTTAATGGGCTTGATAATATGCCCTTGTGAATTCCCATAGAAGCCCGTGTTCTGGTGTGATAATTTAAACGCCGTTCTTGATAATATGCCCCAAAGTGCCTTGGAGCAGATGGTTCCCCAGGAGAGGGAGAGACACTGCAATCGGCGACAAACTACCTTTCCACACCCTTTCACCCGTTGAGGGCAGACCTCACACACAACAGTGCACCATCATGTGCACTAAAGACAAGAAGCTGGTGACTCAGAACTCCGTATTTAAAGTTCTTACGTTAATATTGTAGTCAGGGCCATAGCTATCAATAGTGTAGCTGGTGTAGTGGCACCAGGACCTGAGGCTGCGAGGGGCCTTTGGCACCCAAATTATGGATGATTTTTACTTCTCAGCATGGGATCAGGAGCTATTTTGCCTGCTTTCATTGGGACCCCTGGCACTCTTGCTGCACCCATGATGCAAATGCAGTTTTCTTGTATTGTTTTAGAGAAGGGTTGGGCTGAAGTGAGGTTTGATATGGCTCACAAAGCACATCGGGCCCGAAAGCCCGGGATTTCACTCTCTATGCTGGCAAGCGATAGCGCACTCTGAGTATGACTCACTAGTAGAAATACCAGTGCAATTGCTGCAACGATGTATGTAACTTCAGTTCACAGTTTCACTGACACCGTTATTGACTGCATCGTATACGCAGATCTGTGTCACTGGTATTTAAATTTGTTGATGGTATTGCTGCACCACGCACAATGATTTGCGTCAGCAAATTTGAACTTGGATTTGTGCCAGTGGTATTTGAAGTTGTCAGAGGCATTGACTGTGTCACATAAGCAGATCTGTGTCTGCGGTATATGAATTTGCTGGTAGTAGTATATTGTACTGTATTGCAACATTTATACATCGCTCACTACTTCTACGTGGGGAACTAAAGTGCTTACCTATATGGGTAGCAGAGAACATTGTGTAGGGTGTGGTTGGAAGGATGTTCTCTTTGTTTTGAACCTATGTGGGAAGTGTTTGCATGCTATACATGATCACCACCGAAGTGCGGTTATCGTGCTATAGGACGCAGCCCTTGGCAGTGTGATGGATGAAGAGGTGTGAGAGATAGGCGCACACTTTATGGTTTTCAGTAAGCTGGCGGCTTTGAGAAGCTCTGCGGTCCTCTGTTGGCCAGCGGCATGCAGCAGATCTCTTCAGTTATTCCACGTCTGTTCAGGTGGTGATGAGTGGTTTACTGTATAGTACTGAGCGATGGACGTGACCTACACCAGTTCTGTCCTAAGTGAGTGTGGGAGTGTCAAGCAGTATAAGGATATTATTATGCAGTCTGTAGGAACTGGAATCAACTGCTCAACCACTGAGTGGTATGGAATTAGTCTTAGTATGAGGCAGAAGGATTATTTATTGTATTGCACTGTAATTGCATTTATATAGCCCTTACTATCCACGAAGAGGGATTGTAGGACTCTATGTCGGGCAGCATGCTGATTAGGGTTAGTAGGTTTTTTACATTTTTGTGATTGTTGCTATTGGGATTAGTTATGTGCTCTTAAAGAAACCATGCCAGTTTATATACGGGAGATTCAATTAATAGTACTTAGGTGTGGTCCTCAGTGGGAGAGGGGCACTCATGTATTGTTTGTCCGTATTAATAGATAAGCTAAAGGAGATTAACTATTAATAGTTTGAAGGGGCACGTCTTTTTGTAAGAAGTTGTGATCTTTGAAAGGAGATGTGGGCAAATTGCAGATATACAGTAATAGGGAGTAAGGTGAACGTGCATGTGACTTGTAGTAGGTTCAGAGAGAGAAGGCATGCAGTGGACAAAATTAAAGGCGAGAGTCATTCGGGAAAAAAAGAGAGTCGCAAATTGGAAGTTTTAAAGCACAGTCAGGTTTCATGCAGGGTTTTTAGGAAGATTGTGGAGGTTTTTTGAGACTGCATGCAAACCTGTAGAAAGAAATAACAATATTTGGATATAGGCCATGAGAATACCAGTGCACACACTCACGATCATCACCCGTGGGTAAACAGAATTTAAATAAATATGGTTTCATTTTCTCATAATTCAGATGGAAGACATAAACAGGAACGGTGCACTTTAAATGGCTGTGCTAGGGATGCGCCTTCCCTTCCCTCTGATGATCAGGGTGGGATGAAGGAGCTTTTTGTGAATTTGCTTCAAGCAATGATCTTCAGGGCCCGGAGAATTGGGGCTCCGTCTAATCTGGAACACCCGCCACATAGGCACACTGAAGTGTGAGATTTTACATCTGTTGTCATTCAGCCTTCCTGTAGCAGTAATCAGACACACAAAAAGAAAGGCCCTGCCTAGAAACCTCTGCACCTGGACAATAGAAACTGCGTCCCATCCTTCACACTATGTATGAAACCTGCGCCGCTCAGCGAAACAAATAATCCTAACAAGGCCCTCATTGAATTTCTAAGGGAAGCCCTGCCTCCATTTTTTCTGACTTCAGAAGCTGGTGTACTATGTTCCTTTTCTGCTCTTCATGCAGGGTACTGTATCCCTCCATCTGTCCCCTCCGTGCTCTGTACCAGCTGAATATGTACAACTCAGAGCACACTTCTGTTCTTAAGGTCAGACGTAGACCTAGTTTCAATGATTAGAGCAGTAAATTCGAAAGCACATTTTTAGGTCTCCCGACCATCCGGTCGGCAGACCGGAAGTCCGGAGATTTAATGACTTGGGAGAAGAGGGGCTTGAACCCGCCCCTCTTCTGCCTTGTTCTCCATTGGCTGGCCTCGTAAATGCTGGCCAGCCATTGGAGAAGAGGTCCCGTCACTCCAATCATGCCCCGTCCTTTTCGGATCGGGGGGCGTGTTTTTTGCGAAAAGTCTCAGGGAGGAGACAACAGCAAAACACGCCCCCGAATCCGAAAAGGAGGCTGCCTTTCTCCGAGGCATTTCTGCTCTGCCTCGGAGAAAGGCAGTGGTGTGCCTTTTGCTCTGCCTTGTTTTTCTGTTCTTTGAGTCATTCCAGCAGCACTCTGTGCCAAAGTACCGGCACTCACTTTTAAAATAAAGTGCCGGTACTCCGTACCGGCCCATTTAAATCACTGGTCAAAAAGGTAAAGAACCTCTGCTCCAATCTACTGCAGAGAGGTCATGCCTTGGCAAGCTTTTTGCCTTGAAAAAGACACGAATTCTTTAAATATTGTCAGTGTGCAGAGTAAAACTATCGGGAATTACTAGCCATGTAATGTATAAGCGGAGAAGGATTTCGATGTGCGGCTTTGAAATTCCTGCAGATCTACTCTTCCTCCAGTACCTGGAAAGACACACACTAAGAAAGCAAGGGTGAGCTAAGGAGGTGTGTGTGGGGCTGGAGGAAAAGCACGAGCGGAATCTAGACTGGGCAGCCCTGGTACTAATCAACCCTGGCATTGGCCAGCACCGGAGGGTGGGCACCCATGAAAGTTTGAGCTCCTGCACTTCCAGATCAAACACTGCGTTAATTACAAAGGCGACCCACGCGCCACTGCAGAGCGGGGCTCAGGAGCCCTTACACCCTCCTGGAGGCACACCGCCACGGACGATGGATTCTGTAGTTTTTAGGTCTGGCCCGACAGTCAGTAAGTGTCGCACTTACATTGTGCTTTTGTTCACAACATACATCGCGGGCATTACCATTGGCGCTGCAGACCTGTCTGGGATGGCATTTTGGGGATCACGTCTACTTGAAAGGCTCGGCGGCGGGGGAGAGAATTGCTGTTAAGCATGGTTAGTTTGCTACTTTCAGGCCTTGTGTTTTCGAGCAACTGGGCTACTGCATTAACGCCCGCAGCCTTTTCCTACTTTTAATCTACACATTTGCAACAGTAGATACAGTACAACTGTAGCACGCTGGCACACAGTCAGGTAAACAGCCCGTCAATTACATTTTAAGTACACAGTCAAGTTGTTTAACACCTCCCATGGTTTGAGGCTGGCTGAGCCGGTTCTGGGTTTCTAGCATCAGCACCTTAGGAGCAGTCTCATTATTATGGCACTACAAGTGCCAAAATGCTTTGTGTTACATAAAGAAAACACATGCCTGAATATAGTCATTGTGACAGGGGGTTGGTCGATCGCTAGGACATACCAAATCAAACTGGCGCAGCAGACGCCGTACTAGAGGAGGGGGGGGGGGATTCGTTAACAGGGACCCACGCAGCACACGAAGTTACGTGAGTTTTTTTTTATAAATTAACAGCACACCCGCCAAAACTAGCCCTCAAAATACGAGAATTAGGAGGAAAAAGGAGGCGCTATTCGCTGTTATGTACAGATGGAAATCACTTTAAGGGTTTCGTAACCCTGGGTATCATGAAAGGTAGAGAGGCGCGTGGAGCACCACAGGCCGCTTTTGGACACCCCACGCTACGTGAATTGTCACCAGCGACAGGATTTCCGACCATGTCATGCATGCACCTCAGGCTGAAATCCAAACGGATTGCACCCTGCGAGAAACAAGTTACACTGCTCAGCATCAAGCGCAAAGCCTACAGACCTTTCGGACCAGCTGAAGTGGTGCCCTCGAGAGGGGGCCAAAGGGAGCGAAGATAAAGTCAGTGACGTAGGCACAGGATTAAAGCAATGAAGCTTCGGAGCATCTATCTACAGAAACCCTCCCCGACCCTCAAAAGGGAGATTGCGAGCGAGAGAGTACCAACTCACTGCCTTGCAAAATAAGGCTGGACGAGGAAAAGAACAAACCAACGATGACAATCACAAACAGGTTCTGCGTCTGTAAACGGGAGAAAACAGCCAAACGTGCTGTTTTTTTTGTTTAAAGCAAAAAACATACATTACCAGACAAACGACTCGATCCAACCTCAACAGCCAGCAACAAATAGAAGCGCAAATTGCAGACACAACGCTGGCCCCACCAAAGGGGCGTTATATAGGCCGAGAGCGACTGCAGCTGAGACAAATTAACCTCTTCCCGCCACCCAGTGAGAGCCTCCCTAAGACCCGCCCCCTCCGCTAGAGGCCCTCACCTGTTCCCTTTTCACAACATGTGAACTCTCCAGTTCCCTCGCTCGCTTCCCACCCTTGAAGCAGAGCCCTCATGTGCCCTCGACCCCCCTTACCCCAGGCCCCTGCTCTCCTTCTTCTCGCACCCAGCATGCCCTGGGAACCTTTCGCAGCAGCATATTGAAGACAAGACAGGCCTGTGCAAAACACGCACCAACAGCATCGCTGACAGTTGCATCTGTCACAGGCCAGGGATGTTTGTTCTATCCAATCTCGTGGTCTGCACATTGCATGCTGGTACTTGTGGTCCTACATTGATGATGATGACAGAAAAACGGACAGGGCAGCTCAGGGTCGGCTGTAGCACTGATGGGGCCCTGTGCAACAATGTTTGTTGGTGCCCCCCCAATGACCACCTCCGCAACGGATTCCCTCACTACCACCATTTGACAGTGCAATATTTCTTTTAGCCAGCATCATTCCCAGTGGTGCTCTAGCCTGTGCTGCAGAGTTAAGATCTGTTGCTTCCCAAATATTTTAAAAGGCAACGTTTGGGCTCTGGAGGGACTGGTTTCCCCCTAACTCTTGTGATGATGGTGTTCATGACTGACTTGCAGTATGACATTATTGTGGGGCAGCCCCAGAGTGTATGGAAGAAAGTACCAATCGCCCCACATTGCCGTAGACAGAGTTGGGTATGAGCTCTCCCTGTTTTATAGAGAGTGGTTCTGGTGTAGTAAATTCTGTGGAGTATCTTGAGCTGTACGAGGCGCAGCTTGGATGTGATCACTACTTCTCTGGGTGACGCAAGCGCCTCCTGCCAATCAATGTCATCTAGGGCTCCCACCTCCTCCCGCCATTTGGCTCAGAGCCTTTGCATGGGGTCAGGCATGCAGTTAATACTCTTCCGATAAGTCATGGAGATTGCTCTTGTCATATGATCTGTTAGTAGTCTATCCTCTAGCGGTGAGGCCTCGGGTGGAGTAGTGTCGGGGGGAATCACCGCCTCTAACGCGTGCTTGATCTGGCGGTAACAAAACTGCTCCGTCGATTCCATCTCGTATTGCTCCTGGAGCTGCGTGAAGGGGACCATCTTTCCCCGCACCCAGAGATCCCCGGATATCCCTATGTTGTCCCAGTGTTTATAAGTTACATTTTTAAAATTATTTAACCTTCCCCCCCACCGCCCTCCACCCCGATCGGTGCCAGCCACCCCTGGTGGAGGCGTCTTGTTTGAAACTATAATATGGTTTTAAAAGCATCTGCTATGGTGTTCCTTGTCTGCAGCAATTTTCAAGCAACAAAAAAATGTCAAGATAACTCTGGTGATTAATTTTCTTCCTAGAGAGAGATTGGAGGTTTTTCTAATGTAAGTTTTGACTTATGGTAAGGTAGCGCAGAGGGTTGATATACTTGCTGCAAAGGACGCATGCCATGCAGATCACAGAACAATACTTTATGTGCCTAGCTTAGTAGTTCACTGATTTTGTCAGAGAGAGCCTTTTGTTACTTATAGTTTACAGGTTAAATTCCTAAAATAGAACAGCTAGCTATTAAGTGTCATTAAAGATCTGACTGCAAACTGGAAGGTATAGATTAGAAAGTTACGACTTTCCCCCAGTATTTCATTATCCTAATGTTGGAAAAAGGGTTGATTTGGGTAGAAATCAGTTCTTATTAGTAAAAAAAGAGACAACCCTGAACCATCGTGTTATATTTTAAATTCTAAGGGCCACATTTATCAGTTTTTGCCGTAGGGCATCACCGCAGGCCTTCCCGCAGCGTTGCCCTACGGCAAAAGAAAAGGGCAGGAATGCGCTGCATCTATTAGATACAGCGCAGTCTTGTGCTTTTCCCCTGCGCTGGCGATGAGTGCCATGCGCCAACGCAGGCACCCTTGCATGGAGCAAGGGGGCCTGTGTTGTGTGGATGATTGTTTTCGTGCAGGAAGGCAAATAGTCCTGCACAAAAACAATCACAAGAGGTTTTTTCTTCTATCTATCTGTGCTCTTTTGCTGCAGCACACATAGAAAAGGGAAAAACAAGGAGAAATAAAGATATTTCTCTTCCTTGTACTTCCCTTACGCCTCCTCTGGGGAGGCGTACATTTTTAGTGCTCCCTTAGAGTTACGATTTTTAGAAATCTGGGCAGTGTCAAAAAGGCATGGATGTTGCTGAGAAAGCTCCCACCAACACCCATTGCATGCCCCTTTAAGGCAGAAAATGGTGTTAAAGGGAACAATATTTACAAGGCAGCATTACGCCAAAAAAAGTGGCTCAGTGCTGCCTGGTAAATATGGAGCAGGTTCCTGCACCACCAGAGCGTCACAAAAAGTGACACACCGGCGATGCAGGGGGCATATAAATAAGCCCCTGTGTGTGTGCTTCTCCAGACCAGCCTTAACCTATACTGCCTAGCCGTATGGATGACTGTTTCCCAGAGGACGCTTACTTTAAAACTGATTCTGAATCCTAGTCCTTTGGGTTTCAAAGGGATTCCTCTCTTTTTAGGTCGAGGGACCGTCCGGTCTGCCGAAGGCAGAACCGGAAGTCCGGAGATCTTATGATGCTTAGAGTGGCTATTTAGCCCGCCTCTCTTTTTGGCTCTCCTCCATTGGCTGGCTTCCTAAACGGAGGCCAGCAATTGGAGGAGAGAGCCGTCCCTCCAACTAGGCTCCATCTTTTTCAGATTCAGGGGCGTGTTACGTGCTCTTCTTTCCACTTTTTAGCCATGCCCTTTTTAGGTCTCGGCTCGAAGGCTGCGCATGCGCAGTCTCGCTCCGAGATTTAATGTTTTGGAGAAGAGGGGCTTGAACCCGCCCCTCTTCTCTCCTCTTCTCCATTGGCTGGCCTCTTAAATGCTGGCCAGCCATTGGAGAAGAGTCTTTGTCTCGCAAAACAAGCCCCGTCCTTTTCGGATTCGGGGTCGAGTGTTTTTTCGCTACTTTTCGCTGGGCGTGTTTTTCTCTCCTCCAGCCAATGGCAAGAGGAGAGAAAAGAAAAACACGCCCCCGAATCCGAAACCGCGCGCTGCGTTTCTCCGAGGCATTTCTGCTTCGCCTCGGAGAAAGGCGGCGGTGTTCATGGCTCTCGCTGCCCTATCCTCGCAACCTGGAGCTTGTGGTGAGGTGTGCTCTGATGTTTACGTTTCCAACTCAGGTCACAAACCATAACACGTTTAAATCCTGGTTTCTCCACTTGACACCAACCGTGTGATCTTGTGCAAACCACTTTAACTCCCGGTGCAAAGTTCCGGATTCCCCGGGAACGGTCTAAGCTCCAATATTAAGCCTTATCTTGGAAGACTGCATCCTCCTGCACTGGAGCCGCACTGTTGGGGTCCCCCGTACCCCAGGATGTCCTCGGTGCTGGCAGAGCTGCAGAAAGGAGGTCCAAGGGTCCGCAGAGGTGGGTGTTCATAGCTCTTTGACTTCACAGCCTGTAAGCACTTTGTGAATATACACATCGTTAGTTTAAACAAGCGCGCGCCTCGCGCTACAAGTGGGAGGGGTGGGGGGAGTGCAAGAGCACACAAAGCGTTTCCCTTGTAGGAGCATTTGAGAGTGATTAAGCTATTGACATTGTAAATAACAATGCAGTTTCTTTAAATCTTTTAAAAACAACAACATAAACAAAAATAATGTCATGAGCAATGCCAATAGCTCTAACTTTAACGATGCCGAGACCATTGCATTGTAAATGCTTGTTATTCTAGCAGGGAGTTCTCAGAGGCAGTGCTGTACACGGAACAGCACGGTTTATGAGGTCAAACAGAGACTAGAGTACAGAAAACTGGGCGTAATGATGGGTGAGGGGGCACGTGGTTAAGGCAGAACTGTTCGGTGCATTGTTAATTCTGAACTGGAACATACATATGAAGCGGTCCTTCACCTACAAAGCAAACACAAGGAGATGATGGACAGAGCGCTGAAACTTTTCAGACACTCACCCCCAGTCACAGATCTGGGTTGAACCCATCATCGTTCTTTAACTTATTTCACCACCCCAGTTCAGACCCAGCCATATGCAAATCAGTCTTGACCCTGTTCCTCATGAGAACAGTCCAACCCGCACTGCCAAGTCAGGTCTTCCCTGGACCGGAAACAAGCATCCCGGGACTGTTTTCGGGGTAACAGCCCTCATCAGCCAGGCTAGCTTGAATCCAGTGTGACTGGGGGAAGAGTGTCTGAAAAGGTTTAGTGCTCCATCCATCATCTCCTTGTCTTTACTTTGTTTGCCCTAAGTTGGCAGGGTATGCCCAGACGTGGGTCCCTTGCTCACTTTTCCACTGGATTCAAGCTAGCCTGGCTGATGAGGGGTGTTACCCCGAAACCGGCCCCAGGATACTTGTTTATGATCCAGGGAAGACCTGGCTTGGCAGTGCGGGCTGGACTGTTCTCATGAGGAACAGGGTCAAGACTGATTTTATATGGCTGGGTCTGAACTGGGGTGGCGAAGCGTGCTAAAGAACGATGATGGATTCAACTCAGACCTGTGACCCGGGGTGAGTGTCTGAAACGTTTCAGTGCTCTGTTCATCATCTCCTTGTGTTTGCTTTGTTTGCCCTAAGTTGGCAGGGTATGCCCAGACGTGGGTCCCTTGCTCATTTTACCACTGGATTCAAGCTACCCTGGCTGATGAGGGGTGTGACCCCGAAACTGGTCTCAGGATACTTGTTTCAGGTCCAGGGAAGACCTGGCTTGGCACTTTGGGCTAGACTGTTCCCATGATGAACTGGGTCTAGACTGATTTGCGTATGGTTGGGTCTGAACTGTGGTGGCGATGTGAGCTAAAGAACGATGATGGATTCAACCCAGATCTGTGACTGGGGGTGAGTGTCTGAAAAGTTTCAGCGCTCCGTCCATCATCTCCTTGTGTTTCCTTCAGCAACAAAGGCATCTTAGCGCTAAAATGTGTAACCAGGAACTAAAACAGGAAGGTGGGCACATTAAAACTCTCAAACAAATATATAAATACATGCATAAGGTGTGGTCTACAAAACAGATACATTGGGTTGTAAAAATTCACTTTACATGTGATTACAGTCCGAGGCACTGGGAATAAAGGTTTTGCCCTGAATTCGATTATTACTCTGCCCTTTGTTTTGCCAAAACTGGCCGTAGAACGCAGACTGCATGGTTCAAGTCTTAGACACTCACATCTCTTTCTTTCTCCTCCTGACACTCTCTCAACTGCTGTCTGCTGTGCTCCCCAGATCATGGCACTCTCTCCGTCTCTTATCTTCTCTCTTTCTAGGGCTGTCCTCCAAGCCCTCCCCTGGGTCGCAGTGTGCTCCCTTTGTCTTCCTATATCCTCGGTGCTGTCAACCCTCTCTTTCCTGTCTCCTGTTCTCTCCCTGCCCCCTCTCTCCTTCTCCTCTTCCCCTCGACTTCTCTCCCCCACTTCTCTGTCTCTGAACTGCAAAACAACAGAAGAGCAGACATTGCTGAAGACAGAACCAGAAGCAGGGTTTAAAAGAGACTGCAGAACAACCTCGACATTTAACAACCACACACCAGAGCACGTTATAAATAAATCACCCATCACTGCCCGCCAGGGATTAAAAAACTAAATAGATGATAAAGACACTTCAACAAACTCTGGCGGGAACTGACAGGCACTCATTCATTCTGGAACCAGGGGGAGACATTCAAAACAAGAAGGGGGCTGCAGCTAGCTATAGGGACAGGCTGTCTAGGGGTGTGAGGGAAACAGGGTACGCTACAGAGGACTGCATGGCCAGGAAGGGTACAGAGGAGAGCAGGGACTGGTAAATGAGTGAAGAGTGCAGAGGGGAGCAGAGCCCTGTATGGTACTATTGGGGAATAAACCTGCTATGGTAGTGGCAGGGCAGGGCCTGATGGAGGCGTGGACTGGCAGAGAGGGAAGCATGGCACACTATAGAGTCCTGGTAGGGCCCCGATGGGAACAAGACCTTGTAGCAGAGGGGAACCATGGTCGGTGTGGTACCCTAGGGAGCATGGCCTCAATGCCTAAAAGAGTACCAAGGAAGACAGGGACAGGCATGCTACCAAAGGGAGCAGGGCCTGGTAAGGAACAGGGGTGAGTAGGACCTGGCGGAGTAGCTAGAAGACGACCCGTGTGGCTTGAAAGTAGAAGCTGCACCTGCTTTTGTGTGCACTGACATGCACTGCTGCCCATCTGATGGTCAATGCACACACCGTCGTTTCTAAGAGTGCTGCATCTCAACTCACATGATGCTTAAAGGAACTGCAGAGCACGCGCTCCCCAGGCAGCGCTGGAAATGAGTAAAGTATGCCGTGACTGTAGAAGCAAGTCTGTTCTGGCTTGCTTTCAGAAGGGCACCATTTTAACGTATCTCATGAGGACAATGCGCCTGCTGCACAGAACATTGCATACCCCAAAGGTTCCAGAGTATACCAGAAGTACATTGACTCTCTTAGTTTATGCACTTGCATGGGTGAGTTGTGTGCACTGTGCAGCCAATCAAGCAATCAATCAGGGTTCTTATAGAGCACGGCGAATCACCCGTTAGGGTCTCAAGGCGCTGTGTGTGAGTGTGCAGTATGGTCCCAGGTTAGATTCAACAAGCACAGTGGGTCAATGTGCCTACAGCAAAGCTGGGCACATAACATGTAAATAACAGGTTCGCCCCCCCCTCCCCCCCAGGGCAAATGAGAGACTAAGTCAGTTCTGGCTTCCTCGTTTATAGTCTGCGTGCTGAAATATCATATGATAGTAATGTGGCTGCAGAGTGCAAACTCAGAAGATGTGGCCCAACAGCTAGAGCGGTCGACCTCGGTGCTGGGGAAACAGGTTTGAGTCTCGGCAGGGACGCTCAACATCCTGTGATTCTGGGCAAATCACTTAATCTCCCGGTGCCTAACAAAATGATTGTGTCCGTCTGTAACGCAACTGGTGCTCATGTAAAGCGCTCTGATACTTTCACGTTGAGTTCTCACTATAAAAAAATAAACAGTGAGATAACTGTTGTGGTTAATGCACTTACTGGAGTAATTTCTGTGCAATGCTCAGTGTACTCACAGGTCTGACTCATCAAGCACAGAGGGATAATGTGCCTACTACAAAGCATAGAGCAGAACACTCAGGTCACAAGTTTGCATGTTATGTAGATAGCCCAGTGGGTTACGCTCTGCGTGCTCTGGTTTCTGCTCTCCCTCGTGTTTGTGCAGGGGTTGGAATTCTGATTTGTCACAGCAGGTAGATCCCAGAGGTGGTGAGTCTTTTCCCAATGTGAAATTTTAGCAGGGCACACCTGAGGAATTTAATAGAGGAGGAAAGTATGGGGTTTATCATGACATGCAGATTTTGGTGACGACAGCCCTACCTCACAGCTTGAGAAGGATGAACCCTGAAGTTCTAGCCATCCTCGGAAGAATATTGAGCAATAATCTGGAACTGAGGGGAAAACCAGTCCTTCCGCTGACTTTCCTGGAGGTTTATTCAAGCACAAACTCACAGAGTGATTTTGTAAGTTTTTGAAGTGTTATCTAAGCTAGTTGGAAAAGTGGTTTGATTTATTTTGCTTAAGGTACCATTGTTAGTGATAGTGGAGCGTTTGAAATAAAACGCAATAATATAGATTTTAATAAATGCGCAGTATTAACATGCAAGCTGAAATGAAAGAAAAAGTGCCTTTAGTATAATGAAAAATGTACACTGCTGCACTATTTACAAGTTCTAGGCCTCAGATGGCTAAAGTAGCATTTCTGGAAAATCGAGTTCACTTAGAAATTGCTTGAGCACATGAAATATTTTTTTCCAAACATTAGATGACGACACAAAAAAGCAGATATAACAAAAATGCTTAACTCTTGACACTTGCATAGAAATGCTTTTCATAACAAAGTTAACAACTTATAAAGTTTTACATGTATGTGCAAAATGTTTCTATTCAAACATAGCTTAATTGTCACAAATTATTAGAAATTAGTTTTTTTTATGGAAAACTATGCAATTACACATATAGAATCAGCATTTGGCAACTTTTTTAAGTTCAAGAAATCTTTATTAAGTCATTCAAAGGTGTCAATACAAAGTACATCCTAAAAACCACATGGTAAAATATCCAACATAAACATATTATAAAAAACATGAATCAGACTCATAAATGTCAATGTAAAAGATGCAAGTAACAGCTGAAAACAGAGAACTAGTGAAATATAGGAAAAAGACAAAACTAGAAAACAAAAAAAAACAACAACAAAAAAGGAACATTTAGGGGATCAGGGAGGTTTGTGGAACTTCTTGCTGTACTGGTTTTTGCTGAGAAAACTTTTGAGCACAGACATCCAGAAACAATGTAACAGGTGACCATAAATCCGAACGTTTTGTTGCCATTGCTAGAGGATAAACAAAAGCAGTATCTGACCTATGATTGTGGCAAACATTATACCACCAAGCTCTATATGAAATTTTGGTAAAGTCTTTCCAGTTTATAGTGATTTGCTGAAAAGCGACAGCTAAAAATAAATCAATAATTTTAACATTACACGTCATATTTTCCCATACAGGTGAGAGACATCCTAAGAAAACATTGATAAAGGAAAAAGGAAACTTAGTATCAAAAATTAAATTGACTTGAGCCCAAACTTGTTTCCAAAAATTGCAAACAAAACCACAAGCAAACAACATATGAAACAGATCGGCCTTTGGAGTTGAACATGTCCAACATATATCTGAAACAGTTGAATAACTTTTGCTTAAAACGTGTGGTGATAATAAAAGTCTATTATAAGCAAAAAACAGTGTTTGTGTTATATTTGCCGCCCTAGAAGATTTGCGTAATTTAATCCATAAATTCCTCCAGAGAGGGATTGGCCAAGAAGTTTGAAAGTCCTGTTCCCACGCTAACTCAATTGTGGATTTCTGTCTGGGAATTACCATACTCCGTAGAAAGTTGTAAATAAAGGAAGCTTTGGGTGATTGTTTTAATATGGTAGAAAGTTGTGAACAGTAATCAGTGTTATTTGACAGAACAGGAACTTTGGATAGTTGAGTGTAGGTGTGCATTACAGTTTCTTTTAAAAGACTGTATTGAGTAGCGAATGAAGTGGGCAAGTCAAAAGTTTGGCTACGTGTAGAGAAGGGTAAGAAAACTGATTGAGAAAATAACTGGTGAACCCAAATCAATCCTCTCTGTCTCCAAGTCTTCCAATAGAAGGTTTTATTACGGATAAGCAAAGTCTTATTATGCCAAATAGTAGAATTAAGAAAAGAGTCAATAGAATGTTGTTGAGAAGGAGATGGTGGCTGGAGAAGTTTAGAAGTCAACTTTATTATAGGGGTGGAAAGGGACTGCGGCTTGTTTGAAAAGGAGAGATATTCTCGGAATGAGAAAGGAGATAAGAAGAGGTTTTCAACCTGAGTCCACAGAGGGCGATCATCTATAGGCTCAAGCAGCCAAAAGGATGCCTGGCGCAAAAGAAACGCTTTCTGATATGGTCGGAAGTCTGGAAAATTGACTCCGCCTTCATCTTTAGAGCGCATTAGCCTTTGCAAAGACATCTTAGGTTTTTTACTATTCCACAAGAAGGATGAGAGGACTGAGTTGATTTTATGAAATAGTTTGACAGGAATCGAGAGTGGTATATTAGATATAGTGTATAAAACTATGGGTGTCAGCATCATTTTAATCGTATCCAAACGTCCCTACTAAGATAAATAAAGAGGGTGCCATTTAGTAGTGAGGTCTGTGAGCTTTTTAATACATTTATTCAAACATAATTTAACTGTGTCAGAGATGCTGAAAGTAATGTGAAGGCCTAAATATTTAATATGCTTTGGATTACATGTAAAATTAGAGGCAATGTAGTCAGTCTGGTTTAAATGTGTATTTAGTTAAAGGTAAAATTTCGCATTTATCATTATTTAACTTGTATCCAGAAATAAGGGAGTACGCTTGGACTTCAGCCAGAAATGCGGGAACTGATTCATTAGGATCAGACATAAAAAGCAAGATGTCATCAGCATAAGCTGCAAATTTGATATGAGAGTCACTCGTTCTGAAACCATGTATATGTGAATTCTGGCGAAGTTTGGAGAGAAAAGGTTCTAAGGCCAAATTAAACAAAAAGGGAGATAATGGACATCCTTGAAGGACTCCTCTACCTAAATCAAAAAAGGAGGAAACCAGACCGTTGGCGTAAACTGCGGCCCGGGGGTTAGAATAAAGGAGAGAAACTAAAGAAATAAAATTAGGACCGAAACCAAACCATTTAAGAGTATAAAACAAATAGGTCCACTCTACCCTGTCAAACGCTTTCTCTGCATCTAAAGCGATTGCAGCTAGGGATTGCTGCAAGCGTGAAACCTTGGACAGGATGTTGAAAAGAAGACGAGTATTGTCCGTAATAAAACGACCCTTAACAAAGCCACACTGTTCCTTCCCTAATAAATTTGGTAAGTAGGAATCTAATCTGATAGCTAAAGCTTTTGAAAAGATTTTGTAATCAATATTGACCAGTGAAATAGGTCTATAATTTTTACAGAACTTAGGATCCTTACCATCCTTAGGAATAAGACAAATATGTGCTTCTGAAAAGGAACCTGAAGAATTGTTGGAAGAAGTGAAAAAGTCTATTAAAGAATACAACTTAAGCATTTGGCAACTTGAATGTTACGCTTTCAACTAACTTGTATTTCCTTTTCAGTATATCTTTTCCTGAAAAATGGTTTCTATTATTGAACAGATGTTTTAAACTTTTACATTGCCTATTTTATAGACTTTAGTTTCGAAAGGTTAAATGGGTACGTGGGCAAAGAGCTGATAGTCGGTAAGCTGAACCATGCTCAACATTTATTGTTAGAAATCTAACTAAATTAATGTCTAACTATTGTTCATCTGTTGCGATGACGAGGAGTGATCCTGTTCCCAGGAAGATCTCAGATGGTGATTGGATGAAAGAAAACTAAGAAGATACAGCTTGTCAGCTGTCATAAAATGTGTTGTTTATACAAGTGCGTGTTCCTAGACCAGACAGACTCCTCTCCACTTGCTATTCTGATTTCCATTTACCGCAACCCGACGCTATGTTGCTCTTATACTCTACTGAGTTTTTTAACTTCTCTTTATGGGACGTTCTGCTTGAGATATTTGATTTATTTAGATTTATTTCTGCTGAAAGCTTTATGCTTGCTCTCACTCTCTCTCAAAATAGAGCTGTTCATGAGTTCTAACTAACTTCCGCCTCTCATGCTTAGAATAGGGATTTCTTCCTAATGGAACGTGCTATTGCTTTTACTGATTTATTATTAATGTCTTGATATTAGCAGAATTTTATTACTTATTGAGGAATTTGATTGATGACTTAATAACGATTAAACTAAAAGATTTTGAAATAATTATACCTTTCAAACTTCCTAACTCTCTTCATTGACTCACACCAATATTGTTTGTTGATATTAAACTGTTCATAAATAAATGATTCGATTTTCCTCTTCTCGCTACACTGGACAAGGGCCGTCGGGCTGGCCGAGCGGGCCGAGCAGGGATTTGCCCTGATGAGCGTAAAACAGAAACTTTCATTTAACCTGATTCCCGCTTCAGGAATGATAAGAGGGCAGAATCTAGTAGTTCCTTGTACTGACTGTCCAATTGTGGGGTTTGGGTGGGTGGGTGTCTGCCAGTTTTTTGATCTTTAAATAACTTCAGTTACACAAGGATATTTTTCGGTACTGCTATTTATTACACAACCCATAGAACATAAACCTATTTTGACCTGTACTTGTGTTGGTCATTTGTTTACTTACTTTCATATAATTGCTTGACGTCCTTGGCTGTGTCCGTAAAACAGAGCTTTTGTCCTGCATTATGACCCATTTTCCTGATTTTTTACAGTCTCTGCCCAGTATTGGCCTCCATGCCAGGTGGTCACCCTACCTGGGAGATTGGCTGTGTGTCGCATCAGGGTACGCAAATTCAGTAGTAGGTGTATGGTGATAGTTATGTACCTACAATAGTAGGTGAATTGACCCAGTCTGGTGTGGTACACCGCTACCCAGGGGGATAGGATATACCTCTATAGTGGTAGGCGCAGGGCCCACCCAAGTGTGGTACATTCCTAAAAAGGGGTTATAGGCTTCATACCGAGAGGAGCAGATGTATGGGGCCTAACCCAGGTAAGGTGTTGCCCCAGGTATCGTTAACCATACAAATGGTCCAGAGCTTGTCAGCGCATATGCCTTTAATCTTCTACCCTTGAAAGGGACACCTTATGAGGAGAAGAAAGATAAAAGTGCTGGGGTAGGAGCTTAGGAGCAGGGCTTTCAGTGGCATGAAAAAACTAGGGGGTCTCTCAAAGAGGTGTGGCCGATGTAATTAAGGACGTGGCTTAAAAACACATAAGCTAAAAATCTGTGCTTAGCATAGTGCGCCGCCCGACTGGAATTTTGCTGCTTCTGTCATTGCATCCAGCTATATAATAGAACAAGTAACATTACACCTGCAACAAGCCAGGAATGTTGGCTTTGCCAATGGTTGTTAGGCTTTGTTTTAAATAACATTGAAAATGCTTCCGTTCTGAACAGTTGAGACTGTAAAAGTACTGTAACGAGTCTCTTTGAAGTTACATCAAAGGCCTTGAAGGGTGGTACTGCTGCAGAGTTAAGATTTTCTTTCACCCTGAGGATGAGGGCAACCATAGAGAGCCCGATCGGGACCCGTCTCACCACTGCTTTTAAAAACTGCTGGTACTGAGCACCGGCAGGACCTGGCCCACTTACCTGGGAGGGAGTGTGTCCAAACAGTAGCTTGGCAAACCTAGACCAATCACAGGGCAGGAAGAGCTTAAGCAGAGAGGAGGGCCCAGGCAGAGGAGCGTGTTTTCAGGGACACACTGATTCTTTAAAAAAATGAAAATACGATTAAAAGTGGGAAACGGGCCGGAGAGACAACAAAACGAAATACATGCCTAAAAAAACACAGAGACAGAAGTGGTCTGCACTTTACAATGACACAACAGTAATAAACTACTGGTGAAACTGCAGAGCCCCAAACCATTTCCAAAGTCCAATAAAGTAAGGGTGACCAGACGTCCCGGTTTTCCCAGGACGGTGCCGGTTTTCGTAGCAGTGTCCCGACACTTTGCTCCAAATTACAGAAATATCCTGGTTTTTGTGCAGTGCTCGGGTTAAGCAAAGAAATGTCTCGGTTTTTAAATAGTGTCTCGCTGCGAGACACTTTAACAAGCATTGGCATAACCAATAGGTCTCGCCTTTGGGACCTTATAAGTGTTTAGCCATGCAACAGTTGCATAACTAAATACTTATAAGGTCCCAAAAGCGGGACCTATTGGCTATGCAAAGCGGCAGTGCGGCCGCGAAAGTGAAAGTGATCGCAGTAAAGCGCGGCGCGCGCGCCCGAGCACATGCACTATAGCTCTAGGCTGGCCTGGTAGCACTTTTTGGAGCCCTCTCAATAAGTCTCGCCAGACCAGCGCATGCGCTGGGTCAGGCGAGACCTAAAAACCAGGAAATTTCTCTCCCTACTTCGCCCAAGTGCTGAGACGGGTCTCAATTGGGCTCTCCATTTTTGCCCTCAGGATGAAAAACAAATCTTACCGCTGCAGCAATACCACCCTTCACTGTCTTCAAAGAGACCCGTTATAGTTCTTTCACAGTCTCATCATTCCAGAACTGAACCATTTTCAATGTTATGTACAATGAAGCCAAAGTTGTTGCTTATCTATGTTATGCAACTAACAACAACTGACAAAGCTAATAGTCCTGGCTTGTTTTAGGTGTAATGTTCCATGTTGTATTATTTATCTGACTACAATGACAGAAGCAGGAACTGTTTAGTTAGTAGTTTGGAGGACGTTCTTGGTGTTGTTAATGCAAAAACCCAACATTCTATAATGCACATGCTGTTAGCTTAAATATCCATTGCTGTCTGTGTGACACATCTGATTTGTGTCTGTAATTCTATGGCAGGACGGAGGCAAGGATTAGGCATTTCTTCCTCCACTTTATTATGCACAGCAGGTTTAAAGAAACATTAAAATAAACACAATAAACATCAAAGACTACAAATCCCATGAACCAGAGGGGTAGTCGCTATGGTAACAACAGTCCACTTTCATGACAGTCCACCACATATATTGCCATGACGTCCCTTCTGCTTCCTCTTTCTTCACTGCTCGTCAGTTAAGTGGCCACTCTTTTCATTCCTTCGCTTATCTGACGGGGTTTGATTATTGTGCATAGCGGGGATTGTGTATTCTATTGCTTTCACTATTGTACTGATTGGTGCAGGTAGCGCAGCAGGATCCGGCCCGAGCGCTTTCTTTTCCCCTTAGACGCAGTTCTTCGCGGGAGCGCTTCGCACGCTGCGGGGTTTACGTGGCGCGTCATCGCCGGTGGGGGCTGCTCTGATGAGCGCTTTATCGGCGGTGAGGCGCGATCGGGTGCACGGGTGCTGAGCCTGGGGCCGGCCGTTACCCGTCCAACTCTCTCCACAAACACCGCTTGCGGTTGCTTCCCCATAGCGCGCTAACAGCGCCACCTGCTGGTCGTTTTTTTCTCTCGTTCTGATAGACTCTGCCGGCTGGGACTTGTTCCTCGCTGCTTGAGCACTGAAGAGGGGGCTGCCTGCTTAATCTTTCAGGCGTTTTTTGGTGCTCTCACCCTCATAAATATGTCTTCTTCTGAAGACCATTTCTATTCCTCCATTCAGGAGGCTGAAGAGGAATGGCCTCCTCAATGCCTCCCTCCTGCGGTGGAGCATGCCCTCTCGCATGCCATCTCGAGGGCGCTGGCCCCCCTGCAGGATAGAGTAGATCAGTTGGCTAGAAGTATCCCGGGGATGTTTGGGGGCCCTAGTTCGACGGGCGCAGGTCCCAGTGGTGCGCAGGGGGAGGGGAGGAAGGCCATTAAGCGTCACGCGGGGAACTTGGAAGGGTTCGACAGGTTGAGGGACACCTTCCTTAAAAGTGCGCGAACGCTTAAAAACGCACCCTGCCGGGAGGATGAGGCGCCCGGAGAAAATTGCGACTTTGTCGCCCCAAAGTTGGACCCCAATGGTGGTCTTTCCCCTGAAGGGGAGGGTGTGTCGGACGGGGATGTCTCCTCCGACGAGGATAAGAATTCGGGTCGTCCATGGCGCCCGGGTTCCCGTTCCTCTGAGTCCCAAGACAGGGACGGGGGACATTCGGACATGTTTGAGCCCCCGCACATTTACCATCCCAGGTCGTCCGAATGGTTCCCTGATGCCAAGGTGGCGGACTACATGGCGGCTAAGATTCGCCAGCCTCTGGAGAGGGAGGATCGTACACGTATGAGGGGCGAATGTCCCCAGCCATCGCTTAAAGGGAAGGTAGCGCTTACTCCAGAGATTGACGATAAGCTGTGTACCTTTTTTCCAAGTATATGCGTGACCCTAAGAAGGGTATAGATAGGTCCTGAAGAAATTGTCAGGATAAACTCCTTGACGTGGTAGGCCCCATAACTCAGATTATCCAGTTGGCAGAGCGATCGAAGGACTCTGGGGACTCCTTGCCGACTGACATAGTCACGGGTTGGGCGCAGTGGGCGCTTTGCCTTCTGGGCAATGCGAACTGTGCCCTGGCAGCGGAGAGAAGAAGATCACTCCTGATAAAGGTGGACCCAAAGATAGGAGATTTGGCGACCTCTGAGGTGGGCCCCGTGGCTCAGGGAAAGCTATTTGGGGACCCGTTTGTGAAGGAACTGAACAAGTTTGTCACCACCTTCTCGGCCCTGGACAAGGATCAGGCCTCTATAAAGAAGATCTTTCCGGGGCTTGTTTTTGCCGGGGCCGGACGAGGCAGGGGTCGCTCCTCCGGCCGTTCCCAGCAACAAGGACCCTCGGGTTGAGGTCAGCAGCGACGGAACAACGGCTGGACTGACGGTCGCCAGAGAACCTTCTATCCCAGCAGAGGTTCCGGAAGAGGGAAAGGTCGGAACAACAGGGGTGGTGTGAACGCCCCCGGAGGCCCCTCTGGTAAGGATTACCCCTTCTTCCCCTCAAGATCTTGGGGGGAGGCTCCTTCTCTTCGCTCACAATTGGGGTAAGACCACATCAGACCCGTAGGTTTTGCAGACGGTAAGGGGTTATCATATAGAGTTTTACGGCTCCCCGGTTCAGACGGTACGTCCCAGACCCTTACATTTCTCAGCAGAGGAGGCGGATTTGATAGAGACCGAGATTTCGGAACTTTTACAGAAAAGGGCTGTTTGCAGGTCGGTACTTCATCCAAAAGGTTTTCTCAGCAACCTTTTCCTGGTAGAGAAAAAGGACAAAAGGTTCAGACCGGTTATCAATTTAAGGGAGTTCAACGAGTGGCTGGTTTACCGCCACTTCAAAATGGAGGGGATACATCTTCTCCGGGATCTCCTCCTTCAGGGCGATTGGATGGTCCGCATTGACTTGAAGGATGCATATCTGACGGTTCCCATTTTTCCCCCTCACAGGCGTTTTCTCCAGTTTGCCTGGAATGGTCAGGTCTTCGAGTTTCGAGCGTTGCCCTTCGGTCTTTCTTCCGCTCTGTGGTGCTTCACGAAGCTGTTGCGCCCCGTGGTGGAGACTCTCCGCCGAAGAGGAGTACGGATGATTATCTACCTGGACGACATCCTGGTTTTTTTTTTTTTGAAAAGATTTTATTGTGCATAAAAAGGGTTACAAACACGGGCCTACAACCACCAGGGCCGGCCGCTAGTAGTCGAAGTGTTCCAGCATATCAGAAAACAATGACTGGCCCACAGGGGCTCCGCACTATCACAGTAGATCAGACTGCACATAAGGGAAATCAGAATACACACTTTTAGTATAAATAACAACAAAAAAGAAAAATACAAAAATACAACAAACAAGGCGAAACGACTTATGAAGGGCGGCGAACACCAGCCGGGGGAGTCAACACACCAACCACCCGAGGGCGGTCAATAAAAGAAGACCTGAGAGGGAGGGGGGGGCCACGAGAGAACCAAATCTGTACTCCAAAGTACGAGATGCACAAGGAACCCTCAAGGATCAGGGGGACGAGGCAACCCCGGACGTATCCACCAAAGGGGGAGCACAGATAGACCCACGATACGCGTTCCACTGCCCCCAAATTTTACCCCAAGCCCCCGGTTTACCACGAGCCACATACACCGTTTTCTCCCTGAACATGCACCAGTCCATGTTCTCCTTCCAGACGGACACGGTGGGAGGCCGCTGGGAACCCCAAAGCTGTGCAATATCTCTCTTTGCAATCATGTTCCCCAAGGCCGCCCACCGAGCCTGAGCCGCATTGCAGTCATTGGGCTCCCATACATTCAGCACACAACGACGCACCTCCGGCAGCAGAGCGACCCCGGTGACTCGTCTCATAATATCATGCACCCGGCGCCAGTATTCCGCCACCTCGCGGCATTCCCATAGGATATGGAGAAAGGTAGCACTGAGCCCGCAGCCACGCTTACAGAGTCCGTCGTCTGAAAACCCCATCGAGACCAGGCGGGGGCCCGTCACATATACACGATGGAGAATCTTAAGCTGGACCAGGCGGAGACGGGCCGGGATGGCCACCTCCTTAGGGGATGACAGTGCAGTCTGCCAGTCCTCATCGTCCAGCTCCACCCCATCTCCCGTCCATGCCTCCCGAAGACGCACCAAGAGGTCAGCCCGATTGTTTATCAGTTTTTTGTAAATCAGGGAGATAGTACTGTCGGGGACGTGACCATCGAGTATGCGGTCCTCGAGAGGCGAAGAAGAAGGGACCATGGTCCCCTCCCCAAAGACCGAAAGCAGGGCGTGCCGAACCTGTGCATAACGGAAGAACTCTCTGTCACTAAGCTCATACTCGCGCTGAAGCGCCACGAAGGATTTAACCGCACCTTTAACCCACAGGTCCCCCACTCTGCTGATGCCGATCGTATCCCAGCGCTCGAAGCCTTTCGTTGTCCAGAGGCTTCCCAAGCGGTCTGAGTCGAATAGAGGAGTGGCGCACGTTAAACGCTCACTCCAGCCCATCGCAACGTTAGCCGCCTTCCATACACGGACCGCAATCCTGGTAGGGCCCGTAAGGGCCCTACCAGCAGACCGCGAGTAAAGCGCTCTGTTATAGTTACCGCCGGGGAGCAGGAATTTATCCATCTCATATGCCGGGTTCGAACCAGGAGCGTACGTAGCATGATTAATGGCAGACAGCTGGGAGGCCCAATAGTACCGTCTAATATCAGGAAGAGCGATGCCCCCGTCATACCAGGAAAGAGTCAGCTTGACCAAAGCGATACGCGATCGCCCGTCCCAAACCAGTCTCCGCTGCAAACTCTCCACCTCCCTAAAGTAGGCCGCAGGAATGATATTGAAGGAGTTCTGGAGCGCATAAAGGAATCTGGGAAGGGACATCATTTTAAACAGCGCCGCGCGACCAAGCGGAGACAAGGGCAGCTTACACCACCGAGCCGTATCTGCCCTCAAACGCCGGAGTGGAGACAGGAGATTCTGCTCATAGCGGACCGCCGGATCCAACGAAACGTACACCCCCAGGTATTTAAAGCCGGACTGAGATATTTGGAGCGGAAGCCGAGGCGGCAAGAGAGGAAGACCACCAGAGATAGGATACACACAAGATTTGGACCAGTTGATTATCAGACCCGAGTTTTTCCCGAAGGAAGTAAGGACATCAAAGAGAACATTGAGCGACTTCCGCGGTGAGGTGAGATACAAGAGAATATCATCCGCGTACAATGAAACCCGATCCTCGAAGCCCGGGACCCACCGGAGCCCTCTAATCGAGGGCTCCCAACGGAGCCAGGCAGCGAGCGGTTCTAGGGCGAGAGCAAAGAGCAGCGGGGACAACGGGCACCCCTGCCTAGTTCCCCTCCCGAGAGCGAAAGGCCGAGAAACCCGCCCATTGACAACCACCTGAGCCATTGGTCCAGCATAAAGGAGCTTCACCCAGCTAAGGAACCCCTCCCCAAAACCAAACTTCGCCAAGACGGCCCAAAGAAATGGCCATTCAATGGTATCAAAGGCCATCGTGGCGTCTAGGGAAACCAATATGGCCGGTTCAGCGAAGTACTCAGCCCTAGCGAGGACGCCGTGCAGACGCCGTAAGTTGAGAGCGGTATTACGATGTGGGATGAAGCCACATTGATCCGGATGTATCAAGTCACATATAACGCTCAGCAAGCGATTGGCGAGGACCTTAGCAAGGATTTTGGGTTCGGCATTCAGCAGGGAAATAGGCCTATAGGAGGCACAGCGGTCACGTGGCTTACCCTCCTTGGGAATCACCACTATAGTAGCCAGACGCTGGTCGTCAGGAAGGTAACCCCTCTCGAGCGATTCCTGAAACATATGACGGAGGAAAGGCGCGATTTTATCCAGGCGCAACTTATATAGTTCAATCAGCAGACCGTTGGGGCCCATAGCCTTGCCCGAGCGGAGGGAGCGAATCGCAGTAGCTATCTCTTCGACAGACAAAGGGGCATCCATCAGCTCGCGGTCCTCGACGGATAAGCCGGGCAGGGCAATATCCCGAAGCAGAAGACGAGAGTCGTCCTCATCTCTATCAGACACCGGGGAGTACACTGCACGGAGGTGGTCAGCAAAACACTCAACAATCTCACCAGGCTCAGTCACACACACTCCATCCGACACCCGAAGCTCCGGGACCACACGATTCACTCTCTCCTTCTTGTCCAACCAGGCAATCAGCTTACCCGCCTTGTCTCCGGCGTCATACAACCTACCCTGCTGCTCCCTATACATAGTCTTGGCAGCATCAGTGACGAGAGACTTATATTCAAACTGCTTCAGGCTGAGGGCATGCAGCCCATCCGGGGTGACACCCGCCTCCAAGGCTGCCTCCAGCCCCGATATTTCAGTCTCCAGCGTCACAACCGCCTCTCTCTTAACCCTCTTGGCCTCCACTATCTGGGACAGGGCATGCCCGCGGAGCACTGCTTTGAAAGCTTCCCACAGGGACACCGAGGACAACACCGACCCCTCATTCTCAGAAAAATATTGATCAATCGACTTAATCAGGCTATGACGGATCTTGGGGTCTCGCAGGTACCAAGGGTTAATAGGAGCGATCCGCCCAGCGGACCGCGACCCGGTGTCAAAAAGCAACCACAGTGGGGAATGATCAGAAATACCCCTGGCCAGGTGTTTGACCTCTCGAATCCGAGTAGCCTGGGCCGCGGGCATAAGGAAATAATCCAGTCTGGAGAGACTCCCATGGGCCCCAGAGTGAAAGGTGTACTGACACTGTGTCGGATGCATTAACCTCCAACAGTCCACCAGACCGAAGGTCTCCAGGAGCCCACCCAGCCACGCCTGGGCAGCAGGGAGGGCCCTGGGCGGATGACGGTCCAGGTCACCCGAGACAACCGAATTAAAGTCCCCACCCATAAGCAAAAGACTGTCAGGAAGCCCAAGCAACATACGATCCAGGTCTGAGAAGGTGGAGTTCTGGAGGCCCGGGGGAACATAGACCGAGATCAAGGAAAGGGACTGCCCCTCCCACCTCCCAGTCAGAGCCACATAGCGCCCTCTATCGTCTGGGACCACCCTGGTTATCTCCAACGGAAGTGAAGCTCGCAAGAGAATGCCCACCCCTCTCGAACCAGTGGTGAAACCAGAGTGGGCCACAAGCCGATATCCCCCCCTGTTCATAGCCCGACAAACATTGCCAACCAGATGCGTCTCCTGTAAGAACACCACATCAGGAGTCAGACGACGCAGATATTGCAGCACAACACCCCGTTTGATACGGTCCCGCAATCCATTGACGTTCCAAGACATCAATCTCAACCCGTCCCCCCCCATCCCCTCCAGTAGATCAAGGGCCCCCTAGCAAAGAGCTCAACACCCAAGGATGAACCATAGCCAATACTTCGCCTTGAAAACAAAAAACACAAATGCAAACAACCCCACCCACCCACCAACCCCCCCCCAACTCCAACACCCCCCACCCTGCACCCCTGCGGTCCAAAAAACCACCCCAACTTGCAGTGTGCCTGTCGCCCTACAAACCCCATTCTATGAAAAGACCCCGGAGGAGGGAAGGGACCCGTCCCCGCCCGCTCCCCACACACAACATAGTGAAACAAAATGCACAAGAGAAGTAGAACCCAGCCGAACAGTACAACATGGCAGAGTCCGGGACCATAAGTCACTCCAAAGGAGACCCGCCACCCTCGGTACCGGCAGAGGGCCCAGTCCGGTCACCCCGGTCCGGCAGCGAATCCAGCCAGTCACTCACAGTCGCAGGAGAGTCAAAAAAGGTAGTCCGATCTTCATGTTCCACTCGGAGCCTTGCAGGATAAAGCATAGAGTACTTGAGACCGAGGTCCCGGAGACGCCGCTTCACCCCCTGGAAGCCCATCCGCTGTTTCTGGACAAGTTGGGTGAAGTCCGGGAAAAAGTTAATGGACGAGTTCTCATGTCGGACCGGGCCATGGACCCGTGAGGTCTGCAGAATCGCGTCTCGGTCTCTGTAATGGAAAAGTCTCGCAACGATAGGCCTCGGGGGGGCACCCGGTCGCGGCCGGCCACCTGGGACTCGATGGGCCCGCTCCACAGCGAAAAACGTACTCAGGCCAGCGGGAGCAAGATGTTCGAGGATGAGCTCCTCGTCCAGGAGATCAACCGGGCGGTTATCGGAGGTCTCCGGAACGCCTATGACGCGGATGTTATTGCGGCGGGCCCGTCCCTCGAAGTCTTCCAGCCGCCGGGCCATCAGATCATTGGCCGACTTGAGATCGCCGAGAGTGGCCTGCAGGTCCGACACGTCCGTACCAAGGGAGGACGTCCGCACATCCAGCGATTGAACCCTCTCGTTGGTCTTAGAGAGATCCGCCCGGATTAGCGTAATGTCAATGGCCACCGTGTCGATTTTACGGGCCAAGGCCTCGTACTGCGTAGCGATGGTCTCTCTGATGCCCTCAATGGCGCCCATGATGTCCTGCAGGGACAGATCCGGAGAAACGGACGGGCCACCACTGGTGTCCTCCGGGGGGACATTGGCCGTCCCGGGGGATCCTTTACCCTGAGTGTAGCGGTCCATGTTGTTCGTCTGGACCGGTCCCCCACGTAGGGATGTTTTGGTCTTACGCCTCTCGGGGTCTCCCTTGCCTCCCATGAGAACCTCGATCGCCGAAGGGGACCACCGAGGAAGCGTCGAGGTGGCACAGGCCAGGCAGACGCGTGTCGCACCACAGGCCGCAATATGGCGGAGTGAAGGGACCACCGTCAATGAGCACACTGGCAGCAGACGAAGCCACCGGCATCAAGCGAAGGCAAAATGAAAGCCCAGTCGCACCAAGCAAGTCCACAGTCCAGCCCCTCAAAGACCAAAAGTGAAACCGAAAGTGATGTGACGGCCAATGGCACAGCCCCGCTGCCGTTGTTGTTCAACTACGCCCCGGCTCCACAGATCACCCTCGCATCGGGCACAGCCGTCGGGTGGGCCTCAAAAGTTCAAGCCGCCATAACTCCGGATTGCCAGGTCCGATTTGATTTCCAAAAGGAGTTTAGTGTTCAGCCAGCATTCGTCTCCCAGATTCCATCAACCAAGTCAGGATAGAGTCAGGATAAATTCCAAGGAGCAGCGAGGGTCCGGGGAGCCCTGTGCTCACGCGACCATCTTGGATGCGCGCTAGGCTCCTCGACATCCTGGTTTTTGATCAGTCGCTGGTACATCTCTCCCAGAACGTGACCATGACTATTGCTTTACTGCAAGATCTCGGCTTTGTCATCAACGCTCAGAAATCGGAACTGCGACCAGCACAGCAGATGGTCTTCTTAGGGCTCCTCATAGACTTGGTCTCGGCTTCCTTGAGCCTCCCAGAATCCAAGGTGAACAAGATACGGAAGGAACTGTTTCAGGTTCTACGGAGGGACCGGATTTCGCTGCGCAAGCTGGCCAGGATCGTGGGTCTGCTTTCCTCTTCGATTCAGGCCATATTTCCAGGCTCGTTACATTACAGGGCTCTTCAGAGGTTGAAGGCGCAGCATCTACGGCGAAGTCTGACCTACTCGGAACTAATTTCACTACCGGAGGAAGCCCGGACCGAACTTCTGTGGTGGGTGGACCACATGTCGGCCTGTAATGGTCGGGCGATCTTCGGATCGGCCCCGGACTTGGTGATCAAATCGGATGCCAGCCGACTAGGCTGGGGAGCCCGGTGTGGCAACATATTGATGGGGGGCAGATGGTCAGAGGAGGAACTCCAGTTACACATCAATTGTCTGGAACTGCTGGCGGGATCCTTTGCAGTGAAGTCCATGACCAAGGGCAGGATCTCTTGTTGCATCCTCCTGAGGATGGACAACATCTCAGCGGTGCAGTACATCAATCGCCTGGGCGGGCCTCGTTCTCGGGCCTTGTCCAACCTAGCGAGGGACTTCTGGCACTATTGCCTTCAGAAGCAGATTTCAGTGACGGCGAAGTACCTTCCCGGTTTGCAGAACTCGGAGGCGGATTGGCACTCCAGGAATTTCTTGGATTCCAGCGACTGGCAACTCGATCGGGCAGTCTTCTTGTCCTTGATGGCCAGATGGGGTCCATGTACACTGGATCTCTTTGCCTCTCCACTGAATCACCTGCTTTCGTGCTTCGTCAGCTGGAGACCGGATCCGGAAGCCACAGCGGTGGATGCCTTTCTGCAGGACTGGTCGAGGGAGTTCCCTTACGCTTTTCCCCCTTTCATGATGATACCCAGGGTGGCAGCCCAGGTTCGGCGTCAGGTAGCGTCCATGGTTCTGATTACACCGGTTTGGAGAGCGCAGGCCTGGTTTCCAACGCTAATGGAATTGTCGTGGGACTGTCCGATTCATCTGCCCTCATTCCCTTCCATCCTCCAGGATCCCCAGGGGAACCTTCATCCTCTGGTGCTTCAGGGCCATTTACCTCTCATGGTGTGGAAGATTTCAGGGGACGTTGGAAAGACGACCAACTTTCTTCGGACGCTGCGCACCTCATCCAGCAAGCCTAGGCATCAGGAACGATCAAGCGTTATCGCTCGGCTTGGCGACGTTGACAGTTGGTGTCTGGACAGACACTTGGATTCCGTGGGGGCACCAGTTAATCATATCTTGAATTTTTGGGCAGAGTTGTCTCGAAGCGGCTTGGCATATCGGACGGTTAACTCCTTTCGTTCAGCCATTTCCGCAGGGCACCGCGAGATCGAGGGCAGACCGGCGGGGGAACACCCTTGGGTTTGTAGACTGATGCAGGGCATCCGGTTGGCTAATCCGCCGGAGCCTAGATATTCAGGCCTTTGGGATGTCAACCAGGTTCTGAATCTCCTGTTGGGTTGGCAGGATAATCAGTTCTTGTCTCGCAAAGAACTGTCCGCTAAGTTGGCTATTCTCCTATGCCTCGCCTCATGTAAAAGGGTGTAAGACGTCAGAGCTCTAGACATCTCTGCTAGGGTTTTTACTCCGGATGGAGTTACTTTTACCATTTCTCAGAGAACGAAAACCAATACCAGGTCAGTATCTTATCCTTCCTTTCCGGATCATCCTAAGTTGTGTGTGGTGAGATGCATTAAGGCATATGAGGAAGTGACCTCGAATCTTAGGCCCCCTGGCGAGCGGCAATTGCTTATTGCTTTGCAGAAACCTTTCAAGGCGGTTTCTTCTCCCTCCATAGCCAGGTGGGTACGCTGGATTATGTCTGAGGCAGGAGTGGATGTGAGTAGGTTTGGTGCACAATCCACAAGGGGGCTATGGCGTCGAAAGCTATTCAGGTAGGTGGTAGATTGGAATATATTATGAATGCGGACGATTGGTCGTCTGAGTCTACCTTTAAGAGGTTCTACTTTAAACCTATCTCAGAGGCGGCGTCCCTGGTTGTAAGTGAGCTTTGATCTTGCATAATCCTCGCCTCCGTCCTGCCATAGAATGAAAAATGTCCTAGTTTACGAGAAGGAAAGTTTCAATTCTATTAAGGACTAGGAGGCGAGGATTATCCCTCCCTGAGATTATTTCATTATCTCCCCACCCTGGAGTTTTTCGTTGGTAGTAAGTTCTTTCTTGGTTATTATTGACCAGGAATTGGCATGTATTGTTGTTGATTTGGACTTGTATCTCTGAGTGCATTGCATTTTCTATGCTGTTCTCTGTTTTGACTTTGCTTCTTATGAAACTGTGACGATCGTGCCCTTTTTTTCCGGAACCGGGTAACAGGATTATCTCTTTGTTTCAGGGAATGATCAAAAGTTCGAATGAAGTGGTGATTCCAGCTTAACATCATCCAGTGAAGAAGAGGAAGCGGAAGGGTCGTCATGGCAATATATGTGGTGGATTGTCATGAAAGTGGACTGTTGTTACCATAGAGACTACCTCTCTGGTTCATGGGATTTGTAGTCTTTGATGTTTATTGTGTTTATTTTAATATTTCTTTAAACCTGCTGTGCATAATAAAGTGGAGGAAGAAATGCATAATCCTCGTCTCCTAGTCCTTAATAGAATTGAAACTTTCCTTCTCATAAGCTAGGAAATTTTTCATTCTTCATCTGTGTCTGTAGAGGTGGCTGTCGTTGTAGTCCTTTTTCTATGTCTATGACAGCTGTCAATTAGTCCGACTTTTATGTGGACTGTTAATAAAAAAGGTATTCCTACTTCTATATCTGTGTACTGTCCAGGTTTTTTTGTATTGAGAATCTGGTCACCCTAAATAAAGTACAAAATGTAACCTTACTTCTAAAAAGGAAATCCTTTCCGGTGCCTTGACTCAGCGAGGACCGACGCAAGGCGCCGACCTCCAGCCTCCATTAGTCAGCGCTTGAAACTTCCCTGGAAACTCATAATTTTCATTCTGCGCAAAGCGCTGATATCAGAAGGCTATGATGTGAAAAGAAAAACAGAACTTTTGTAATCTGTAGATTTTAAGCAGTATTAAGTAAACAGGTGTCTGTTGATGCTATCTGACTTTGTCTTCTGTAAAGGCTGTCAGTGGTATTTTAAGTCGATGTGCAAAATGCTATTTGTTAAAATATCGGTGGCCGAAATGTACATTATATTGTGCTAAATATAGAGCTTACATGACGCAGTGTGTAATTTACCATCCACAAATACAAATACCCCGACAGCTTTAGCCACAACGCACTGAAATGCCTCTGCTAACATCTATTCACGGGACACGAATAATTCGCCAACACAAATATGTTCCAGCAGACAGTGTCGGTGTCCGCGCCGAGGACCCAGCGGGAGGCAGCCCCCCTGGCACCTCCTCTACTCGCCCTCTCATTGCAGGGGAGGGGTCTCCAGTTCAGCTGTAATGCGAATCTTCCTTTGTTGGGCCCACCTGCTACGGGAGTGATTGATCTGTTTCTGAAGATAGAAACAATGGGATATACAGATCCTGGCAGAGATGAGTGCATGCGGTGAACAGGCTGTTTTTAGGCCGTTCCTGCATCTGTACTTAAGAATAGCATATTACCAGCAGGCTCTCTAAATCTCTAGTTACCAGCAGCAACAACCATGCTAACTCTAGGAGGTGAAATCATGTGTCCCTCCTCCACTGTTAGCTTCTCCCTTGCATGTGGAACTGCCCTCACTCCCTCTCTGAATAGTTTCTTTGGAACTTCGCCACCCCAGCTAAAATAAGGTTTGTGTAAAGATGCCTGGCTTGATATATATAAACACTTACACCTCGTGGTTAAGGTAGTTTTATCTTTTATTGTTCCCGAGCGCCGGGATGCATCTGCACGCTAGCTCTCCTCGCGGCTATCTGGCGCGAAGACACGCCTTCTCCCAGCATGCACTGGGGCGCTCTCGAACACTAGAGCGCATCGCTACATATCTCCCCCCTTTAGCCCCTTACAACACAAGGCCCATAGCTGGCCCACCATTTACAGTCTTACTTGCTTTGCGTGTCAAAGTCCTCAAACCTTCTCGGCATTTTGATCACTCTGCCCGATCTCGTACAGTTCTGTCCTTGCTCTTGAGCCGACCTTTGACCTTTAGTCAGGAGTTCTCCTCTTGCTCCCAAATCTCCACGCATCTCTTCTTCCTTTACTTGGGCCTCTACGTTCATAGGGTAACCCTGTCTGTTCGTTTCTCCTTCTCTGCTTCCACCTAATGCGTTCTGACTCTCCACGTTCCTCCTGGTCGGGGTAGGGCTTTGCTCTCTGACCTCCGGGCTTCCCTCTATCTCAGGCTCACCTCCCTCTTCGGTGGTCGGTGCTCTCCTGTCCTCCGGATCTTCCCACTTCATGATTTTGTTGCACTTCGCCATCCTGTCTTGCGACCATATCTTCCCATCACTCAATAAAGCCGACCTGGCGTAGGGTTCAATCACTTGCAAAGGTGGGCTGAATTTGCTGTCTCCTTTCCTCCTTAGCGTAGCTTGTTTTACTCTTACCCACTCCCCTTTCTCCAGGGTTACCTCCTTGACATTGCGTCGTTTGTTATAGTATTCGGTGTACAGGGCTTGCGCTTTGTCCAGGTTGCGCCTTACCACTGCGGGCGACCATTTGCTTTGCACCAGAAGGTGTTTCCACGCTACATTGTCCTTCGTGAAAGGGTCACGCCCCCGTAGGAACTTGAACGGTGTTGGTCGGGGTGATGCGATACGCCCACAGCATGCGTTGGAGCTCCTTCTCCCAGTTTAGTCCTGCACTTATTGCTGCTTGTACGGATCCCATTATCACCCGATAAAACCTTTCTGCGAGTCCGTTCCCTGCTGGGTGGTAGATTGTGTTTGACTTCTATCCCATTTCTGGTCATGAAGGCGTTCCATCTCGCTAATACAAATTGTGGGCCATTGTCGCACGTTATCACCTTGGGTATTCCTTCCCTCAGGAATGTGGCCGTGAGGAATGCTAATACTGCCTCGGTGTCTGCCATTTCACATACTTCCACCTCCGGCCATTTAGAGTACCTGTCCACCAATACTATGACGTATCTGGACACACCTTCTGCGTTCAGGACTGGACCCAGTATGTCCACGGAAAGCATTTCCCACGGGCTAGACAGCCCCGTGAATTTTCCCAGTGGCGGGCGTAGTAAGGTTTGTGTTTTATCGGCCCTACTGCACTATTCGCACATTCTGACGTGTCTCTCCACGTGCCCATCTATCGCTGGCCACCAGTATGCCTGCTTCACTCTCGCCTTGGTCTTCATGATCCCCAGATGTCCTTCGTGTAGAATGGTTAGGAGATGGCTCACCAGGGATTGCGGGGGAACCACCTTGTCCCCTCTCAGTAGGAATACTGGGTTGTCTCCAATGGATAGTTCTTCTCGGACTTCCCAGTATTTCCTCAGCTGACTGTCGAGGTGCCTTTTGTCAGGCCATCCTTGGGTCACGTAGCCTTTCACTGTTCCTAGGGTCTTGTCTGCTGCGTACGCCTCTTCCCACTCTTGTGCGCTGACTGCTCCTTCATGGTCTTGCGTGAGTGCTACCATGTAGTCCTCCCATTCAGAAGGTTCCAGATTGTCTGCTGGCTCCATTACGGCTGCTCTGCTCAAGAAGTCTGCTACCTTATTCTTGGACCCTGGGAGGTACTCCACATCGTACATGTAATCCAACAGCCTCAGGATCATCTTCGCGATGCGGGGGGTTGCATGCGCATGTCCGCTTGAGGTCAGAACTTTCACCAGTGGTTTGTGGTCGGTGCGGAGCAGAAACTTCGAGCCCCACAGGAACTGTCTGAATCGTTCCATTGCCCAGACGGTCGCCAGCATTTCTTTCTCCATGACGCAGAATTTCTCTTCGTTGGCCGCTAAGGATCTCAAGGCAAAGCTGACCGTGGTGATGTCTCCGCTCCGTGCTTTTTGCATTAAGACCGCCCCCAGGCCTTTGTCACTGGCGTCAGTGGTTAGTATAGATAAAGCTTCTTGATCGAACCCTTCCAGGGGAATTGCTGTGCAGATGTTGCGTTTTATCTCCTCGAATTCTTCTTGTTCCTCCCGTGTCTATTTGGAAGCGTTCTTCTCTTTCAAAAGTTGCCTCAAGTGGTGCGTTTTGGTCGCGAAATGAGGGACAAACTTACTGTAGAACTCCGCCATGCCTAGGAAATATCGAACATCTTCCTTCCTGGTCGGTGTTGGTGCTTCTTTGATGGCCGCCATGTTCACTCGTTTAGGTTCTATTCTTCTCCCGCTGATTTCGTGGCCCAGATATGTCACCGAGTCCACTCTAAATCTACACTTTTGCCATTCCGCCGTGAGCCCGTTTTGAGCTAAGATCGTCAATACTGTGTGCAATTTCTCATCGTGCTCTTCCTTGGATTTCCCCATGATGAGGATGTCGTCTTGGAAGTACTGAACTCCTTCCACCTTCTGGAACAGCCGATGCATGAGTTTTTGGAAAACGGCTGCAGCTGACGCTAGGCCGAACGGCATCCGGAGGAACTTGTAGCACCCAAACGGCGTGATGAATGACGTCAGGTGATTGCAGGTGGCATGCAGCACGATTTGGTGGTATGCAGAGGTGAGGTCTATTGTTGAGAACCACTTGACCCCTTTCGTTTTCACCAACATCTCATTTATCCGGGGCAACGGGAATTTGTCTACTAGGATGTTCTTCTTGAGTTCCCTCAAGTCCACACACAGGCATACCTTTCCGTTGGGTTTCTGGGCTACCACCAGCGGTGCGAGCCATTCCGCACTCTCGATCGCTTCTATGACTCCGTTTTTCTCCAGTCGTCACAATTCTTCTTGAACCGCTTCTCTGCTTCTGAAGGGAATGTTGCGAGCTTTGTGGCTCACTGGCCTTGCCCCAGCCTTGAGGCGGATTCTGTGCGTGAATTTCGTCATCTTTCCTATGGTCCCCTTGAACACCTCCGGGTATTGTTATGTTATGTTATGTTATCTGGGGTTTTGTTAAGCGCTCAGCTACTCAGGCAGAGTGTCCCGGCGCTATCAGACCCATAACCGTAGAGCTCCAGCAGGGGAGAAAAAACGTATTGGCCAAATAGCCATGTTTTGAGCTTCTTTCTGAAGGCCATCAAGCTCTCACTCTATTATTCTGTCTTCCATCTACTTTCTTCGCGCGTTTGTTTTGCTTCGATCATCAGCACTTGCGTGGACCCGCCCGGGTTGAGTTGTATCCCTAAATTTCCTTGGTCCATCCATCCTAGTACGGAAGGTCCCTTCTCTGCTACGTACAGCTTTCCCTCCGCTCTACGTCCTTTGAATTCGACTCGTAGCCATCGGTACCCCACCATGGGTATGGGTTCTCCTGTGAACGTGACTGGGTGGATGTCTGTGGGTAGTAGCTCTTCCCCTACTCTGGGCCTGAACTCGTTTTCCCATATGGTCCTTTGGATGATTGTGTTTGGGGAGCCGGAGTCCGCCACCATGTTCACTTGTACACCGCCGATCTCCATTTGTAACGCTGGTTTCTTGGAGCGCGTGCAGCTTACTCCCAACACCTGGTCGTCGATGCATAAGACTTCGTCTTCCTCGTCTCCCTCTTCTTGGGTTACCTCCTCACCTTCTGGTTTCTGGGCAACGTACTTCACTTCCGTCCTACTGAGCTTGCGCCTGCATACTTACTTACATACTCGTAATGCCCCCATTATACTGTAGTAGGAGCATTTGGCTCGAAATGCAGGGCATGCTCTGTCGTTGCCCGCATGTGTTTGGCTGCCACACCTGTAGCACATGTTTTTGCTCTCTCCTTGTGGTCTCTGTTTTCTCGTGGTCTTCTGAGGGTATCTTCTCTGGTACTTTGTGTTAGTTGGTGTCTGCTGCTTGAGAGTTTCTGGTTTGCTTCTGTCTGTTATCCTACAGACCGGTGTTCTGTCGCCACCCTCTCTTTTGGCCGCTTCCGCGCACCTTTTAGATAGTTCTGCCTTCTTCACTAGCGCCACCACCTCCTTTAGTGGAGCATCGCCGTTGACCCATAGCTTCTCCTGTATGGCCGTGTTGGCTGTGTGCATAATGATCTGGTCCCTGATGAGTTCGTCATGAAGTATGCCGAATCTACATGTCAACGCCATCTTCCGTAAAGCCGATACATACTCATCTATAGACTCTCCCTTGCTCTGTTTTCTTTGGAAGAAGTTGCATCTATCTATGGCCGTGCACACCACTGGGCGGTAGTGGGAGTCCAGGTCTTCCAGCGGGTGTTGGAACACTTCTGTATCATCCGCAGGTCTGGTCACCTTCACTAGGCTGTCGTATACCCTGATGTCCTCCGGGCCTAGGTTGTGTAGTAGTATTTTCTTTTTCCTTGAACTTGAGAACCCTCCTTCACCTTCTTCTTCTAAGGCCTCGATATAGTTCAGGAAATACCGCTTCCAATCCTCCCAGGGCATCGCCGGTTCTCCCCTCTTGGGTAGGAAGGGGACTAGGTTGGTGAGAGACGTCGCCTGGGCACACATCCTGCCCCTGTCTCGTTGGGCTAAGCTACGTCTGTCGTCTGTCTCCGGTGGGCTCCCTGGAGCTTGCCTCTCGTCTGATCTGCCGGCTGTGTTGGTGAAAGGCGTCCTTGCCCTCTCCGCGATGACTCTGTGGGGTCGCCAGTTCTGTTACTTCCCTTAGCTGGCCGGATGCAGGTTACCTTCTTTTGGCGCTCTCTGTCACTCTGCTTCTGACTGCCCCGCCCTCCTGCTCCCCCGTGTTGTTTTGTGTGCCTCGGTGTTAGTCTTGGCCTAGGTTCGGCGGGTCTTGCTCTTCCGGGTGTTACCCCCCTATGGGGTGTCCTGCCTCTTCTGGGGTGTTGCCTGGTCCTGCCCTTCAGGCCTAGAGCCTCTCTTGCTTGGGTGGGCCCCCCCCCACGGCTCTCACCCTTCTGGCATGCCTGGCCGCTCTTTCCGTTGCTCCTCCGGCTCACTCGTGGCTTGACGGGGTGCTGGTGACTGCGCCGAACTTCTCCGTCCGTGGGGTGGCCTGTGGTGATGATGCACCTCTGCCACGCTCGGGTATTCCCAGGTCGTGGGTGTCTGGGTTCTGTTGTTCCTGAACTCCCTCAAAGGTGACATCCCATCCTCGTCGCCATTTTGTAAAGATGCCTGGCTTGATATATATAAACCCTTACACCTCGTGGTTGAGGTAGTTTTATCTTTTATTGTTCCCGAGCGCCGGGACGCATCTGCACGCTAGCTCTCCACGCGGCTATCTGGCACGTAGACACGCCTTCTCCCAGCATGCACTGGGGCGCTCTCGAACACTAGAGCGCATCGCTACAGTTTGTCTTTCATGCTTTTGTGTCAGGGCGCTTCCATTGGATGAGGTAAAGCAACAGCCTTCAGATGCCACTTAGTGACACCGCCAATCACCAGCAAGAATTTCTGCAGAAGGGGAGCGCTCCAGGGGTAAAATATAATTTTGCCTAGCACACTGACAGTCCCTGGGCAGTCCCTTCAATGGATAACAATGAATGCCTTTGTGTGTAAAGTTACCAAACTGCTCCAAGTCGGCAGGGACACCAGCTAATAGAGTCCTGTTTTTCTTTCTAAAGATTAATGTAATCAAAAACTTTGCTGGAACAGGTTCAATTGAGAAGTCTCAGAACTATCAGCCTCAGAATGCTGTGGGGTGAGGATGTGGACATATGTCCCGAGCTTTCTACAAGGCAGGTGTAGCCCCTAAACATCTACCCACTATTGCCTCTTAGTGTCTTGAAACTCCAAAGTAGGTGGCATAATGGCATTCCTCTGAATAAAATGTTGCATGCATAGGAGGGAGTGATGCGTTGAACTACAGCAAGGGGCCGATTGACGGCCATTGGTGTTCTCGCCTTGAACTATTCCGTTTTTCTGAATTTTGGTCCACCGTGTGCCTGACCCTGCTAACAAACCAGGAGTCAGGGCTTCAACTTTGTTAAAAAATGTGATGACGCAACATCTGAATTACAGTCTTCGCGCCTGCCCCAGTCCATAAGGAATCACCTTTGAAGCTCTCTGCATAGGGTAGCAGGCTTTCTACAACCATTTATAAGTCACAAATTTGAAACCTACCTTCTCGTGCTTCTACTAAGATTCCTGCTGAAAATGATTTTTTCCCTATTACATGAGGTTTGAAGGTAAACGGTTCAGAGTATAGGGCGAGGAACTCTCGACTCCCTGCCTATCAGCAGCAACCCTCCAGCTGGTCTCCCGGTTGTCTATATATGGGCGATGGTAACTCAATGTATGGTGGTAGGTGTCCACTATAGGTGCTTCCCAGTCAGAGGTGCTGGAACAGTGTTCAGAGTGGGGGGTTCTGCTATTAATGTTACATCAGTGACGTCACGAGGACTGTACAAACTCCAAGGGTCACACAAAGAACAAGTGCAGCAAATGAGTCAATCAACCAATCAACTCGGATTTGTAGCGCGTGGGTAATCGTGGGGGTCCAGGTGCTGGGTTTTTGCTGAGATCAGTCGAAGAATAGAGGGAAAAAAACAAGGAGAAGCAATGAAAACAGGGAAAGAGCAAGAGAAAGCACTAAAAAAACAGAGGAAAAAGCAAGTAGATAGTGAAAACGAGGGAAAAGCAAGGAGAACACACTCAATAACAGGGGGGAAAAGCAGAGAAAGCAGGGAAAACAAAGGTAAAGCAAGGAGAAAGAATTCAAAAACAGCAAAAAGCAAGGAGAAAGAAGTGAAAACTAGAGAAAAGCAAGGAGAAAGCACTCAAAAACTGGAAAAAGCAAGGAGAAAGCAGTGAAAACTAGAGAATAAAAAAGAGAGGGCACTCAAAAAAATGGGGAAAAAGCAAAGAGAAGACAGGAGAAAGAGCGATGCAGCAGCTTGGCCTGGGACCTTCAGAAGGGCCATTCAGAAGGAGAGTTGTACGCGGTGGTGCATTTTGGAGGACATGGTTGTAACGATCCTCTTCCTGGCTTGCTGCATAGGGACATGTAGGATGGCTCTGTGGAAGGGGTTCAGTTAGCCCCAGTGCTGGTGGAACAATTTTCAGAATGGGGGTGCTGCCATCAATATGGCATCGCTCAAGTCATAGGGATTGTGAAAGTCCAAGGATCGCACAAAGAACTGTCGCAGCAAATGCATCCGGCAGCACAAGTAAGGATGGACTATGTAACTGGTGGTGCATTTGGATCACTCTGTCACCAATATATTACTAAAGCATTGTGTGGTAGTGCACTGTCACTTACAGACAGCACAGATACCATGAAAACAGGGACGGCTCCTCAGCTAAGATGGAGGAGGGTTGTTCCACTTCTCAGAAGGAAAAAAAATGATAATAACTATTGTTATTATCATTTTATTTTTCCTATTGCAGTCAGCGACTCTGTTTCATGCGCGGTGGGCTGGCCAGAGGAGGACGGAGGAGTTGTGGCGCTCTCTAAGTGCACTTGACTGTTTGGCCGGCCCAGTCATGCGCACTTTGCATGTTCTCCACCAGCCTGTAATGCACAGCCTGGTGGGGAACATGCACAGGCTCCCTGTCCCCGTGTGAGCGCCGTGCCACGGCGCTCAGACCAAACACAACGCTGCTTGCAGCATTGTGATTGGCTTAGGGGAGCCCGGGTGCTTCCCGTTGCTTCTTGCTACTGGGACTGGAGACAGGAAGAAGGAAGATAAAGAGGACGGAGGAGAGGCGGCCGCCGGCCGTTCCCAGGTAAGAGGTTTTTTTTTCACTCCCTCTCCTCCGCCCCACCAACCCTGTCCGGTAGCAGCCGCTACTGTATGGAAATGGCCACTAAATATCCACAGACATGCAGTTTTAACGATAAAGCGATATAGCGCACACAATAATGTGCTGAAATTGGATTTCAGTGAATATTTTAATTGCGCACCACCAAGTTTATCGATTTGTTTTGATCTAAATCAGATCTTTGTTTTCATCTTACCTCTGAATTACAAAAAATGTGCTTCAGCTGCGCTTTCCAAAGTGCTGATATAAACTGAAATATTTGCATAGATCTTTTGCAGGTAATTCACTTTACAAAGTTCTCTCGCTTTGCAGTCAGAGAAAAAAAGTCAACACCAGTCACACTTTTAAAAGAATAATCAGCAATTTGTGAGAAGAGGTAGCTTCATATTTGACCTCTGTCTTGAAACACACAGCAAATATGACAAGATAAAAACGAAATGTAAAGGCATCTTCACTGGTAATTCACCTTCTGAGTCCCGGCATGGTTTTTCGGGGGTGCAGCGTCTAACTCACGCGTGCCAGGTTATGCATTCATATCAATTGTCAGAGCACAAGTGTTTCACTCAGCCTACCTACATATGCTGCTGAAAAGTTGCCGAAAAAAAGCTTCAAAAATCATTTGTATTTGCGTTTTTTGCATACATTTGAATGTTTTCCATACATTTCCTTTGTGCAAACAACCTGTTTCAATGGTGAATTTGCGTGCACTTTCATACACTTAATGCAGCACTTACAGCAGGATCATTCAGGTATACGTTGAGATGTTAGATGCTGTAAGTATGGGAATGTATTAACCTATGTTTCTGAATCCCATCAAAGCTATGACTGTAAGGATGGTGACCTCAGACACCCCTGGCACCGCCCACTTGTACACGTCGGTTCCACGTGTGAACAGGACACACAGGCCTGGGTAACACGTGCATTTGTAGCTGGTTGACTTGCCACCCAGCCACACACACTTGATTTATGAATTTTTCATGCAGGGAGCTGCAACCTTTGACTCTCCCTTTCTTGTCGCTGCCACAGTCGTTGCTGCCTCCGGTCTCAGGAGGCTTGAAGATGCTGCAGCAGGCAGGGGCAGGGGTCACACAAACTACACAGGAGCCATGTTTATTGTCCATAATGTCACTCCGTGCCCATCTCTAAACCTCCTCTGCATAGAGGAGGCTGTTGAAGGGCTAGCGGTAGGAGATGAGGGCAACCCTGTGATGTCATCGGGGATCAAGGGGTGTGTGATGTCACTTCCGCTCTTACTGATAGGTTGTTCAGTCGATGTCCAGGTCGGAGTCAGAACGTGTAGGTATGTGTTTGTCATGTACGTATGCTTCTTCGTCTATCTGCATGATAAAATAGTGCTAGCATGTAACACTGTGCGTTGTTTTGAATGCTATCCGCGTTCTAGGGTGGAACAGACCAGTAGTGGAGGATTCCAATGACAGCGGTCAGTTGGGATCCGACACCTGCTGGACGCTTCACGTCGTGGGCTATATAGTTTATTTTTAATTTTTACTGTTTTATATAGCGCGAAAACGTCCCAAAGGTATCAGAGCGCTTTACATGAGCACCAGTTGCATTACAGACAGATACATTCGTTTTTTTTTAGTCACGGAGAGATTAAGTGATTTGCCCAGAATCACAGGATGTTTAACCCCTCCCAGGGGGCAAGTTCACCCCTTTCTTCTTAGCGCCCTAACCACATGCGTTCCTTCCCCCCCCAAAATCATTCCAGTGATGACATGATATGCTGCATAGAAAGGCCGTTAATGTACACATAGATTATACTTCTCTCAACTTATTGGTTGGTCATTCATATACCTCCATGTCAATTTACATCATGCATTATTTCCCATGCTTGGCATTGTCCATTTTTGACAGCACTCTCTTTATTTGAGGTGCCCCCTATGCAAGGTCTCAGTGTTCACGGTTCCAGGCTTCCCGATTTGGGGGCGTCCGTTTGGACCGGCCAGGGCTGCAAGTGCCGTTCCGCTTGCCCTGGACCCTTGCTGGCCACATGCCTGCTCCTCAGTGACCCTGCCGTGTGGCATCCCAAGGACACTGTGCGAGCATCTCTTCTACTCTGCCTGTGGCTGTGTGCTGTCATTTACTCACCCTGTGTCCCTGCCGTGTGGCATCACAAGGACACTGTGCAAGCATCTCTTCTACTCTGCCTGTGGCTGTGTGCTGTCATTTGCTCACCCTGTGTACCTGCCGTGTGGCATCCCAAGGACCCTGTGCGAGCATCTCTTCTACTCTGCCTGTGGCTGTCTGCTGTCATTTGCTCACCCTGTGTCCCTGCCGTGTGGCATCCCAAGGACCCTGTGCGAGCATCTCTTCTACTCTGCCTGTGGCTGTCTGCTGTCATTTGCTCACCCTGTGTCCCTGCCGTGTGGCATCCCAAGGACACTGTGCGAGCATCTCTTCTACTCTGCCTGTGCTGTGCTGTCATTTGCTCACCCTGTGTCCCTGCCGTGTGGCATCCCAAGGACACTGTGCGAGCATCTCTTCTACTCTGCCTGTGGCTGTGTGCTCTCATTTGCTCACCCTGTGTCCCTGCCGTGTGGCATCCCAAGGACCCTGTGCGAGCATCTCTTCTACTCTGCCTGTGGCTGTCTGCTGTCATTTACTCACCCTGTGTCCCTGCCATGTGGCTTCCCAAGGACCCTGTGCGAGCATCTCTTCTACTCTGCCTGTGGCTGTCTGCTGTCATTTGCTCACCCTGTGTCCCTGCCGTGTGGCATCCCAAGGACACTGTGCGAGCATCTCTTCTACTCTGCCTGTGCTGTGCTGTCATTTGCTCACCCTGAGTCCCTGCCATGTGACATCCCAAGGACACTGTGCAAGCATCTCTTCTACTCTGCCTGTGCTGTCATTTTCTCACCCTGTGTCCCTGCCATGAGGCATCCCAAGGACACTGTGCGAGCATCTCTTCTACTCTGCTTGTGGCTGTGTGCTGTCATTTGCTCACCCTGTGTCCCTGCCGTGTGACATCCCAAGGACACTGTGCGAGCATGTCTTCTACTCTGCCTGTGGCTGAGTGCTGTCATGTGTTCACCCTGTGTCCCTGCCGTGTGGCATCCCAAGGACACTGTGCGAGCATCTCTTCTACTCTGCCTGTGCTGTGTGCTGTCATTTGCTCACCTGTGTCCCTGCTGTGTGACATCCCAAGGACACTGTGCGAGCATCTCTTCTACTCTGCCTGTGGCTGTGTGCTGTCATTTGCTCACCCTGTGTCTCTGCTGTGTGGCATCCCAAGGACCCTGTGCAAGCATCTCTTCTACTCTGCCTGTGGCTGTGTGCTGTCATTTACTCACCCTGTGTCCCTGCCATGTGGCATCCCAAGGACATTGTGCGAGCATCTCTTCTACTCTGCCTGTGGCTGTGTGCTGTCATTTACTCACCCTGTGTCCCTGCCGTGTGGCATCCCAAGGACACTGTGCGAGCATCTCTTCTACTCTGCCTGTGCTGTGCTGTCATTTGCTCACCCTGAGTCCCTGCCGTGTGACATCCCAAGGACACTGTGCGAGCATCTCTTCTACTCTGCCTGTGGCTGTGTGCTGTCATTTTCTCACCCTGTGTCCCTGCCGGGAGGCATCCCAAGGACACTGTGCGAACATCTCTTCTACTCTGCCTGTGGCTGTGTGCTGTCATTTGCTCACCCTGTGTCCCTGCTGTGTGGCATCCCAAGGACACTGTGCAAGCATCTCTTCTACTCTGCCTGTGGCTGTGTGCTGTCATTTGCTCACCCCGTGTCCCTGCCGTGTGGCATCCCAAGGACCCTGTGCAAGCATCTCTTCTACTCTGCCTGTGGCTGTGTGCTGTCATTTGCTCACCCTGTGTCCCTGCCGTGTGACATCTCAAGGACACTGTGCGAGCATCTCTTCTACTCTGCCTGTGCTGTGCTGTCATTTGCTCAACCTGTGTCCCTGCCGTGTGACATCCCAAGGACCCTGTGCAAGCATCTCTTCTACTCTGCCTGTGGCTGTGCTGTCATTTGCTCACCCTGTGTCCCTCCCGTGTGACATCCCAAGGACACTGTGCGAGCATCTTTTCTACTCTGCCTGTGCTGTGCTGTCATTTGCTCACCCTGTGTCCCTGCCGTGTGACATCCCAAGAACACTGTGCGAGCATCTCTTCTACTCTGCCTGTGCTGTGCTGTCATTTGCTCACCCTGTGTCCCTGCTGTGTGACATCCCAAGGACACTGTGCGAGCATCTCTTCTACTCTGCCTGTGCTGTGCTGTCATTTGTTCACCCTGTGTCCCTGCCGTGTGACATCCCAAGGACATTGTGCGAGCATCTCTTCTACTCTGCCTGTGTCTGTGTGCTGTCATGTGCTCACTCTGTGTCCCTGCCGTGAGGCATCCCAAGGACACTGTGTGAGCGGCTCTTCTACCTATGGTACTTTCCAATTGGATCTTTTTATGGGTTCCTTCCGCCATGCTGCTGACGTTTTACTGATCGGAGGCAGCTCCCCCCTTTGCCGCCTCCCTTTCTTTTGCTCAAGAGAAACCTAGTTGTTCCAGAACCCCCACTATGTTTAATATGAACATGTCCATGTATACCCCGGTTAGGTGCGCCCCATCCTGCAAGTGGTACCCCGGGGGCCTCAGGTTAATCCGACCGTGCCTTGCGAAATGCCAGCTGTTGGCCCTGCATAATTTTGCCATGGTGATATTCAGTTTGCGTTTGGAATTTTCAACCGCACCCTGTTCTATGGCTCCCCTCCATGCCCTGCGCGCTATCAATTCTGACCATATTACCTCAGCCAGGCCGATTAGCTTGGCTAGTTAAGCCAGGTCTGTGACCATTTTTCCCAGTAGACCCCTCCTTCCAATGGCCACTAGGTAATTACCCCCGAAGTGAACCAGTACCGCGTCTGGCCCATTGTCCTCCTGGAGCGCCCTTCGCACCACGTGGAGCAGCTGGTTCCATTTCATCCCGGATTGTCCCAGCCAGGTCAGGTCCGTGTTACGGAGCCGGATCCCTCAGAAGTCTTGCCATGCCGCTGCCCGCTGTTGTGCCCTGGTTATGTGCGAGTGCCCCACTATCCATACTTTCTTGCAACCTTCCACCAGACCTAAATGGTGGGTAGGGTAGAACCAAAACCTCAGTATGCTGTGGGGCGCATGTATCTTTTAAGGGTGCTCAATGCCCATCTCCCCACCGCCTAGATCGGTTCAAAGCCAAGCCCCAGGTTCGCCGCAATGGGTGCGGCCCCTATGCGGAAGGAGTGTGATGCGCTGAGGAGATTCCTGTGACTTAAAGGGGAACCTATGCCCCTTTTTGAGCCCCCCAGCCCCTTGTCCCTTGCTACCCTGATTGAGTGGCTAACGACTTGCTTGGGGGGCGCCCAATCCGATGCGGCCCCCTTTTTTGCAGGCTGCTGGCGTTCCAGCCCCGGGAGGCGTTCCGCACGGGCCACCATTGGGTCCGGCTTTGTCTCCCCGGCCCGCACCCCGATCCTCCCGCCAGACTGGAACCCGGTTCCCCAGGTTCAAAGGTGGGTGCTCTAGCGTTAAGCCACATCCATATTTTGTATGGCACTCGGTGAGTTGCCCCTTGGTGCATAAATGAGCAGTGCACAGAAGGAAAATGCACAGAGGTGCATAGAGAGAGGACTTCACACAAAAAGAATCTTACATGTCACCTGCTGAAGAATATGGAGCTTATCCTAGCTGAGCAGGGTCAGTGGAAGGCCGAAATGTGTGGCAGGCTGACAAAATTATGCGGCAAGAAAAGGCAAATTATGCAGAAAAATCGGAGATACTATTATTTAGCTGTTTTGCTATTCCAACACCTTTGAATACTGTCTGGGGGGAAGCTGCCCCTGATTAGTAACAGCGTAACACCTGAATATAGCAGTCAACAACTGAAAAGGTATCCATCAACCTTTGTAAGGCGCCGACCATGGCTATGTCTCACATTAGACGGTACTGGCACTTTTTCCAGTAACTTTTGCTACGACTGTGCCGGAAACAGTTTTGGGTGAAATCAGCAAATTTTGAAGCAGATGGTGGGTTCTGTGGCAAATGGGTGTTCTGCTTGGGTTTTCGGATCAGATAGAACCCGCTCAACAGAGCCTCTCTAACCCAGCCAGAACGTTACCCCCTCCCTAGGGCCTATTCACAATAAGTAACCACATATATTTATACCACCTAAGGACAGGGAATTCCTACTATATATATACTAAGACCTCTTATAATACAAGTGGCGGCCTCGCGATCCCAGACGGACCCAGGACTTCCTACCCAGACGGCAGCCTTAGCCTCGCGGTCCCAGACGGACCCAGGGCTTCCTACCCAGACGGCAGCCTTAGCCTCGCGGTCCCAAACGGACCCAGGACTTCCTACCCAGACGGCAGCCTTAGCCTCGCGGTCCCAAACGGACCCAGGACTTCCTGCCCAGACGGCAGCCTTAGCCTCGCGGTCCCAAACGGACCCAGGACTTCCTACCCAGACGGCAGCCTTAGCCTCGCGGTCCCAAACGGACCCAGGGCTTCCTACCCAGACGGCAGCCTTAGCCTCGCGGTCCCAAACGGACCCAGGACTTCCTACCCAGACGGCAGCCTTAGCCTCGCGGTCCCAAACGGACCCAGGGCTTCCTACCCAGACGGCAGCCTTAGCCTCGCGGTCCCGAACGGACCCAGGACTTCCTACCCAGACGGCAGCCTTAGCCTCGCGGTCCCAAACGGACCCAGGGCTTCCTACCCAAACGGCAGCCTTAGCCTCGCGGTCCCAAACGGACCCAGGACTTCCTACCCAGACGGCAGCCTTAGCCTCGCGGTCCCAAACGGACCCAGGGCTTCCTACCCAGACGGCAGACTCAGTACAAGTTCATCCTATAATTACCATAACATACAACAAGGGAATCAGTTTTACTATTCATCGGATCACACAAGAACTGCTAGTTTGAGCACAACCTGTTCTCTGGTTTGAGGGGCTTCTCCCTCCTTTATTCAGTTACCACTTACCTGACCAGTGTTAACATCTGTTCATGTCAAGTCACAGCTAACTAGAAGAATAGGCTACCCCCTTATACAAGAACACACAGCACATGTTGATTCACTACAAACTGAGTACTTTATTACCAATTACATACGCAATCACATAACAGTACTATATGACACATATCCTGCAAAGAAAAGTGAAAGATTAGATTGTATACTCTAATAAGAAAGGGGTCGACATCACCTTAGTCGTGTGTAGCCTGCACTCAATGGTCATCTAGGTTCCCTCCCCGTCTGTGCCTCGGCTCGCTTGGAAGTAACACCTCCGCAATCACGGGTCTGTTCCCTTCTCCCTTCTCCGAGTCACTGGGATCTCTTCCTCATCGGCTACTCTCTCCTCTCTGGCTATTCTGCTAGGAGGGTATCTGCTCCTCGGTTTTTCTCCATCCTTAAGTTTATCATCTGTCTTCCCTGGAATAAGTAGTAGCTTTTCTGCTAACGGCTAGGTGCCGCCTATGGATTGAAAGAATAAGTGCCAGTATCTGCCTCAGACTTTCACTAATATAGAGGTGCATTTTCTCATGGAAAATTCCAGCCCGTAACCTGCCGCCCACCAAATTCTTGTACCTCCCCGTGCCAAGGACACTTTCCCAGCCGGCCGGCCTGATGTAGCGTCTTCGGCATGAAGAAAAATACAATCCTTCGATAAGGGCCGGTCTGAACCGGTTCTCTCCAAGCGAATAACACCTCATAACTAAAACATCCCCTTTAACCTAGAAGCATCTCAAGCTGCTGGAGCAGAAAGAAAGATGGAGTCTCCCCCGTTTGAGGCCTACCAGGCCTGAATTCAGCACGGCTCCATGAAATACCCTCACTACAGGGCAGGTTATCCCTAAGACTAACGAATCTATCCCCTAGTATATGTGTGCAAGCCCTAATCTATGGGGAAGAACACAGGATCATGTCGAAGTGCCTAGAAAATAGACTTCATTCACTACTCTAACCCTTAGGCTTGAATGGTAGAGAGACTGAAGTCACCCTAATCACCCATCAACACAATAGGGCCGGGAAAATCGAGCAGTACAATGGGCTAATCCATAATTATGCAGAAAACGCCCACAGCCACTAATTCCATAACCAACCAATCAAAGCTTTATTTCGACATAAAATATCATAAAAGCACATAAGTACATAAAACACAGTTCATAGAAATACATTTTAAAAACATGTTGTAAAAGAATCTTTTTTTCTTTATATACAATAAATATTAAAAAATGTATTAAACTTTGACAGCTTTGAGGATTAAAAGAATAATCAACTGGAACTAATTAACCTCTACCTGATCAGCCATGCCCAGCCTAAAAATTTAGCCACCCCGCAAACTATAGTAGTATTTGCATCCGTTTTAAGGATTCTCAGAGCAACAAGGTGGTCCCTTGTTCCTAACTGCAGACAAACGGGCCTAAGCCATTTCATTCTGGGTTTCGCATATGCTGGACAAGCAAAGAAGAAGTGGGAGATGTTCTCAGTAGCGCCCGGGCAAGTTGGGCAATCTAAGGGAGTCTTATGTGGTGCATTCCACTTGCTGGTACGGTCGCGAAGAGGAAGAGTCCCAAACCTAAACTGAATAAAAAGTGATCTATCTTTGGGCTTCGTAATGAAGTCCAAATAGGGTTCCAAATAGGGCATAAGCTTATGCTGGCGGAATGCCTCTGTCAGTCTGCCAGGGTTGGGGACTCTTGACTCCAAAGTATCAACCCATGCCCAATAAGCTCTTTTGGTTTCCTCCTTGGATAATGATGCCCCCAAATCCCGATTGGTTGTGAGGTCAGTTGCGACCAAGAGCTTCTTGATATTCGTAAGCCACCCGATTTTGTGGGCTCCTCATAGATTCATGACCTCTCTTAGGCCATCAGCATAGTTAGAGAGCTCAGGGGTGCGCCACAACCGCACCCAATATAACAGAGGACGTAGAGTGGCTAAATCTCAAATGGAGCGCCTACCAAGATCGCTCAATAACGGTTTCGTTGGGGTTCCCCTTGGGAGCGATACGAGGTCCCTAAAGAACCTGTTTTCACTGGTCACAAGGGCATCTACACAGCAAAAGCCCCATAATTCTGCGCCTTAGAGAGCACTACCTACCACCTTTGCAGCGTATATATCCAGGGCTGGAGCAATGGGTTTGGTAGTAGAGGCACGTAATTCCTTTCCCAGAGCTCCAACTACCCGCCTATGGTTTAACACCATTTTATCAATGTGAGGCTGCCACTTGAGTCTGTCAGAGATTCTGATCCCCAGGTAATCGAACTCCTTGACACGCTCAAGTGGTTTCCCATCCAAAGTCAAGGTGGATCTGAAGGATCTGGTTGGGTTAAAATAGAGGAGTTTGGTTTTGGAGGTATTGATGACAAGGCCTCTCAGCTCGCAAAACAAAGAGAAGCGATCTAAAAGCTTCTGCAATCCTGCTGGTGTTTTTGATATTAGGAGCGTATCATCCGCGAAAAGAAGGGCGGAAACTTTGTCACCTGCCAGGGCAGGGACATCAGCTTCAGCTTCAAGCAGGAAAGAGACTACGCCGTTCACAAACAGTGTGAAGAGCGTGGGTGCCAGCACATAACCTTGGCGAACCCCTCTATTCACCGGGATTTTATCCGTTTTTTGTTCCTGGGACCCCCACCTGATGCGAGCAAAGTTATCTTCATGCATCCGAATAAGAAGGTTCAGGATATATGGTGGAATCCCCATCTCCTCCAAGATCAGCCACAGGCGATCACGGGGAACCAGATCAAAGGCGGTCTTAAGATCGATAAACGCCAGGTAAAGGGCACCCTTACCAATGGTGACCACCTTCCAGTATAGGAGCACTAGCCTAAAAGCCTGATCAATTGTACTTGTGCATGCCCTAAAACCTGCCTGGAACTTTGTCATAATGCCATTTTCATTCACCCAAGAGTGGATCCTCTCCAGGAGGACCCTACCAACCAATTTCTGTCCGGTATCTATAAGACTAATTGGGCGGTAGTTCGCTGGGTCCCCCCTAGAGCCCTTCTTGAAGATGGGAATTACTTAAGCTCCCTTCCATGATTCGGGCACCGGTGAGCCTTCCAGCAAAGCATTAATAAAAATCGCAAAATACGCAGCCCATCCATCAATATTGGCTTTGTATAGGTCACCCGGGATACCATCTGGTCCCGGTGCCTTTGCAGGTACAATTTTATTAATGGCGATCTCAACCTCTTTCGTCTCAATCCTGGAAAATAGAAGCTGATCTGGATGTGCGGCTATGATCCCCGTTCGAGTGCAAGGGTCCCCCATATGCTCCACCCCTACATATAGATTCCTAAAATGGTCAAACCATTCCCTATCCGTGATATGGTTGGGGATTTGGTCCTGATCATAGTTAGTGGATCTTCTCACTATGGACCAAAAAAGCTCGCCATTTTTTGAATGGCTCGCAGATTTTAAACTGTCCCAACGCAGCTCTTCCCAGTCCCTCTTGGCAGATGCGAGGGCCTGTCTATATTGCAGCCTCGCTTGTCTGACCTCGCCCGGGTTGTTAGATTTAATAGCGAGGACCAGGCTATTTTTTTTCAGTCTGCAACCCTTATTGAACCACTTGTTTTCTGACTTGACACTTGGTTTGCATTTTTTCCTATGGTCAAGAAACAGAGTACCAATCGAATCCATAGTTTCCTCAAAGACTTTGACTACAGCAGTATGGCCAGCCGTGTCCCTAGATGCTATGGAGAGCCTGGGGGTCTGGTCAACAAGAATTTTCTCGAGAGTGGCTAGTTTTGAGTTACACAGAATGAATTTAGGCCATTTGAGGAACCTATTACAATTAGAGGGCAGAAGTGCCTTGGTTGTCATTTGCATTCCAGATGAAGGGGATTGCTCTTGCCTGTGCCACATCTCCCGCATACTGAGGGACAAAGGGTTATGGTCACTATTAATTGATGGTATCACAGTCATATCAACAACAAGTTTCCATCCCCTCCTGTTGACCAGTATGTAATCAATTCTACTTTGGCAAGAGACCCTATTAAAGGTGTTTGCACCCGCTGGGTCAGAAATTGTACGCCCATTAGCAGCTCTTAGCCCAAATTCTATTGCTAGAGCGTTTATTTGAATTACAACCGGGGACCATCTTTTTACAGGGTTGAGAGATAATGAGGGGATACCCCATCTAGTGTCCTCATCATGTGTTCCCAAGATATCGTCTGTGGCAAGCGGTTCAAATGAACAGTTAAAATCGCCGGCAACGAATAGTAGGGAATCAGAGGGACAGGTAGAAAGCATATCTGAGAGAGCTGTGATAGTGGAAGATTTAGCGCCCCCTTGGGTTCCTCGAGCATAAACATTAAAGAATTCCCATATATAGTCGCTCTTGATACATTTGATGGTAAGTCTCATTATATCTGGTGTAGAGCAGCTATTAAGGGTAATCCTAAGATTGAGTTCTGCCCTAACCCATACCATGAGGCCGCCAGAGGGGCGACCACGGCCAAATGAGATAGCTGGTACGAAAAAACAACAGAACCCCGGCTTGTACAATGGCTCAAGGCTCCAGGTTTCCTGGAACAAGCATAGATCATATCCCTCGATGAAATCATTCCAGTCTGGAAGAGAAAGCTTGCTGCGTAAACCTGCCACGTTCCAAGAAACAAGCTTAAAGTGACTAGAGAAATTTTCCCGGGGAGTTAAGGCACTTAGGGGATGGTCTTGATGGTAATCAGTGCTAATAGTAGGCCTCTGGGGCGAAATTGCCAAAGTGGATGGTTCCAAGCCCGGGTATTCTGGTGGTATAATGCCTTCTGGGGTACAGCAACCTGAGAGGGGCGGGGGGCTGCTTAGTGTACCTTCACTGCCCTGCAGTCAGTCAACAGCCTCTAGGCTGCTGAATCGATTTTCCACAAAGATAGAATCTAAGGGTAGTGGGGGTATAGGCCAGCCCCCTTGCGAAAATCCCCTCCCATTCCGGTGAACAAGCGTCCACGCGTCCGTAAAATGGCCAGGAGGAGAAAAGTAGGTCAGTGGAAGGGCTCTGATGGATACTCCTGGGCTAGGATATCTCCAGTTACAGATGTACTTGACAATTTTGGGGTCATCGAAGTTAATTAAGATACAGTCCCCCCTTATATTCTTTGCCAAGTGGCCTACCCATGGGACCCTCCTAACCATTAGTATTTTACAGGCTTTGTGCATTGGCAATGGTCTGTTTTTGTTAAGCCAATGCACAACCCTGTTCCTCAAGGTTGTGGGGGACTCAACTTCGTTTTTGCCCAGTTCGGGGACCCTTGTTAAAATTACAACAAATGGGGAAGTCTCAGGTGGCAGGTTGGGGATATTTGCCCCACTTGGGGTCCGGGGAATAGATATCCTGGCATCCTCTTTTGACTGGATTATACTGTGCTGGGTGGGTTTCCTGTGATCGGGAATTAGTATAGGCTCATTAATTACAGTTAATGCCTGATGTTCAGAGGATACTACTGGCTGAACTTGGGGGGCCACCAGAACTTTTTTTGCTCTAATATAATCTGATGTTTTCGGAGCCCCAGATTGATGAATATTTGAAGAGTCAATCAATTCCCCAAAACCATGTTCAATCCTAAGTAGGAGTTGTTCAATCTTGTGTATTCTATCCTCCACAGGACGAAGGAGAAGCCTAATTGCATCATATATATCACATATATTCAATAGCTCAGGAGCCCTTCCCTCAACCACTTCACTTGTCCCCCCAGTAACATCCTGGCACACCATTCTAGTGGGTAATAAATGGACTGGGGAAGCAACTTTGTTTGCCAATACCGCCAATGCAGGCTGCTCGAAGGCAGCAGGAGGTATTTTAGGGTTTCCGGTATGGCTTGCTGGTTTTTGCTTTCTTTTACTAGTCTTGCCCTTCCTGCCGTTAATGGGGGTACACCCTTGTTTATTTTTGGGAATTGCCCCGGGGTTTCTCTCTCGCTGCTGCCTAGTGCTAGACTCTGGAGCTATACCAGAGGCAGCCGGCAACAGACGAGGAGAAATTAACAAAGAGTCAAAGGCCATGGACTGATCTTCCAAGGAAACAGCAGCAACTGTTCCACTGGGTAGCATGTCCAGGGCCGTGGAATCCACATCAGAGCAAGTAGTGTCTGCGCGATTAGAAGGTTGCTGCACAGGAGAGCGTGCATTGGCGAAATGACCCATAGAGGACCTCCTGGCCGCCGCAAGGTCCTGCGAGACTCGGCGTTCCAGGAGCATAATTTCTTGGTCAATAACACAATTAACCTTTGTTACAAATTGGTCCATCGTTCCAGTGAGATGTACATTAGCCACTCTACCTTTAATATCTTTTGATGGCATATTAGAGGCCAGGAGGTTACGGTAGAGATCTTCAAAAGTAAACTTAAATTGAGAGGAGCCGAGCACAACAAAAAGAGTAAGAAATAACCATCCAATTATGCAGCCTCACATGTGTATCCCTCGCATTAATTCTGATATAGATAGGAGAACAACAGTACCTTAACGCGTATGCTGAAGAAGCGTTGTTAGGGGGGTTGCCCAGTCCAGTCCATTCCGGGCAGTGACGGGCAAGGACGGGCCCGCCCTTGGCCGCGCGCGTCCCGTGCTGCAGTGGCATCCGGTGGCTTTTTTGGTGTACCGGCGCGCCCAGGTGACGTCTCCCGCAGCGCCGGTTGCAAGGGATGCTGGGTGGAGTAGTTGTTTGGTGCCGTTCCCCTCATGGCGTGGAAGAAGGAAGGAAGAAACGGGATTCCCCCGCTGACGAAGCCGTTCCCCTCACGGCAGGTAGGAAATGGCGAGGCAAATTGTCGCAGAGTCTCCTAGCGCGTCCCCATAATTACACTGGCTCTGGTTATGAATTGGGAATCTGCATGCTACGCCATCTTAGGCAGGCACAGATCTACATAAAAATAAAGATGCTATGAATAATAATAATAATGTGTTGTTTGAATGTTTTCCACTGCAGTTATTGCAGGTTGCACATGAAACTGCTATTAGAGGAGAAGCATTTCCACACACGTATAATGGGTTACATAGAATTTAATACAAACCTTTACTGATTCAAAATGGCGTCCCACAAAACACATTTATACTAAGAATCTGCCTTTTGCATGTGTTTATTAACGAGCCAGAAGATTAAGTACTAAAATAAAACAATCTATTTTGTTGGAATGTTTTGGACTAGTAAAGCCTTCTGCAAATGCTGAAGAGGAACGCTTTGGCCCACATTGTGCTTGCTTGACACTGATGAAGCTTTGCTGTTATATCTAAGCAGTTTCTAGGGTGCTGGGAAGTCTTTTGTGTTCCTTTAAATCGCCAATCTCCACCAGAAACATTATTGTCTGTCACTGACATTAGGACTAGATAAAGGTGAAAAGTTACGGGATTCTATTGTGCCCCCTTCTACACTGAGTAGAATGTTGTGCATTTAATATTTTGATCTTTTACAAGGGCCAATTTAGGAAAACTGATTGGATACAATGCTGCAAATCAAGATGGTCAAATTTGCAGATCTCTTGAAACACCCACAACATTTGAGAACCTTCCATCTTGTTACAGTTTCTGGCTTTTTTTGGGAAAGTGGCAAGTTGTGCCAGAGCCAGGGACTACCTCCTAAGGTTTGAGATTGATCCAATGGGCTCAATGTGTTTGTGTCATGAGACTGTGCGCTAGGACCCTCACGGTTCTGGGCTAACTCAACAGAAGTTTACGTAATGTGCTGGGAGGTGTTAAGGTGTGGTTATTAATGGGTATGACCTAATCAGAACAGTAGTGTGTGATTGTATGCTGAGGAATAAAGATGTACAATCCAAGGCTCTGTGCGTGGCGTATTTCATTCACATGCTCCAGATGATTCCTGACCCCGACAAAGTACAAGCATTGTTAGCTACTTGTCACTCACAAGATGTCACTATGCTGCAATCCTTCTTAGGCATGGCAAGAGATTGCTCTAGGCATATTTGTGACTTTGCTACTATGATTGCACCTTTGAGAGACTTGACCAAGAATAATGTTGCATTCCAATGGTCTGCTGAATGTGATCAAAGCTTCAAACGCGTAAAGCATAAAGAATGCAATTGAAGTTACAGACTGGGATCACAGAAGGTGCGAGCCCGGTGGGGACCTGGCTTGGCAGCTCGGGCTGGACTGTTCCCATGAGGCACAGGGTCAAGACTGATTTGCATATGGCCAGGTCTAAACTGGGGTGGCATGTTGAGCAAACTAATGATGGATTTAACCCAGATCTCTTGACTGGGGGAGTATGTTTTGATTTGTTCTGCATTCTTTCCATCAATTGTGTCTTTTGCAATTCGTGCTCAGCATAATGGTCATCCAAATGTTCAGAGACACATTGTGACATATGCCAGTCGAAGCCTGTCTGACATAGAACGTGCCTATTTTCAGCCGGAGAAGGAGAGTCTGGCTCGGGTGTGGACCTGCAAACATTTTCATGTGTTTTTATTTGGAAAACGCTTCACCATTATCACAGATCACCAGGCGCTGTTCACCATTTTTGGAAATCCAAAGGCCAAGATGCCCCCTCACAGTGAGAGGTGGGGGTTGCGACTGCAAGAGTATAATTACAACATTGTACACAAGCCATGTAAAGACCAAAACCCCGCTAATTACTTTTCACGAGTACCGCTACATCGTCACAGCTCAACATCCAATACAGCCAAGGAGTACATTAACTTCGTTGTGAGGTCCAGTACGCCAGCAGCCCTATCCAATGCAAAGATCACTGCTGCTATTAATTCCAATAATAACATGCTTATCCTCAAAGACATAATTTCAACCCATTCTTGGAGGTAGAGTGTATGGCCTCTTGCTGACGAAGTTGAATTAAAAAAATTTAAAAATGTACAGGATGAACTGTCCGTGCGACTAACGAAGGTATTGTATTGAGGGGCTCGAGAATCATCATACCGGAGGGCCTGAGACAGCAGGTTATTAAACAAGCTCAAGAAGGATATCGTGGCATTCCAGTTGATTTCTTTGGGCCCTTGGGAGACGAACATCACCTCATAGTAGTCAATGATGAGTATTCATGCTTACCTCTAGTAGAAGAGTCATCATCAACTACCCATGATGAAGTCATTGAGCGGCATCTTTGCAGCGTGGGGAATCCCTGACATTCTTAAGTCTGACAGTGGTTCGTGGTTCAATAGCAAGGAATTCAAGGAATTTCTGGCCAGGCTAAATGTCAACCATCAAAAGAGTACACCTTTATGGCCTCAAGCCAATGGTGTTGTGGAACGATTCATGGGTACTCTCATAAAAGTAATCTAACGAGCATCGATGGAGGGAATTGGGTTAAACCAAGCCTTGTATCAGTCCCTCCGTGCTTATCGTTCAACTCCGCACTCCTCCACTGGCGAAAGTCCCGCCACCTTGCTATTTGATAGAGCCATCGGAACCAAACTGCTGCAGTGGACAGCAGACTGGTCCTTGAATTTCGATAAAGGTCGTGTCACCAACACTTCTCGAAAGTGCAAGATGAAAACCTATGCCGAATTGCGTCTAAGAGTCCGTGAAACAGTTTTCAATAAGGTTGACTTGGTCCTGGTCAGGCAGAAGTGAAAGAGGAAAACAGACACTCCGCTTGCTGTCAATCCTTTGAGCCCATTGAGAGTTGTGATGTTCAAATGAGACATGGTGACTGCACAGCGTCCCGGACAGTCCATCACACAGAACTCGTCACACTTTAAACATGTACCTCTATGAACATGAGCTCCTGCAACTATGAATGAGGCGATCCCACCTAACAGCTCTGATCAGAACTCTGAATCTGATCAGGGTGCCTCTCAACCACCTCATAACACTCGATTTGGCCGACTAGTGCAAGCGCCTCAGCGACTTATTGAAGAAAGATAATATAGTTGTTTAGATTTTTATTTAACAAGGGAGGAGATCTAGTGTCATGAGACTGTTTGCACTGGGACTCTTGCAGTTCTTGGTGGACTCAACAGAAGTTTACGTAACGTGTTGAGAGGTGTTAAGGTGTGGTTATTAACAGCTATGACGTAAACAGAACAGTAGTGAGTGATTGTATGCTGAGGAATAAAGACGTACAATCCAGAACTCCATGTGTGGTATATTTCATTCGCATGCTTCTGGGCTGAGGGGGACGCTACACAATGCATTACGAATCTACAGAAATGATCAGCCCTATTCTGCCTAGCCCTAACTAAACTAAAAATAAACAAAATCTCAAATCTTGATGTACAGTGAACAAATATTAACAAGATGTAGGTAATGAGACCCTGACACTATCATGTGTTTATTAAAATATTGGATCTGGTTTGAAGAAACATGTCAGTCGAGGGGAGAGACAACGCAGCAATGCTGTCGGTGGGACGCTGGTCGAACCTGAGGTCCTTTATTGTAGTAAAGAGATCGCGATTTATGCTCCTGAAGAAGGCTGCTGGTGGGTGCTTAGTGTCAGGTTTATCCTGGTTACAGTGGATTATGCAGAATGGATTTTCAGAGTGCTAAAACTCTTTTTGGAGCATAACCAGGTATCCTGCAAGTAAACCTGTCCTCTGGTTGATGTTAATGTTGATGTGTAGCAGGAATAATACTGGCGTCTTGCTGAAAAGCAAGAGAAAAGCAAAGTGCACCAGAGGGAGGTGCTTGGAGCTCTGTCTGCTGCTGCGTGTTGCTAAAGGCGAGAGCACGAGCAATATTTCTCAGTGGATTGACGGTCGGCTGCAGACACCTTAAGTCATGTGCTCAAATCGCAGCTGGATTTACTCAGCCTTTCCCTATTAAATAACAAAACAGAACCAATGGCAAAGGCAGTAGGTCTGGGCTGATACGGATTTTTGTAGTTTGTTGTAAGAGCCTCAGTGACATGCTGCAAGTACCCAGCCTAAGGATAGACAAGAGATGGAGCCTGGGAAACACCCACTTTTACTGTGAAAGACCCACACTAAGAGACAACGCCTAGACAAGAGCGCATCCCAGCACTCACTGCAGTGCTCACCTCTCACTGGTGCAGTTAACACCACGCAGCATGCCAGCAATCTAGCTGGACATCTGCCCTGCACGCTCCTTCAGGAGAAGGGGCGGAGGAATGAGGGAGAATGGGGCAGATCGAGTGGCTTTGCACCAATATGAGGGTCCAGTTCACGCTGTAACTTCACTTCATGGTGGGAGTATAAAAGTACAATCCTGATGTAGCGGTGTGACGCAAAATGAAGGGGCCCCCCTGCAGATTGTGATGAGGAGTCCTCGAATCTCTCAAGTTCAAGTTCAAAAGCTTTATTCGGTATGTAAGATACAACCATATAAGCAGAACGAAACACATAAAATACACAGCAAGCTAGAGTATCTTGTACACTGAACGTTACAGAAAACAGTATATAAAAATCATTATTAAAGTGCATTGTGCTTCCTTAAACAGTTCAGAATTAAACTTGGGAATTTACTAACAAAACATCTTCAATATTATTTAACAAAGTACAGATTCCATATAAAGTGTCTAATGCGGTACAAATGTGCAAAAGGTGCTATGTATAGTAGCAATAACAAAAATACAATGTTCATCCAGAATCATCTCGAACTTTAAAAGTGCATATAAAAGTCTGAGCGATACCTAAATGTGCAAAGTACATAGGATGATTAAAACTAGACAGAACAGACTGTAGACTTCCTTATATTTATACATTTTAGCACATATGATGCCACAAAAAAACAGGTATCAGGACTTTCCAGAGTTGTTAAAAACTTCATTGCTGATTTGGTGGACCGAATCTTATATTTTAAAAAGATAGGTTTGAGGTAAAACTTCCTAAAATGACAATAAAATTTACAGAACAATAAAAAGTGACAGCAGCTTTGTTTTGAAATGTTATCACAAGGACACAGCATATTGGATTTGATCTTCATATCCGGAAATGAGACTAAATGATGCACAATCCCTAGCCTTAAGCGGGTTAGGACAAATCGGTGGGAATTATAAGTCACAATCGCAAGATATGTCTGAAAACCTCTCCTTAGATTCAAATCAAGGTAAGAAGCAACGGTTATTAAATTACTAGACTGACTCTCTCTAGCCGCATTCTTATATGCTAGAAACCTCAATTTTATATCTTTCTTTGGTATCAGTGCGGCTGCTTCTGGGTTCAGACGAATATTACAATCAAACAGAAGATTAAACCAGTAGTAAATATAGCTCAGCCATGGTATACGTGACAAATTATCAAGGTTCAAACAGTCTTTGATAATTGTTTGTGTAAATATTGTCTCTGTTTTGGACCAAATGGAGCGCCAGAGTAATAATGGGCGTAATGCAGCTAGGTCCATAATGAAGTCGATACCGGCTTCCATATGAGTTAGCAAATTAGGAACTGAGGGGGGGGCACATAACAATTTCTTCAAAAACTTGTTTTCATCATTCTGTAAAAGGTTAACAGGATGATGGCCCCATACACCTGCCCCGTACAAAGCGGATGAAATACACCTAGCTTTGTAGATAGCCAACATATCTTTCATCCTCCTTTGCCCTAATTTAGCTGCAAATCTAAAAATGCTACTGGTATTTCTATTCATCTTTAATCTCACGTTCTCGTCCTCGTTGGTCCATTTCCCATCTCCAGAAAATGATATCCCCAAATAGCAGAAACTGTTGACCGATTGTATCTTGACTTTATCAATAAAGAAGGTAGATTTTGATTTCACCTTCTTTCCGCAGGTCATAGCAAAAGTCTTGGTTTTATTGACTACCAGTTTCCTATCTTTAATAAATAGCACAAATCTATCTATAAGACGTTGTAAACCGTTCTGTGTTCGTGATAAAAGAACAGCGTCATCTGCGTATAATAAAATTGGGGTAACACTTCCGTCAATCAAAGGGGCATCTGATGGCAATTTGCTTAAAATCGAATCAATTTGGTTAATAAATAAGGAAAATAAAAACGGAGCCAAGACGCAACCCTGACGAATTCCTCTCGCAACTTTAAAAAAGGGCGTACATTCCCCCATAGGACCATAACGTACTTTACATGAAAGTCCGGAGTATAGCCGTGCCAAAAAATATACACACTCTTTAGGGGCACCGAGTTCTAACAGGGTGTCCCATAGGATGTTGTGGTCTACAAGATCAAAGGCACTACTCAGGTCTGCGAAACAGAGGAACAGATTACCATCCTTTGCAACAGTATATTTATGTATAGGGAGGTCAAGATTAACACACTGCTCCAACGTCCCCAGACCTTTTCTAAATCCATATTGTGCCTTTGAAATTATCGAATTATCCTTGGCCCAGGTCTCAAGTCTATTTAAAATTATTCTACTCATAATTTTTATGGATGCGTCTAGTAGGGAAATAGGGCGATAGTTGCTTGCCTCAGACTTGGAGCCTTTCTTGAAAAGGGGAATGATTATAGACTGGCCCCAAGAAATTGGTATCTGTCCCTCCACTGTTGCATTAAAGAATCTGGTCAGAATGGGGGCCCACAGATGTAACTCGGATTTATATAAATCCAGCGGGACCCCATCCGGGCCAGGTGCCTTACCACCTTTACTGTTACTTAGACCCTCGTAGACCTCGTCCAGACTAATAACCAGGGGTAATCTTGGCCAAGTATACTCATTATCCTGGGGGGGATCTAAAATTAACCTATCCGGATTAAAAATATTTAAAAAATGATGCATCCACGATTTACAGTCTACATGAGAGGTTATTTCAGGCACTATATCGTTTTTCAAAAAGGGACTATTTATGGTATCCCAGTATAGTTTACTATCATTTGTATCTGCCGCAAGGCTGAGGTTGTTCCAGGCCTCCTCTTGTAGAGCTCTTTTCCTCTTAATAAGTGATGTTTTATAATCAACACGACAGTTTTTAATTATTGTGGAATTTCGAGGTTTAGAGCTCAAAGCGCGTTTTAAAGCATGGAGAGCCTGAGTACAGCTTTTGTCAAACCAGCCCGTATTGATTTCTTTTTTCCCCTTATATGTTTTTGTGAGTAGGTTGTCGATTGTTTCATTAATTGTACATAGGTGATTGAGTACAATATGCGAGTGCACCTCATCACCAAGACAATAATTTACCTCCTTGTTGCATTTTCTTAATACCTCCTCCAACAATTTGTGTGGGACAACCTTTGTCCATTTAATCCTAAACCCATTAGGTCTTACTGCCTCGATATGACTAATACAATTGTTGGCATCCGTGTGTTTGTAACCCCAACAATGCAGCGATAAAGAGATACTATTATGATCACTTAAAGTTTGCTCATTAACACACATATTAGAGTATGCACTATCGTTAGAAAGTAAAATGTGGTCAATGTATGAATTGGCTCCTCTTCCAGTGAAAGTTGGACAGTTTATGTTTGCACTATTTTTCGTGCAACTTAACATATCCAGGTCAAACTTAGCTAGCATCGTATTTAGGGCCGTGCCATAAGCGCAATGTGGGAAGTGTAAACAGTCGGTTTCCTCCATATTTCCACATTCCCTTCTTAATCCGCATAAATTACTCGTGGCAAATGGGCAGGGACTTATATTGAAATCACCCAACCAAAGGATGATCGACTGATGACCTGATAATGCCTGTGTCCTCTCAATTTCCTTTTCTAGCTGGGTCAAAATTTTACCTCTGTCAGCGGTGAATACATTGTTATAAAAATTAATCAGCAACAAATCTTTACCTTTGTCAAACTCTAGACATAATACCTGAGAATAGACATCCACTGAGACACAACTTTTAATTTTACAGGAGTTTAGTTTAGTTGATATTAAAAGCAAAAGGCCTCCTTTAGCTCTTCCAGCAGTCGAACTCACCGCATTCAAACTGTGTGCTGAATAGCCCTCAATAAAAATGGGTTCTTCGCACCAAGTTTCCTGGAGACATATTATGTCATACCCTATATTAATAAAATCCCTCCAGAAAGGGGAGTCTAATTTTCTGTTCAAACCTGCGATATTCCACGTGACGACACTGTAGCCTGTGTTAGAGTCGCAGTTAACAACTATACAATCGTTTGGTGGATCTACAGGAGAGAAATCTGGATTTAAAAGGGGATCTGCGATAGAGGGCAAGGTTATAATCGAAGTCCGTTGGGCTCCTGCGCTCACCCTATCAACTTCCGCTTTATTAGATTCAGGTAAGGAGGGCAAATGAACAGTCACTGCTTTACTAGGCAAATTACAGATAACTTGTTTATCGTGAGGCTTCCTGGTAGTATCAGACAGTCAATCATTTTCCTTCAATGAGGACAAGGCAGAGTATCGGTTAGAAAGGGGGAGAATATAATCCCTCTGCCTGCAAGGTGGCTGGTTTCCGTGAGTGTCCCCACCATTAAAATGCATCGGGGCTCTCGGTGGCATATTAGAAGGGCAACCAACCCCCCCCCCCCCTAGTTGTACCAAATTCATAATGCTCGTGCTGTTGGGGCCGTCGCTGTTGTGTACAATTCAAATGACTGTAAAAATAACCTAGAGGTCTAACAGAAACTAGATTAACCTGGTTGGATAAGGAGGCAGCGCTTAAGAGGACGGTAGCCACATGTTGTGGATATTTGAAATTAACTATAATACAGTCCCCTCTTGTAGTTTTCCTGCCATCCCCTATCCAACCAACTCTACGAGTGGATAATATGTCGTTAGAAAATGCCAGCGGAAAGCTGCAGTTTTTGTTAAGCCAGGCAAGTGATTTATTTTTTAGAGAGTCATGGGTTTCCTGCCTGGAGTTAGACATACAGGAGTCAACCTCAGGGACATTGATCAATACCACTGTGTAAGGTGCGCACTGTGGTGGGAGGTTAACAATATGGTTTCTCTTGTATTTAGTAGGCCCAAAGACTTCTCCCTCGGCTACAGGCTTCTGGATGTTCTGAGAGCGTGTTTGTACTAAATGTGATTTACCTGAGGAGGTGGCTACAGTAGAAGATGAATGTACTGGTAACGCGATAGATGAAGCGTTTGTAGGCCGACATAACTGACTACTATCCCCCGGGGCCCTGGGAACTCCCTCGCTGTAAGTACCAGGCGGATGCAAAATGGGGTCCAGGACACAATCCGTTAGACTATGGTCCACGGGGGCCGGTAGGGCCGGTTGGGGGGTTATCAGGGAAGAAGGTCGAGTTAAATAGGAATCCAGAAGGCCTTTCAATCTGTCTACTTCTAAAGAAACTGAATCTAACTTCGCCAACAAGGGGCTAATTAAAGCCTCCAGTTTGGACTCTAAGATTGATACCAAGTGTCCTATTGAAGCTGTGTGAAGAAAACCCCCCTCGGCATTATCATTAGACCCTAGCGTTTCTTTTAATGAGTCTGGTGTAACCCCCCTGCTTGATTGGGGTGGACCTTGCTTTTTTGACTTTCGAGTTACCACCCTCTTTACTGGAGCCTTCCTACACGCCCGCACTATTCTCTGCATGGGAGAAGGAGTTGGGGTGATCTTTAAACAGGGTACTACAATCTGTGAGGAGGTTGAGTCATTTAGGGAAGCAAGTTCATCCATGCTTTCAGCATATACCAAATCATGAGGTACATCAATGTTTACGTCTGCAGTGTTAGTATTAGCGCTACAACTTTCAGGAAAAGGTGTTTTAGTATTAGGGGCTATTATGTCTGATGGAGATACTTCAGGGCTCAGTCTAACCAAGGAAAGTCTCCTGTCTTTGTTGATCTTGTTGACGACTTTAACGAGATAGTTATCCATGGTCCTCTTTTCACTTGTGCCGGATAGGTTAGATGACCTGGACTTCGACATCAGGGTTGACAAATGCGACAACTTGCAGGACAGGGGTATGACAATGGAACTGGTTACTTACAAGTCCGTGAAATACAAGATCCTGGGCCCGGCCCGGCCTCGGACGGCCACAGACGGTCCCACCCTTGTCCCGTGCTTCTCCCAGCGCCGACCCGCGCGCGATCCCGCGACGCGGAGGGGGCGTCTGTCTTTTAAACGCCTCCGGGCGCTGTGGTGACGTCTGGGGCGCTAAGGCGCCTGGGAGCAGTAGTCTCCCCACACCGGGCCGCGAGGTGGTCTGGCGGCGGCGGCGGCGGGGAAATGCACAGCGGAATACCAACGGTGCGTGAGGAAGGCGGAAAAGGGCAGGACACCAGCAACTCCCTTCGCAGCTCAGGTCAGGTCTCAGTGCACACACCTCTCATATCTCACAGATATTCATTAGCCCTGGACTGAATGGGATCCTCATGAACGTTTGTGGATGCCTGGAGGTTTGGGCCCACCCTTGCACCAAAGGGGCTGCAGCGGCCACTGTTACGCACCTGTCCTGATGGCGCTTGGAGGTGGCTTTTGATTCAAATGCTGCACGATACAAAAGACCTGCTTTAGACTCGGCAGTCGGGTTACTCCGTCACAACGGTGACGGATATCCCATCTGCTGAAATATAAATTCCATAGAATATAATGGTATTTATATTTTGGGGACAGGATATCCATCACAGTTGTGATGGAGTAACCTGTTTGCCGAGATCTAAATCAGGACCAGAGTGCGATAAACTTTACTTGTTCGCGTCCCTCCTTTGGGCGCCATGGTGCTGCCTTCCTACTGTCTGTGCAGCCCGCTGCAGCTCCATGGAGGGTCGTTGTGCTTTGCAGTGCCACAGAGGCTGTTAACGGGCTACTTATTCTGTTGGTACTCGCCCCTTCCAGGGGTGCACAGAATAGCACACAAGCAAAACACCATTACTAACACTCAGTGCCTGCTTTAGCGCTAGTGTCGCCCAGTGCGAAAGTCTATTTTGGCGCCCCTCCCTATGACCTCCTCCTCCTCGGATTCCCTTAGCACCACCCAGCAAAAGTGCCCCTCATCTCTCCATACCATAAGCTCTCTCTCACATACATTTAATTTATTTTAAAGCGCCGGTAAAGGCTGGCTTTACTAATCTACTCAGCTATCCACATTAAATACAGATCTGTTCTTTGCAGCAGGCATATTAACCCTCTGTGCTACTTTATGGGGAGTCAAAACTGCCACTAGACAGAACTCAAATATCTCTGACTGGCAGGAACATTAATCACAAGAGTTATCTTGACATTTTTAATGTTGCATTAAAGCTGGACACACAAGAAACTCTGCCTTGGGTGCTTTTAAATCTTAAGTTATTGCTAAACACAGCGCCCTTCCCCTGAAGTCAGGGCACCCCCTCCAAGTCAGCACCCAGTGCGGCTGCACCAGTCGCACTGCCCTAAAGCCGGCCCTCCACCACTTCCTGACACTCTAAACAGTCATTGGCTACCCAAAACTGCCACTGCCAAAGGAGCCAATGGCTGAAGAGGGCTGATCCAGTATCCCATGTTATGCATGGTGTTTTGTGGGCTCTTCCAACACTTGGATGACCCTCCATCTGAGCAATGTGGGAAAAGGGCGGACCCATAAACATCTATATGAATGCATTGTTAATATTTCATGTTTTATTATTTGTTATGATTACAAACGGCTGGCATCCCAATAAAGCTGTCTCTAGGCCAGACCTGAAAAGAATACCTGATTTAGAGGCGACTGAAAATTAAAACCCCACAAAAAAATGGATGGGCCCGATTCACAGAACTAACTTAAGACAAAATCCTAAACTTACTACCATTTTGGTATTCACAGAAGGCACTTACTCATTTTGGTATTCACAGAAGGCACTTACTCATTTTGGTATTGACAGAAGTTAGGAGTCCTAACTTTAGGACTCCTAAATGCCTTCTGTGAATACCGAAAGTCTTAAAGTTAGGATTTTTCTCAATTTAGGAGTAGTAAAGTTAGGACTCCTAACTTTAGGACTCCTAAATGCCTTCTGTGAATACCGAAAGTCTTAAAGTTAGGATTTTTCTCAATTTAGGAGTAGTAAAGTTAGGACTCCTAACTTTAGGACTCCTAAATGCCTTCTGTGAATACCGAAAGCCTTAAAGTTAAGATTTTTCTCAGTTTAGGAGTCCTAACTTTACTACTCTAAACTGAGAAAAATCCTAACTTTAAGACTTTCGGTATTCACAGAAGGCATTTAGGAGTCCTAAAGTTAGGACTCCTAACTTCTGTGAATACCAAAATGAGTAAGTGCCTTCTGTGAATACCAAAATGAGTAAGTGCCTTCTGTGAATACCAAAATGGTAGTAAGTTTAGGATTTTGTCTTAAGATTGTCCCGTAGTGTGCTGCATCAGAAGCACTTTAGGCAAGGTGACATTATTCCTTGTAGCATACATTCCTGATCAGAACCCGAGGCCCCTTAGCCCAGGAATCAGACTTCTGCCCAACTCTCGCAGTGCACCTCTCTCTAGACTCAGATGATGCCCTGATATCCTACAACCAGACAAGCAAAAGGCTCCTACCACGAAACGAAGAGAGCATGCTCACAAGGTGGTACCTTGGCACAAAGACCACAGGAAGGGGAGTCACGCACAGAGTCACGCTGGCTTTACACTTCTCTGCTCACCAATGAAGCCTTATGGAATCTGAGAAAACGTGCATTCCTACAACACTGTGGAAGATGGGCAAGCGTGTGCATTAATGCTGTGTTATGGACCGAGGACTGTCCGTGCATTACTGCAGCATTGCCTGAAATCAGCTATATGTGTGCTGAGGCATTGTGGGAGTTTGTGCATGAATGACAGTGTGGGGTTTTGGCAGAGGTACTGGTGGTCTTTTGTGGAGCGCAAGCTCAGATGTACATGAGATACAAACCTTTGGCAAGACAAGGAACTCCCTACAGTTGCTGTTCAACCCAAAGTGATTGTCGCTGATGTGTTTGGCTAAACGTGCTGTCACGTTTGCTATTTCCCAGAGGGATCTCCATATGCATTTCGAGTTCATTCCCATCAGGTATTGATCAGTGAAGCTGCCCCAGTGTGAAATCAAACTAATTGCCACAAATCCCCCTAAATATTCCATTTAACATGCTTTAGAAATGCACCAGTCGCAACAAACGTTTTTGGCAGGGAGCTGATTTGAGCCCCCAAAGTCCAGTTGCATTATCTCTAAATCCTTACCAGTTTTGACTCATAGTAACAGGCGAATGTGGTTTAAAATGACCACATTCCACAAATTGCCATTAAAATGTATTTGTTGTACAGCTGTCTAGGAATCCCAATTTGTCCGTGAAACATAAACAATTAGAAAACACAACAGTGCTGAGTGGGGTGCTTCAATTCATCAGACCTACTAATTACTACTTGGGGTTGCATTGTAGTCCATTTTTTTTCTCACTGTGCCTCTTTAGACAGACAGCAGTAATATGCAAATCAGTCGCGGTCTTGTTCCAATAGAAGCAGTCCAACTCAAACTACCAGGCCAGGCAGGTTCCCCCACACTAGGAACTCAAGCAACTCCAGCCTGGTTTCAGCCTGTTTGGGTCTCGCCAGTAGGGGGCAGCTTGGTTCCAGTTGCACAGTGCGCCAGGGGACCATGTCTCATCACCAGTGGCGGCTTTTCCGTTAAGGTGGAGAAGCGTCGCCCCACTGCTCTCAGCAGTGAAAAAAGTACACATAAAATGATAATAAAACAGGTTATCATTTTATTTATACTTGCTGAGCCAAGTCCGGAGCGGGGCTGGGCCATCCTCGTTGACAGCAGCAGTGGTGGCACTGCTGCAAATGTGCATGTCGGTTTGGTCGGCCATCTTAGGATGGCCACACAAACATGTGCATTTAGATCTCTCCATCCGAGCTGTGTTGCACAGCCGGGTGGAGACAGGCACAGGCTCCCAGGCCCTGACTGAGCAGCAAACCAGGCCGCTCAGACCAATCCTAGCGCTGCTCTCATGTTGGGTATTACCAGCATGAGAGCAACGTCTCGATTGGTGTAGGGAGTCTGGAAGCCTGTTGGGACTCGAGAGGAGCAGAGGGGGACCGATGCGGCGGCCAGCAGGTAAGTGCTTTTTTGTTGTTGTTATTTTCTCCTCTGCGCTGCCTCCCCCACTTTTGTTTCACAGCACCCACTACTGGTCGTCACACGCGTTGCACTTACAGCATCTTATGTAGAAAAACAAAAGTTTATGTACTTGAATGCAGCCTGAGTACTTATTGGTGGCTGAGATTAATTCACACATTCCATCCATCACCTACCTTCCTGTTTTCCTCCATGAAACAAACAACACACATGAAAAAATCCTTTTATATTCTTTAATACACAGCAGCTTTCGCCTCTAAGGACATAGGGCCTTAGTTAGAGTTTGGCCGATGGAATGCTTCCGTCGGAATGCAGTGGTGATCGCGTCCGCCATCTTACAAGTGCCATTGACTATAATACCCTGGTGATGCAGCGGGTGGGACACCTGCCATGTTTGTGACGAAGTACCCGGTCCAGCAAACATTAAGTATGGTCCACAGTCATTAAAACTTCCAGACATTTTATATTTCTAAAGAACCTACCAGTTAGCTGTTAGCTCCATCTTCCCATTTAATTAGACATCCACGGTGCCCTGCCAGGGTAAACTTTTCCATTTCTCTGAAACAAAAGATTTAATTATCAGGTTCCCTCAGACTGAAATGGAATGATATAATGCAATTATTTCACATAAACAAATCCTGTGATTCCCTTTTCACTTTCTTGAGAAATCCCAATGTCCTCCAGAAGGAATCAGTGCCAGTATTCTCATCCTCAATGGCTTGTTTCTTAGGCTAGGATCAGGAAGGACAGGAAGATATTTAAATTATATATGTTAGGCACAGGTGTACCACTTTCCCAATAAGGCCACTGTCCCTATTGGCTTGAATATTTGCTTCATTCCAGCAGGCTGAAGAAATACAGGGCACCCATGAGTTGTCTAACTTGTCTGGACAATTCTGCAAGAGTTCTGACTGGACTTGTAAAGACCCTTCCTTATCATAGCTCCACTCCAGGCTTGAATGACAGAACGTATAGGGAAGAAGGACCTGCTCCAGGTATTTGCCTTCTTAAGCATTTGGCTATAAAGAGTATAGATTTTGCAACAGCAGGATACGAGGGGGATATATTTGTAAAGAAGTTCAAAGTATAAGCCATCACATTTAGTGCAGACACTAAATGGCCTCATCCTTGCATCCTGCTCTCCAAACGCAGCATCCTTTGTTTTAATGTGTTTATAATCATCTTGGGCCTGATTCTCAAAGGGCCTCTGCACTCGTGGAAGAGGCCACGCAGTTGTGGGGGGAGTCTCCACCAGTGCTCCACACATTGCCCCCGTCAGCGCTGCCTACGACAGTACCTACACAACTACTAATCACCACTCTCACAAGTGTGAAAATTCAGACTGATTGAGGCCCCCAAAGCTATAAGAATGGCTTGGGCAGCAGGTACCCGTTGTCTTTAATGTATAATGAATTAGTAAAGCGACTGTTGTTCTGCTTATCTCTAAATCACGCAAAGATCGCCACCATGTGGCTGCTGTCATAAGTACCAGTGCTGACAAATAAGTGCTGGTGCCGAGCACCGGAAACCACCAGCTCAAATTAAGCACAAGTCTCCGCACTCTGGGCGGAATCTTCTCAATGATAATTCTCACTGCGGAGATTCCGCCCCTAGTGCGGCGACTCCCCACCGACTGTGGGGCCTCCGCACAAGTGTGGAGGCCTCTGTGAATCAGGCCCCTTGTCTTCAATACAATATGCTAACAGAGAGCACAGCTGAGTTTGCAGCCCAAAAGAGGTCTCAAGTAGCAAAGCAACGTCACCTGCACCTACCTTAGGTGAAACACTATGGGCATCTATTTAAATGCTTTATCAAGTCAGATAAAAATGTGAAGCAGGGAGGGAGCAAGCAGACAGCCTTGCTTGGGGCTCTTTTGCACAAAGGTCTTATTAGTACATTCACCATATATGTCTTCATGCACCATATACCAGTATATTTATGAGCAGTATGGAATTTTAAAAACCAACCAAGGTACTAATACACTGATTCATGTATTGTTATGTCTATTTATATAGCGCACAAATCACCCGTGAGGGTATTCAGGTGCTTGAACAGGTGTGAAGGTGAGTGACCCCTTAGGGTAAATTGAAGGGACAGGTCTTCATCTTCTTGTGGCACTAAAGAATTGAGGGTCAGCACCCTGGCTCCCCTGAACAAAGCCTCAGGAAAGCGACACCCCAAGAAAGACTGCTGGTTCTCTCCCACCCTTCATGGGTCCAGGCGCACCTGTAGACGACTTGAGACGAGATGAAGGAGCAGAAAGACCCCGGAAGACCATTCAGCCTTTAAAACCACTGTCATTGCACACCACCACCTCATTAGAACAAAAAAGAAAGTGACCCTACAAGAAATGATCAATGCCAATGCATTCAACAGTAAAGAACTCTTTGCCGTGGTCAAAGAATTTGCCAGACCCAGCGCAGTGACAGCAGACATCCCACCCTCCCAAAACCTCTGCAACAACCTTGGCACCTTCTTCCATAACAAGATTACGGAAATATACAACAGCTTTGACAGCCTCAATGCCCAGGACCCTCCCACCCCACCCGCAACCACCGCACCCACCGACACCGAACCCCAGCAGACCCTCCTCCGCTGGAATCACCTCATTGCTAACAACACCCTCAGGAGCACCCTTGAACCCCTGCTGCACCACATCTTCAACAGAGCTGGCACCACCTTCGCCCCCAAACTCTGCTGCACCATCAACTGCTCCATCAATTCTGCCACCTTCCAGGAAGACTACAAACACACAGAGATGAACCCCTTGCTGAAGAAACCCTCTGCCAACCCAACGGACCTCAAAAACTTCAGACCCATCTATCTCCTTCCCTTCCCCATCAATGCCAAATTTTCCAAGTTCATCGAAGTGAACCACTTCCTGGACCTCTCCCAATCCAGCTTCTGAAGCAACCACAGCACCAAGACTGCCCTCGTTGCCACCACAGATAAGATCCGCACCCTCCTTGACCGAGGTGAAACTGCATCCTGGACCACTCAGCCACCTTTGATTTTGTCTCTCACCGCACCCTATGTACAAGATTCTAAATGCCGCCATCCGCGACAAAGTCCTTGAATGGATCCGCTCCTTCCTCACTGGCAGAGTCAGACTACCACAGTTCCAGTCCGGACCCACAGAGATCAGCTGCGGTGTGCATAAGGGTTCCTCCCTGAGTCCTACTCTCTTTAATATCTACATGGCCCCGCTCACAGCCATCATCGGGAACCACAGATTCATCATCGTCTCCTACGCCGATGACACCCAGATGATTCTCTCCCTCACCAACGAACCCAAAGTCGCCAAGAGCAACTTCCACGATGGTATGAAGTCTATCACCACCCAGATGAAGAACAGCTGCCTCAGGCTCAACTCAGAGAAGACCAAAGTCCTAATCATGGGCTCCACCCCCTCTGCCTGGGGGATGACTCCTGGTGGCCCGCAGCATCGGGAACCCCCCACTGACCACACACGTAACCTAGGCATCATCCTAGACTCCTTGCTCCCCATGAGCCACCAGATCAATGCCATCTCATCATCCTGCTTCCACACAATAGGCTTGCTTCGAAAGATCTTCAAGAGGATCCCCACCGAGTCCAGAAAGATGGTCACCCATGCACTCAGCATCAGAATCGACTGCGGCAACACACTCTATGCTGGCATCTCCCAGAAACTCAAGCTGCTTCTGTCCACAGAAACCATCTGCAGACATGTAGATGAAGGACAGATGGTGGCATTGGTTTTGCTGGATGTCACTGCCGCATTTGACACCGTCGCCCATCCACTACTCCTACAGCACCTCAAGGACGGAGGATTGACCAATCTGGCCCTGAAATGGTTAAGATCTTTCTTATAGGACAGGAGCTTCCAAGTGTCCCAAGGGCCGTACTACTCTAAGAGCACCAGGCTGGCTCAAGGGGTTCCTCAGGGATCTATATTGAGCCCCACTCTTTTTAATCTTTATATGGCCCCTTTGCCAGACATCATTGAGAAATACGGCATTAATGTCGTGTCATATGCGGATGACACGCAACTAGTAGTATCTTTATCCCAATCTCATGAAGAGGCAGCCACCAATTTCTCCACATGCTTACAGGAGTTGGCAGTGTGGATGTCGAACAATTGCCTAAAATTGAACGGCTGTAAGACAGAGGTCCTGATTGTGGGTAAGGCTCCCTCGATGTGGTCACTGAGGTGGTGGCCGCAGACTCTGGGTACCACCCCCACTCCTAATGATCAGGTGAAGAACTTGGGGATGTGGTTAGAATCTAAGCTCTCTTTTGACCACCACACCAGGACGGTGGCAGGGAAGTGCTTTGGAATAATGAAAGGCCTTCGGAAGTTCCTAGATGTGCTCCCTGTAGCTGCCAGGAAAACTTTAGTCCATGCACTGGTAGCCTCCCGCTTGGACTATGGGAATGCGCTGTACATAGGAGCCAGTAGCAAGAGCGTTCAGAGACTACAATTTATTCAGAACGCGGTGGCCCGCCTAGTCCTGATGCTCCCTTGAAGAGCCTCTTCCAAGAATGCCCGTAGCTACTCTACACTGGCTCCCGGTGAAGGAGAGAATTCTCTTTAAGGCTCTATGCATCAGTCAACGTATACTGCAGGGAAAGGGTCCGAATTACCTACATAACCTACTGTCTCCGTACACACCTACCAGGACATTACGATCCTGGGGGTCGGGACAGGTTCAGATCCCAGTAATTGAAAGAATGAGAATGGGGGTCGATCCTTTCGCTACCTAGCCGCTAAACAGTGGAACGCTCTTACCCAGGATCTCCGGATAGAACAATCTGAAAACCTATTCCGGAAAAAATTAAAGACATGGCTCTTAGATATAGAGCGACAAATCAGCCTGCTCAATGTTAGTACTACCGAAAGCGTCAAGGGCCGCAGCGCGGGGACACACTAGCTAGTGTAACCAGGCGCTTTACAAGCTCATTTATTATTATTATTATTATTATTATTAAGAAACTGCAGAACATTCAGAACGCCTCCGCCAAACTCATCCTCAACATCTCCCGCAGCAGCCACATCACTGAGAGACCTCCACTAGCTCCCAGTCAACAAAAGAATCACCTTCAAGCTCTGAACACATGCCTACAAAGGTCTACATGATGCGGGACCTGCGTACCTTAACCACCGCCTCGCATCCCACGCACCCACCAGAAACTTCCGCTCCACCCAACTGGCCCTAGCTACCGTCCCACATATCCACAAGACGACAGCCGGAGGAAGATCCTTCTCCTACCTTGCAGCCTCTCCACCTCAGGCAATCACTGTCACTGCCTCAATTCAGGAAGGACCTCAAGACATGGCTCTTCGACAACCGCAGCACCTTCAGTGTACCAGCTGTTCCCCCCTCAGTGCCTTGAGACCCTCATGGGTGAGTAGTTGAGCTTTACAGATCACCTTATTGATTGATTGATTGAAGAGGCATAACATTCCTAATTTGATTGGGTTACACTACAACCTACTTAATTAACATTCTATAGGTAGGTTGCAAAATGCAACATTCCAATAGATACAATCACAGGGATGGTGGCCTGAAAGAGTCAACAGGCCACCATGTCTGTAATTAATTTTAAATAAAGAAATATATTTTTTAAAGCAATCTGTTTTCCTTAAAGGGCTGCTTTAAAAAAGGTTACATTTCTCTGAGAGTTGGCAGTGGTCCGCCCACTGCCTATTCCCTCGAAACATATTTTATCAGTCACAAAAGGAAAGTGATCTACAGAGGAACCCTTCTACTTTGTGAATGAGTTACCACTCAAACTTGCGAGTCCTTAACTTTTCAATGGTTTGCTAACGGAATTCTGGTTGCAGACCATTGATACACATGGCACTGATTCGCAAATCCCATTTTAGGAGTTGGTAAAAGCTTATCGACTCTCAAAATAGGATATTCACATATGAAAAACCTTTTTTGGGTGGCGGGGGGAAGCTCCTATTTTGAAAATCAGAGTGTTTGCGAGTGCCAAAACGGTTAGTACATCTAGCCCTAGATTTGTTAACAGTACAACCTGGAGCTTATATAAAACTGTTGCAAGAGGGTTCTGTGATTTAAAGTCCTCGCTTCTGACAACTGCAGTGACCTGCTGTTCACAAATCCTGAACAAGGCCAACCCACCTTTCCAACCATCTGAGGTTGGTAAATTGAGTACTCTTAATTTTGGAAACATTAAGAATGCTTAATGGCAATGTGCAATACTGTGGTATCAGGCACTGTTTAAATACAAGTAACTATTATTATGAATCCCAGAGAGTTTAAACAATACTTGAGCATCCAAGTCATGCCAATTAAGTATTACTGAAATCCCTTTCATAAAAAACATTTTCGTTTAAACTTGACTATCTAAAACACTTTTCCAACCTTAAACTCCACTTTTATTACACATACGTCACCCTTAGGGTAGGCCCAAGGTAGCCCATAGGGCAGAGTGCTGTGTAAGTAGAAAGTAGGACATGTCATTTAAAGTTTTGCATGTCCTGGTAGTGAAAAACACCTACATTTGTTTTTCAGTACTGTGAGGCTGTGAGGCCAACTCCTCCTCCATTGTTACGGAACCACCACCTCTCGACTCAGCGCATCGACTTCAGAATCGACGCATCGACGCCACTGCATGATGAAAATTGACGCATCACTTCGACTGCGGGATCAACACCAACGCATCCCTCGGCTGCACCCCACATCTTGCTGTTGCAACCAGGATCAAGTTAATGTGTTCAGCGGGTCTGCGTGACTCTTGTATCCGGCCCGCAGTCCTTCGTAATCTGCCTGAACACTTGACTTTGGCCTGGTCCAGCGTAACTGCATAACCCCCATTGGCGCTTTTTACTTCCAAGCACTACGGACATTTTTATTCTTTAAAAATTAATAACTCGACTTCTACTCATTGGATTTTTGTCATTTTGATCCTGTTTTATTTATAACATTTATATCTATTTTTTTAACCTGGTGTGGAGTCTTTCTGTGGTATTTTCATTGCATTACTGTGTGTTGTGTTGCACAAATAGTTTACACATTGCCTGCTAAGTTAGACCTGCCTGCTCAGTGCCAAGCTACCAGATGGTGAGCACAGGATAATTTATGGTGTGTAACTGACTTACGCTGACTAGGATTGTGGTCCTTACTTTGATAGGGTGCATACCTCAGCCAACAAGAGCCCCAATCTCTAACACCCAGTAAAATAAAACATTGTGTACTTTCCCACACAGTGAAAAAAAGTAAGTAATCTGGTGTCACCTATAGGTGGCGCCTAATGCTTTACTTCACCTTATGGAAGTTACCTTGCAGCACAACCAAGGTAAACAGAAACTCCAGGACCATAGAAAACGTGAGGAATATAATATTTATCCTACTCAACAATCCATTGTGAGCTTAGCATCAGCAACAGCTATCAGATTACAGTCACAGTGGTTTAACGACATCAATACTAAAGATGCCTTCTCACAACATGAGATATAAAAGGACAAGTTTGCAAGTTCCACTGGGGAGGTCACTAATGTAGACTTTCCAGCTTAAAAAAACAAAAACACCATGTAATAAATGGGTGGGGCCTCGGAGCGGGTGGCGCCCTATGCTGCGATCTACCGAAGAGGCACTTCTGCCCGCTCTCGCCAAACCGCCCTCCTCCCAAAAAACCCAAGCATTTGCAATTCAATAGGTATTGCATTTACGACACTTTGAGCTACTGGCACTTTAATGTCAATAGCTTAAATTCTCGCAAATGCAAGACCTATTAAATAGCAAATATTGTTTGCTTCCAAGCGTCCCATGTCACGCTTGCACTTAATAGAGGCTACGCCCCTTTCTTTAGACGAGCCATGTCTAAAGAAAGAGGCGTGGTCTCTATTAGGTGCAAGAGCGGCATAGGGCGCTTGGAGTCAACCCTCCCCAAAAATATTTGTGCAGCAATAGGTGTCGAATTTGCGAGAGTTAAGCTATTGGCATTTACAATGCTAGTAGCTCAAACTCTCCTAAATGTGAGACCTATGACATTGCAAACAAGTGGTCGCCAGTTTCGCGGCTGCTTGGAAAGTGAAAGCGTGCATGGTGCGCTGAATATAAGGAAAGCACGTCGTGCCTGCAGTAGGGCAAAACCCATTAAAGAAAATAGTGCTTACAGAGTAAATAATACAGACGTTGTAACAACCGAAGTAAAAAAGCCAGTCCTCAGGGGAGGTTACAAATGAAGACCAGGCTGTGATAAGGAGGGACTAAGAAGCTGATTACCGAATTTACAAAGGACAAAGACACAAGCCAATAAAAAATAAGGGCGGCGAGTGGGCGGAGCTTCAAGTGCCTACTCTAATACAGCATGCCCCGCAGAGCAGCGCATGCGCTGCCCAGGCTCGACCTAAAAAAAGTTTGCTGAGTTTAGTGCCGTTAATGGACATCAGTTGTTCAAAGGCTCCAAAGAAGATCAAAAAATTGGCACTGTGCAGTGGTTTCTAGCTCGTTTTCCCTATCACTGTGTGATATTGCCTCCTCACCTGTTGACTGTGTAAAGGGAACTGACTTCTTGTGACACACAGTGGCACAGTGTGAGTTTTCTGGTCTGTAGCTGTCCACTAACTCCATCAACTTTGTAGCCCACAGAGTGACACATCCTGAGATTTGTGGCGTTACTGCTCCTGTCATGTCCCAACAGTTTTGAACACTGGCTGAAGTTCATTTTCATGAAACGGGGCATCTTGACAGCTGCCTGATATGCTACGACCGCGTCGAGGAGGTTTGTGGTCATAAATAGGAAGTGGTTTGATAAGAGGCAAGATTTCAACCCAGGTCATCTGCAGCCCAAAGAAGTCACTGGGTACTCTCATATCCACCAGGCTTGACATGAGGAGGTTTTTTGAATGGGTTTACTGGACGCAATGGGCATAGTACCCAGGCTTGGTATGGGGTCGAAACGTCACAAGATACTAGTGACTGTTTTTAATTTGATTTGGAACATGATACTCTGATCCAGAATGTTATTTAACAACTAGTGTATCCACATCAGACACAGCTTTTGTACATATGTTTGTTCAATCAATCAATCAATCAATCAATCAATCAATCAATCAGGGGATTATAAGAGCTGTACTCACCGTGTGGGTCTCAAGGTACTGAGGGGGGTAGGGCAGCATATCTGCTTAGCCGAAGAGCCAGGTCTTGAGGGTCTTTCTGAAGTTGTTCACGGAAGGGGCGCGCCTGACATCTGCCCAGGTCTCGGCTGCGATGTGGGAGAAGGATCTTCCGCCTGCTCTGACTCTGTGGATACTCAGGGTTTGGGCCAGAACGAGGTTGGTAGATCGGAGGTTTCGCTTGGGTACGTGGAACTTGATACTGTCGTTGAGGTATTTTGGCCCGTTGTTGTGTAGGCATTTGTAGGCGTGGGTGAAGATCTTGAAGGTGACTCTTGAAACACTCATCTCATTTTCACTGCGCCGTTGTATTTTTGGGTTACAGCAAACAAATGTTTGGGGAGCATCTCATTACCATCGAATATATGAAAAGAAAACTTTAACATTTTTTGTTTTTAAACTAACTGAATAAAATTGATCGGATTTTTATATAAACAAATCGTTTGATGGTTGCCGAGGAAGTTGAGGCTCACACTTCCCCCTTAGGGACCATTGTTGTCTTTACTCACAAGTTTTTCTTGTGGGTATTGTGAGCTGTGACCCCTTGAACTCTGTACACTGCAAGGATAACCTCTTTGGTATTTATGTCTCAGGGTTTATGCATCACTTGCTGTGGACCGGTTAGCTTATTCATGCATTTGCTGCTGGTGTCCTGCAGGGGGCTGTGCTCCTATTTTTATATCATCACATTAGAAATATACATGGAATCTTGTATTGATTTCTATTTACAATGTTCATATTACGTTTCTACACATTATAAAGTACTGTGTCAGCGCCTAGGAGTGATATGCTGTATTTATAACCACAAATAAATGATTAAATCATTGCAGAGGAACAGAGGAGCCTAAGGATGGTTTTATATTTATGGTACCCGAGCACAGTGGTCATGGACAGCCCCAGTACTTGAGTCATACAATAATAATAATAATTCCACATTTGTAAAGCGCAAATTTACCACGGCTCAACAGAATCTGCCAGGAAGATGGCCAAGCTAGAGCAAGACATCTCTTGGTCCACAGCTGACGGGTAACTGTTACGATTCCATTGTTCCGCTTCTAGGGGCGCTGTACGTGCATACACGCAGCAACTGCAGCCTGGAAACCACCACTAAGACTCATGCAAAGCCCCTGTATGATTTCTGTTTGCTTCCAAGTTCTCTCTTGAACATATTGAAAAACCTATGTTTGTTTCTATGGACTACTGATCCCAGAATGCACTGCTAAGTACTCACAAAGGCCCGTCATTCATCGTGCACTGCTTTCAATGAGAGTAGTCCTTCTATTCCTTAGCACTGGATTCTCTCTTCCAGGGCTTGTGAGAGATGGGAATTACACACCTGTGACCGGTCTTGTGCTGCCCAATAATGTGACTCCATGCAGGGCCTTGCTGTTGCCCGCAAGTGCTTATAAGCTATTGTTGCCTGGAACTCTTTGTTTGTGCATAGATATTTGAACCTCTGTGTACTGAAACTCTTCTGGCCTATTTTCTTGACCAATTCCTGCCTTGCTCAACACCCGCTCCATCCACAGGCACGCCGTCGAACTCTGGAACCTTCTCGACACAACATCACCAGACGTCGCCTTCCTCACAGAAACATGGATGAACGCCTCCTCAGCTCCCGACATCGCCATAGCCATCCCGGATGGCTACAAGATCGCCCGGAAGGACCGCGTCAACCAAGCCGGAGGAGGCATCGCCATCGTCCACAGAAACACCATCCGAATCACGACCAACTCCGACGACACCCTCACCGCCGCCGAACACCTTCACTTCCAGATACACATCGACCCCAAGACCACCCTCAGAGGCACCCTCGTCTACAGACCCCCGGGACCACGCACACAATTCAGCGAAGCCATCGCAGACTTCGTCAGCCCGCACGCCCTTACCTCCTCAGACTACATCCTCCTAGGAGACCTCAACTTCCACCTGGAGAACAACAATGACAGCAACACCGCCACCCTGCTGGACAACCTCGCCAACCTCGGACTCAAGCAACTGGTGAACACCCCCACCCACATCGCCGGCCACACGCTTGACCCCATCTTCTCCTCCACCAAGCACATCTCCTTCAGCCACTCCACCGGACTGCACTGGACAGACCACAGCTGCGTCCACTTCAACTTCAGGAGAACCACGACCCACAACCACCCTCAACAGGTTCCCCGCAGAAGCTGGAGCAAGATCACAGCCGACCAGCTCACCACCTCCCTCAGCCAGAACCCCCCCACCAACACGACGGACCCAAACGAAGCAGCCCGTAACCTCACACAGTGGCTCACCAACTGCGCCGATGATCTCGCACCACTGAAGAACCCCCCCAGCAGACACGGCAGCAAGAAACCGCCCTCATTGCAGCCACCGACGACATCAGGTCCCTGCTCGACAACGGGGAAACAGCTGCCCTCATCCTCCTGGACCTCTCGGCAGCCTTCAACACCGTATGCCACCGCACCCTGATACAGCGCCTCAGCAACATCGGAATCCAAGGAAAGGCCTTGGAATGGATCATCTCGTTCCTCGCCGGCAGAACCCAGAGAGTCCGCCTTCCCCCGTTCCGGTCCGTGGCCACCGAAGTCATCTGCGGCGTCCCGCAAGGATCCTCGCTCAGCCCCACCCTCTTCAACGTCTACATGAGCCCCCTCGCAGCCATCGCACGCCAACACAACCTCAACATCATCTCCTACGCTGACGACACCCAGCTGATCCTCTCCCTCACCAACGACCCCGCCACAGCCACAGCCAACCTCCAGGAAGGAATGAAAGACGTCGCGGAATGGATGAAGCTCAGCCGGCTGAAACTGAACTCAGATAAGACGGAAGTCCTCATCCTGGGAACATCCCCCTCCGCCTGGGACGACTCCTGGTGGCCCCCTGCCCTGGGCTCCGCTCCAAAGCCAACGGACCATGCTCGCAACCTGGGCTTCATCCTGGACTCCTCCCATACCATGACCAAGCAAGTCAACGCCGTCTCATCATCCTGCTTCAACACCCTGCGCATGCTCCGAAAGATCTTCCGGTGGATCCCCACCGACACCAGGAAGACGGTCACCCAGGCCCTCGTCACCAGCCGACTGGACTACGGAAACACCCTCTACGCTGGAACCACAGCCAAACTACAGAAAAGACTCCAGCGCATACAGAACGCCTCTGCACGACTTATCCTGGACACCCCCCGCTTCAGCCACATCTCTCCCCAGCTGAGAGACCTGCACTGGCTACCCATCAGCAAGAGGATCACGTTCAGACTCCTCACCCACGCACACAAGGCTCTCCACGACATGGGACCCACATACCTCAACAACCGCCTCACATTCTACACACCCACCCGCCACCTCCACTCTGCCAGCCTCGCCCTCGCCACCGTCCCGCGCATCCGCAAGACCACCGCCGGAGGAAGATCCTTCTCCTACCTGGCGGCCAAGACATGGAACTCCCTCCCCACCCACCTAAGACTGACCCAGAACCATCTCTCCTTCAGGAAACAGCTCAAGACCTGGCTCTTCGAGCAGTAGTGGATCCCCCTCCCCCCAGCGCCTTGAGACCCTACGGGTGAGTAGCGCGCTTTACAAATTCATTGATTGATTGATTGATTGATTGCTTCTGTCAGTGCCTGACTCCTATCCCTGTGAAGCTTGCTACAGATTTTCTCTCAGCCTTGCTTGCATTTGGCTTACTCACTTTTTTGCCTTTTGTTTACAATGAGGTGCAGCCCCTGGGCCTGCTCCTTTTCTAATTGTTCCTGCCTTGTTCATTCTGTTCCTGCTATTATTTCCCATTGCTTATTCTTTTTGTTTGTAATAGATCTTATATTTTCTCCCCACTCGCCTAGATTTTGCTCCTTTTTTATGTGCCCTTTCTCTGTGTTGTTCTTGTAATCTCTAGCTCTCTTGCAGTTTCAGTCTCTTGCTTGCTACAGTTCCTAGAATCCTTGTGCTTGTCCCAGCTCCAATTTGACCTTGATTCTTTGCTCTACTATCACTCTTTTGTCTTGTAGTCAGATGCTTAGCTTCCTCTACCTATCTGTGTTAGTTTGCGTACGGCAGTTTTCTCTCTTCTACTTGCCTTCTGCTTCTCTGCTCTTAAAGCTCTGTGTGCCTGTGGCTTGTCTCCAATACACATCTTGGGTGGGTGACAGCTTGACTTTGTGCATTCCCTCTAGACAGCCACACACAAAGGCTCTCAGTGTCTGGTAAGGGTCCTCACCTGTGTCTAAGTGTCTTCCCTTGTACAAGGGCTGCTTTCCTATAGGCAATTCCTGCTGCATCCTTTGTTGTGTGTTACATGTAGTCTTGCGTGCCTTAACTGTGACAGTGTGGCATTTCTGTTTTCCTTGGAATCTCCACTGTTTCTCCATCTGGATCCATAGGGGCTTGTTTCGTGTGTGTCATTACAATCGTTGTTTGTGTCCTAGGGTCCAGATACAGAATCACTTCTGCTGCCCCCTTTCTATGGGGTATACAGGGTGACTATCTGTAAGAATAAACTGCACAGAGACTTTGACTTTACCTATTGGTTTGGGAAGTTCTGAGTCTAACCTATGTACAACCCTAGTGGTGACCCAGTGTGTTTGTCCATTATAAGTTCCTCCCCCTGTACGTACACATTAGGATATTTAGGGGGAGATCACAGTGGCACACTCAGTGTAATCCATAATGGCTGATATTACTGCACCTGTACTGGGCAATTCTTTGTTTTAACACCTGGAGTGGTAATAACACAGTGAAAGCAGTGTTAATCCACCGCTTTCAACACAATTTCCCACGATGCCTGGCCCATTCTCTGGGTATATTTCCACCTGCTTTCTGCAGGTGAAAATGTGCCTGGAAATACAAGATACTTCTAAACCTGCCAATTCATACGGTGGGACCATGTGTCACACGATTTCGACTCCCTCTCACGATCACCCGGTGAGGAGCCGAAATCACACGGTGCCTGGGAAAACACCCTGAAATCCACTGTAAACAGTGGATTTCCGGCTCGTTGTATGAGGCAGTAAGCAGCCGATGTCCATTAAAAGGTGTGAAACATCCCAGGACATCAGCAACAGCCTCAACAACCCTTTGTTTTTGGTTTTTTGTGAGGGTGTGGGGGGCTTGGTGAGGGGCAGATTGCCTCTTAGGTAGCTCTTGGCTCGAAGCCCCGCCCCTCCAAGGCCCCGGCCCCTCCTCACACGGTGAAAGTAGTTTGTAACTTGACAAGTATGTACTTGTAACCCTGTGTGGGCCAAAATAGGACCATCAGCCCGCTTGCAGTTGGTCGCTCAGCTGTGGTGGTGAGATGTTGCTTCTGTGGTACTTACTGATTAATGCAGCGGGTGTAACTGTCCACGTGTTAGTACCACTGTGTACACCACTCAGTGGCCATTACAGATCGGTCAGTTGTACTAGGGGCACTGTGTGCTGTGACGCCACTCTAACATACATGAACTGTATACAGAGCCAGGGTAACATCTTTGGTATTCATCTCCGAGGGTGTCTGAGAAATCAACGAGGCGAGCAGTGGCCACTTTATACAAAACGTTCATAAAAGAAAGGCCATAGTATGTGTAAAGGTTGGTGAACAGCCACAAACCCACAACCTTATTGTCAGTTACAAGTCTTTAGCAGGTAGCGTTCCATGCCAAAAATGGTTTTACTCCACTCAAGTTCAGGAATAAATGTTTTATTGTGGTGGGAAAGGGGCAGAAACTCCCCCACATTTTGTGGGGGGTAGAGGAAGGGTTTTTCAAGGCCAAAAATGATGTTTCGTGATAGAAACCCAAAAACATTGATTCCTTACATTTAGACATTGTGAAATATGCCTTGGTACATTTCCAAATGCTTAAATGTTTGTCCATATGAGTACTCCGGGGAAACCGCTGTAATTGTGGGTTTGCAGTAGAACCTCTGGAGATTTTTGTGTGTCCAAAGAAAGTTGAGAAGCGTAAGAATGTCTGGCTTTCTCTTTGAATCCAGCTCTTCGTGCAGAGCCTGCAGGCAGCTGGGAAGCTGCAGCAGGGCAGAGTGCGCATGGGTGAATCCCTGCTGAACTGGTTTCACTTCCGGGCAAAGGTTAACCCTAAGAGCACAGTAAATGTGTAGTTATCAGGGTGGTTAGAGCACAGGGAAGCATCTGGGATCTGAAACTTGCCATGGAATGCAGAAAGGAAGCTTGTAAATAACTCCATATGAGTCTCTTAATTGGTCCAGTACCCACCTTAACACGAGCTGCCAAATAAGGTAACCCAGGGAAACACAGCGAGGGCTGCTGAGGCACAGGGGGGTTTAGAGGGCGCTTAGAGGACAGGGGCGACCACCACAAACGTCCAGGGCTGAAAAACGAGAAAGATATTGGGAAGCAAAGAATTGTGGGGATCCCTGAGCTAACCCGAAGGCTTCAGACAATACGGGATAGAGAGAGAGGGGGCAAGGAGGACTCATTAGGCGGCGAAAGAGAGATTTGGGGGCATATTAGCAAGGGCTGGCGATATAATTATGCCGCTTTAGCGTCTGTTTTCGGGCGATAATGATATCGCAATATCATCAAGGTAGAGGTGATGTAGAGCCCGTTTTTTCACAGCCTCGCCTCGCATCGCTAATGAGATGCAAAGAAGGCGTGGTTGTGAAAACAACACATGAAAATATCTCGAAGGCAGCTTTGCGATATTAACAAGAAGGTGCAGCAATAAAAAAAATCGCGCTACCTCGGCCTTAACGCTGGAATTTAACGTCTGTTAAATCCCAAACTAAGGCTTACTAATAATGGTAGGTGGATTATGCTGATACGACCACAGGGTCGTATCAGCAATGTTATCGCTGTTTTCCATGGAACATCGCTGGAAAACCAGCGATGTTCCATGGTAAACACCGCTATCGCTGAAATATTATCGCCATAGCGCTATGTATTGTTAATATAGCATTATCATGGCGATAATTTTCAGCGATACCCGGCGATAATATTTCTACCGCTATGTGGGGCCAGCGATAATTATCGCTGGCCCTTGTTAATATGCCCCATAGGGAGGGCGAACAGAGAGGGTAGAGAAAACAAGATATTTATGTATACATATATATGTTGATTTATATGTTTATTTACAGATGAGACAATCACTCCTCTGTAGTTTAGGAAAATCCAGTTTTTTGCATTCTTAATAACGTTGCCCCGTCCAGGAATTTGCACTAAACTTTGGCAAATGAGTCTTTCCTGGGGGTGGGGGGGGGCGATAAACCGTAGAGAAGTATAATACCCCCCCTCCCCACAGGGGTTTTGGGCCAGTGGAGGAGTACGGGCCCAATTGGGCTCTTTTTGGGCTATAACCATTTTGGACTGGTAGCCCAAGTACTTAACCGGACATTTCGCACATCGTGACACCATTTTAGTTAGGAGACTAGTGGCCGGTAGTACTTTGGTGTAAGGAAGGATTTCACTTTCATCCTGATGGTCACGATGATCACTCAAGAAGCAAAAAAGACGACGGTAAAGCAATAATCCAGAACACTAAAAAGCAACATAAAACGTTGGATGCTGCAGAGCAAGGACCGCAGTTTATGCTCCATTGAATAAATGTAATAGTAGTAATGGCGCCATTTTTATATGAAGATCACAGTCACTGATGATGAAGAGTGACTATCCCAAAAACAACAATTCGAAACACTTAGGGCATGGGTCTTCAAACTGGGGGTCAGCCCCCCCTAAGAGGGCCTCAATTGATCCAGGGGGGTTTAGGGGGGCACCAGGTTCTTTGCCAAAAGAACCATTATGCTGATAACAGTGCTTTGTTTTAATCAGAAGAAAATGAGCGGCTCTGTACTGGGCCATCACTAACATCTTTTGTCATTTATATCCTAGCTGGGAGCATGTGTTAAAAGGGAAGGAACTCCAAATATGTTTCAAAACCCCCACCCTCAATTTTAACAATCTCACTGTGAATACTTTTACATGTTAATAAGGCCTGCCTGACCAGAACAGTATGTTTGGCAATCATGTATTTGACTACATTTTTAAAACAGTAACAGAACTTAACTACAATGTTTAAATAAGTCTAGACATATTTAAACATTGCTAACTTTACCAGAATAAGTGTGAATAATTCTGATTGGGGGACCCTCTTGGGGGAGGGGGGCATTAAAAAGTTTGAAGACCACTGACTTAGGGCCATCTAAAATATGTGGCATTATTGTGTCATAGGGCTGCAGGTCACGGTCATCCATACGCGAACGTGTCCTTATTGCAAGCAAGGAACTGGAAGAAAACGAATCAGTGGTGCTGTTCTGGTACAACGACTGTGATGATTTCTGAGAAAATAAGTAATGGTGGCAAAATTATCAATGCGAGTGCCCTGGAGATCAAGACTTCCTAGTTGGTCTTGCTCAGAGATTTTTTTCCCCTTAAAGTCTGATCACCCAGTATGACCACAAAAACAAGACTTTGCAAAGTCCTGTCCGGCCTCAGCTTTTCGCCATGATTTATAAGTCCACACGTGTGATGGACAGGGCCACTGAAGGTACGGCGAGTGGCCCACAAGCCTGCCGGGCTGGCCTAGGCTCTGACATAAACCCTACAGAAGAGGACAGCCCACCCTATTATGGATTCCCACCTGCCTGGCGGGTATCTCTGTTATCAAAGGTGCATCCTCCCAGTACAGTGGATGCCCTTTTGGAAGAGCTGAAGGCTGAGCTGGTACCATGTTTTTAGACTTGATTAACATTTATTTATCCCAAAGCAGGAGTTTATTTATAAAAAAAAATAGCTTAATCAATGACCCCAAAGCGCAGGAAGTTTACTCCATGCACATGAAGGCCTCTGTTTCTTTTACCTAAGTGTGGAAAATATGTATATTGAGGACCAATCCAAAGAGATTGGTCTTACCAATGAATGAAAGGCGATGACCCTGTGGTGGACGGTTCACCATCAGTCAATCATTGGTTTTCCAGCTCTGGATGAGGCTAGTGATCTGCAAGTGTGGTAGAGTGAGACAGCCACCGATTTACAGCGCCTAAGCCATCTCGCCAGGCTCTAAATGGCTCCCTTAGTCCTGATCTTGTCCAGGGTGAACGGCAAGCCTCTGCTCGACGTCGCTTCATCACGGGTAGACCACGGAGGGTGGTAAGAGGATGGTTGATCAGCCCCATTTTTGGTTTGTATTGGCTTTCAACAGCAATTTATTACAATTTTGACAATAATCCCAAAATGATACATATAGTCCCGAAAATCCTCCAAGTGGCCAACTGGATTGACCCTTTCCTAAATAGTAGGAGGTGATGACTCTGATGAACAAAACTTACGGAATCCGAAAAAAGTTCCATCAGAGCCTCTGACTCCTGGGCCGGGATTTCACCATCCAACTCATCAGCATGAGGGAAACATAATCTCCCTGGAAGGCAAACACATGCCTGCCAACTTTCTAAATAATTTCACCAAGTGAGGAGGGGGCGGAGCCTTGGAGGGGGGGGGGGGCTGGTGCCGAGAGCTACCTAAGAGGTACTGTGCCCCTCACCAAGTCTCCCACCCCCTCACAAAAAAATAACCAAACCAAAGGGACAGTGAGCCTGTTGCCAATGTCCTGGGATGTTTTCACACTTTTTAATGGACACCGGCTCCATTCAACCTGCAAAAGCAAGCTAAAGAGACGCTGTTTACAGTGGTTTTCAGCTCGTTTTCCTTGCCGCTGTGCGATTAATGGCACTGTATGAAGGGAGCCGAAATCGTGTGACACGCGGTGGCACAGTATATGTTGCTAGGTGTGGAAACATGAGCCTGTTGCCCAGGATGACAACTCAAGAACATTTCTAACTGTGCCGGTACCGGAGACGTGAATATGTCTCTGGTCATCGGCCATGGTACTTGTCTGATGCAAAAAGACCTCCTGTTCCAGTATTGGGTCACATCGCTCCCTCGGATGCATGGCGCTTCAGTCCACTAACTTGTTCGACAGACATCACAGATATGTGGAGTGAACAGCTACCTTGTGATCACAGAAGTACCTCCAAAACCCCTTTTCCAGTTCCATCAGTGCTCTAGATCTTGTGCCTACCTCGTTTATGTACACAACCTTTAACCGGGCAGGGCACTTAGGTGTCAACTAACTACCCATCACTTAATGGATAAAGTGTTTTTTCAGCGACCACTTCTCCACACCTCACACTCAAGCTGGATCTGCTCTTCATGGATTTCATAATCATGTGTGGAACCCGTCTCAAGCTGGCTGTGCTTTTAGGGCAGCCACCCTGTGATGGAACCACCACTAAAGATGTGTTGGGACCCGAGTAGACTGGCACCTCTGTGGAGTAGGTTCGGTGCTTCCAGGGATACAGGATCTCCGAAAGCTGCAGAACTCTGTAATGGGAAAACCTTGCAAAAGTGCCCTGGAAAGGATGGCACCTTAAGGCCACTACCAAGAGGGCTACTAACATGAGGCCGGTCCCTGAACTAACTTCTCTGGGGATATTGTGGCTCCTTGCAAAGGTCTACAAATCTCCTTCTGAATATCCCCAAAGTTCTGTTGTTAGAGGCTAAGAGTAGATTTCTCCATACCGATAAAAAACCCTATTAGCTTTACTGACATTCTGTAAAACTCTATTCTGAAGTCTGCATCTGTCTGGAACACCCACACACCTGAGGGGCTTTTTTCCCAGCTATCCTGAACCTGTGCTGGCATTCCCTTCTATACAGGGAAGAGGGGAAAATGCACTGAGTAATTATAGGAGACAAACGCTCACCAATGCTTTCTTTTGCCAGATATACCTCCTCTGATTTTGTTTGGAGGATGAAAGAATGAAACCTATGATATTCCCAAAGTTGTCCATGAGTGATACAAATCACTTAGAGTCCTGAGGTTGACTACCGCAAGGTGAGCCGGCTCCACCAGTTTGGGGGGCGCGTTCATGAAGAGACTTCTGCACCTCTCAACCGAGATCAGAGAGTCTGTCTTGCTCAACAAGGACTCTGCTCTTACCCCTGATGGACCTCCTGATCAATGTATTGTTACAAATTCTTTTGTCGTTTCCATTATCATAAGGACTTTTATCCTCATGCACAAGAAATCTGTCTTGTTCCGATGCTTAGCAGCTTTTGTTATTATAATGCTACTGAGAGGAATTGAAACATTGTGCTGAATGAAATCAGCCTTTTGATGAGTTCTTTCTGAGTTACATGTAGGGAGTGCATAGGATCATTCATCAGTATTCCACAGGTTTTCATCTTGTAAGTTGAAATACTAACCTACAGATCTATTGTACCAATAATCTCAACTTCAAACCATCATAAAGGCTGAGTTAATAATAGATAGTAAATCTACACTTACCTTGACGATATATTGATACTCGATACTGTGGTCACGGTATATTCGCAGGTCGATATTTCAACCGTGATACTGTGATGTACCACCCCTCTGGGAGCTAGAATTCCTCTTCCATCCAATAACACCCAATCCCTGTCTAAGAGTATCATTTCCAAGCAGTGCCACACGAGGATGCCAAGCGCAAAAAACAACACTGGACGGGAGGAGAATGGACAATTTTACTGCTCGAGAGGACAAAGGATGATGTGTTTCTGTAATACTTCTCCATTCGGCGCTACTGATAAGCAGGTGCTTTTTATTACACAGTATCAGCCTATGGGGGTATCAGCTGGCACAACTAGCACAAACCATGTGGAGTGGGAGAGAACACACCAACAAGGCACCTCCTTGAACAAGTTTGACCCTCTGACGAAGCGATGTATTGACTGATAGCACACCAAACTATGTCTTCATTGAGGCTAAAAAAAGGCAAAGTGTTGAAGGATTGAGACACATCTGTACCAGAAAAAACTCTCCATCGTTGAGTCTTCCAGCAGTAGGTGGTTCTAGTAAGGAAACTGGCTCTCATCCCAGAATAAGTCAAAAATCAACTCCTCCCTCTACCGGGCTCTCCTACAAGAACCACCTAACACTCAAAAAGAAACCCTCAGTAAACAACCCTGCATCCCCAGGGTGCAGCTTGTTAATTACCATACACATATTTCAATATATTATTAAAGCCATCCTGTAAATTATTGATATGGCTTTGCCTCTGCGGTCAGGGCTGTTCTAAAGCAGGCAGTGTGCTGCCTGGCTGGAGCAGCTAGAGTTCATTGCTAAGGGGTGTTTTCGGAAGAAGCGTTTATAGATTTGGAGCTAGACAAAACGATTCAGCACCGCTCTCAGTTTTTGGGGTTGGGTAGTGAAGAGGACTAGGATACCATGAACATCTATTACAGTTCAGTGCAGAATGATCCCCGTTTTGAGTGTCGCGGAGACGCAAACACTTTGCGGATGGTCCTGACATTGTGAGTTGTGCGGTAATTTCCTACACTTGTGATTTTGCTCCTGCACATTTGGCCAGGTAGTCCCTGTTGAAATCTGCAAGGGGAAAATAGCTTTCTAAGCTTAAATAAATGCCTTAAAGCCAATGTCCCTCAATATATCTTCAGGAATAAATTTACTGTTGTGGCAGCCTAATGTTACCATTTAAGTGCTTTCTTTGGCAGGTAACCGCTGTAGAAACTTTCACGGTGTGATCTATTGTGACAAGCAGGAAAGCTTCATATACATGACTTCATGGGATCTCTCTATTGCATACATGGATTTGTAGCTGGAAATTTACAGGCCGCCTGCACCATCTTGAATTGAGGTCGAGTGCAAAGATTGCGTTTGTTTCCACCATCTTTCCTGTTTGTTCCAAGTCCTATTTATCATACATTGTCCTAATGTAGAAATAGTATATAATTTACCTTTATGCATAAATAGCAGGAGATGCAATGAGGAAGGAACCGTCTGACAATGGGGTTTGGGGGCAGCCAATCGTAGGGAGGTGTGCTCCCTGTGAGTTTGGGACAGTGGTGCAGCCCAGACTACATTTGGGCTATTAGGGCTACATTTGAGCTAAGCAACATTGGGCTTCTTGCCCATAATCTATACGGCCATTTTATATGGCAAGTCACCATTTTGGTTGGATAAATTAGGAGCAAATTTTTTGTGCAGGTAGCGTAGTTTATGGCCATTGAAGACTTACGTGTACAGGAATCCATGCACATGCATGCGGAGGCAGGTCACATGGATCTTCTCACCCCAGGTGCGCGTTTCGTGGCGCGACTGGCGAAGAATGCAGCAAGCAGTGTTGCTGCTTCGATTCTTGCTTGCTTGCCCCAAATTTGTGGCTAGATGGTGGAGTAGAATGCAGGTAAGGGGGCAGGGCCGCTCAGTAGGTAGGAGAGCGGCTTGTGGCATGCGCACTGGCAAAGGTTCTGCGCGTCGGCCCGTGCTAGAATTTATAGGTGGGAGAGGAGCGGGGCCAAGTCTAGGCCGGCAGGACAAGGGAAGGCCGCATGCACAGCAAGTGACGCGGCAGCCCGGAGGCAGTGTCTTTTGCCACGGTGGAGATTTTTGAAGTGGGGGAGGGGAAGAAAAGACACGTGCAGACGCGTGGGAGGTGGGAGGGAAAGAGGAATGCCATGAGCTGCTTGCCACAGGGCAGCAGGCCAGTGAGGGGGAGCCAGTAAGAAGCAGGGATGCTCCTTCCCCGCAGGCAGAAGGGGGTCAGAGGGGGCAGTGGGGTTAGGGGGAGAAAAAGACAGAGGGCAGAAGGGGGTTGCAATGAGGTGGGCCCCGGTGTCGCCATCAGCAGGATGGTGGTTGGAGAAGGCCCCTGGAGCACTCCAGGGCTTTTGGGATGAAGGGCGTGTGGGGGCATCGGAGCACGACAGAGGCCCATAAAAGGCATGCAGAGAGTCTGGTAGATATACCAGAGGGGGGCTCCAGCAGTATATTGAAGGACTTGCCTGAGCGTTATTGCAGCAGCCCTGGAGTGGAGAGATAGGGAAGGCCTTGTTGATGAGGAGGGAGTTTGGGATCTGGAGGAGGGTGGGAAGGCCAGGATTTTGGGGTTTGGCCCCTGGCTTAGACTTAAGCCTGACGCAGTATGGGGGAAGATGTTGCACTTGCCAGGAGGAGCTGGCACTACGCAGGGGGAGGCGGGGGCAGAAGGCTTACCGGACCGGGCAGCAAGGACAAGACGGTGGGCAAGGGGGGGGTCTAGATGGGAATTACCTGGGCGTGAATGGCATTGGGTACCGGACCGGGGGAATAGCAGGGAGAGAGGGACCCTGACGACGGTATGCTAGACCTATCGCTATCTTTTCTTTTGCAGGAACAGCGTAGAGGCAGACATGCAGACTCGAGAGAGTCTTATGTGGCACACAGACCATGAGGAGAAGAGATGGCAGGTGCTCGGGCCGGATAGCGACATGGGACGGTGACAACACTGCCACACGAAGGTCTGGGGTCACCTCGGTAGTGCAAAAACCAGGATGAGTCAATGCGCCCCCCCACCTCCCCAGCACGGACAGCGGCGTCAAGCCATGGTCGAGATAGGAGGGCGTGGCATGGCACCTAGTCTGTCCTCAGAAAGGGATGTCCGTTTGGAACTAAAGGTGAACAAAAGGTTTGATATTTGGGGCAGAGAAGTGGAACTTATGCGGGGAGCAGGAACAGTTGGATTATGACGAACCAGGTCTAGAAGAAGGGGAGGTGGTTGATGACGAGCATGAGGATGAGGACAGGTGGTGGGCTAGTAGCGCTCAGGGGGGGGGGGTTCACATAACGCACTTGTTCATAGTTCATTGCAGAAGCATCACGGTGGACAGGGGATACGTCGGACAGAATCGGCTGGTGGAGGCCCTTCACAACTGGTTGGGCTGCAAGATCCAAGGAGGAGGCCGACCTTGATGCCAGGTTAGGGTGCTGGTGGGGAAGGGGACACCACACTACAGAAAGGCACGATGTCCATGGGGTAACTGCAGGGGGTAAATGCAGGGGAGTAAATGCAGGGGTTGAAGAGGTACAGAAGGGCATGCTGAGGATGCCAAAGTGGGGGTGGGTAAGGTACAGCCGGAAGTAAGGAGGCGAAGGCTTCGGACACGGGGGCAAATGGCATACAGGACACACCTCAAGAGAAGGCTGAGGAGAAAGACAAATGCAAAAACGACAGTTGATGGACAGAATGCAGAACAATGTCATACATTCACTCCAGTACAGAGATCCTGGCATAAATCCATCGTTGTTTTGCTCACCATACCGTTCCAGTTTGAACCCAGCCATATGCAAATCAGTCTTGACCCTGTGCCTCATGGGTACACTCCAGCCCGAACTGCCAAGCCAGGTCCTCCCTGGACTGGAAACAAGCATCCAAGGACCGGTTTCAGGGTTTCACCCCTCTTCAGCCAGAATAGCTTGATTCCAGTGGCATGGAGAGCAAGGGACCCACGTCTGAGCATACCCTTCCCACTCTGGGTGACAAATACAAAAACAACAGTTAATGGACAGAATGCAGAACAATGTCATACATTCACCCCAGTACAGAGATCTGGGCCTAAATCCATCGTATTTTTTTGCTCACCATGCCGTTCCAGTTTGAACCCAGCCATATGCAAATCAGTCTTGACCCTGTGCCTCATGGGTACAGTCCAGCCCGAACTGCCGTGCCAGGTCCTCCCTGAACTGGAAACAAGCATCCTAGGACCGGTTTCGGGGTTTCACCCTTCTTCAGCCAGAATAGCTTGATTCCAGTGGCATGGAGGAGAAAGACACACAAGAGGAGGCAGGGGTAGAGGACACAGGGGTGAAGGAAAGTAAAGAAATAAAGATTAAGAGACTGCCAAATATGGGGGAACCAAGCTGCTGAGATCGCATTTAATGCTAGCAACCAAAGAAAGATTCTGGAATGGGGAGTACATGGAGATGCTGAAGCTCCTCCACAGGGAGTTGCAGGCAAAGGAGGGCTCAAAAGAGGAGGAAGTTGAATTGCCTAAATGGCCTAGGGTGCACACAACAATAGAAAACTGGACAGCGGCACAGGGGAATATGGGCTAAAGCTCATACGCCAATTAAGGGCATTCAGCTTGAGGATTGGTTGGTGCGATATCATGACAGCCAGGCCACAAAGTTGTTGAGCGACTGTTTTAGGGAATGGTTTTGTTTGGGGAACAGGGGCCCCAGGATCACAAGCTGGACAGAAAATTTGAAATCTATGGCAGCAAATAAGCAAGTGGTGAGGGAGAAGTTGGCAAAAGAAGTGTAGGAGGGCAGAATGGCAGTTTCCTCTGGGCAATGGCCTAATCCCAATTTGATTGTATCACCGATCGGGTGGTGTCAAAAAAAGAAATGGGTCAATTTCGGCTAACAGAGCACTTGTCTTGGACAGAAGGGAGCTCGGTTAATGACTTTATTCCAGTTGATGGATTTGGCTGTGGCACTGGTGAAACAGATCAGAAGGGGCGCACTCATGGTGCAGTGTGACATTAAGTCATCCTTCTGGCTGTTGCCAGTTCATCCAGAGGAGTTTCAATTGCTAGGTATACAGTTTGAAGGCCACTGGTACCTTGACCAGGCTTTACCCAGGGACTGTGCAATATCTTGTGCACTGTTTGAGAGCTTTAGCTCCTTCCTACAGTTGGTTTTCATGTCGCACACAGCAGAAGTAGACAGTAACGCATTATCTGGACGATATCTTTTTTGAAGGGTTGCCCGGTTCTGCGGACTGTCAACAGCAGTTAACACATTTTCAAAAGCTCATGGGTGACATCAGGGTACCGCCAGCTCTGAAAGAAACTATGGGGCAGCAAGGGTGCTTGAGTTTTTGGGTATTGAACTGGATTCTATATCCATGGAAGTACACATCCCGGTGGAGAAGAAGGTGAAAATCCAACTGTTACTGGGAGCAATGCTAGATAAGTCAAAAGTGACGGTCAAGGAAGTACAGGTCTTGCTGGGCCATCTGAACTTGCATGTAGAGTAAGACTAGGGTAGGACTTTCTGTAGGCGCTTGGGCATGTCCTTAGCTGTCATTGGCTCTTCATCACATGTATCTGTCTGCAGGAATGAAGAGGGAGCCGTGGTTCAGGTTTTTGGAGGATTTCAATGATGTCGCCTTCAGGGCAAAGCACGTGCCGGGGTGGGCAATGACATTGCGGACACTTTGTCTTTTTCACAGTGGGAGAGGTCTATGGGCTGGCCACGGAGGCAGACAATTACAGGACACCGGTGCCATCAAACATGTGGATCACAGGAGAGAGAGAAAGAGGATGCTGCAGTTGGTGGTAGGGTTGTTGGCTGTATCCACCACAAAAGCATATGCACTGGCCTGGAAGGAGTTTCAAGGGGGGAGGGCAAGATGAGATCAGAGCAGTGGGGCAGGGAAGAAGATGTAATACAGTACATCCTCACTCTGACTGAGAAAAGAATGTTGGGGGTTAAGGTAGTTAGAAAGCTGGCAGAAATTGCCTTCAGGGGCAAGCTGCTATGGGGCTAAATGCCTTCAGCATGGGAGCTAGGTGGGAAAATGTTAGAATAGTGGGAAAAGGGTCACCAGCCTTTATCACGCCAGTTGCTAGATAAAATGATAGCAGCGCTGCTAGAGGTATGCAAGAAAAATGAAGAGGTTGTTCTTTTTTCGACTCTTATGTCCTGGATGTTTTTTGGGGCTGTTAGGGTTTTGGAACAGCTGGGTAGGAAAGGGATTCTGGAGTGGGTAGACGTAGACGTAGAAAGCAAGGAAGGTGGGACGAAACTGTGCATTTGGCAATCTAAGACAGATCAGAGAGCTCTGGGTCTTCCGCCTTCAAGTCGTCCCAACCAAGGATGTGTGCCCAGTACAATGGGGAGTGCAGTGGTGGGCAGTTAGTGGGTCATCAAGTGGGGAGGTTTACCATCATAAGGATTGGGCTCCGGTGACTGCTCATCAGCTGCTTTGTCTCATGTGAAAAACATTAGGAAGCATTGATGAAAACCCATGGGACTACAAAACGCATTCTTTCGGAATTGGTGCGGCCACAGAAGCAGCTCAGAGGGGTTGGGGTTGGCGCAGGGATAGAATTATGAAGTTGGGACGTTGGTCGTCAGAGTGCTTCTGGTGATATGAGCACATGGAACATGAAGATGGTTTATGAACAGTGTAATTTCGGTTGTATCTCACAATTGTGTCCTTTACAGGTGCGGTATCGGGGCCGGAAGCAGTTGACTTGGCGATATGGCTCGTGGGATATTCATTTATCAAATGGTCTGAAAGGCATGATCACCAGAAAGGACAAAGTGGTAACCTCGGGCTGTACGAGAAGCTTTTCAAAATAGAATGGCATGGGAAAGGTGCTATGAGATGACGAGAACTGTTACAATACTTGAATAAGCTACGGGGGAGGCACATATGTCACGAAATTATTGTTTTGCACCTGGGTGAAAATTATTTAGTGGTTTGTAAAGGCCTAGCCCTGCTAAAAGAGATAAAGAGGGACATCCTAGAGACTAGGAGGCATTGGTCTGGGACATTTGCATTATGGACGGAATGTATTCCACGGCAACACTGGAGAGAAGGCCCCGCGGAATATCAATACGTATCTGAGGAATTTTTTGTAGGGAGGAAAGGTTCGGTAGAGTAGAACAGCTGATGTTTGATGCAACAGAGTTTTTCAGAAGGGGTGAGGTCCATTTCTCAAGGTAAGGGACAGAGCTATATTTGATGCAGATAAAGGAGGCGCTTGATAAATCTCTGACAGGGAGCAGAGAGTGAGACAGCTCCTAAAGGTGGGGGGGGGGGGCTTTTCTGAGTGGCGGTGGGCAGTTTTCAATTGCCATGGTTATACATTAAGATGATGGTTGTGAACATAGGGGAAGCAGGACAATGGGGGCAGGTGGTAATACAATTAAACTTAGATGAAGCAAAGGAAACATAAAGAGTTGGGATAGTTAAATGCTAATAGATGCATTTTAAAGTGTATTTCGATGTAAAGGTTGACAGTTCAATGCCAGGGTAGGAGTTACAGTTGCAAGATAAAGATTTTAAGGGGGGCGGGATATTTAGAGGTAATGGAATTAGGTGAAGTAGTGAGGTCTAGTTTTGCGAGGCTAAGGCCTAGCGTGATTTTGTGTGATGTGCACCTATCTTCAATAAAGCGGCCTTTTTCACACAAAAAGCGAGTATGTGGTCTGTGCTGCTCCTTTTGGCCCAAAGCGTCATCCTGATAAGAGAACGGGATGAAGACCTGATCTGCAGAGAAGGGTGGGTGGGAGCGTTCAAGAGAGAGAATCCAATCCCATTGGGAAACAGTGGGGTGGTGCCACTGGGCCATCGTGCCACACGCCTACGATACTTCTCGTGGGAATTATAATAAAGCCATGCCTAGTTTAATATTCACATACAGAGGTGTGTGCACAAGGTGAGCATTTTGCATCGCAGTGCACTTTGGACGAATGCGAATCAATCTGGCGGGGCTGGAAAAAAAACCACATGCTGTTGACAAAAGGCGAAATCCACTAAAAATACATGAAGCCAAAAAAATGTTTTCTATAATGCAATCAAGCTGCCCTGACATCTCCATAATTCATCTAAAAGGAAAATAACGACAGCCTTCAGAAATGTTTCCAAGAATCATTCCTGTTGTGAAACAGTTCACAGGGCCAAGTGTTCGTCACTGCCAAACACAAGAAAATAGCTGAAATAGGGGAGGGCTGAGCGAAAAAATACTCCATAATTGGAGGCTCTGTCGGAAATGATAAAATGACATTTTGTTGCTGCCTAACAAGATGATGGAAGCCTGTACAGGAAAAGGCGAACCAATGGGGCATATTATCAAGAACGGCATTAAAATTATCGCCGCTTTAGAAGCAGGAAACTGCCGCTTTAGCGGCGATAATGGGCTTGATAATATGCCCGTGAGAATTCCAATAGAAGCCCATGTTGACACCAGAACATGGGCTTCTATTGGAATTCTCAAGGGCTTCTTATCAAGCCCATTATCGCCGCTTTAGCGGTAGTTTCCTGCCGCTAAAGCGGCTATAATTTTAACGTCGTCCTTGATAATATGCCCCTATGTTTTTTGGTCCATATAGCTATCCGTAGCGTAGCAAGGATGCCTTGGGCCCAGGTGCAAGCAAGGAACATGGACCCTTTCACTGCTGTAGGGGTGGTAAAATACAGCAATTATCGAGGTTCAGCGGACCCCGGTGCTACTGCACCTGCTACACCAATGGGAGCTGCACCTCTGATGGACATGCCCATTTTAAATCACGCAAGCCATTCATATCACTAGATTTCCTTAAACCAAATAATTCTCCTGTTCCCTGCAAAATCGGTATCTATGCACTGTAAGTGCAACCAAACTATGTAATTTTAAACTAAAACATCGTGGTTTATTTTAGTTGCGTATTTTTTTATTTGACTACTAAGTTCACACGGCACGAGCGTGGGCACCTGGAATATACGACACCGTGCATATGTTGAATATGAAAAGTTCCTTAAAGCTCCCTTATAGAATGGGATGTACCATGCAACAATGGGTGTTGCTGAAGCCCTTTCCACGTTATTCCCAGAATCCAGGCTTTTGTGCACTTAAACGGTTCACTGAGTTTGACTTGATGAATTCGCCCTCGGTGTTACATGTGGTAATTTTAAATGCGGTAATGCCACATGTGAACTTCATGCCTCATAATGCTGATATGGACAGAAATTCATATTTCCGCCTAAGCTGGTATTAAAAACCAATTTATAATGTGGGTGTAAATTAGGTCTTTTGATGTTAACTACTAGTTAATTTGTTAAAATTTCAGTACATATCTGCCAAGCTGTGGTTATATAAAGAGTTGTAACACACGATTAGCGGAAATAAGATGTCTGTTAGCAGAAAAGTAGGGCCCTTTCCCAATATCGGGTGGAGGGTGATGAAGTGCGATGCTCAGATGCCATTCCCCGCCAAAGCGTGTGCGCAGCAGGGCACAAGTCCTAAAAAAAGAAGTGGGGGTCGCTGACGTCATAACAGGAAGTGACGTCACGAAAGGTGGCTTGCACCATCAGACTCATTGCCTCTCCGCGCTCACCCCTTAGATGCGATTGCATCAGAGAAGTCAGCGCGTGAGCAGCGTTCTGAATGAGCTCTGATCTCGCCCCAGAGAGGCCAAAGAGTGAATGTGTGGCTCCATTTGCTCCAGTTATCGAGCTCCTGGTAAAATAAGTGGGGGGACGCCTTCCACCCGCGTGGTACCGCAACTCGACCCCTGGTGCGCAGGGTTTACGTCTTTCTCTGATAACGTACCCTATTTGAATTAAAACATACCCCATTAACTTGAGATCTCTTGCAATATACAGAGTGACCACCTCCCTCCAGGTCATAACAGATACCGTTTCCAGTCCTGGACTTTTGTAAAATAGAATAATGCATTCTGGGTGTTGTAGTCTTGGTTTGCTTCAATTGAACTAATTAAACGAACACACCTGAAAGCAATGTTTTCAGGGCACGAGTTGGGGGTCACACGGGTGGATGGCGTCCACCCACTTTTTTCACAGGGTGAACGCCGTCCACCCTGCCAAAAATGTGGGCCCCACTCAATAATGTGCTGAACTCGTCCTGGTGTAATTTCCAAACACTAGGACACTTTCAGCAGCTCCTTCACATTGTCTGCTTTCCATCTGCATCAAGCAACAACATGCAGGCGGGGACCAGGCTTTTTTATTTAAGATTCCTGCTTGCCCCATAACAAAGGCCGAATTTGAGGGGTCTCAAGGCCTCCTTTTATTCGAGTCTCTTGGCTGGGAGCAGTCAGGAGCCTCACACCTGATGCAAATGAAGCGGAGAGGAAACAAAGGCGCACACCTTGTTAGCACTTCACACCAGTCCCTGCTTAGAAGATATGCATGCACTGTAAGAATATCACATGTGCATTTTTATAGAGCTTACTTCCCCTGAGGAGGCGTTGACATCATTTAAGTACCACTACTTTTTCTTGTATAGCACTACTCATTCCAATGCAGGGTGTCAGAGCGCTTTACATCAACACGTGCATATTACATGTACAATACATATTATAAGTTTGTACATTAATGTACAGGATGTGTTACATAAAACTGGGGGACTGCAAGGTGTAGAAGTCACATATCATCTATAATAGCTCAATGTGCTATTATCCTCGTAATGCGCTCAAACGTACACATCATAGACCTGCTAAACATATATGTGAGGGCTTTAGATCTGATGTCACTTCTTGTAAAGTCGTGGCTTGCGATGCCACTTTCTATGATGTAATTCCTGTGATGCCATGCGTGATGTTGTGCGCCGTGATGTCGTGCGCCGTGATGTCACGTGCCGTGATGTCACTTGCATACTGCCAAACTAGATCAGTCCCCCCACTTCTTTTTTAGGACTTGTGCCCTAAATGATTTGCAAGTGAAATGTTCAGGATCGGAGACAGCCATCCACATGGCACACTTATCGAAAGTTTGTCCTTTTGCTCCTAAAGTGGGAGAACATTTTCTTACCATACTAACGTATGTTGATGATGCGGTAGGGCTATAGAGACAGCTGAATGCTCCGTAGAGGGAAGCAGAAAGATACATTTTACAAGGAGGAAGGCGGAGGCTTTTGGGTTTTGCACGACGAAGAACATGCTTACTTGGATCACGTTACATTGGAGCCAGTATGTTAATGTCGTTGGCCATTTAGGCATATACGCCTATTTGTACGAACACATTTTCCCCTGGACACAGACTGAGTAAAACCCTTTGCTACATCTGGCCCCTAGCTAGTAACATGCCAGGCAATGCCATCTGTCTTAATTAGCGGAAGTGACATCTGTGAGCAGTGGTGGCTCCTCCGCTAAGGCGGAGGAATGCTGCCCCTCTGCATTTTGAGCATCGGAAAAAGGAAAAATAAGTTGATAACAACACTATGTTATTATCATTTTATTTTCCCGTTGTCAGGCAGGTTTACGGGGCGGGTGGGGATTGGCTGTGTCACCGCCAGCAAGGGGAGGAGTACTGGGCCTTAAGTGCGCATGACAGTTTGGCTGCTGTCTTGTGCCGGCCAAACAGCCATATGCACTTTGCATGTTCCCCACCAGGCTGTAATGCACAGCCTGGTGAGGAACATGCAATGGCTCCCACTACCTGTCGGTGTTCAGACCAATCACAGCACTGCATTGCAGCGTTAAAATTGGCTTAGGGGAGCCTGGGTGTGCTTCCTGCTTCAAGCAGAAACAGAAGAGGATGACGCGAGGCGGCGGTCCGGCAGCAAAGTAAGTCATTTATTTATTTATTTTTCTCCCTCCCACCCGCCCCCGGGCTACTCGCTGGCTTACTTAGATTTTCAAATCTTTCAAAAAATGCAGTCTTAAAGCCATATGTAAAAACGATAATGGTAAAATACCTAAAATCCAGTTCTGTGGAGTGGACTCACTTGATCCAAAAGTCTTGGGGGTATGGTGGAACACGAGGGGAAGCCTCGGAAATTAAAGTTGTGTATGAGACAGAGTATTCCCATTGAGGCCATCTGCCTGGAACTCCAGCCTGGTCAGGGCTGATTTGGAGGCTACACCCAAACTAGGTTTACCAAAACATTTACGTTTTTAAAGAGTAAACTTTGGCTACAGTGGCCAAATACGGTTTCAACACATTATTTAACTTTGTAATGAGCCGTTTGGGATTAACTGGAACTAGGCATCTTGATCAAAGCTACAAAAAAAACCAATGTGCCTGATTTGTAAAAAAACTAAAAATAAAATAAGTGCGGGTGCACAATTTTTTTTTTTCAGGAGGCTGAGAGCGCTGTGAGTGTGATTGGGAGTTGGGCCTTACCGTCCTCGCTAGATACCTGTCCTCCCGGCTCTACTTTTGGCCTACTGGAGCTTGCTCACCATCCAAGAGGGAAAACTGCAGTCCTTCTTTTATTTCCATTATGTCTGTGGAATTGAAGAAGGACTGACAATACAACAAATGGCAAGGTAGAACTGTATTGGCTGTTTATGTCAGGGACTTCGACAGTGAGTCATGGGCCCTGGTGTATGGAAGGAAATGGGTCCCCTGGCTGCTGTGTGTAAAATGATGCAATAATCAGGGTTAAGGTAGCCCCCTGAGACCACTGGAACACGGTGCCACTGCACCTGCGCATTTAATTTCCGTGGGCAATTGTTGAAATAAAAGCACAGGACTTCGCGGGTGTCTCCCATTGGTCTGTGAATTCAAGCCGCTGAAGACAGGGACAGGAAACAAGAGCTGTTGGCGCTTTTTATACCACAGAGAATCTGTGGTATAAAAAGGTTAACCAAATTAAACATGCTCCCTGTGGAGTATGTAAATGCCTAGTGCAGGGCTCTACACACTACTCTTCGTTTGCTTGCTGTTAAAAGGCAAACGATTTGTAAGAGCCAAGTTTACTGTAGAAGATATTACTACTGCTACTATCAATGATTTGATATATAACCAGACACTTTAAATGTAGGTTTTAGACTTTTTAGATTAAAAAAAAAAGTTTTAGATTTATAAAAACTTTTTTAACATTATGATTTACCAAATTTGATTAATATGTTGATTGTATTTGGAATACAATGTTTCGTTCTGTGGACATATATAAAGACTGAATCAATTATCAAATATGCATGACAAAAGAACGGAGGCCGCAGAGACGACTGGAGGCTCAACGCAGACACTGACCGAAAGTATCGGTCCATTCCTCTGCCGGACTACTCCATGGGGCATGTTTGGCAACAAGCCAACTAATGCTCTAAGAGGGAATCCCCCTCTCACATGTAAAGCACCTTAGCGAGTGCTACACATTTCTCAAAATTACACAATCATTTAAATCTAAGTAATTTGCACCTACACACTTTGGTCCTGAGGAAAGCCAGTTTTAATCATAAAGGCCTGGCTGAAACATGTAGACCACACCTGGATGTAGGAAACCCTAATTAACATTCCTATAACATCCAACAGCCTTTTTTAATGCTAGCAGTGACCCAGTTATTAAAATATAATTTACCCTTGGGTACTGGGATCCCTGCATAGCTTTTAAATCATCACCTTCACGTCACTACACTGCACACTCAGATATATACCTGCTCTGCTGTATCCAGGCGTCGAAGCCACTCGGGACACACTCGGTGTCACTGGGTGGGCCCGATGATGAAGCATGCCACCAACTAGGTTGGTGGGTGAGGGCTTCATGAAAAAACAAAATGGTTTGTACCCTGCCTTACAGTCTTGAGTCTATGTAAATTCACAAATAGGCTAGTCCTTTTTGATCTCACATATAAACCCCGGGGATACGGACTAGCTACCTAGTCCTCTCTCTCTCTCTCTCCTTTGATAGTGATATTGATATTGATAAATGCCAGAGACTGCCTGTGATGCCACACTACTAATGACAGGTGTCATACTTGACGTGGGTGGCAGGGTGGGCTCATCATCGGTTGAGTCATCGCCAATGGTGTGGGATCAGGCCTTCTGTGGCATACTTGGCACGCCTACAGGTTATCAACTCATTTTAACTTCTTGTTATTATGGCTATATCGTACGGAGTATCATCTACCGCCTTGATTTGCCAATGCTTATGGAGGGAGGGATCCATTTGGGTTGGTCAAGTCCTTAATCCCTATTTTAGCTCTTTTGGTCTTTCAAAGCGGCACTTGAAAGTCTCCAGGACCCCACTATGCCTTGTGTGACTGTCTTTTTAGGTCGAGCTAACGCGACCTGTTGTATCCTGTACTGTGGGCTTCAAGTCCGCCCTTTGCTTATCATTTGCTTGTTTCAGTGTCCTTTAGAAATCCTTGTTCAGAGATGCTTTTGTTATAACCTGCACTTCTTGGCTCTCCTTCCACATACAGATTAGCAGCCTTCGGGGACACTTGCAGACTGTGTTGTTGGTAGGCGCCGGCTAAAGATCTCTGACCTAACCAGGTTCTTTTCTGTGTGGAATGACAGATGTATTGTCTATATGTCAGTTCACAGGTTGGCTGCATGCCCAACAACAAAGTTTTCTCATTTGCATTTCAATATGTGATTCTTTCATAACTTGTTTTTTTATATTGTGTTTTAGGATACAGGATTTCAAAGCATGCACAGTCTGTCCTGTTCCCCTGGTTTCCAGTCTTTTAGGGAGGCAGTCTGCAAAGTTGGTCAGTGTCCAACCTAATTTGGCAGACTCTTTCTTTCTAGTCTTCCTTATTTGGTGTTGTTTCTTCCACTCACCTTTCAACTGTTTACTTTCGTGAGATGCATGATGAAACAAAACACTTACTCAAATACATGGTAAGCATCAAGGTCTTACTGTCAAATCAAGAAGATTAAAGTGCCCAGGGACATATGGCAGAGTAATTCTAAACAGATGTCAAGTTGCATTATACCGATTACAGAGATACTGAGAAAAACACAAACCTTAAACATACTCATTCAGAACAAAGCTGTAAATAGACACAGGCATCAAGCTTTAAACAGAAGACACCATAACTGGAGTCACCGAAGGAAAGAGTTCTAAAGTGAGGGACATAAACAAACCAGCGGTGAGTCAGTGTCACAAGTCACAAGATATGTCACTCAGTTACGTGAACTCAGAAACCCAAATAGAAGCATGTTCAGGACACAAAGGTACTTTCTTCTCAGGACTGCTCTTCTGTAATCTTTCCTTGCTACCACTTTCAAGAATTTTTTTAACACTTTCCTGCACCCAAACCTCAGGGTGATTTGAGCGAACCCCTTTACGCGGAGTTGTCGGATCAGGAATTGGCTGATGCCATAGGCCAGATGAGAAGTAGGAAATCCCCACAAGCTGTTCAAATGTATAAAGTATAATATAATCTCACAATAGGGGTTCTAGAGGGAGGAATTATTACCATCTATGAAACCCCTCCATGAAATCTATCTCACAAAAGGTAGCCGGATGGTGTATATGAAGATTCACCCAAAAGTAAAGGGGAGGGAAGGAGGGACAGACGCATTCATGTGTTAAGACGAGAACCCTCACTCACCCTAGGGTGACATGCTACATCATTGGGTTCCCTTTTCACACAGGGACCACTAGGTACCCAGTGTGGGCTACAACTCCCCCGTAGGAGAGGAGCGCAAGGTTTTTATTTCATCCAATCTAGGGCAGAGTGAGGGGCAGAGTGCAAAAAAAATATAGCTAATTGTGAGTTAAAACTACCCCCTGGTGGGGGAAGATTAATTATATTAGTACCCCCAGTGGACAGGTTAAAATAAGCTCAGTGAAAATAGGGTTATGGATATTTCCCTATTAGTGCTTCTGTCCCTCCTTCCCTCCCCTTTGCTTTTGGTTGAGTCTTCATATATACCACCAGCTACCTTTTGTGAGACAAATGTATAAAGTCCCAGGTAGCAAGCTCACTTAGGACAATCTTCAACAGGGCCCAGCAAGAGGGAGCCCTGCCCCGGGACCTCCGAAAGGCGACGCTAGTCATGATACACAAACAAGGGAAGCCCAGGGAAGACTGCACCTCCTATCAACCAATATCACTCCTAAACCTGAAGTCTAAAACCCTGACAAAGGTCCTAGCCAGACGCCTCTTACAGGTGGTTGACACGCTGGTGGCCACTGATTAGTCAGGCTTCAAGCCCTACAGGGCGACATGACGTAACCTCTGAAGGCTGGCTGGTTGCCTGGCATGCTATGGCCAGATCGCTGAACTGCTGCTCTTCTTGCCCTGGACACCAAAAAGGCCTTAGATTCACAGGAATGTCCCTACCTAGGAATGGACAGGAGGTTTAATATTGTGGGTGAGCTTGTTGTATAGGGACAAGGGTCAAAGTGAATTAGGCGTTCTCTAGGGAGCTCCCCCTTGGCAGGGGCACCCAACAGGGATGGCAACTATCTCCTTATTTGTTTGCCCTGGTGATCGAGCCCTTGGACTGCTGCCTGCGAACGGATGCACTGATGCGGGCGTGCGATGGGACCTAGACTGGGAAGTTATCTTATCCCTATATGTTGATGACATTTTGCTGTACTTAGCAGATCCAGACCCAGGGTGCTGGAGATTGTGGAGGTGTTCGGTTCCTATTCTGGGCTTAAAATTAAATGGTACATTGCAAACCCCGTTGGAGGGAGAGAGAGAATGGGACTGGCATCACCCACTAGCATTAAGTATCTGGCGACATTTATTACGAAGGACCGAGAACCGTTTCTGGTTAAAAACTTGAAGAAAATCCTGGCCTCTTATAAAATAGATGCGGAACTGTGGAGGAAGCTGCACGATCAATGATGGGCAAGGCAGCCCTATACTAATCAAATACCTACCCAAATAGCTTTACATGCTACAGAACACCCCTTTGGAGGTTCCTGAGGGTTTTTTCTTGGCAGTGCCACACGTGACAAGAGGTCTGTTGTGAAGGGGTTGTGACACCCATTATTGCCTGGATGTCCTTTACAGGAAAACGATAAGAGGGGGAATAGTCCTATCCGACTTGCGCTTATACTATTGGGCGCCCCAGCTTCTGAAAGTCAATGACTGGGCCCTTTTTCTCACAGCATAAACCATCCATGGTAGCCAATAGGCAAGTACTTCTCTGGAGGGGCACATCCAACGACTGTATGGGAAAGACAATTGGCACCATTGCCCGTGCCCCCAGCAGTGATGGTCAATATCTGGCATAAAGCCACCAAAGTCATGGGTTGGAAAGGTAAACTGACAATGGACATCCCGCTGTGGCCTCAGATATGTTGATGGGACTACGGGCAATAGAGGGTCACGGTAAATGGGATCGTCTGGGAAAATCCAAGGTGGGCGACCAGAGGCGGTTGGTGAACCAAAAAAATGGTGAGTCGGCATAAGTAAAATTAAACATACAAATTAACATTTACATTTCAATATGAAAAAAAACCTTTCACTTACCTTCTTAGCCTGCAGCACGTCCTCTGTGTTCTCCAGCCGGCTCCAGACTCCTCCAGGGCGAGGTCTTGCAGCTCCTTTTCCAATCGGGACACTGCTCTCATGCTGCATGAGAGAAGTCGGCTGCTTGAGCACTCCAAAGACTACTGAAGGGCTGTGCTTGCTCTCCAACCCGACTATCTCTGACTGCCGAGTTGGAGAGGTTGAATTGCGCATATCTGTTTGGTTGTAATAATGTAGCCAGTCAAACGGACATAGTCAATTCACAGTGAAAGGCCCACTCATCATTGCTTTCAATCAGCAGCAATGACGTACTGGCCCCACCCCCCCTCTCCGTTCGGCAGAAAGCCGAAAAAATTAAATGGTGATAAAATGCTTTTATTTGCAGGGTTGCACACTCAACCGTGAGTGTGTCGCCTAGGGCACAATCAGAATCCCATGCGGGTTGAATACCATGTATGAATCAAAGTAGTCAGGTAATACGATTTTTGTTTTTGAAGTTTAATCATATGTCAATCTTATTCTTCAGATATGATCATACAGATACAGTTGATCAGGTGTCTGGGTAGAAGTGATACACTTCTACCCAGACACCCGATCACCCGGTTACCCTGCTTCGGCGGATTACATTGTCCCCTGATGAAGGGCCCAGTGCCCGAAATGCATTGGGATGCTTAAAGCAAAAAAGGGAAGTTTGATATCGGGATTTGATGTATTGAACACATCATACACAATGCATCTAACGATATGGATTGGATGAACTATCTATATGATCATATCTGAAGAATAAGATTGACATATGATTGAACTTCAAAAACAAAAATCGTATTACCTGACTACTTTGATTCATACATGGTTTTCAACCCGCATAGGATTCTGATTGTGCCCTAGGCGACACACTCACGGTTGAGTGTGCCACCCTGCATTTACTGACCACGTCCTGTACCAGAGGACGCTGCCCAGGCGCACATCTAAATAATTTAACAGTGAGTTACTGTGATAAACTGGTTGTGCACGTATTACGCCTTTTTCATAAAATGCTTTTATTACCATTTAATTTTTCCAGCTTTCTGCAGCTGTGTGGGGTGGGTGGCATCGCTCCTCCTCTCCCATAGAGTAACCGCTGCTGTGTGTGGCATCTAGAGGGTCATGAGATGATACCATTCCCAGAACTACAGAAACTGTATTAAATGTCTGGAGGTCAGAACTTATGCTATCAATGGCTCAGGCACCTCCTGTTTCCACATGCGGAGTTGCTGAGGGAGTCCCCGGATGAATCGCCTTTGGAATATAGGGCCCTGGATATCCATGCAGTGTCAATACACTTGGGGGCTAGAGGAGTTTTAAAGACCTGCGTGGACCAACTCCCCACCAAATTAATGTCACACAGAAAAAGGGGCCACGGGTCCGGACTAAAAGGAGGTTGTTTAGCTGTCTGAGTGTACTCTACCGTGCAAAAACAGGGGGGTTCCCTTTTCAGGATGGTTCCCCTCACACACCAGAGGTGTCATGCTTCATCATAGGGGCGCCTCCTCATGGGATAGACCTAGACTTCACGTGGGCTACAACCCCCTCTCTACGAGGGAGGAGCTCAGGGATGTTTTTATTGAGTCAGGTGGGATGTACTAAACCCCTATGTAAGGCTGGCGTGTGTGTAATAAAGTGCAGTGCCCGGAATAGGTCCTCCTGGAACCGGAAGCAAGCATCATGGAACTGGTTTTGGGGTATCACCCCTTGTTAGCCAGGCTAGCTTGAACCCGGTGGCATAGCGAGCATGAGGACCTACGTCTGGGAATACCCTCGCACTTAGGGCGACAAATACAAAAAGAACAGATGATGGACGGAATGCTGAACAAATCAAACATTCACCCCAGGTCACAGATCTGGGTTAAATCCATCATGTTTATGCTCACCACGCCATTCCAGTTTTGACCCAACTATATGCAAATCAGTCTTGACCCTGCTCCCCATGGGAACAGTCCAGCTCAAACGGCCAGGCCAGGTCCTCCCGGGACCAGAAACAAGCATCCTGGGACCAGTTTCGGGATATCACTCCTCATCAGCCAGGCGCGCTTGGATCCAGTGGCATTTTGAGCGCCGGATCCATGGGACCCACATTCAGGGCATACCCATCCTACATAGGGTGACAAATGGGGATGATATAAAGGGGTTTAGGTCCATAAAGGGAGGAGGGCAGCGTACACAGAGATGCAGTGGCACTTGGGCCAGAGGGTTGGGAGGCCTCAAATGCTAGGCACTGACTGACTTCACAGATTTTTTAAGCTGCGCACCTTATACAGATATTTGTTTTGTCAGCTCTGCAGCTGGTGGAGTGGCAACAGAGCCTAGTGGGTGGGTACAGAGGCAGCAGTATCGACGTCCCCTGCAATCATCCCACAAGCCCCTGGCTTGCATTGTTTTGCAGATGCCTGAACACCTCTGTGAGGCTATAAGCACTGCCGGGGGAAGCAGGAGGGGTCTAGGGAGAGGGTGAGGGTGGCAGGGTTCTGTTGGAGGTGCTGCAGAGAGTGGGGAGGTTAATGCGGGTGCTGTCTTGTGGGGGCATCCACTGATTGCTGTCAGCAGACCATTCTATCAAATATCTGTTTAAAAGAGAAGTCACCACAGAGCCATATTTGGGACACCCGGAGTGAAGGCGTCTGTAAATAAGGAAACTGGGGTCAAAGTGGGCGGGATCTGAGGAGCACGACGTGCCCATACTTTTTTAATTTAAGAAAGACAGTTCCCCTACTTTCTTATGAAAAGGGAACCGTCCCAGGACGGTTAATTCCGACAGCTGAAATGCACCAGCAGAAGTGTAAGGCAGGGAGTCCCATGTGCTGTGAAACCGAGGGAGGGGCAACAGCTAAACAAGCCATGTTCTCACGGTGCCTCCTTGCCTGAAAGAAATGTAAAGGTGCTCAACTCGTTAAACTAGAATTGCAAAGGGTGCTTAAAAGCCGGTATTGGCATTAATTGATGGAATCACTTGAAGTTTCCCAATGTTACAGATTTATTCTTTTTGAGTGGTATTGGAAGGGTGAGCTGTGAAGTATGTGCTTTTAAACAACAGTAATAAAATAAATTGTACTACTACAGTCTGGGTATTACTAACAACTATATTTTGGTAATCTTAAACCTTTTTGTGCATTTTATAGATGCCTATCTTCTACTATGTGTAATGCAAGTTTAAATTAATGACTTACATATTCACAGTGCTTTATGTCATAGACAGGGGCCTCATAGCACTATACATAGCACTAAACATGCACAAGTCACTATTCTCCACAGCACAAACCAGGTTTCAATTCTGTTGCTCTCTGGTTATACACACAGACCTCTGCAGTGCAGTAACTAATAGAGGTTTCATAATGTACGACAGATCACTTCCCACTGACTAACTTTACTTGCATTTATTTCTAATTTAAGCTGTGCATTATTTTATATATAGTTACCTGAAGGCGAAAGGCTGAAAAAAGTTACAGAATATTTAGGTTTTTTTAGCCACGCCTTTCACCCCGCCTCCCACGCTCACTCACCCCACCCCATTTGCACGCAGCATCAGCATTCCAATACTTTTTAATGCACTTCGACCACTGTAAGTAACACATTTACTCAACGGGGGTACATCTAACAAACCAACTGACGACTATGGAAAGCAATGGCGTGAGTCACGTGTTATTTTACTTGCAGTTAACGCATGCGATATAATGTCCATATACTTCAATGCCGCCCCTAAAGAGATGCAAATTGCTTCACTGCAAGCCTTTCGGCCCACCCAAAACTACAGAATTTGCAAGACCACTTATTTTATTGATTTTCAAAAATCAATTAAATATTTCTCATCTCACCTCCACAGGATTTCCATCATGTTTTATACATTTGAGAGGGTTCTTGTCTGGCTAAATAAGGGGCAAGCTGATTTCAGCTATGGAAGCAGGGAGCCCTAGGGTGTAGGTATCATTTGTGCACCAGGTGCAGTGGCACTGGGACATAGGAGAGTTAGTGGCATACTGCCACCCAATCATGGCTGTGTGTTACTGTTTTACTGGGGCATGGCGAGGCCCAATATGTGACCTCCCTTCTCCTCACTCCAGATCTCATGGCCTTTGCTCATGCCAGGGTTGCCCCTTTCCCAGAGAAAAATACCGGCCATTTCTTCACGTTTTAAGATTCTGCAAAAGTCTGAATATGATACTTAAATGCAAGCTTAAATAAAATCAGTTTTCTCATTTTAAAAAAGGCCTTTCTGTCTTTATTTGCTTTTATTATGAGTCAGGAATCTTAAAGGCAGATCTAGAACGCACCTTAAAGTGATTTCCTCGTTTTTGCAAAAACAATTTTTATTGCATAATTCAAGTACAATAGCCATCTGCAATGACCAGCATATCATTGGTCTTCTCCTAGTAATATACTCCAGTGCATAGTACAGTGCAGACCACTTCCAACTATCAATGCTTTGCCCCCCAACACTCCCCAAACACAAATGATTTCCTCGTTTTTGTACCTGCTGGGACATTAAATCAGGGATGTGGAATTCCTATACCCCGACGCCCAGGACATATTGTTTGGGGTTAAGGGCAACAAGTTTTAATGTGCATTTTGTCCTTGGGACAAGCAGGCCCAACCCCCAACAGCACAAACCCTTCGGCTGCCAGTTTGCAGTACCCCATTAAGGATCAGGGAAGGGCACTGCCTGCAATTAAGTTAATATTTGTGTGCATATGTTAAAGCTGTTCAAACATTTATGGTTTATTAATTGAAAGCCTTTATTATTAGGGTGAGTGCTCTCAGTAGATGTAAGTTCTGACTGCACTACTGACAGTGGTCCCAGTATAAAAATGTGTACAAATGGTTTCAAAGTTTAGCAATATGAGGCTATGCATAATGCTCCCAGAATGCTCTCTGATTAGATGCAAATATTTGCAGAAGCTTGAAAGCAAGATTAATAATTCTTTGCTTTCAATATAAAACGTTACTAAAAAATAAAAGCAGGAAACATTTTGTTTTGCTAAACTACTGTAAAATTTCAAGTACCATTTCTTTGCAGCATCATTTAGTAAAATGGGTTGATGCATGCTAGTATTTCCCCAAAATAATCATATTAGAAAATCAGTGTAACCAGTTTCAATAAGATTTTGGGAAACATTAAAAATAAACAAACATTGGCAAAGCCAATAGGTCTGAAATGGTGGTCAGCTTTTTAGTTTTGGCAATGCTTGACTTGTTTTGGCAGGGTTTTTGTAAAACCTTATTGACGTGAGAGCTGGTGGACCCTCACCATTATAACAAACATTGGCTAAAGCAAAAATTGTTTTTGGTCTCAAAAAAGCACACACTGCCACATTAGTTACTGGCACTGAACAAAACTAATTTATGTGCCGATATGCTACTTGTGAAAGAGCAGAATGCTGTCACCCACCGTGAAGCCAGCCGATACAGGGAGAGAGAGAGAATTTTAATAAACACAAAAGTTCATGTTAACGCCAGACCAAATTAGGGGTCCAATTAATAAAGAAAGTCTCAAAAGTGCACCCTTGGTATATGTCCTTCAGGGGCGGCTGGTGAGGTTTGTGAGTGGGAGGGGCGGGCATGCAGGAAAATAGGAGATATGGATCTCATGCAGGGAAGTGAAGGGATGCAAAGTAGCAAGAACAGAGCTAGTGCCCTTGCTTGTACGCCTGTCTCATCCAGCGTTGCGTCTCTCTTTTTCCGTATGTCTCACTGTCCCTGCCGCTTTCTCTTTGTACCTGTTGCTGCTCAGAACCTCTCTGCTGTACCTTGCACCGGTCCCGACCTCTCATTACCCATCCCTGTGGCCGTTTCCCTATCTTTTCCTGCTGAAAATCTGAGCAATATACACACTATGCACGGATTGTTCTCGTCCCGAAGTTTGAATTCAGCACTGAAAATGAAGTAGCCAGAGATATATTACACAGTTCCAAAAGGCCGTGCATGTGCACCAATGCCCTTCACACATACTGCCGGACTTTTAACGCTATCAGAATTGTGTGACTTATCCGCAGAAATCTCGCAGCTGCTGTGCCCTCGAGAACTTTATAATATGTAATAGGAAGCCCTAGTTAAAAGTAAGTTCAGAATTCTTTCAGACCATGTCTAACTCAACAGAGGTAGCAATGTGATTTTTTTAAAGGGGGAGGCAGGCTTGGAGCATAAAAGCTTACCTTGCATTACAGCCATCGCGCAGTTTATGTTTAGGAGACACAAACTGTACACCACACCACATTTACAGGGTTTTGTTTCTATATTCGTATGCATGCAAATAAGGCCCCATCCGTCATATATATAACAATCTTCATAACATGATTTTATCTCAAATATTATACTTACCGGATCGCCAGTCGGGTTCACAGCAAGTCCGTCCTGATCAAACACAGCCAACAGGAATACAGCACACCTGATGCCTGCATGCCGATTATGCTGGAATCAGAGCTGCGCCGCCAACTCTTCCACAGCCCACGCCCCCAGCTTCCATTATCCAACCAGGAGACCTAAAAGTCCCGCGAAGGCAATGGGTGCTCCAATTGTTGCCACCCACTACTCTCTCACTCACACACTAGCCCTGCCCCTTACCATTCATTTAATAGCGCGCTAATATTGCCTGGGCGACAGTATATGCCCCCTATTGAAAACCAACCATTTTCTGCTTTTTCTGGGCACTCCCTTCATGCGGACATCACTTCTAGATTGTGCATCGAGGGCGAGCAATAGTCCTCGCCCCAGCCAGCACATACGCAGGAGGTCTCTGACGTGACCTCATTCCTTCCTAAAAAAATAAACGGAATTTGTATTCACACGAAGCAGTGAGCACTTCATTTGAATCAAATGAAGTGCTCACTGCATTGTGTTGAATACAAATTCCATTTTTTTTTCTAGGAAGGGAGCTGCTACATTGTGTACACATTCTCTTATCTCCTCACCGTTGGATCCTAGTCCTGAAGCTAGTGGGGCAAAGCCCCTTTCGCCCCTTAACACCAGCTGCCACTGATGGCCTTGCATTAAGGGCAGCAATATGGCTTTCGTGAATTCACACGAATTTACAGCAGCAGGGCAAGAGATAGTACTCCTAGAAAATATATGTGAACAGCGTTTTAGCATGCGCAAATATGCATGTGTAGATTTGCTCATGCGAAAACCTGAGTGTTTGCAAGTTTATTTTCCCTCCAACCATTTTTTTCCCAACTCTGAAAGAAAAATTACTTCTGCCATTGTCAGGAGTAAATTTCCAACATTTCTCAGTATTGGAAAAGATTAGAGAAGAGTTGTTGAAAACTCTTAAAACATGCAAGTTAGTAGGTTTTCACAGACTCAGAAGGACATTCCAACCCTGGAACTATTGTTTACCACTACCTTCAGTCCCAGTATGTAGATCTGCGGAAAAGTAGCAACATAAAGGGGTTGCTAGCATTCAAACGCTACTATGGTATGAGCCCTGGCATAATCAGAGCGGCTGTATAAGAGCTCTTATATAATGAGATTGCTGCCATAAGTTGCCGCACAACATGGCACCAAAGGGACAAGTGGATTTTGTTACAGGACAAGTAGATTTATGAAGCAACCTGCCCCATGGACAAGTAGATATTTTAATAAATTCCACACCCCTGTTAAATGCTGGCCATATCGGTATTAAACCGGTGAGGTTGCAAGCCAAGGGCCTGCAACCCCCTGACAACCCTTCAACAGCATTGGTAGTGAGTGTCACTTGCATCTGGAACTCTCTGATACAGATACTGCTGCCCTGAATCTCACTTGCCTGTGCTGCATGTCTGGTGGGTGGGGACTGGAACTGCAGAGGGTGCACCCTTGCAAAGGCACTGCTTGAACCCTTCCAGGCTGGGCCCTCTACCTAAAAGCCATTGTCACATTGTCAGCCTTTATTTTCCCACTGGTGGTCTAGGAGCAGTGTTCTGCCATTCATTGACAACAGCACGCAATGCTCCGGCGCGCAAGCGCAGCGCCCAAGACGGGACACACACAAGCCACCAGGCGTGGCCATCAAAGCCAATAAATGGGAGCTGGAGCACCTAGTGCGCTAGATTCAGTGGCAGAATCACTAAAATGTGACACAACGTGGCACAACAACCAAAGATGCTGCGCTGCGCTGCGTTGCATGGGAGAGTCAAAAAAGAGCACCATATCTATCCTCTTGTACTGGTGCACTTTAGGCTGTAATGCGCCAACGCACACACCCTTTGACCATAGCACAAGAGTGTGTGCTTGATGTCAAGCAATATGTTTTGTACTGGAAGGGGAACCTCCCAGTACAAAAACCATGCTTTAATACATTTCCCACTTTGTTTGCTGTGCAATGCAGCACACATGCAAAGTTTGAAAAGTAAGAAGAAATAAAACATTTCTCCTCTGTTATGCCTGCCTCAAAGGGGCTAAGATTCTGGTGTCTCTAGTCGTTAGTAGATGGGGATTTGTTTAAAAACCCTTCGGTGGTTGTTTGGGAATTCCCATGTACCACCCATGCAAAGCCCCCTGACCCAATCTAGCAGAAATCACTCCTTTGGTTACTGTGGCCAAAAGTGTGGTTGGTGTTGGAAAAGACCCTCTTTGTGTGGTATCCCCCAGACTTTGCCTTCACTACCCTATTTTTACTGAACCCGTTTTTGTTGGCATGAGTACTCTGCACACTTCTGCTAACCAGTGGTAAAGTGCTTGTGCTCACCCTTCCAAGCATGCTAAAATTAGTATTCCTCCAATTGGCGCATTTAATTTACTCACAAGTCCCTAATAAATGGTACTATCTGTACCCAGGGCCTATCAAATAAATACTACAAGTGCTCTGCAGCGCTCACCGTGCCACCCACCAAAGTAGCACTGTAAAACATGTCTCAGGCCTGCCGCTGCAGCCTGTAATTCAGTTTTAAACTGACACTTTAACCTGCAAAAATAAACCTTTGGCCAGACCTTAACCTGCCTTTTTAATAGTTATAAGTCAACTCAAAGATAGGCCCTACAGGATTATAGGTCAGAGTGCATGATATTTAAAAAGTAGAACACATATACTTACGTTTTACATGTCTTGGCGGTGAAAACCCTTAAAGTCGTTTTCAATATGGTAAGGCTACCCTATTACCACTGGTTTACCTTATTGCATAGCAAGTGGTAAATTCAGTATAGGAGCAGCCAGAAATAAACGTCTTCAACTGCTTTTAATTTTAATTAAAACCCTTTTTAACGGTAAGGTTGAATTTTAGATTACAATTTTGAAAAAGTCACTTGTACAAAAATGCCATTTTCTGCCTAAACCAACCAAATGTGCTTTTCTGCCAGTGTCGAGGGCCACATGACTATTAATGGCTCTCCAGTGATGTGATGTGCATTTCTCCCAGACAGTTGACAAAGAACTGGGGTGTGGGGACGTGAGGACCTTTCTGACAGGATAACTAGGGTGGAGCCATGCCCTTGCCCTGGATTGCACTTCATGCGGGTGGGTTTACACAACCCTTCTTGACTTCCAAAAATGCCTATTCTGTCACTGGGAAATGCAGCTTGCACCGGGCCTGCCTGCTCTTTGTTTCACTAGACAGACAGACTGGAGCCAAACCCAGGGAAAAAGAAGGAACTGGCCAGAACCAGTTTTAAGGTTAAAAAAAGGATTACATTACCCACACCCCCACACACAATGGTTGGCACTAGGTATAAAAGTGGCACCCTTATAACCTGAAATTAAATACTTCTGAACCTGAGAAGACTGCCCTACTCTCTGAAGAAGGAAGACTAGACCTGCTTGCCTTGAACCCAGGATCCCAGTAGTGACTCCATCGGCCAGTTGGCTGATCTCCTGTTTGAGCTACAGAGACACAACAAGCTTCCGGATGCTTCTCCTGCTTTCCAGCTGACTAAACCCTGTGTGCCTGAACTGGTCCCTTCTACTGACATCTGTGGGAGTGCATCCTGACCCCTCAAGTACAGTACTCAAGGTTCTGGATCCTTGGCTAAAGTCAGAGTGTACTCCGCCCTACTCAACCAAAGGTTTCACCAGATCCGAAGCAGTGCGAATGCAGAATGATGCAGAGCCTCGCATGGGAGCACAACGCAGCCCATGATCGGTGGCTTCACCGAACCCACCGCAGAATGGCACGTGACGATGCGGGCTCTCACATTGCAGCAATCAACAGTTCCTGATCTGTGATTCTGGTAGAGGCAAGGGGTAGAAACCAGGGGACTATACGGCCTAAAATTAGCCCAATATATAAATGTGCTGTCTTACCCATGGAGGTGGGCAATACCCCTATAGTCACAATTGTAAGTTCATTTCAGGAGGAATAGGGCCGACCGTGTGCTGTATATCACAACATTCTGTATCACATGAGATTAATCTCCAAAATTCAATAATAAAATTTAGTTCATAATTTCCATTATAATAAACACTTTTATTTAGGTAATAGTGCATTAAAGATTTAGCAAACCAACACTTTTCAGCCCGTAAGTGGCTCACAAGCCTGCGACTAAGGATCATTGAGATCTGATGTCCAGTTTTATGGAGTCCTGAGAGCAGCCAATACTTTGCTTTGTAGTTGGTCCAAGATAGAAGGTAAAAGGAATTAAAAGAGTCCTAAATGGTACCACGTTTCGAGTTGGTGCTGTGGTTCAATCCTATGAACATTCCCATGGGAGGATTCTGTTCCCAGTCATGAGTAAAGCAGGCAATCTCTAACGGACTGTGGTCTGGGAAGTGGCGGTCAAGGTACCGAGGAGTCCTCTTATTGGTATTCAGTCCAGGCAACCTATGTCCAGTAGCAATCTATATATCCTTGTGTGGTTGCTGCGATCAGGGTCATGCTGTGGTCATCTGTCCCATATTGTAGTCTCTGTGGTGCCAGTTCATAATCAATGGCCTCACTGGATCAACGCAGAACAGCACAGGACAATGCAGGGCCTCACAACGCAGCACTGTACAGCCCCTGATCGACAGCTTCACTCGTTCCAACACAGAGCGACACAGAGCTTTGCATTACATGACTGCGCATCTCCTGACTGGTGGTCTTATGTACCCGACGCAGAGCCTTGCATCACAGCGCCACGCAGCCCCTTCACCAAGGACAAAAAGTACAACTTCCAACAGGCCAAACCTGGTCTCATACTCGACCAGCGCTCCATCGCGGTCAGTGCAAACTTTCAACTTTGCCCCAGTCTGCACAGACCAGATCCCTGCAGTTGGCGCTATTTTCACCTGAAAATGTAAAAACTCATAACTCAGGTTGTACTGATTGCATTTTTGTTGTTTTTTGTCTATTTTTATAAGTTGGTTTGGAACTCTTCTTGTGTTGTGTTTTCATCCTATTGCTGTCTGGGTGCTGCATACATACTTTCCACATTGATTCTAAGTTAACCCTGACTTCTTTGGGCCACGCTACCAGAGGGTTAAGCTCAGGTTAGTGTAGTGACTTTTGTGGTTCACCTTGATGAGGATTGTGATTATTACTTGAGTGGCTCTCCCCCCTCTCAACTAATAGCCTAGTTCCGTGTAGTTGGTAAGTAAATACCACCACAGCTCTTTGTGTGACTTGTTAGTAAATCTGGGTCCCAGTGTCTGTGTGTGTCCCTGCGCCGGACCCTGCCGAGTGCTGAACCACGCTCCGCTGCGTGTGGATGCCACACAACACAAAAACACAGAAGGACAAATGGAAAGACTGGAAAAGAGCGACAAAGAGAGAAAATAGAGATGAAAAAGAACCTACAAGAAAGAGATAAAGAGGCAGGCAGTGTCTGATGGAGAATGAAACAGGCATGAGGTGGACTCAAGACTACATAGCCTTGTTAATCAGCGCCCGGCCTCCGATAGCACCAGACGCAGGCTACGGAATACAGCCTTGGGCCCTGGAACTGATTCTGTTACAAACCAAGTACTAGATGTAATACACGTTTTATTACCATGGTTGAATGTGGGATGGTCCATGTCCCAGAAGCGGTGAAGCATGTGGGTTACAATGCCCACCTCCCGCAACAATGGTACAAAACAGCATAATATCCTCAGAGGACCTGCATGTATGGTTTGTTCCATGCAGTATTCGCATGAGGACTAGTTATAAGGAAAGTATTTAACCGCTGTCAGGGGACCAGGGATGTAACTCATGCAGGGAGATGGAATCGCAGTAACTAAGGGCCTAATTTAAATCTCGGCACAGGGGAATACTCTGTCACAAACGTGAGGAAGATCCCATCCGCCATATTACGATCCCATTATATCCTATGGCAAGATCCCATCCGCCATGTTACGATCCCGTTATATCCTATGGCATACGTTTGTGACAGAGTATTCCATCCACAAAGCTCTAAATAAGGTCCTAGGTCTTACAAGTACCCCTAGAATGTAATATATAAGCCATCGCTGGAATATCTGAGGCATTAGGTGCTGTCTTCTCAAGCGAGCTAAGCTGTACTGTGGTAATAACGTGGAATTCAGCCTCTGCACTGTAATACTAAATGTCTGAATATGTGTCTATTAGTAAGCATGTTCCAAATAATACGTTATTTTGCATCTATATTTATGCTGAGTCTATAGATATAAAGGTGGCCCAATAGCATGCATTCACATATATGAGCAAACGTGTAATGCATCATGGATTCAAGGGTATAGTATTTGGATTCAGTTTAAGGCTATGTGCTTGGCCCATTAAGCCTTTTGGAAGAACGGCCCGCCCGTTCTCCAATCTCTGATCACTCCTTATCAACTGAGAAGAGACCTTCGGTCACCTGCCTCTTTTCTTGCCCATTCAACCCAGAATAAGGAGAGCCAGATGTGGTGGGCGCTCCTTCTCATACAATGGTGCCATCCCTTGGAATGCCCCCCCACTTCAATTGCCGAAAGAGCCTAATCAGCTCTCATTCCGAAAACTCTTAAAAACCTGGCTGTTTTAGATCTGTATTCATCTCTCTTGTTCTGTCTCCTGTGCCTGTTCGCGGCGCTGGGAGGCCTCCGGGTAGCCATCGCGCTCTATAAATGTTATTTCATTCATTCATTCATGTTGTTGGCCATTCTGAAACCCTGACTGTCATGTGATGTCCAGTGGCTTGATGACCACAGCCCTTTTGAAGGGGGGCGGGAGCTTTATCGCAGGAACAGCCAAACTCTGGAACAAGCTCCCCTCAAATAAAAAAAACAGTCCCAACTTAAAGTCTTTTAGAAAATCATTAAAGACCTCGTTTTTGACAAGTAGTAGCAGATTGCCCGATACCCAGTATCAATTTTTGCGAGAAACAGCGCCAAGACGCCTCAGCGCTATATAAACTGTAAAATTAACCAATCAATAATTAATCAATTAAAGGCAGTTTCTCTTCTTACAAACTTTTATTTCGAACCTCCAGCACCATCCATGTGATTCCTCTAAACAATTGAAACTCTTTCCCAGTTTTTCACAGGGACCAGCACGGCAAAAACCTGAAACTCCCCTTCCCCTGGGATCTGACATTACCCAGCATGCGCATCCTTGAGAACAGACTGCAAATATTTACTATTCCGCCATCGCTGCCACAACTGATTGAAGAGGCTCTTTTTCCACCCACCCCTCCCCCATTTCTGGTTGGAGAACTCATTCCTATGGGATGTTCCTTATTCCCTGTTTATATATGTTAGAGATTCCGTAGATGCTCGTTTTAGTCACGTGTCAAGGTAATTTGTGCTTTTGTGAGTGCACTAAAGTAAATCTGTAACAAATGATATTTTATAAAGCGCCTTGACACCCCTGGAGTATTGTCCGCGCTAAGTAAAACTGATAATAAATACAACCAACCCTCACACACGTTGCCACTAATTTAAAACTGTTACAACAATCAAGAGATAAAGTTAGACCTACCCATCATGGCGCCTGACTTTTAATAATAGAAGGCATGTTTTATTTATGCTCTTTCTAGAGCATGCCCCTTGTGTGCAAACTCTGCACAACACAACCGAATGGGAGACTGGACTGCAGAAGGGGTGTCCAACATTAGCACACAAAGCCGAGAAGGGGGACTGGTATTCAGGATACCGCCATCAGATGAGTTTGCATCCGATTACTGTAAATAGTAATCCTTTGCTTAGTGGTTGCGTTGAAATTATAGGATGGTCCCGTCCCTCGTCCACCAACATTGGGCACCCCTGGATTATAGGGACAAATAGTGCCTATCACCCACTCTGAATCCCCTAAATAACTTCACAGGGGCCAATGAGCATGGAGGCTGGACCCTATACCCTACACTCCCTGCCTACCGGACGGAGAGTAATCTTCAATAAATGCAAGGGAAGGTATTCAAGACCACACCAAGCTACTTGGGTAACCCTAGCGAATGTGTCTTTCCCCGTTCCACTCAAGCAAAAATAAGAACATGCTTTTTATTATATAGCGCTTGTACTGAATTGTTGCCTCTCCTCAGCACTGTATATCACAGTTGTTACTATTGCTCAATGTAATAGCACACACTTTACCAACCTGGGATGAATGTCTTACATGCCACCTTCACTCAGTTATGGCGTTTAAGTGGACAACACGTGTGCTAGTGGACAGCCTCTGCCGGAAGGCCTCTTAGAGTCGCGGATCCCTGCACGAGGTGATGCTTTTAGAATCCCCGCAGGGCAGCCGCAGCGGCCAGTATGTTGGACGCCATCTTGTGACTTTGAGTTTAACATTACACATCGCCATAAAAATAGACGACATACTTCAGTTCCAGTCGAGGTCGGGCGATATGACCCTGGTGGTGGCGTCGGTGGTGGCGTCTATGTCTGGGGAAGGCTGGTAAATGTTCACTACGGAGTGAGGTATTCCTGGGTGTAGGTGGTCCTAGGGTCCAGGTGGACCCCTCTGTGTGTCTTCAGCTGCTGCTACTCCACTCGGGTCACAGTAGTAAAGAGTTCAGTGACTCTGTAAAGCTCTCCCCAGACAGCCTATCCGCCTGTTGCCTCGTTTAAAAATAGGAATGTGTCCTCGCAAATTCCTGACACTGACCTTGGAGGTGGGAACATCTACACATACATCACGTGACAGCAGCCCAAAGTGGACAGGCTGAGGTCAGTTCCAGGAAGAGCCTCCTGGTCAGGGAACACAACCCGGGGAGGGTGCAGAGGGGCTGTGTGTAGGCAATGGAGAGGGCAGGGGGAGGCTGCAGGGATGAAGATGCAAGAAGGGAGGAGGGACGCGGTCTGAGCAGGCGTTAGAGGCAGTAGAGTTGGGAGAGCGTCGTGATGAAACGTTGGCCCAATAGGGGAGGAAGTTAAGCAGTACGCAAACACACACAGGGGTGTACAAAGGGGAGACTCTCCAGAGCATTAAGGCTTCTCCAGGCCTCTGTGCAAGTTAGCTACTTACAGGTTGTCTCTCTGCAAGCCCTTTCGAAAGGAGGCCGCAAGAGAGGATTTACCGCCTAGAGCCCCAGGGTGCAACGTAGATTCTACATTCCCTATGGAAAATCAACAATCTCATAGGAAACGATCTGCGTGATAATTTGCAGCAGAACACCAGTTCAAATGAACTGACCCCTTTCTTATCAGCCTTCAATAAAAGCAAAAGGTTTCTTTGACACCGGCATATCCAAGTAAATTGAAGAGGGGGTGCAAGAGGACATGAGGAAGAGTGAGGGCCGGAGTGCAGCGGAGGTGGGGAGCACAGTGCCATTCCGCGCGAAGACAGCAATTTTACTCAAAAGCCAAGTATGTACAAGTAATATATATATATATATATAATTCCATTGGAAAAAACAAAGGTTGAAGTGGAGTTATACATGTACATGGAGAAGGTAGTAAGGTTTTAACTTTTAAAAACATTAAAAAAACTTTAGCCCCGTGGTGCCACCATCGCCACTAGATATCATTTAAAACAATTAAAATATGTGCACTGGGCTTATTATATCCGCTCCCACCTCTGGCGCCCCCACCTGTCTTAGATGTGATGAAGCAGAAGGGACCTTCTTGCACTCTGTCTGGAGTTGCGGGGCTCTCCAGCCGCTCTGGCGTAAGGTATCCTCCTGCCTGGAGCGCGTCTTGTCCTGGCGCCTAACATTGGACCCCAGACTATTCTTACTACACAGCACAGAGGGGATTGGGGGAAATCACTTTAGGCAACACTTACTGTTCCTGGGCCTCATGCTTGCCAAGCGGAACATTGCCCGATTCTGGAAGGAGACCTCCCTGCCGTCGGTGGCTGGGTGGAAGAAGGCCATGGACAGATGTATGGGGGCCGAGATTGTGGTGTTTCAGGCATGGGGTTGCCCGCAAAATCATAGGAAGATATGGTCTCGCTGGGCGGTGTACAAGGGCATAGACTCCCCCCCCCCCCCCCCACCATCCCCGGACCCTACATAACCAGGCAGTATTTTTCATATTTTGATGGATTGATGTATATTCATAGGACGCTCAGTCCCGGCCATGCATGTAAATGTAAACATAAAGGACACTTCTTGCGATGGGGGAGTAATGTTTGCCTGTGCCAAGATTGTTTTGTTGGTCTGAATATTAATAGGCCTTTGTTGTTGTTTAGATCTACTGGTACTATTCTGCAATGTATTCCATCCTGTTTGTATGTCAATTGGTTTCAGCCATAATGTATCATGAAACTCAATAAAATCTGTTATTTAAAAAAATAAAACTTTAGAAAATTAATTTTGTAAAATTCGGTGTTTTTTTAACGTAAAGTGATATCATTTTACAATATGATTGCAGCCAGCGCCTTGCCGCGTGGCAAAGGAGGGTTTGGCTGCAGGGCCTGCCCTGTCGCCGGGCCCTGCACACAGTCCATCGGCTCTAAAGTAACTATAACTCATGCCGCCGCCATGCACAGTGTTGTCATCATTTCAGATGTCATTAGGGATGCTATCAATGCAGCCACTGAACATGTTATGATGATGTAATATGTGAGCGTATAAGCTGTGCATGGCAAGGGTGCAAGTTATTGTTACTTTATGGCACGGGTTAGAGTTACTTGAGTTACTATAGTTGGTCAAATTCAGTGGTTTTGTTAGCTTAAACCATTATGTTTTAACTGAAATTTTCACCTTACTATAATGTCACTTTAACCTTTGTTTTTTTCAGCAAATTTCGATGTTTTTTTAAACATAAAGTAAGATGTCCAACACCTTGTGTGGCATGGGGCTGGGCACAGGACCTGCACCTGGCTCCGCACCTAACCTACGTGAGCGCCCAACCCCTGCTGTACACGGCCTTCAGCTGTGCACACCATGGGTTAGCTACAGGGCCGGCCACCTATGCATGACCAACCCACCACATACACTCACCGCCCCCTTTTTGAATGCTTTTCCGATCCCTTGGGACTCTTGTGGGAGTCAGCATGGCCCCTGCATTTCTGTAGTAATTCTGTGGGAGCAAAGGTATCCCGCTGTATCGCAGAAACCCAAAATAAATGTTTTTTTAAATGTGGCCCCTGGGAGGATTCCTCTGGGAGCCCCCACAAGTTTCAGGGGAGTCAGGATACCCCTACCTTGACCCCTTATACCTTATAATTTTTTTATTTTCAGGGCACAGGGACTGAGTCCCTTTGTCCTGAAATGGCGACTGCCACATTTCTTCTCATGTTGCTGCCAGCCAATCAGAACGTGAGGTTCTGCGGGGCTCGCAGGAGCCTCTCGCTCAACCAGAAGCTGGCCGACAGTAAAAAAAGCCCTCTTGACCAATAAGACTGTTCTATTATTTCAAGTTGTGTGCCCACGGGACTCCCTTGAGAACTCCCTTGAGAATCCCACAGACCAAACCATCCAAAATTTGAACCTTAATTCCTCAAAAACTTGACAGATCACTTTAAATCTTTCAAGGAAGGAGCTGAGGTGAAAAAAAAAAAGCCGGAAGTTTTATGGAGATTCATCAAACTGGTAACACTTTAAACGACATCACTGACGACATCACTCATTATGTTTATAGAACAACATTGTTCAAATTACTAATGAGTGCAGCGGTCCTCAAATTAAAAATGTAAAGAAAATAAGGCAATTGGTGGGGGGTAATGAGCACACATGGAGGGTCAAGTACTTATGTCGTCAGTGATGTAATATATGAGGTCATAAGCAGTTCATGATAGGGCACAACTCATAGTTAATTGACTTAAAAAGAATCAGCATATTCCAGTGGTTTTAGGGTTTTTAATATTTCAATATCTCACTATAACATCACATTAACCTTTGGATTGTTCAAAAAATTACTTTTTTATTTTTTTTGCTTCTTTGAGCTCCCCGAGTCCCTGTGTCTATACAGTTTTCGGCCTATACACATTTTTCAAGTTTGTTTGGAGCCAGAGTCTTCCCAGACAGAAGGAAAAATGTCATGAAAAAAATCGGCCAGATTAATAGAAAGCTTTTGGAAAGCAGCTGGCCTTCCCCATCCACCATTCGCCAAGGAAGCCAAAGCACTGGACACTGTGGTGTAGCTCGACCTATCCCTGAGTTTGCCGCCCGGTGCAGGTAAGAGCGGGGGGGACTGGCGGTCCACAGATGACCTGTTCCGGGAGGGAGAGCGGAGGGGGAGATGCTAAGGGGGGGACTGGCGGTCCACAGATGACCTGTTCCAGGAGGGAGGGTGGAGGGGGAGATGCTAAGGGGGGGACTGGCGGTCCACAGATGACCTGTTCCAGGAGGGAGGGTGGAGGGGGAGATGCTAAGGGGGGGACTGGCGGTCCACAGACGACCTGTTCCGGGAGGGAGAGTGGAGGGGGAGATGCTAAGGGGGGGACTGGCGGTCCACAGATGACCTGTTCCAGGAGGGAGGGTGGAGGGGGAGATGCTAAGGGGGGGACTGGCGGTCCACAGATTACCTGTTCCAGGAAGGTGGGTGGAGGGGGAGATGCTAAGGGGGGGACTGGCGGTCCACAGACGACCTGTTCCAGGAGGGAGAGCGTAGGGGGAGATGCTAAGGGGGGTTGGCGGTTGACCGGTGACTTGTTCTCAGGGGGAGTGGGGGAGTGATAGTCAACAGATGACTTGCTCAACTCTACTGCCCCCTAGCGACGCCACTGACTGGACAGCATACCCTTTAAGAGAAAGGGAAGGTCCCTGCTAGGTAGCATTGTGAGGCAAGGTCCACACCTGCTGGGAGGCCAGCATGTGAAGGTGCTGGAAATGTCCCTGACAGAAGCAGCACAATTTACATTACCTGGTATTTATTTCCGTATCTCTTTATTGTCTTTACAAAGTATGTTTGTCTCCAATCCCGGTCCTGATTTCACTGTGCCTGAGTCTCCTATTCCTACTGTCTCCATTTTGCTCTTTTATTCTTTCCCGGTGATATGCTGCCAATTTAAAGAAGCAAATAACAAGTGAAAAAGGATGATTTTGTTTAACTTTTTTATCTTCAAATTGCTGGGAAATACTGAGAAGACTATAGCTTGAAGACCGTAAACAAGTCTTTTCTGCAGAAAAAATTCATGCTGCATCTTCCACACCTGAGGCCAGATTTACAAAGAGTCCACACAACGCAGCACAGCAGGTAAAGTGGCTCCTCTTCGTTGCACGAATGCAAGAGAGCAGAACTGTGCCGTATCTACTACTAGTGCAGTACTGCTCTCTCGTTGCAATGGCGCACTTCTGGCAGCCATGCGCCAACGCAGGCATCCTTGCATCATAGTGCATAAGGGTCCCGTCCTGTACAAAACTATGTTTTAAGGCATTTTCCCCTTTGTATGTGTGCTGTAGAATAGAGGAAACAACAAGGAGAAATGAAAACATTTCTTCTCATTACGTTTGCTTCTGAGAGTCGCAGGATTTTGGCGCAAATCCCTGCCAACAGTTCTACATTGTGTCAAAATCCAAGTATGGTTGCATGGGAATGCCCATGGAATACCCCCTTGACATAAAGTAACACATTGCTCTGCCTTGCATTACTTTAGGTTACAATAGGAGTGTAAATCCCTTCAGTAGACTTTGCATCGGGTCAGCTTTAAAAAAGAAACGCAAGCCTGGCGCAAAGACTTTGTAAATCTCGCCTTTGAATCTAGTGGGCATTATGTTCTTTCCATGCCCCAATTTGTTTGGGAGTGTCGTGAGAAACAAGCTGTTTAAATTAGGGCCCATATTTTCTGAAACAAGCTCTGGTCAGGTCCAAGAAAAGAACACTGTATGTTCAAGGGCAGAATTCTCCCTCCTGCGATGATAAAACAGTAAATCCCAAATTCTATTTTCTCAGCATCAGTAACAGGTAGCAGTGTTTTTCTACATATAGATATATGGGGTTACACATCCAAACATAAGGATATCCAATATAGTGTGATGATTGGGACATGAATGATGACGTTACACATGTCCAACAATGATAGTTTTATTTTAGCAGAAATTAGGTATTGTGATTGGTTGAAGCAGGAAACCGAGACGATTCATTGGTTTGATGGTTCTAGTTTTTGGCGGCAGAGGTTATGTTTCCAGGTGCTCATGCAAAACTGGTTCCACAAGCAACTGTGGCTGAAGTGCATGACGGATCCTGGGTGCCGCTTGGTTATTCAAGGCAGCAAGACATTGGACAGTGGCAGTGGCTGGTCCAATGGACAAGGAGGGCAGGATCAACACATCTGATTTTCACAAAGTGCCTCTTTCACGCTAGTTCTCTTTAATGTTTTTGCACCATACATACTCAACCCCGAGTGCCTTGGTAAAGTTTTCAATGGAGCCCTGGACGTGGGTAGATTTCTCCGTGAGAGGGTGTAATTCACGATCCATAGTCCAGGGCTCTTTTGGTGAGTACAGTGCCCTCACTTATCGATAAACGAATACGCTTAGACAGTTTTGTTCGGCTTGGAGGCAGGATCAAGGAAGAAACGCCTTGGCTGTAAATGTGTTGGTTTTGCTTTCCTACTTGGAAAACCAGAAGTTAGCGATGTCCTAGAAATCTCCTGAAGCCGCTGGATTATAAGGCTGGTAGACTGATGTACTGACCTGGGCTGAAGCAGAACATTGGAGATGTTCCCTGGGCTCCGCCTCGTCTAGGTGCGCGAGCAGCTCCTCAGGAGGTGTGGGAGAAACCTCAGAATTACCACACGCCTTCTGGTGCACTCACACGCCCTGCACCATATTCGGTAATGCGTCTCGAGCTCTGTTCTCACCTCTGGTGTCCTTGAATTGCAAATGCTCATATTTCATTGTTGTTTGCATTAGGCACACTTTCTCACCTTGTCCCTCTCCCTCATGGCACACTAGTTTCTTAGTGATGCTTGTTCATTCCTGGTCCTCATTTTGAGTAGGCCTGCTCCAGCACTCAGTACTTGTCTCTTTAAGAAGGGTTTTCCAGCACACCCTGACGTCACTGTCTCCAGACACCCTCGTCACCACTGGCACTGACACAGATAATGTGGTGCTTCATAACCGGGCTAATTTTGGTTCCATGTGAGGCTGCAAGAACAGGTGAAGCACAGGCAGCCTCAGACAAAGCTTGTATCCAAATTAAGATGCGTGTTCATTGTCTTTCGAGAAAAAGAAGACGCCTGGAATACATTAAGTAAAATGTATTATTCAAAACCAGGTGGGCAAGTTAAAGTCACAAAGACAGATGACTTTCGGAAGCATCTGAAATGAGCTCATCAGTAACAAGCAGACAGAGGACAGGGGTGCTCTGAGCGTCACTCACACCCTGGCATGTCATGCTTAGTTATATTTGGTATGCAAAGTTATGCTTAGCTATGTGTGGTGTGCGATGTTATGTTTAGATATGTTTGCTGGGTGATGTTATGCATAGTTATGTTTGGTGTGCGATGTTATGCTTAGCTATGTGTGGTGTGCGATGTTATGCATAGTTATGTGTGGTGTGCGATGTTATGTTTAGTTATGTTTGCTATGTGATGTTATGCATAGTTATGTTTTTTGTGTGATGTTATGCACAGTTATGTTTGGTGTGCTACAGTGTGCTTAGTTATGTTTGGTGCATGATGTTATGCTTAGTTCTGTCTGGTGCTCAATATTATGCTTAGTTATGCTTGGTGTGCGATGTTATGCTTAGCTATGTTTGCTGTGCAATGTTATGCATAGTTATGTTTGGTGTGCGATGTTATGCTTAGCTATGTTTGGTGTGGTATGGTATGCTTAGATATGTTTGGTGCACCATGATTTGCCTAGTTATGTTTGTTGTGCTACAGTGTGGTTAGTTATGTTTGGTGTGCTATGTTATGCTTAGATATGTTTGAGGCACCATGTGTAGCCTAGTTCTGTTTGGTGCGCTATGTTATGCTTAGATATGTTTGGTGCACCATGTTTTGCCTAGTTCTGTTTGGTGCGCTATGTTATGCTTAGATATGTTTGGTGCACCATGTTTTGCATAGTTCTGTTTGGTGCGCTATGTTATGCTTAGATATGTTTGGTGCACCATGTTTTGCCTAGTTCTGTTTGGTGCGCTATGTTATGCTTAGATATGTTTGGTGCACCATGTTTTGCCTAGTTATGTATGGTGTGCTATGTTATGCTTAGATATGTTTGGTGCACCATGTTTTGCCTAGTTATGTATCGTGTGCTATGTTATGCTTAGATATGTTTGGTGCACCATGTTTTGCCTAGTTATGTATGGTGTGCTATGTTTTGCTTAGATATGTTTGGTGCACCATGTTTTGCCTAGTTATGTATGGTGTGCTATGTTTTGCTTAGATATGTTTGGTGCACCATGTTTTGCCTAGTTATGTATGGTGTGCTATGTTATGCTTAGATATGTTTGGTGCACCATGGTTTGCCTAGTTCTGTTTGGTGCGCTATGTTATGCTTAGATATGTTTGGTGCACCGTGTTTTGCCTAGTTCTGTTTGGTGCGCTATGTTATGCTTAGATATGTTTGGTGCACCATGTTTTGCCTAGTTATGTATGGTGTGCTATGTTATGCTTAGATATGTTTGGTGCACTATGTGTTGCCTAGTTATGTATGGTGTGCTATGTTATGCTTAGATATGTTTGGTGCACCATGGTTTGCCTAGTTATGTATGGTGTGCTATGTTATGCTTAGATATGTTTGGTGCACCGTGTTTTGCCTAGTTCTGTTTGGTGCGCTATGTTATGCTTAGATATGTTTGGTGCACCATGTTTTGCCTAGTTATGTATGGTGTGCTATGTTATGCTTAGATATGTTTGGTGCACTATGTGTTGCCTAGTTATGTATGGTGTGCTATGTTATGCTTAGATATGTTTGGTGCACCATGTTTTGCCTAGTTATGTTTGGTGTGCTACAGTGTGCTTAGCTATGTTTGATGTGCTACGTTATGGTCTATATTGTTAGGGTTTTGAAGCGCCTAAGAACACTCGACCGGCCCTGTTTGAACAGAAGTGTTTTCAGCGTCTTTCTGCAGGGATTGTGTGTCAAATTATCGTCTACAGAAATATCCTCTCACATGAATAGTGTGTTCTAAATATAGTTCATATACACTTCTGTCCATTGGGCGCAGATTTTCCACTATTACCTCAGTGTGGAGATCTTCCTTTAAACGATATTTAGGGCACAGTATTTATGTCAGAGGATATTTTGGTTCCATAGCCCTAAGGGTATCATGGGGGATGCTAGGCCCTAACTCTAGAGGAACAGCATTCCCAAGAATGGCCGGAAGGAGATAGGAGCTATGTCGGCCACCGGTCTCAATGTGTGAATCAAGGAACACTCTATGGTCAGAAGCCCTCGGTATCCTGACCAGTGACGTCTTAACGCATGGGCACGCTGGGCAGTTGCGCGGGAGTCCCACGAGCATAGGGGGCCCATGCCAATCTATGTTATCGATAATTTACATTTTTATTCCTGTGAGTGGCTGTGTAGGCAGGGCCCAGTGGACTCCTTTGCCCGGTGGCCTCTAATGCTATTAAGACGGCCCTGATCCGGCCAGAGTATGAGAGGGCGGCCGACCAGGCCAGTAGGCATGGGCCTTGCCATGTGCCATACCATTCTACAAGTGATGGTTCTGGCGGCTTGATTTTGTAAGCTTTGCAGATGTTGCATGATAGATTTATTTATACCCAGATTAAATACATGCAACAAATCAGCGAGAACCGATAAGCGCTGAAACTGCGATACAACGATCCTCGAAGGCGAGGAGGGAGAGGACTTTTTGGCTATTTCCACATCTAGAATGTGCACGATACCAAGAGAGTAGAACATCAGAGTCAGTCTTATTAAATGCTACTAAGTATATCATGTCTGTGGTCAAGTCCCAGTACAAGAGGCCGTGAAGAAGACTCTCGCAGCTTTGCCCGTGGCCGCCACCTAAGCTCTGTTGTGTAGATATTGCGTTTGTGCCACTTCCTTACCATGCAGTCTTGTGCATCCAACATGCAACACCAAAGAGGATGTGTGCAAGAGGTCCAACCAATGAGAAGGAAGAGAAGCTGGGTGTAGTAGGCGTAAGTGTAGAATTGGCAGTCATGGAACAAGATGAGAGAGGCCGGTGGTTTAACATTCATATTAAAGAGATAAGGTGAGAACGCAAACCCTTTGAGTGACCCTACATGTGTTCCATGTACCTTGTGCACAATCGCAGAGGTGAATCTGTCAGCCCCACCCTGCAGATCAAAAATACCTTTTTCTGAAGATTTTCAGGCATTGTTTCCATAAAAATAGGTACCAAGAAGGAAAATAAATGTCCACTGCACTACTGTGAAGATTTCTGTCAACCTGTGGCCAAAAAATGGAAATTGCAGGTCTAACCAAACCCAGAATCAAGTACTACCACAATAAGGATTAGACAGTTACACACAGAGAAATAACAATGTGTCTCCCTAGGTCAGGAGGCTTCATCTGTGTTAACATGTGACTAAGAGGTCTTAACGGCTGTAGTGACAGGCTGGAAAGTTAAACAAACAATGCCACTCAAATGCACAAATAGAAGAAGGACTTGCAAGCTGTATGAATTAAAAAAGGGCAAGAATGTTGGCAGCAAAAGCAATAATAAATGTATGCTCTGTAATGGAGGATAAGACACGATTCACAAAATCTTTGCTCTAAATAGGTTTGGCTTGCTCCTGTAGTACTCCTGGCTTACTCCTGCATTTCAGGAGCATCCTTGGTACTAAGAGGCCCAATTCACAAAGGTACATACACGCAGATATTTCCACACTCGTAGGTTTAGGCCTAAGCCTCAGTGTTAACGTACATCTAGATGCAACGAACTAACTCTTGGAGGCAGCTTAAGCCTAGTAGTAGTCCTCACCTGCTGCATTAAGGGGTGGTTTCACAGACAACGCAAAATGCAACCGTAAAGGTACATCACCTACACTTGTCGCTATATAGCGCTGACGGGTATCTCTACCTGTACTATGTCGAATTCCGAATTGAAGTGAATTGGGAAACAGGCAGCACCTGCAGAAGACAAAATACACCTGACAAACATTAGTACTGGCAGGACATACCTAAAGCTCACACCCCAACTTCTTCCCCATGCGATGCAAAATGCTGTAGTCAGATATAATATGTGTGTGTGTGTGTGTTTGGGACATGCAATGTGTTGTGATGTAGGGCACACTAGTTACAGTAATGGCACACTATTTGTACCTGTATAGTGACAGGAGGCGAATCACAAGAAGACTTTGAATGTGTAAAGAGTAGTGTTAAATATATATGAGATGTCATGTTTTTTAATTCATTAATTAGCATATTAGTAATTTTCTCTGCGCACCTGTTATTTTACATTCTTATAATGTGATTCGTATAGTTGTCTGCTGATATGGAATTTTTAATTTACTTTTTAATGATTTGAATAGGTGTCTGCAATGCTTACAGTAACATGATTATTTTTGTTTATATTATATTTTTTTATTATTTTTAAAAAGTGTCCAATGCGATGTGTACTGGTATATGCACTATCAAAATATTTTTAACATTTGTATAATGTGAAGTATATGAGTGTCTGCAATATCTAAAGTAAAATCAAAATGTTTTTACTTTGTTTAATTTCATTGCTTCAGCTTGGTGCTTGTTCCCTGCCTCCAGTGATTTGTGTGTAAACCCATGTGTAGAGCGTGACTTACTCCAGGACTTGACTGCGGTAGATTTCAGTCTGTTTGAGCTGTTGTCCTATAAGAAATATGTGGATGTAACTTTATTGAATTACAACTGCCCTTCCTTTTGTAGTTCTTCTGGATTATTCCTGGAAAGCAGGAGTAATACCAAAGTAAATCTTTGTGAATTGGGCACAAAGTATAGGATAGGCGGAGGTGGAACTCTCCACCTCAGGGAATTTGCATTTAGATGTTTGTGATGTAGTGCTGCTGACGTGCTATTTCACACACTCAAAAATGCATTTATGAATTGGTCCTATTGCCCTTATGATACAGAACATCTGAAAAGAAACCAAGAAAATGTGTGATAGGATACAGACAAGACTGCAAGATACAGAAAATAGCAACAAATATATATATTCATAAATAGAAATGATCACTTCTATCGGGTTGAAACAAAACATTCAGGGTCTCATACACACACACACACAACACACACACCTGGACCCCGCTCACGAAAGAAGACACCTTAAGACCATGGAGAGCATCCACTCTGGAGCACCCTCAGACCCCTGTCCACCCCACATCTTCCACAGAGCCGCCACGGCCATCGCACCCGAACTACGCCAGATGATCACAGCTCCCTAGAGACTGCCACATTCCCCGATGACTGGAAACATGCGGAAGTCAAGCCCCCTCCTGAAGCAACCCTCCGCAAACCCGATGGACCTCAAGAATTTCAGGCCAATCTCACTGCTTCCTTTCGCAGCCAAGGTCATCGAAAAGGGTATCAACACCCAGCTCGCAAACTTCATCGAACCCAAAAATGTCCCGGATATCTCCCAATTCGGATTTCGCAGCAACCACAGCAACGAGACCGGCCTACTCACCGCCACCGACATCGGCGCCCTCCTTGACCAGAGCCAAACGGCAGCCCTCATCCTCCTGTACCTATCAGCTGCCTTCGATACCGTCTCCCACCGCACACTAGCTACCAGACTCCACGATACTGGCATCAGAGGGAAGGCCCTCAAATGGACATGCTCATTTCTCACGGGCAGAACCCAGCGAGTCAGCATCCCGCCCTACCTCTCAGAACCAACAGAGACCAGATGTGGAGTACCTCAGGGATCCTCCCGCAGCCCCACGCTCTTCAACATCTACATGGTTCGCCTCCCAACCATCGTCAGCAACCACGGGCTCAACATCGTCTCCTACAGCGACGACGCCCAGCTCATCCTCTCCTTCACCAAGGAACCCAAAATCACCAGGCACAACTTCACTTTTCATCACTATTTCTTCACTTTGCCCTTCTGCGTTTACATACTTGCATTACCTCCCCTTCAACATGCCCTCTCTCTCACACTTACTCACTATCTTTCACCTGAAGACGCCATTTTCTTTTCCATTGGTGCTGTCAATATTTCAGCAGCTGCTAATATGTCCTTCACATTCACAAAATTACATATATGTGATCATCGCTCTGTGCGTTTTTCAGAGGCCAAGGTCGGGATGAGAATACAGTCTGAACAGGCCCTGTGACAAACTCACACTGATTCAGCCTCAAGTCTGGAGCTCTGACTCGTGCCTCATCATGACTGAACTCACCCAGACACCTAGAGGCGACTCAGTTCACACTATGCACTATACAAAAGTCATAAGTTGCAAAAAAAAACTACAGAAACACATCACATGGAAAAACCAAATACTGCAATGGAATGCAGGACAAACAAATGTAAACAGGGACTGCCTAGCTAACAAGGATTGCCTTAACAGTTTTTATAGTTATTGTTGAGAAACTGTTCATTGTTTTTGCCCGTAAATTTCAGGACATGAAAAAAGGGCCCGATAAGGACCTGTTTTAAGTCAGTTTTTAATTCCAGCCGGGTTTGAAACCTGGCAGGATTCGCCCCACATAAAGCACTGCCCTTCTTTTCCAGCATTTTTGCTGGCGCTTTAAACGGCTGGTCAGACAGAACTGTAGACAACGACAGACTTTGTGGTCTTTGTGAGCTCTGCACAGTAGGATCGCTTGGGTAATAATGCACATAGAAACCCTGCCAGACTTTGTTTTATCAACAGGCATTTTCATTGTGAACTTGTAAAGGAGCAGTGGCTACTTGAGCCCTGGCTTCTCCTGCACTTGAGGAGCCCAGGGCTCCTGCCAAGAACCCCTATTTGATGGAATGTGAATGTGGACTATGTGGACCCCAGAAGCTGAAACATCCTTCAGTGTGGAGGCTAGTGGAGTAGGGTCTGCAAGTTGTTTATGGGTAAGTGTTTCAGCTTGAGCCATTATGAGGTAAACCACTGACTTATTTTAGAAGGCTTGATGATGTGTAACACTATCATCTCTCATTGTCTTCCCTGTTGGCTCTCAGTGTGGCCGGTTCAATGTACGTCACCATCATGCTTGTCCCAATCGATACCATCAATGCAAAGGATACTTAACTCTCTTATAAAAGAGACCCCAGGATATTCCAACAAGTACCAAGTCTACTAGATCAGTAACCCTACTTGCAGTAGTGGCACACTATGTGCACCTGTTTAGTGACAGGAGGCGAATCACACGTTTACAGTCAATTTTATCTGAGACTGGAAGCAAATGTAAATCCTTCACCCAGTATCTGAGATAGATCCAGCCTTTATTGTTAGGAAAAGGACATTGTTGGTGAACTGCAGGTGGTTTGAAGGTGTGTAAGACTCTTCCACCAGCCTAGAGGATGCCAGATCCAGCTTGGCCCTGAGGAAGAAGGCATGCAGTGATGGGATAGGATCAGCCATGTCTTTGACATGCTCATAGACACAGGCTGGAATAGCATCCAAGAAGAGAAACTTGAGAGGAAGTCTTTGTTTTTTGTAGAGACTAAGAGGGAGCACCCCATAATGGCGATGAAGAATCCATCCAGGAAGAACAACTTGTAAAAGGGCTTTTGATGAAAATGAAATAGTAAGCAGCTGTCGAAAGTGATAGAATCAGGTTACGAGAATTAGAGACACAATATTAGTAGCTTAGGTGTACCTCCAGCAGAGAGCTATAGGAGGGGTCGAAGGCTGGAAGTTGTCTGATAACACAGGTGGACAGACAACTAATTATTGTTCAAAGAAGGTGAAATTGGACACAGCTGTTCAGCTGTATTGAAATCTATATGCAAGCATTGAAAGAGTAGAAAAGATTTCTGGTGTACTCATATACCAACGTGTTAGCAATTATACACTTGTGGCAGATATGCTTCTGGGCAATAATGGCTGAAGATCCCTCACTGAGAAGGTTCATTAACGAGACACCAGGTTTAGTTTTGAGAATAGAAATGAGATCGAGCAGCTGAGTGATTGGGTATGGGAAGAAAAAACGAGGATTGTCATGGCAAACACGAAACCTTCACAATATTCTTCGGATCCAAGACCCTTCTTCATACTCACATAACTCATATAGCACCTCATCCCAATAGCTCTTGGAAATATAAACACCACTATGAAGAAAGGCTCTTTTCCGGATGCGCTTAAAATTTGCCACAGGTCCTCTCCTTCAAAAGCTGAATGCTGAACCCGATCTTCTGGAAAACTACAGACCCCGCACTGGACTTGTTCTAAGGTTATGGAATGGTGTGTTTAAATCCAACTGGAAAAGTTCAATTTAGATAAGAAACTGATAAATCCTGGTTTTAGAACCAAATCCAGTACCGAAACAACTATGCTCAAATTGTTGATAATGCAAGTATTTTTGATAAAGGAAAATCTTGTTTTTTTTCTTCTTTACATATTGGAGGTGTTTAATACCATTGACCACAGCATGTTCCTCCATACGCTCAGCAACAGAATGGACTTTAATTGATCTGTTCAACAGATCCCAATATATCAAAATTGACAATGGCATGTCTGACTCGTTCTATGTTCTATATGCTGTCTCCCAAGGTTCCATCCCTGCCCTTCTCCTATTTAGCCTCTATATAGAACGCCTTACTGAGATCTTTGCGAAGTCCCATTCTGCATTCAAACAATATGCTGACCTCACACCATTGAGCTCAAAGATTGATGCCCCTGAATATCCTGACAATTTCAACACTCTAGCATCTTGTCTACTATTACTACTTGGAGCTCTCCGATGCAACGCAAATGTAATCCCACAAAACAAATTTCCGCTCCTTCACCCAAGCAAATTACCTGATATTTCTTAAAGCTAGACCACAAAACTTAAAGATCTCAACACCCTCCCCATTACTGTGACCTCCATCAAGCCCCTTGGTTTTTGGTTGGAGAAGTGCCTCAACTTTGATATCCATGTCAATGAAGTACTGTTCAGCTGAAACTTCTATGAAACATCAAACCTTTCATCTGCAGGGATTACCTCGTCATAGTCTCTTGGATTGAATATGTAAATGCCCTTCTCGGTGGTCTTTTCAGGGCTCGCCCCACGCCCAGTTGGGCTGTCCTCCAACCTGCTTCTACACACATTACAAGGACAAAGAAATTCTACCCTCTCCACTTACGGCAGTCTGTCTCGCATACAGAGAAGTCGATCTCAACGCTCCTCCTAACCTTTCACAAAAACCTGAGCTATCTAGCGGGGACAGAGCCCTTAGAAGACAATCACTTCTCCAAATTGAACCAACATGTATCTGAAAGATCTCTATTCTCAAAAGCACTTCTCCTCCACAGTCAGGCTTGCTCACTACAAACATTCAACCCATAGAAGCAGCTCTTAAACAAGCTTTAGGTCTTCTTTTTCATCACCAAGGTGATATTCATCCCATATTTCTATTTTCCATTTTACCTATTCAGATGACCCATCCTCATAAACACTTCTTGCGGTATGATGCATGGAAATGCTGTCTATGGATGCTGTTTCTTAAATATTGTATACTATATACTTTTCTGTTTGTTTTGAAACATTTCATAGTCAAGATGTCTGTTGTCGCATTTGCTGTAATGTTTTTTGCTTTTATGCCTGACCTGACATACCTATCATCAGGAATTAAAATAAAGTTTTTACTCCCTCAAACTATAAATGTAGGGAGGTAAAATGCTTCCACTTTAAAACTTTTTCCAAAGCCCCGTAGAGGAAAGTCAGTGCATGAAACATTGTGCTCACAAATTAGTTGGGCGGCTGAGGAAGAGGAAGTCGGACGCCCATTAGATAAATCGGATTTTAAAGAAATGACTGATGAGAAGATTGTAAATTTGAATGGGAAGGTAAGGGTAGATAGATGGTACTGATTGGTTTCTCATGTTCTGCTTTTTGTATGAAATTTGTAAAGTGCTCAAATACCTGTTAGGGTGTCCTCGCACTAAGATTCCAGAACTAAGGAGTCAGGCTGGCTATCCTGTTTAAGTAGTAAAAAGCCAGGTTTTAGGTGCTTTCTGAAAAAAGAAATAGTGAAAAGTGGAATACAATTCCAGGGGCAGGGCATACCAAATATATGGAATTGGGTAGGCAAAAGTGCTGCCATCTTGTAATTGCATATTGATGCTTCAAATTCTCAGTGGTTCATCCAAGGAAAGTCCAAGAAACCCCATCAGGGAATACCCAGAGAAGAGTTTCTGAATAAAAGAAGGAGCTTTGCGTAAGTAATAAACCATTGTACATAGAACGCTTGCAGAGACCCCATCAGGGAATATCTAGAGAAGAGTTTCTGAATGAAAGAAGGAACTTTGTGAAAGACATAAACCATTGTACATAGACCGCTATCTTTTGGCTAAATGGCAGAAGGGAGGTGGGTCTGAAATTGCTTATGATGGACGTTGGGTTGGAAAAGTCCCTCTTATGGTAAGGGACATGCACCCCTGCTGCCCTGAGTGCCCCAGCAGCTGTGATTTCTGGATCCTTAGTAATGATTTATTGATCATGGGTGAACACGGATCATGCATGTGCGCCATGACCAAGGCCTGTCTCATGGATTGCGATCTTGATGAAGTCTGACAGGGGCGATCAACGCATTACCCTCAAGTGCTGCACAACTGCTAGACTGCCTACTTTGGAGCTGGGAAACCAAGGTTCGAGCCTCGGGGTCACGTCCACATCCTGTGATTCTGGGCAAATCACTTAATCTCCCCGTGCCTACCCAAAAAATTAACGTGTCCTTGTGTAACGTAACCAGTGCTCATGTAAAGCGCTCCAATACATTTGGGTCGAGTTGGCGCTATATAAATCTGCACACAAAAAAACGGAGTCAAGCAGCAGGACCGCAGCAGTGGCAGGATGCCATGTTTTCATGTAATGGTAATCAGTAGAGTGAACAGGCCTTCTTACCTGTGTCACTGGAGTGGTGCCTCCTGGCACACTCATATAAAGTTCAGCTGTTGGATGCCTAACCTGACCTTGGCCTGCATTGGATTGTATGTAAAGTCAGGCATTGTGCATGATTGCGTGTGAGCACTAGGATGTATATATGTCTATGAAGTGGTGCAGTACAAGAAAGTCAGTGTGCATAATTGCGTGTACGTGATAGGATATATGTGTGCCTGTGAAGTGGTGCTGTACAAGACAGTCAGCGCGTGTGATTGCGTATGCACTGCTAGATGTGTGTGTGCCTTTAGAGTGGTGTAGTACAGGGGAGTCAGTGCGCGGTTGCGTGTGGGCACGGGGTTATAGGTGTGCTTGTGAAGGGCACAATACATGGAGGTTTCTGGATGATATTTTGAGAGATCTAGGTTATCCTGGAGGAGCATGTGGAGGTAGTAAACCCTCCAGACAGATTTGTGGCTTTCTGCATTCGTGCAAGCTGGGTGGGACAGACCCTGCAGGGAAGAAGAGTCAGGCACTTCAGTACACTTCAAAAGGGGATCTTTAATTCTAAAGAAAGGTCATAGGTCAAAGAGGGCTGTGCACCTCTCAGGAAGTAAATGGGAACTGATAAGGGAACCACAAAGAGTTGGGCTGGGGGCCTTTTGTAACCCTTTGATACACATATCACTGAAGCTGACTTCCAGGTGTGATCCTCTTGCACTCCCATGTCCTGTGTTGGTTATATCAGATTTAGAGACGCTCATGCTGTGATAGATTACTCTTTGGAGGAAATGCAAGACAGATGATTGGCACTTCAAAACAGGCAACCCCCAAAACACAAACTTAAAAAGCAGAGACACCAAATTATATTTGGTCGCCACTGGGAAGTTATAGTTAGGATTGTGTGTCCATAGGAATTGCATTTTTTGTGTTGCTAATAACTTTGGCACTGTTTGAGGAATCTCTATAAAACGTTCCAAAAAGTGCTACTTTGTTTACCAGTTTGCGCATGGAAAGTTGCTTGGTGATCCATCAATCGGGGCCGAGAAAAAAGGGGAGTCGCAAAGCACGTTTTCCCCATTAATTTTTCCATAGGAACTTTAGACACAGCTACAGTCTAAACCACTGAAAGGATTTACACCACATTTGGCAGAAATCTAGATCTTGGTCCAGAAAGACTGCTTTTTGTGTTTTGGTGTAAATCCGTTCAGTAGTTTTTGAGCAACTAACGCTCAAAAACTTTGTGTATATAGGTATGCAGAGTTTCTGCAGATCCCAACAGATCTCAAGCTGAGGTCTGATTGGCTGCCACCGCCTCAACCAAGAATTGGGGGCAGACATCTTAGGACTCGGAACTCAGTCCAGCACTGGCACAGGCAGGAAAATCTGTGTTTGCTCCTGCTTGGCAGAGCATTTTCAAAACTCCCACCAAGCAGGAGCAAACACAAACTGTGAGCCAGCTGAGAGCAGACTTTTGATCTGTTTCCCTGCCCGCACTGATGTTGGCAGGCAAACATATAAAAATATTGGTTCCACCTGGAGGGAGCAGCATTATTAGCTGCTCCCAATGGGCGGGAGCAATAGCTGCTCCTGCTACATTCGGGAAGCTGGCTGGGGCATTGGCGCTTCCCCCGCGGCCCCCAAAGAGTATGAGGTGGGCACCCTGGGTGGGCACCAGGGCACCCACCTTTACGTAATGAGGGCCGCAGGGGGATGGGGTCCCTGGGGCTGATAACAGCTCGGGTAGGGGCGCTTCGCAGCCCCTTCCCATTTTTTTAATTAGTGCCCCTGGGGAATGTGGTCCCCAGGGCCTAATAAGGCTTGGGGAGGGAGGGGCATGCTGCCTCTCTTCCATTTAGTAATAAAAACGGCCCTGGGAACCCTGTTCCCCTAGGGTCAGGGAGTGGGGCCACGTGCCCCCCTCCCCTTTAAAATATATATGGCCCTGAAGACCCCAGGGCCATAATAGGTTCAGGGAGGGAGGGCCACATGAGCCCCCTTTAAAAAAAGGCTCTAGGGGTTGGGGTCCTCAGGCCCTGTGACCAACCACCCGCTGTGTACGGCCAAAGGCCAAGTGTAGTGTGGGATTGACTGCCTTTGGAAGGGTTGGCCAAAGGGACTGGCAGGAGGCCATGCCCTACGGCCAACCCCATCCCCCCCACTGTGCCCGACTGAAGGCTCTGTGCCGTGTGGAGTTGGCTGCCTTTATGGGGGTTGGCCACAGGGCCTGGCCGGGGCCCAGGCCCTGTGGCCAATCCCCCACTGTGCACATCAGGTAAACCTGTGTTTGCTCCCGCTTGGCGGAATAATTTTCAAAACTCCCGCCATGCAGAAGCAAACACAAAGTGTGCTCCCAGCTGACGGGAGCTTTGAAAATGCTCTTGCACTGATGCGGGAGGGGAAACAGATCAAAATATTGCTCCTGCCCGGAGAGATCAGCATTAATCAATGCTGGGTCCCTCTGCACTTGCAGAGGTGGCTGGGGTGGCCTCGGGTCTCTCCCCCGCAGCCTCTACAAGTATATGGTGGGTGCCCTGGGGGAGCACCAGGGCACCCCTATCTTTAAGTAATGAGGGCCCCAAGGGATGGGGTCCCTGGGGCCGATAATGGGTTGGGGAGGGGGATAGCATGGCCCCTCCCCTTTATTTTCAGTAATGGCCCTGGGGGAAGGTGTCCCCAGGGCCTAACAAGGCTGAGGGATGGGATCACGTGGGCCCCCTCCCTTTAATTAAAATAAATGGCCTGGGGGGATGAGGTCTCCAGGGCCTAACAAGGCTTTGGGAGGAGGACTCCATGGACCCCGCCCCTTTATTTTAAGTTGTGGCACTGTGGGATGGGGTCCCCAGGGTCTAATAATGCTCAAGGAGGCGGTGCATGCAGCCTACCTCCCCTTTGTTTTAAGTAGTGGCCCTGGGTAATGGGCTAAATAAGGCTTGGGAAGTCCAGCCCTGGTGGATGGGATGGGATCCCCAGGGCCTATTAATCTCATGTAACTATAACTCGTGCCCTAAGGGAATATGACTCGTTACAACGCAAGTCATTACATCGCGTGGCATTACAACGCTGTTGTTACATCGACCGCGTTGTTACCACGCAATGCCATTACTACGCAAGTCATTACATCGACTTGCAGTAGATGGCGCGCTGACATAAGAAATGTATAATTTACTATTCCAACTCCAGCCTACGGAAGGTGTTGGAATAGTAAACTATACTATTCCTAATGTTAGCGCGCCATCTACTGCAAGTCGATGTAATGACTTGCATAGTAATGGCTTTGCGTGGTACAACGTGGTCGTTGTAACGACCGCGTTGTGATGGTTTTGCGGTGTGATGACCGCGATGTAAAGGTCGTCTCCCGTCCTGAGTTAACTATAACTCAGTGGCTCCCCAGGCACTGCTAAGTTCCCCACATATTAGTCATTCATTACATCTTCTATGACATAACTGCCAATTTCATTGCATCATTTGCAAAACTGTGTATGGCGGGGACACGAATTATAGTTACCCTAGGACACTAGTTATAGTTACTTGAGACAACTATAACTGGTGCATTTCAATGGTTTTTAGAGTTTAAAATGTTACGTTGTTACTGAATATTTCCCCTAACTATAACGTTACTTTAACCTTTGTTTTTTCAGTAAATATAGTGCCACACAAATATGGGGGTCAAAGGGAAGTGTACAGATGATGGCGTATGTAAGTAGGGCAGTTTGGATTACCAGCGGCGGCACATCATCCTGAAGGTGATCGCGTACGATGGGGGATCTTCAATTTCTTCCTGCAGGGCAGGAGTAAAGGAGTTTCCTGCTCTGGGGAGGGGGGAGAGAGTGCCAGATCCTAGGGCGCGACAAAAGAAGTTTGGTGTTTCAACATAAACCAACAACAGCAGGTAGGCAAGTACCAACTTCTCTCTTTAGAAGGGAAGGCTCACCCACCAAATCACGTTCTGCATTGTAGCAACACGTAGTCTTAGTTTAGTCTCTCCCTATAGCGAGTCAACAGATATTTGAAATATCTTGTAGTCCTGCCTGCAGGATTTCTCTCTGTGACATGCATGACGCGTCCCTCACAACAAAGCACAGCAAGTCCAAAGCCACACTTTGCAATGCATGGGCAGCTTGTACCTCTTAGAGCTTTGTGAAAGTTCCCAGGTCCATGCGTGATGTGCTGTTCCAGTCCAGGTTTTTTTTTTTATTCTAAGGCTATCTTATTTTTCCATTATAAAACAAGAATAAAAGTCCCAGAACGCAAAGGGAAAAAAACCTGGACTGGAATGACACATCTTGCACGGACCTGGGAAACTTCGGAGCTGTGCGCTAATGGGAAGAAAGTGGAGCTGCAGGGTTAATGTGAGCGAGGAATGCTCAGCCTGCCAAGGGGCGCAATGTGATTGTGTGCAAGGTTTGCAGGGTTCCGGTCTCGTGCGCGTGTCTGGAATTAGAAATGAAGATTCCAGTACTGGTAGGAAACCAACCCCTCAAAGTCTGCATGTTTTGAGGATAAGAGTAAGGGACAGCTTTGGCAACAATAAGCCTGCGCCTCCAACCCCCGGGCAATAACATGTTCTGCTGACCTCACTAGACCCTAAAAACACAACACGGTGTGCGGAAGTTTCATGAAATGCTGCCCAGGGAGACGTTGAGAGCGTTCCTGCTGGAGGTCACTGGACGTGGGGAGAGTCCCGATGGCGCGCACAGGAAGTAGAGCCCAGACCTCCGGAAATAGAAAGAAACGCACGCATGTTGCAACTATACCACGCAGAGACTTCCACCGGCCTCCGTGGGGATCCATAAATCACGGAGTTCAACCGCATCTGTCTTAGTGGTACATCTGGGGCAATACAGCGAGGTGCAGACATCAGCAGAGCTCGGCTGGTCTCTGGTGGGTCCCTCAGAGCCTGAATCGACCTTCAGCCTCAGAATACGATTTACACGTTTATTATAAAGTAATTGAAAACTAATTTTCCGATGTCAAACGTTTACATAATTACCTAGTACCAATAATATCAAACGATTTTTAACAGGTTAAAAATATGAATTATTCTCTTTCTATCATATGTGGCAATTTCCAAGGTCCATGCGTGGTGTGCTGCTCCAGTATCGTATATTTAGGTCTCGCCTGAGCCAGAGCGCATGCTCTAAACCGCAAGGCTTTTAGTAAGGGCTTTAAACTGGAAACACACGCTTGTGTGTTTGCTTTTTTTTAATCTCCCGCTATTGGCCTTTGCGTGCGTCTTTCTAAGAAAGACAGCACGCAATTGGTCCAAGGCGGGTGCATGTCCCACCTTTTCTGTCCCCTGGCCTAGGGTGCTCGGGAGTGAGCAGCAGAGCGGCCGGGTGCCAGCTGCATACCTCATATTCCTGGCAGTGTGCGCGCACCGCGCTTGTTGTTTTTGGGGAACAGAAGCTATTTCCTGGTAACAATGAGTGTCGCAAATGGTATGCAGACTAGCCACATCTGATTGATGCAGCTCCTACAGTATTATGACTTTGCAGGCATTTAAACCATAGTCGTCTTCTGAAGTGCTGACCCTTGCATGACACACTATGAAGTAATCATCTTTGCAGCCTGCTTGGTTTTCTTACATACTCAGGTTGTTCGAAGTCCAATATGAAGTTGTACTGCTGGGGAGAAGGCATAAGCTTGCGATTTATAAGAAGATAATCACATATGTATTTGTTTTCTCTTGTTCTACTGTACACAGACTGCCACTTTTCAATTTTTTTTTATTCCTTCTCTCGCGCTATTGTTGAGTATTCCAAATTTTGAAGTGCCTCCGCTGGGTCGCATTCTACAAGCTGGGGTAATCTTTTGTCTGTCGCCTTAACTCTAATTCAGAACTTTTACTCTGCATTGCTTGTGGTGTCAGCAGCTCTGCTTTGAGGGGCATAGTTTCCCATAGCCTTTGCAGATCTAAGCTAATAAGTGCCTTACCAGCATCGCTATGGCATCACAGATAACCTACACTGAAATTTGAAGTTTTATTGGGATTCCTGTTTAATTTTCTGCACTTAAACGTAACACGCGGAAAAAAATATTTTTTAAGCACACAGTGTTTGTGTTCTGCATTGTGAACAATATTTTTTGCTCTTGATAACGCCTCTTCTTAATGTGCCCCTAGAATTATTTTCGTCTAGTGTCATGAAATGGTTTGATTCATGGACTCTCCCGAATTGTTCACTCAAGTTTGTCTTGGTTTTTTTGGGGTGCCGCACCCTGTAGTGCCTGGCGTCGCCACTCCCCCCGCCCCACCAGATGTGAAGGAACGCCCAATGGATCCATAGCAGACCCACAGCCCGTTCTCCTTATCTTAAATTCCTCCTCCTGGGTAACCTTGTAATTAGACCCTTAGCCGCCTCTTTCTCAAGCTGCCGAAATGAGGGCCCTTGCCTGCCCCCCGCTGCTCCCACTCATGCGCGCTTTTGTCTCCCTCTGACCCGACTCCAGTACTGAATGAAGCACTTTACATGAGCATCTATTGCGTTACACCAGGACAAATTCCTTTTTGTGTTACTAACGGGGAGATAAAATGATTTGCCTAGGACCCAGGATGTTGAGCTATGCTGAAATACGAATCTGATTCCTCCACTCAAAGTCAGCAGGTGTGAGCATAGGGCAGCTCCCTTCCCCACTAATTCCCGCTATTGTCTACTGAATGCAACATACACGCCATACAATACCACTCAGTGTCACAAAATCATATGCTACATAATTACACTGCACTCAATACAACATACACTCCAAATACCACTCAGTGCCACATAATTACACACCACATAATTACACTCTACTGAATGCAACATACACTCCACACAATACCACTCAGTGCCACATAATTATTTGCTACATAATTACACTGCATTCAATGCAACATACACTCCAAATAATACCACTCAGTGCCATATAATTACATGCCACATAATTACACTCTACTCAATGCAACATAAATACACTCCACATAATACCACTCAGTACCACATAATCACACATCACAATTACACTTTATTCAATGCAACATAAGTACACTCCACATAATACCACTCAGTGCCACATAATTACACACCACATAATTACACTCTACTCAATGCAACATAAATACACTCCATATAATACGACTCAGTACCACATAATTACACGTCACATAATTACACTCTATTCAATGCAACATAAATATACTCCACATAATAACACTGTGCCACATAATTACACGCCCCATAATTACACTGTACTCAATGCAACATAAATGCCCTCCACATAATACCACTCAGTGTGACATAGTTACATGGCACATAATTACACTCAATGCGACATAAATACACTCCACATATTACCACTCAGTGCCACATAACTACACTCCACACAATAACACTCTACTCAATGCAACATAAATACACTCCATATAATACCACTCAGTGCCACATAATTACATGCCACATATTTACACTCTACTCATTGCAACATAAATAGACTCAACATAATACCACTCAGTATCACATAATTACACTCTATTCAATGCAGTATAAGTACACTCCACATAATACCACTGTGGCACATAATTAGACGCCACATAATTACACTCTACTCAATGTAACATAAATACACTCCACAAAATACCACTCAGTACGACATAGTTACACGCCACGTAATTACACTCTACTCAATGCAACATAAATGCACTCCACATAATACCACTCAGTACCACATAAGTACACGCCACATAATTACTCTCTACTCAATGCAACATAAATACACTCCACATAAATGCACTCTATACCACATACCACCATCAACATAAATGCACTCCACACCATGACACAATTTCACTAAGCATAATTTCACTCAACACCACAGTTCCAGGCCACAAAATTCGACTCCACACATTTCCAATACACACCGCATAATTACACACCAAACAACATATTTCAACTCCACAATCCACAACGTACCTCGAATCCACAGCATATAGTGTCACCACCTGAGCACCAAACATCATTCACCACCACCATTTTGCATCGGCGCACCACCTAAGCATCACGTCAGTCTGCCCTTGGAATCTGGCATCTGTTGATTCTTCCCTAGTGTCCGTCCGCTGCTCGTGTTCTAATTAAATTACTGTTTTCCAAACTCCATACCCCCGTTATTTATGTCCCGCTCCCCATAACAATTTTTTTTTATAACAAACAAGCATGAGAACAGGCAGGAAGGAGTTGCCAGCAATGCAAGTACAAAAAAACTAGAAGACATTTTTTATGTTCAAATCTTTTTTTAATCAGCTTTTTCAGTTGTATATAATGTCGTCTTCGTTTGTATTAAGGTAACAAAAATGCTTAACACTTTTTATTATTACTTTTCAACATAATGCACAGCAGCCACAATGCTCTACAACATAGCCAAAAGTTCTGACTAAACACATAAGGTCCCAAAGGCGAGACCTATTGGCTATACCAATGCTTGTTTTTTTTTTACTTTCGATTGCGGGACTTGTATTTCTGTTTTTTAATGCAATGAACAAGACTACAATTCCTAGAATTCAAAGGGAAAAAAACAGACTAGAGCGGCACATCACTCATGGACCTGGGAAACTTAGCAGGGTGGTCTATGAGACCAGAAATATCGTAATCAGGCAACTAAATTCTGCCACAGACACGAAGCTCCAGTCCAGGGGTACCAGCAATGCATTCTGGCAGGAGTAGTCGTGCTTCCTATCAATAAAATAAGTGAACTAAACTTCCAAATTAATACTACTTGCAAAAAGAAAATCCAGGGCTAAAGCAATGCATCCTTGATGATCGGAAGGCAGCTGCAAGCTTAACCAAAAAAATAAAAGGTTTGTGACGGCACATTTCAGTCAGTGTTCAGAGATTAATATAATTTAGGGTTGACAGCTTTCTCGGAACAAGCATTGGTAAAGCCAATAGGTCCCGCTTGAGTAAGAGCTATTGTCTATGCTAATATTGTTCAGCCATGTTGTGCAGCAGCATGGCGGCTTTTTGGCATGTTTAAAATGTTTTAGTGGCGTGGCATACAGTAGAATGTCATAATGGAAAGTGGTGGCTTAGAGTGGAGTGACATTTAGTAGAGTGTAGTACAGTAGAGTGGCATAAAGTAGAGTGGCATCAAATAGAGTGGCGTAGAGAAGAGTGGTGTAGAGTAGAATGGCGTAGAGTAGAGTGGTAAAGAGGAGAGTGGTGAAGAGTAAAGCAGAGCGGCGTAGAGCAGAGTGACATAGAGTAGCGTGGTGTACAGTAGAGTGGTGTAGAGTAGAGTTGTGTGGCTTAGAGAGATGTAGACTGGGATGAATTGGTGTAGAGTAAGTCATGTACAGTAGCATTGTGTAGAGTGGCATAAAGTAGAGTGGAGTGGCATACAGTAGAGTGGAATAGAGTGGAGTGACATACTGTGCCGGAGAGTGGCATTGTGTGACCTTCAGTGGAGTGGCGTAGTGACATAGATGGGACTGGACTGAGTGACATAGAGTGGTGTAGAGTGGCGTGGTGTGGTGTGGAGTAGATTGCTATAGTGGAGAGTAGAGTGGCATAGAGTGGAGTGGCAAAGAGTGGAGTTGAGGGGAGTAGAGTGGAATGGAGTAGAGTGACTTAGAGTAGAGTGGCGTACTGGGACTTGAAGTGGAGAAGAGTGGCATTGAGTAGAGCGTCGTAGACTGAATGGTGTGGCTTTGAGTAGAATGGTATAGAGTGGTGAAGAGTAGAGAGGAGTGGCGTAGAGCACCATAGAGTGGCATTGTGTTGAATGGAGTGCGTAGAGTGGACTGGCATAGAGTAGAGTGATGTAGAGTATAGTGGCGTGTTGTAGAGTGGAGTGGTATTAGGTAGAGTGGAATGGCACAGAGTAGAGTAGAATTGTGTAGAGAAGAGTAAAGTGGCATAGAGTAGAGTGGGGTGGAGTAGAGTGGCGTGAAGTAGAGTGCAGTTGCATAGAGTTAAGTGACGTAAAGTGGCATAGAGTAAAGTGGCAGAGTGTAGTGGCATGCACTAGAGTGGGGTAGAGTAGAGTGGTGTGAAGTGGAGTGGTGTAAAGTGGAGAGGAATGGCATTGAGTAGTGTGGCATAGAGTAGAGTGGCACAGAATAGAGTGGCATTATGTGGAGTAAAGTGGAGTGGCGCAGAGTATAGTGGCATACAGTGGAATGTTGTGGAGTAGAGTGGTGTGGAGTGGCGTAGAATAGAGTGGAGTGGAGTAAAGTGGAGTGTCATAGAGTGGAGTAGAGTAGAGTGGCCAAGAGTGGAGTGGAGTAGAGAAGAGTGGAGTGACTTACAGTAGAGTGGAGTAGCATAGAGTAGAGTGGTGTAGAGTAGCACAGTTATGGATATAAGTAACTAACACATCAGTAGAGACGGCAGATAGGTTGAAAGCATCATAAATATGAAGCTGTATGCCTGAGTTAAAAGTGTGCAACCACATTGCAGGTCGAGGAATAATACCGAGACACTTATAAAACAAAAAAATAGTGTGTGCTGCAAAAAGACGAGGAAGAACACATGTTCTTGGTCCATGCTCCAGGAAGGAGTTAACACAAGAATGGATGGGAAGGAGCGGGAGCTAAGCAATCAAAAGATTGCAAATGAGAGTGACAACGAAAACAACCAATGGTATGCTGTGGGCAGGTTGTAAGCCCACTTAATTGTAAATAACATGTCATGCAGTACAGCGCATATGCTGTGTAGGCAAAACCTTACAAATTGCCTATTTGTTCATGTTTTATCTGAGATTCTGGAGACTGCTAGGGAGAGGTACTTGAATATGAAGAAGTTTACAATCTTCTCCCTCCCTTTTTTTACATGATTATTTTTACTCTGTTTGCTTTGCTAATGACTTTGGAATAGTTTAGGCAGCTCTGAAACTTTTTGAAGAGAGTTCTTCTTGTATTTAAAGTTTTAATCGTTTAAAGGAGGAAACTCTGGTTGTTTCTGATTTCCCAATATTTTTACTAGCCCTGATGAAAAAGATACTTCCCAGAAGGGAACCTTAATATACAATTACTATTTTTGTTTCTTAAGCACAAGGGCACTTAAAAGCCTTCAGGGCGTTGAAACCACAGGTTAACAATAACAACCGATGGAAGCAGCTACACAGACAGCCAGGCAGAGACATAACAATAAAGAGGTTTTCCACATCTTTACTACAGACCCTGTGTTTTATGGTCAATGGCAAGTCCAGTGACAAATTGTTCCAAAACTTTGGGCGCAGCTACTGGAAGGGAGGACCTGTGGTCCGGGAGCGATGCCAGTAGGTGGCGCCTCTCCAAGCACAAGGAGCGGTTTGGAGAGTAGTGATGTAGGAGCTTTGCAAGCTCAGACCTTTCTCTGCCATAAGAGGTTCTCTGGGTCATACAAGGACATGTCATGCAAACTCTCTATTCCGCAGCCAACCAGCTTCGTCTCTCCAGGACTCCGAGAGGTGATTACATTTGCAGAGGCCCACACCGACCCGACTGTGAAATTTTGTGCAAGCTGAAGAGCTAATAACGGACAGGCCGGTGTGCCCAAATAAAATCTTTTGTTATAATCTAGATTTGAAAGCAAACAAACCAACAAAACTGAAGCATGTTTGTTTTTAGAAAGAGACAGTAGAATTTTCCTCCAAATGTGAACCAAAGAAAAAGTGGCGCGGGCACTCCCTTTAGGGTCCCTTCCATGTCCACAACACACAACAAGACCTGCACAGCTCAACCACCGCCTCTCCTTCTACACAGCCCCTAGACATCTCTGCTCAAGCCCATCTGGCCCTGGCCACCACCCCACGGATCCGCAAGACCACAGCTGGAGGAAGATCCTTCTCCTAACTCGCTGCGAAGACCTGGAACTCTCTGCCTCTGCACCTCAGGCAATCACCGCCGCTGCCTCAATTCAGGAAGGACCTGTAGACCTGACTCTCCGACTGAACCGCAGTTCCTCCCCTCCTCTCCACTCCCCCCTCAGCGCCTTGATACAGTTACGGATGAGTAGTTGCACATTACAAGAATCCTGATTGATTGACAAGACACTCACATCTAGAGACAGCTAAAGGGAGAGCCTGCATACAGGAAGGCCAGAGGACTCTGTCCCAAGGAGTCATCCATCAGGTCCATTTTCTTCACAGCGACCTTCGGGAGGATATGACCCATCCACTGAAGAATGGTTGCCCAACGATCTCTCCGCTTCAGTGTGGAGGGGTGCACGCACTTATTGTGTTTAACAATAAAGCTGAGTGTTGTCAGTGTAGGACACAGCCCTACACCCAATAAATCTCATGAAGGTGGGCGAAGGCGGACTGATATATATAACACAACGGGTGAAACGACGAACCATGATTGTGCCCCAAAGACCTTCTGCCTTAGCTTCCTTGAAAGAGGAAGCAACTCTTTGCAAAGGCCTAAGACCATTCTTGGACAGTGCCTAATACCGATCTCTACAACAAATTTCCACACTTTGCCATTTCACAAGCAGCAGAGTGATCCACGGGGTAACTCCACCTGCGTCGCCCTCATGCAGAATGGACTGAACCTCGTCCAGAACAGAGATCAGTGTAGATCCTTTTCCATGGTGTGGGCGGTTGCCAGGGTTCAAGGATTTTAAACTCATCAAGACGTGGCTTCTCTTGCAGCTAACCCAGTGCAGCCAGTAGAGTCATGAGGCGATAGATGTTGGTGTCATTGGGATCAAAGCCAGTCTTTTTCAGAAGGGGGAACCCACTCTCATTTTCCATAGGTCACTCACCCTTCCAGAAGCCAAACTTGAATTAATCAAAAGGTAACTCTGCTGGCAATGCATGGAGCTAGCTGTCAAAGAGTGGCTGCTGGGCAAGGGTCTTCGGGCGAGCCTGCCTTACTTCTAAGTATTAAATCATAAACTTCCTTCGTTGAAGTAAGGCTAATGGTCTCCCACAGTGGCCTCACCCTCCCAGTAGAGTGAGGGTATAGGAGCATGTCTGTGACGGTGAGGTGGATTTAACGCCTTCATAGATAGTTCTCACTTTATCGATGGAGTGGATAGACAACTTATATTGTTAAAGGCTTGGAAATGGGGCATTATACTAGGTAGCCAAGATGGAGGTGAGACAGGGTTTCAGATTGGGCTTTTAGGATGGCTCGCAGCTGTGGTGGGGTGTAATAATTGTACAAAACAAACAGAATGCATTCGTTTTAAGTGCTCATATTTTCAAATGGAGCCTACATCCAGTAAGTAGCTCACATGTTTTTGGACATATAATGAACTGTTTTGCAGAAAATTCCCGCTGATTACAGTTGCGTCATGTAACTCGGCACTGGTGTCTAATGTTTGTCTCGGATTTATGTGCCTCTTCCAGTTTCCTTCTTTTTTTCCCCTTCAGTATGCCCATTTGCAATAACTAAGTCCAGTAGGAAGCATTGGCGACCAAGTTGCATTTTCCTGCGGGACCTGAGAGGCAGGCTCAGCGAAGCGCTGTGGGATCTTTAAACAGAGAGGCTGCACCTGGTAGTAAACAGAGGATTTCTGGATTCCCTTACAAGGCTTTAGCACATCTTTTGCTGTAAATCCCACAGAGCATCGCTAAGGTTTCAGCCCATTATTCAAATCCCAGCATTTTTTCCGTGACAGAAGGACATTGGATCGGTTCCATCAGGCCTCCCATCCAGAGCAGAGTCGGCGCCTGGACCTCTTTCTTGCAGACTGTCCAACAATGATTCATGATTAAGACGTGCTTACAAGCCCAATTAAAAATAAAAACATTATTACCATTAGTAGGCATGCCTTACTTCTCGAAATTCACTATTAAGTCACTCTTAATCACTGATCTAATTCTTTGAGGATCAGGCCTCGCTATCCAGGTGTATTTCACATCTAAGATATGAGTCAAACCATCTTCTCATAGATACATCTTTCTGTATTGGGCCCCTTCTGTCTGCTGGAGCGGGGTGAGAGGGCTAAACTTTGCCTCCCTCCCCTTTCAGAGCACAAAGCAGGTGCTAAATCCACGTGCCTGTAATTGTGAGCGCCTACACTTCTATTTTAACAACCTCAGCACTAGGCCACTGTCCCCAAGGTGACCTTTCAGTTGTAGAATGGATATTCAAGAATTCCACTGCTGCCCAACTCCTGCAAAACCATCTTTGAATGGATGCTTGGCAGCGCCTACAAATGGGACAGTGGCATCGGGGATACACCTTTGGCTAAAGTCCGCGCGACATAAAACCGCATTTTAAAAAATCAGCCGCGAAATGTGCAAAATCAAATCATATTGTCTCTCAAAGTTTTCTTAAAATTACAATAAATTATGCAAAATTCTGCCTTTAGCGAGAAATGTGGTTTCACGGCGTCTGCTTGTCGTTTTCATGCAAAAACATAATTCGAACAAAAAGTTCTGTGAGATACCAGGAAGGCGATTTGTTCGAGCAGAAAATGTCTCTCAGCGAGAGAGTCTCTGCAGAACCAGTCTCCTGCAGGCACAACGGGGCAGATTTACAAGACCATTGCGCCACGATTGCGTCACTTTTAACATGTGGCGCAAGGGGCTTGTAAATCTGCCCCAATTGTCACGGAAATCGCTGGCAGACAATTTCGCGAATTTCACCCGCGTAATTCATATTTCGCAAAGACATAGACCCCCCTCTCCCGAACTGCAGATACACGCTAAGACAGGACAGGGCTCTCTGCCAGTCCAGGGTGAGTGTAAACTGCAGACGGTGGGCTCTAAGATACGCAGATGTTTGGCAGTGATGAGTCGTCTGGCTAGCCAGGGTTGTTATTAATCCGGCGCTGACTTTTATATAGTGCCAAAGTGTGACACTAGACATCATCGCTGGCCTGGTGATGTTTCACGCGTGTGTCACTGCGTCTGAATGTTCCACCAAACAATAGTGGCACAGAAAGAGCTCGGAAGCGCCAACATTTTTTGTAATGTAAACACGCGTTTATGATTTTACGCAACAGGCATGAGACAGACACTCCTCAAAACCTAAGCAGTGAAAGGAAGTTTCTGAAGACTGTTAAAGGAGTAAGCGGGGAAAGGCAATTTGTGTTGGATTTTAATATTGAACACAAATTTAAGGTTGTTAAACTAAGCGATGATTAAACATTTAAATAGAATTTTAAAACGCTTTAGACATGTTTTACGTGAAACGTGTGTGTTTTTGAAATTGTTCTTTCCAAGCCTAAATACAAATAGAATATTTGATAAGATGTTTTTAGAGATGTAAAGCAAGATAAACATTTGAAACACGATGATCATTGATAATATGACTCGTGTGATTCTGGGGAAATCGGTTTATCTTCCTTGGGAGTGACGCTTGCAACACACAATGCAGCTGGCGCAACACAAGAGCTTCTCTTTGTGAAGCTTGCCTGCGTTTCTGGGGCTAGAGAGGTTCACTTCGTGTGTATTGGCCGACACCCCTCAACTTGCCTCAGTGGAATATAGAGGGAGTGCCAGGCCCCCTGGCCAGTATAGCAAGTGAGCATTCTGACACTGTTGGGTCTGGTTACTACCACCTAAAATGCCCTGGAACTCGAGTGCCTAACTACTGCTGACAGTGAATGAGGGGCCGCGCGTGTGCACCCTGGGCACTTGGATACTACAACATGGGCCTCAGATGCTCGTGTGGCCCCATCAGTTAAACAAATTGTGCTGGAGTAAAATGTGCATCAGCACAGTGGCGTAACGATAATTGAGGGGCCCCCCCTGCAAGGTACGTGGAGGGGCCCCCTCTGGACTCCATCAGGAGCTCCCCGGCCGAAGTGCAGTGCTGAGGGGCCCTGTAATGGTGCCGATGTAACAGGGCACAATGACCAAACAGGTCAGGCACTAGGACCGGCCTGAGTGGGGACCAGGGCGGGCGGAAAGGGAGGAGCGGAGGGCTAGGAACGGCAGTTAGCCGTTAGCCCGACGACAAGGAAGGAACGAATAAAGGAGCTGAGCAGTAAGAATCCTGTGTCCGTGTCTCTTCTTTCCACGGGGACTCTACAACTGGCGACGAAGGGCTTCGAGCTTGCGCGACGACAGAAGTGCCCACCGGGAGTCCACCCCGGCGGCAACAAATCCGGAGCTCGCCCCGCGTGTGGAGGCTAGAGCGTGAAGTCCAGGGAGCCAACCGGGAGTCCACCCCGGCGGCGACTGGCCCGGAGCTGCTCACCCTGCGTGTGGGGCTGGGAGCGCGACAACAGAAGTGCCCACCGGGAGTCCACCCCGGCGGCAACAAATCCGGAGCTCGCCCCGTGCGTGGAGGCTAGAGCGTGAAGTCCAAAGAGCCTACCGGGAGCCCACCCCGGCGGCAATGGTGAACAGTGCCCAAGAAAGAAGAAAATAAACTCACCTGGCGTGGTAGCGGTGCCCAAAGGCGGAGTCCCCGTGAGTGAAATCAAGCGCTGATGATCGCTGTGTCTCCGGTAATTCAAAAGACAAAATCTCGTTGCACACGAGATTCTCGCGGCGGCCATTTTGAGGTCAGGCGCGAGATTTGCCCAATCCCCCTGTCAGGGACCATCGGCGGCCATCTTTAAGGCAGGCAGATGTGCCAAACAGCAAACAAACATTGGTAAATGAAACGGAAGTAACGAATAAGCATTGGCAAAGGAAACAGAAGCAGCAAACAAGCATTGGCAAGTGCAACAGAAGTAACAAACAAGCACTGGCGAGCGTAACGGAGAGCAAACAAAGTCTGTAAAAGCAATCAGCAATAACAGTTGAACAATGCCCGACCCAGCTCCCACAAGCATGTTTGGAGCCGCATTCCTGCGCCGCCCGGAGCCCCTCGTTCTTGAATCTGGTAGGGGCATGGGTCCGCAATGGCAAGAATGGATAGAAGATTTCGAGGACTTCATGAAAGCGTCCAAGGTGACGGACCTTGAAGAACAACTGTTTGCTCTCAAGAACCTGATTGGCAAGGAAGTTGGACGAATCATAAAAGAACTGCCTGCTGAGTCCTCTGGTGCCTATGACAAAGTCTGCGAAGCACTAAATCGCAAGTTCCTACACAAAAGGAACGTTGACTACGAGCGGTACACATTCAATCTGGCCGCGCAAGAGAAAGGTGAGCAAATGGGGGTGTTCGTCACACTTCTGAGACGACTGGCGAGATACTGTGATTTTGACAAGTTTTCAACTGAAGACGCCCTTCGGCTGAGAGTCATAGAAGGTTGCCTCTCTGAACCACTGAGATGCAAATTGCTCAAGAGAAGCTACTCGCTGGAAGAGATTGAAGAGATGACGAGAGTAGATGAACAAGCCGATGAACATGCAAAGAAAATAGAAGCAGGGAAAGGTGAGAGACGGGAACAAGCATTCAGGATGCAGTCTCGGCAAATGCATGGAAGATCCCCACCACAGGTGCGTTCCTCCAGATCCAAGAAACATCACCACCAGTCAAGCAAAGGACACAAAGGCAGAACCCACACCAAGGAACGATCAGACAGACAACTCAAATGTTACAGATGCGGCTACGACTTCCCTCATGCCGACGCATGCCCAGCACTAGGACAATTATGCCGGAAGTGTGGTAGAGACAACCACTTTGAAAGCATGTGCGGGGCGATACCCAAAGTTGATCAAAAGGGAAGGTACCGGCAACATCAGCCTTCAAGCAGTCGTCACCATGTCAGAGCAGTCCAGGATAGACGAGACTCATCCACTGGGTCGTCACAATCCAGCTGCCACTCTTGCAGGACATATCAATCTCGACGGTCGTCATCAAGAGAATCCCGATCCACATCACCAATCTCTCAAGACCGAAAGGAATATATTTATTGTGTACCCGACCCTGATCGGCTGAAAGAATACCCGCGATTGGACATCAGAATTGGTGCTCACCCCACCAAGTTCGTGCTAGACAGTGGGGCATCACTAAACTACCTGCCCGTAATGGAATACCAACAAATGAAATCACCTCCCAAGCTGGATAACGCACATGTACGAGTATACACGTGGATGTCCAAAAAGCCACTAACGTGTCTTGGGAAATTTGCAACCGAACTGTCGTACCAAGATCGCACAATATCAGCCTACATCCATGTCATCGAGGGGCCTGAGGCCGACTGCCTCCTGAGCCTGGCCACCGCAGAACGACTGAAACTGGTTGACATCCTATACCGAGTGGCTGACAAACCAGCTATCATCCAAAAGTTCCCCAAGCTCTTTCAAGGCCTGGGAAAAATGAAGGACTGTCAAATAAGACTGCACATAAATGAACAAATCACACCGGTAGCACAGCATCACCGGAAAATTCCGTTTCACCTGCAAGAAGCCGTGGAGAAGGAGCTCCAAGATCTACTGGAAGCAGATATCATAGAAAGAACAGATGGACCAACCCCATGGGTCTCCCCGGTGGTGGTAGTCCCGAAGAAAGGGGAAACCAGCCGAGTCTGCCTATGTGTGGACATGAGGGCGCCCAACATGGCGATAGAGAGAGAGAGACATCCAGGCCCTCACATCAGTGACATGATCACTTCACTCAACAGAGCCAAGATATTTTCAAAACTAGATCTCAACAAAGGATACCACCAGCTAGAATTGCATGAAAGGTCAAGATATATCACGACATTCTCGACACACCTCGGGCTATTCAGATATAAAAGACTAAGTTTCGGAGTGTTATCAGCAGCGGAAATATTCCAAGAGGCAATCAGGAGAACAATACATCACATTCCACATGTCCTAAACTACAGCGATGACATCCTCCTATATGGAGCAACGACTCAAGAACACGACAAAGCACTAGATCAGGTCTGTCATGCACTCATGGAAGCCAACCTCACACTCAACCAAGACAAGTGTGAATTTCACAAACCAACACTGAAATTTTTCGGCCACATATTCTCTGGAAGTGGCATGAAACCAGACCCAGAAAAGGTAGCAGCGCTAAACAACACACCAAGCCCAGATGACGTGGGCGATGTACGATCATTCCTAGGCATGGCCAGCTACTGTTCCAGATATATACCTGACTACGCCACGTTAAGTTACCCTCTGAGGATGCTCACCAAGCAAGGACAACCTTTTCAGTGGTCCACCCAATGTGAAGGGGCGTTCAGAGAGATCAAAAGAACTGTAGAGTCGGCCAAAAATTTAGCTTACTTCAATCCAAAAAAGAAAACAGAGATAACAGTGGACGCCAGCCCCGTAGGACTAGGAGCCATCCTAGCACAATATGAGAGAGAGGAAGATCAGCGACACATAGTAGCATATGCCAGCAGAAGTCTAACAGACACGGAGAGAGCATATTCACAGCCAGAAAAAGAAAGCCTGGCCGTTGTCTGGGCGTGTGAACACTTCCACATCTTCATCTTTGGGAAACACTTTACACTAGTGACTGACCATCAAGCCTTGATCACAATTTTTGGAAACCCACGAGCAAAAATGCCACCAAGAATAGAGCGATGGGGCCTCCGGCTTCAGGAATACACCTACACCATCATTCACAAGCCAGGAAAAGCTGCAAACCCCGCAGACTACATGTCCCGACACCCCATCAGATCTAGCAAATCAGAACAATCAATTGCGGACGAATACATTCACTTCGTAGTAGACCAAGCGAGACCTCCGGCTGTTCCACTGGAAGCCATTTGTGAAGCGACGCAGACAGATGCCACCCTGCAAGAGGTGAAACGTCGGATTCAAACCAACAGCTGGAGACACACGCAAAGCAGTGAACAAAATGCCCAAGAAATGGCGGCATTCAAACATGGCCACGACGAACTGTCAATAGCAGCAAATGGTCTCGTCCTACGAGACACCAGAATAGTGATCCCACGACAACTCAGACAAGGGGTCATCAATTTAGCACATGAAGGGCACCGGGGCATAGTAGCCACAAAAAGAGCACTCTGTGAAAGAGTCTGTGAAAGAGTCTGGTTTCCAACACTAGACCTGATGGTAGAGACAACCCTGAAAGACTGCCCGCAGTGTCAACTGGTGAGCCGTCCGGATCCTCCTGCACCACTACAAATGTCTCCACTACCGGAGGGTGTCTGGCAACACATTGCCATTGACTTCTTTGGGCCAATAAAATCGGGCCAATATGTCCTGGTCATCATGGACGAGTACTCCAGATTCCCCATCGCACAACTTTGCTCATCCACGAAAGCATCGAGTACCATACCGATACTAGAGGAGGTCTTTGCCGTATGGGGCATTCCCCTAGTGGTGAAGTCAGATAACGGGCCTCCATTCAACAGCCATGACTTTGCTGATTTTGCTCAACACCTCATCTTCAAGCACCGCAAGATCACACCATTATGGCCTCAGGCCAACGGAATGGTCGAACGCTTCATGTCCACGAGCAAGAAAGCAAGCAGAACTCACCGGAAAGAGCCTTCAGATAGCACTCAACGAGGTACTGCGAGCGTACCGAAACACGCCTCATTCCACCACAGGCAAATGTCCTGCCACTCTCATGCTGGGACGCCCAGTGCGCACCAGACTACCAATGATGACTATGGCAGCGAACGAACAGTATCCCGACTCTGACCATGAGGAGATGGCAGCCAGAGACAAGATAAGTTATGTTATGTTATGTTAAGTGTTGCTTGTAAAGCGCACTGACACCGAAGCTTCCTGGCGCTGGTAGACAGAACAGAGCAGAGTGAGGAGGAAGTAGAGGTAACAGAATCTACGTGGGGTTAGGGAAAAGAAAAGTTTTTAGCATTTTCCTAAAGTTAAGGAAGGAAGAGCAGGATTTGATAGAAAGAGGGAGGGTGTTCCAGAGTCCAGGGGCCAACTGGGAGAACCGGCGTCCGCCGAATCTCTTGGTTTTGCCCCTGGGGATGATCAACAAGTCAAGGTGGGCAGATCGAAGATGGCGTGTGGGACAGTAAGGGTGGATGGTGGATTTCAGGAAAGCAGGGGAAGGGCAATGAAGAGCCTTGAAGGTAAGACAAGCCACCTTGAAGGCAGCCCTTCGCTCGACCGGGAGCCAGTGCAAATTCACAAGCAAAGGTTTGGCTGATTGCCATCTGGGTGTTCCATGGATCAAGCGGGCAGCCTGGTTCTGGACAATTTGGAGGCGTTGAGTGAGGTATTGTGGGAGACCGTGATAGATAGCGTTAGAAAAATCCAGACGGGAGAGTACCAGCGAGATAACAGTTTGGGTGAGTGCTGCCGGGGGGAGAAAGTGGCGGATTTTGCAGATCCTCCGAAGTTGAAACATACAGGAGGAAACCACCGCTCCCACCTGAGACCTGAGAGAAAGCTCGGTGTCAATGATGACACCTAGACTTTTTACTGTTTTTGCAGGGACGGGGGGGGAGCCGAACTCTGGAGGCCAGAACTGTGGGCCCCAGTAGGTGGAGCTGAGTCCAGGAAGTAGGAGCTCAGTTTTACCGGGGTTCAGCTTCAATTGGTTCTGGTTCATCCAGAGTTGGATATGAGTCATGGCTCCATGAAAAGTTTTGATGGCATTTGGTGAGTTGAGGGGGAAGATGATCTGGAGATCGTCAGCGTAGTTATAAGTGACGATGTCCCATTTCAGGAGTGATTGAATAAGTGGTCGGAGGTAAAGATTAAAGAGGAGCGGGGAAAGGGAAGAGCCTTGGGGAACACCACAGGATGTAAGAGGTTTTTTTGCAGTGTAGGGACCAAGGCGGACCGCCTGTGTTCTCCCCGTGAGAAAGGACCTGACCCACTCAAAAGCAACGCCCTGGATGCCCGCCTGCCCGACACGGTGGAGAAGGATGTCATGATCCACCGTGTCGAACGCGGCCGACAGATCCAGTAGGACGAGGGCTTGGGGTTTTCCCGCGTCCGCGTTGCCTCTGAGTGTGTCAAGGACTGCCAGGATAACGGCTTCAGTAGAATGGGCGGGTCTGAAGCCGGCCTGAGTTGGTACAAGGTAGCCCGAGGATTCTATAAACCTGGATAGGCAGCGAGTGACGTGAGCCTCCATAAGTTTAGAGAAATAAGGGAGAAGGGAGATGGGGCGGTAGTTTGATGGCTCCAACATGTCGGCGCCAGGTTTTTTTAGTAAGGGAACCAGAATGGCTTCCTTGAAGGAAGTGGGGCAGACGCCGCTACTGAGGGAGCTATTAAGGAGATGAAGGATACTGTCAGGTAAATTGAGACATATGCTCCGCAAAACGGACGGTGGGCAGCAATCATTTGGGGAGCCGGATTTTACACGAGTGGCTAGTTCCGCCAGAGAAGAGGAGTCTAGAGCCGGGAAAGAAGTGAAGGACAATGTGTTATTAAGGGATGTATCCGGTAGTGACAGTTGGGAGAGTGAAGGAATGGATTTTTTAATTGTGGAAATTTTTTCTAAAAAGAACGAGTTCAGGGTGTCACAGGCCTCCTGAGTAGGGGTCTGGGCTGGTAGGGTCCTGTCGTCTGTGGTTAACTCGTTCAAAACTCTGAACACCTCCTTAGATTTGTTAGCTGCCAGAGAGATCCTACTGGCGAAGTGTTCGGTTTTTGCTGAACGGATAGCTGACTTAAATTCTTTACGGGCAATCAGGTAAGATTGTTTGGCTAGGTCAGAATAAGATAAAGAACAAGATAAAGAAAGAAAAGATGAAGGACTATGCTGATGAACGACGACGTGCTACGTCCCCTCAAATACAAGAAGGAGACTGGGTGCTTGCACGACAAGAGCAGCCCCGGAAGACTGATAGCAAATACCATGAGGTTCCGCTGAAGGTGATACAACAAAAAGGAACTATGATCACTGCAGAGACCGACGGAAGAAGACTCACCAGGAACGTGACGCACTTTAAAAAGTGCGGACCCAACGTTAAGGAACTACTGACTGAACTGAAAATGGAGAAGAGAGAACCAGAGACACTGCCCCACCGCAGTCAGGCATTGATGGAAATGGCCGATGAGAACGAGCGTGACAATCATGAACTCCAGTCATGCCCCAGAAGGGTCATCACAAAACCGTCTCGCCTTATCGAGGAACTTTAAAAAAAAAAAAAAAAAAAGGGACAGTTGCTGTGTTGTTCATATTTTGCTTTTCATTTACAGAGGGGGGAGATGTAATGGTGCCGATGTAACAGGGCACAATGACCAAACAGGTCAGGCACTAGGACCGGCCTGAGTGGGGACCAGGGCGGGCGGAAAGGGAGGAGCGGAGGGCTAGGAACGGCAGTTAGCCGTTAGCCCGACGACGAGGAAGGAACGAATAAAGGAGCTGAGCAGTAAGAATCCTGTGTCCGTGTCTCTTCTTTCCACGGGGACTCTACAGGGCCCCCTGGAGCTTGGCCCCCCCCCCCAGTGCGGGGGGCCTGTGTTACGCCCCTGCACCAGCACTATATCTAGGGGGCGTTCCTTCATTTGCATGGGGGTGTGGCTCAATGCAAATGAGTGAATTGATGCCTTTGCATCTATGCCGTACAATAGACGTGGCTGCAGGGGCAAGGAGCTCGTCAAGAGGTGCAATGACTGTGCGGGATCTAAAGGTAGCGCGCAGTTAGTTCACTCCACACCAGTGCCCATTGGAAAGGTAGAAAGGGGGAACGAGAGCTGCAGGGGCCACCCAAAATCGCCCTTCTAACTAGTGTAGTCACTCACCTGAAGGGGGATCTCTGCCCCCTCCCAAATGCAGGCCAGGTTGCTGCATGCACAGTGAAAGGCAGACTTTCAGCTTCAAACACAGAGTCCATCTTTGACTACGGCACTGTTCCCAGGGTAGGCGTGGTGTTGTGCCTGCACTGGCAAAAAGAGCAAGAGTTACGGTGCACTGTCTCTGTTTTTGCCCAGTGCGCTGATTTAAATGCTCGACGCGGCGCAGAGAGGGGAACTGCGCAATATTCATAATGCAGCCCCTGGAGTTTCCTGGCTTGCACTGGTCATGTTGAATGCAAATCACACTCCCCATCCTTTATATAGGCCTATGAGTGGTGTTGGTGCATGAGTGGAGGTTGGCGGGGATTGACCAACATTAACCACCTCATCCCCTCTACTCTTACTGCGGTCTTCCATATGAATTTTGAGACCCGAAAGAAGACTTCTGAGCTGGTCTTAAATTGCCCCCATACTCCAGGCAGAGATGTAACAGGCCTTAGAAATCGAAATCTTGCCAAACCCATCTGGCCTACCTATGCCCTTCCAAGGCACGACTGGGGCCCGCAGCAGACCGCAGTAGATTACGCTGCAGGTAGATGTGACGGGATACTGAACTAGCAGGGATGCTCACTAATGGTAAAGCGCCTTATCTAAGGACCAATATAGCTATCTCCTATTGGTGCACTCCGATAGCATTGACGCTCCTTGCAACCCTCGTACTTCACAGAGAGACCCAGTCTCAGTAGCTCACAGGCCCAGATAGGAGCAAGTGTCCTGAGTCTCTGTTTAGGAGCTGTGAGTGCAGGTGACTCCTAGGTGGACTGGAAACAGAAATAATTCCCAACTGATGGTGCTTCTGAATGGGTGGAGGGGGTCATGTGGAGCTCATGTGAATAGTGATTCCACCAGTGATGCCAATTATTATGATCTAATTTATGATGTATCTGCATACTGTATATACTTCACTAACGATTGCTACACCTGTCTTCCAAGACATGGGTGGAGAAGGGTCAGTTGGCAGGGTCCACGCAGTCTTGTAGTATCATTTAGACTCTAGCAGCCCGTCTGCCACCATTCCAGGACAGCAGAGGACAGACCTCTGCTTCTGTAGGAGAGGACTGCCCAGTGCTTAATTTGAGTCAGTGGATTCCGGTACTCGGCACCCCCACTTAATTGTCAACATCTGCACTTATGAAAGCTGCCACATGGTGGTGCTGACTGTCTAATTCAGCGATTAGCAGAACAACATTTTATTATTAATATAATATATATTAAAAATTACTAATAGCTGCCTCTAAAGCCATTGTTATAGGACCCGGAATAGTCTGAATTATCATTGGCAGCGCTGACAGGGGCATTGGATGGAGCAAGTTGAAGTGGCCTCCTGACAAGTGCCCTGGCACTTATCATTTTACAAATTAAGCATTTGGACTGCCTGGTATGTTTAGCAATCCTCACATGCAGTGTAGTGGTCGCCCAAAAGGCTGAAGAGTTTGCCAAGCGAATGCCATATTTGTTGCACCCAATCAACAAACCTTTAAGTTTTTAAAAATAATCTCATTGACCAACCCTAAAGAAGTTTTTTCCTGAGCGTTGGAGATACTGAGAGATGGCATGAAAGTCTCTGGCTGGGAAATCTAGCAGCGATTGCCCCGTCTTAACCAGGCTGGGGTGATTTTCACTTTGACATGAATGTGATAGCCCTGTGGCGACCCGGCCTTCGCATGAAAAGTTTTCAACAGTGGAGTCAGCTGAGAATCCACCTTTGAAACCCAGCACTTCCACCACCTCTAAATGGGGTGGAGGAACCATGTGTTTGTTGAGGTGGGAACATCGCCAATATAGAATGTCTCTCCCACTCTGCCAACCTCTAAATATCACCCTTAGTCCTGTCTCATGTTCTGACTGAACCCATTGCGCGCGGCTTGAGCGGGTAGTGGGGGAGTTTCTTTTGTTGCAGACAGGTCTTCGTAAAACACTGTCCAATGTTTCTTGTCACAGGTTGATTCAGGAAAAGACTAAAAACTTTTGGTTTCATGCACACCTTTGCTCCAGACACTTCCTGGAAGGGCTGGCCTTGATGACATCCTCTGTAATTCTTCTATGTTGCCCCCCTGCTCATCCTAGTGATTTGAAATTACTGCAAGTGTCCCTGAGTGCTGTAGAAAAAACAAATTTTAATGTAATAAAAAAAGAAGTGGAGCACATTTAGAACCTTTAGTGGCCGCTGCTTTAAGTTAAAATGATTTTAAGTGTATGTTGCATGTGTGCTTGTGAGAGTGTGTTTAAATGAGAGAGAGCGTGTGTGTGTGTGAGCAAGTGCCTGTGTGCATGTGTGTGTGAGAGTGAAGGTGAGTGAGAATCAAGTGACAGGTAGTACGTGAGATTGTGTGGGATTCTATTCTTTGATGCACGGCAATGCTGAACCAAAGTCGCTGAGCCGCCTTGCTTTAAAGGGAGAGAGAAAAAAATGTGCCATACCTAAAAAGAGATGCTGCTTGATATTCTCTCCCCATGCGCTCGAGCACTTTTAGCCAGCAGCGGCTCCTCTGCCTCCGGACAAGCCTCGCCCTCCCCTGCCAGCAGCGTAAAAAAAGAAAACGATAATAAACCTGGGTTTATTATCGTTTTATTTTGTTTCCCGGATGAGTTTTGGGGGCGGGGACAGATGGATGACAGGCACTGACTGGAAGTGGTATGCACTGCTATCAGTGAGCATGTCGGTTTGGCTGGCCCTCTCAGACCGGCTAAACCGACATGCGCACTGAAGCTGTCTCCAACCCGAGCTGCTTTGCCGGGTCGGAGACAGCAAGCACAGGCTCCCAGTCTCCCTGGGAGTGTAAATCGAGGGCGGTCAGGCCAATCCTAAAGCTGGTCTCATGCGTGAGAGCAGCTTCAGTGTTGTCCGCAGGGGAGTCTAGGAGTTTGTGCCTCCAGTGGAGCCACGAGAGGAGCAGAAGATCAGCATTGCAGCCGGCTGCAGGTATGTTTTTTTCACCTTTTTTTCATTGTCGTCGTCATCTCCCGCCACCCCACCCCGCCACTCTCCTCTGACACTAGCTGCTACTGCTTTTGGTAACTATTAGCCAACAATCACACCCTTGCCCCTCCCAGTACAAAAACTATCCTTTAAGGCTTTTCTCACTTTGTACGTGTGCTGCAGAATGCAGCACACATACAAAGTTGGAAAAACTAGGAGAAATTAATACAATTATCCTAGTTACTGCCTAGTGGTGGTGTAACATTTTGGCTCAAATTTTGTAGATAGGGATTTGCCTCAAAACCCATGGGTGATTGTATGGGAACACCCATGCACCTCCTATGAAACACCCCTTGATACAAAATAACGCAAAGCAGTGCATAGCTCAACTTTGCGTTACTTTGAGATGCAATGCAAATCCTCAATTGCTGTGATGTTAGGGTCATGTGACTTGCCTTCCTGCAAAACAATCACGGTGAGGAGTCATATGATATTACTTCCTGTGATGTAATTACGGTCAAAATATATGTGATGTTACTTCCTCTATCCCTGGCATTTAGGTGAATGGGTGCATTGGGCTCCTGACACTGCTGGGTTCAAAGCCTCTGTACCAACTGCACCATTGATAACTACGCCCCAGAAAGGTTACATTTCCACTGTCAACAAGTATATGTAGAACATTTGATGCTTCAGTGATGCCAGTAACGATGTTAATGGAGTTATGATGTGTGATCTCAGCAGTAATGCCATTGTTTACGTCATCCCTTACGTCATTTTGTGTGTGTTGTGTCTGTGTACACAGAATACTTTATAGAGCAGTTATAATGAATAGCACAATATATGCTTCTGGACATTAACTATAGTTGTAAGGCTACAATACCTTTTTAAAAAAGAACAGTTGATGGACGGAAAGCTGAACAATGCCTTACGGTGAATGTGATCTGTGACCGGGGTGAATGTGCGACAATGTTCAGCATTCCGGCCATCAACTTTTTGTGTTGCTATAAGGTGCCCTTAGTGGGAAGTGTTTGCCCAGACGAGAACCCTGTGCTCGCTATGCCACTAGATTCAATATAATTCTTAAGCTGACTGTTAGAAGGGCGCCCTCCAAGTGCCCGATGGTCTCGGACTGACCACCCCGAGGAGCACCGTCCCGTAGGCGAGTAGCCGAGCGCCGCTGAGAAGCCTCCTGAGCGAGGTCCTTCTCCAAGTTTCGTAACAGCCAAGCAACCCCACCACCACAAAGGGACACAACCAGGGTATCAATTCTTATACGTTTTTATCGGTAAACAAGGCAGATTTCTGTGGCAATATTTACAGGTGGATCGAGAGATCCCAAAAGAGTCTCAAAGTCTGGTTGGGATGGGGTAGCGGGACAGTCTCAGTCTTAGCCTGGTACTGGACACCCTGCGCCTAGCTCTCAATCCTCGAGCCGGGGGGTTCCGTACGGTTCAGGGGGGATTGCTGCGGCGAGGTCGAGCCGCGACGAGGTCAGCAGGGCTCCGATGGTTTCTCTCTGCGGGGTCGAGCCACGACGAGGTCAGCAGGGCTCCGATGCTTTCCTTCTGCGAGGTCGAGCCGCGACGAGGTCAGCAGGGCTCCGATGGTTCGGGAGTGTCTTCTTCTCAGCAAGAGGGGGGGAGCCGCGACGTAGTCAGCAGGGCTCAGAGGTCCAAGTTCCAAGAAAGGAGTCTTTCTCCGTAGGGTCAGCCGCGATCCGATCAGCAGGGCTCTTGACTCCAGGATACAACTGCCGTCCTGGCGGGAGGCTGCCCCAGATATAGGTCTGGACCCCTTTGATGTCCGGACCCTTGCGCCTGGGGGGCGGAGGAGCCAAGATGGGAGAGGCCAGACACCCAGCGGGAGAGGCGCCCGCACCCAGGAGGGCCGGAGGGCGATGGAACCCAGGCGTTGAGTGACGGTTGGGGGTCCCATCGAAACTCCCCTCCTCCGGGATCGGTGGAGTGGCCACTTGGTACCCCCTGGCCGGGTCTTGGTGCCTCAATGTCGGGGCTTCGCTGGGGCTGATGGCGGGGCGAGCCGGGTCGCGTAGGCTGGTGCGGGCGGCAAAGTACAATCCGGCGGGACCCCGAAGGGTGGGGGCTGCCCCCGTCGGGTCGGGTAGGAGGGTTCGGGACCACGCCACGAGGCCGGGTCCAACACTGACGTATTGTGTAACCAGTGGTCGACAAGGTCACTGTCGATGGAGAAGCATCACACCGAGGACGAAGGTGACAGAAGGGGAAGGTGTTAAGCTAGGGGAAGGCAGGGACCAGAACGTGCAATTGTTGAGATTAGAAAAACATGATGACACAACCAGGGTCATGTAAAAATAATATAGTATTGCCTGCACAGCCACTGGGTTCCATGATGCTGGGTAACTATCATAGTACAAGAACTGCCTGGTATGGGCTCAGCAGCAAGCCCGAAGAAGAACAGAGAGAGTCACTGTAAATGAATGACAAACACCTGGGCCACCTCTAGACATGGATCATATAGGTGGCTGCCTATAGCATCACCTGTGAGAGTGTCACTGCATGTCATGCCTGCGCTTGCCTGAGGGATGCATGCCAAGTTGACATTTTTTCCATTATGAAGTGCTCAGCAAATATTTACATGCAACACCTAATAATTTAACACGTTGTAGGAAGGTAGGATTCTTCTGCATGGTTCTGTGATGGTTTCTGACTAGTCTGACTGGGATATTGCTAACCAGGACCCCAGTCTCTGTGCTTTCTCCCTTATATTGGTTTGGTAAGTACTTAGGTACATCCCAAATTGGACACTGGTGTAACCTTATCAGTCCCTAGTATATGGTACTAAGGTACCCAGGGCATAGGTACACCAGGGGTCCCCCATGGGCTGAAGCATGTATTATGCCACCCATGGGAGACCACCCAAACTGTAACTACAGGCCTGCCACTGCAGCCTGTGTAAGCTGGTGCTAGCACCACTTACGAAATATATAGTGTTACCTATATCTAAGGTCACTGCACTTAAAACCTATGTCACTCCTAGAGAAGGCCTTTCAATCTTGAAGGCAGGGGGCTCGGTTCTAAGCGTGAGGGTGCCCCTGCATGAGCAGAACACCCCTACAGCCTATGGAGTTCATTCTCCCGGGTTGTAAGGGAGGATGCCATATAACATATAGAGGGGCACCGCATCATTACGCAATGACCATCTCTAAACTGGCTGGAACGAAGCTTCAAGTAGCTCCCCCCTCAAACATCTCCAGTTACCAAGATCTTTATCCTCACTCCAACCCTTGCATCGTGGGCCTGCATCTTTGGTGAGCTGCTCGACTTCCTCTCATGACCCCAGTGCCTCCGGCCTGTGGGCCCTCTTGAGGGAATTCTTTAAATTCTACAGGCTCCCCTGGTTGCTCGGGGCCTGCCCTGACTACCCTGCTTGTGGTGAGTCTCCTGGACCTTGCTGGTCCCGACATTGCACCTTCTTCAACTTCCACATTGGTTGCAGTTGCCAAGGCTTGTTGGTGCTCCCGCCGGACACTGACCCCTCAACTCTCGACATCCAACGTGGGACAGCTCATGTACAGCTCCCGGTCTTCCACAGCATTGCCTGGTCCACAGAGCAGCAGTTTCAAGGTCACCGTCAGCTCCCCTGCAACACTCGACATCGGTGGGCATTCATCTTCCGTGCCCCCTTGACCACTCCTGAGTTGCATAGACTCTGTCCCCTCTGCTTGCAGGTACTTCTCATCCTGAATCCACCTTTGGGTTCCACCGGACACTTTCACCTTCTCCAGCAGCGGCATCTTCCTGAAGTCCTCCATTGAGTTTGTCGGCGGTTTCTGATGCCACTTCACACCTATGCACCTGGCTTCCCTGGTGCAGGTATCCTGGTTCCTATGGTATCCACCAGTGGGGTGGCTCTCCAACCTGCTGTCTTCCATGGGGTTTCTGCAGGGTCCACTGAGAAGGGTCCTTCTTCTTTAAAATTGCAACCTGCACACGGCCTTCTGGTTAGTTATCTTGGGTGGTTCCTTGGGTCCCCAGCATTCTACGTCTCCTGGGTACAGTCTTGACTTGAATCGTGGTTCGCATACCACTATCTTAGTATACGGTTTGGTCTCCCCCGGTGACCACTGTGTATTCAGTGCTACTTACCTGTTTCTATTGAAAAGTATTGTGTGCATTGTGTATATCTCCGGCTAGGAGATATCTGTATGTGTTTCTGAGTGTTTTATAATAAATACATATTTTTATAAATACACTGTGTGGTTCTTTTCCACTTAAATCTATACCTATAAGATTATGTTCTGGTAAAACGAGCTACTTTACACTCCTTCTGGACTAAGCCTGAAGGCTGCTCTCCACAGCTACCACTTAGAGAGCTTTCCAAGGTTGTCTAAGACCACTAAAATCACCATAAGGGTCGTCTGGATTGGTGCAAGGTGCCCCCTTACATATTTGTACACCATATAACAAGCCATCTTCTCACATTGATGTGCAGCGGTTGGGATTCAAGCCTGCCTTGTTTTACCAGATAATCTTGGTGTGGATTAATTGAAAAACCATCAGTAATCCTAGGCACATATAATGCAGTTTAGCATAAGCAAGTTCTACTGAACTTAAGGTTGGGTAGTTAAGGGTCTAGCACAACCCTTTCCCCAACCTCGGAGATTTTCGTTTCCACTAGGGTAGGTAGGTGCAACACCTCACTACACCTAGAACCATGTCTTTAGTTGGGGATACCAGTGTACCCCAGTCTGCTAAGTACAGTGGTCTAAAGTTCCAGAACTAAGGACCCTGTGTAGCCTTAGAAAGTTAAAGACAGGTGGCAACCCCACCATGAAGCTGCTCTTAGAGCTGCTACATCAGGATGATGGTCGTCCTGTAGGAGCACTTACGTAAGTGTTCACAATATACCAAGTCAGCTTCTCACACACGATCTGTAACCAATCGGACAATATTTCTATTAATGATTTAAGACCTGTTATTGATGTCAATTTGATATTTCTGTATACGATGTTCTGACATACGACCCAGTATCGCCATTCTGTCTCGGCTATACTGATTGTTCAAGGCCCTCTCCCTTGTTATAGGCCATGGGTACTCACAAACTTTCTCTCGGGGGCCAAACTTACAGTGTGGTTTGTGGCTGAGGGCCGCACCGGTGGGGGCGGGGTAAGAGGGGGAGGGGCGGGGCTAAAGCAAAACAAAATTGTGACCATGAGGTTGAACACAGGACCCTGCAGCAGACGCCTTCGTCCACTGAGCCACCAGACCCGGCATACACACATCTCTCTCTCTCTCTCCCTCTCCCTCTCCCCCTCCCTCCCCTCTCCCTCCTTCTCCCTGTCTCTCTCTCCCTGTCTCTCTCCCCCTGTCTCTCTCCCTGTCTCCCTCCTCCCTCTGTCTCCCTCCTCCCTGTCTCCCTCCTCCCTCTCTATCTCCCTTTCCCCCTCTGTAGCCCTCCCTCTGTCGCCTCCTCCCTCTGTCTCCCTCTGTCTCCCTCCTCCCTCGGTCTCCCTCCCCCCTCTCTGTCTCCCTCTCCCCCTCTGTAGCCCTCCCTCTGTCGCCCTCCTTCTGTCGCCTCCTCCCTCTGTCTCCCTCCCTCCCTGTCTCCCTCCGTCTCCCTTCCTCCCTCCATCTCTCTCCCTCCATCTCTCTCCCGCCCTCCGTCTCCCTCCCTCCCTCCCTCCCTCGGTCTCCCTCTGTCTCCCTCCCTCTCCCTCTGTCTCTTCCCTGTCTCCCGCCCTCTCCCTCTGTCTCTCTCCCTCTGTCTCCCTCTCCCTGCGTCTCCATTCCTCCCTCCGTCTCCCTCCCTCCCTGTCTCCCTCCGTCTCCCTGTCTCCCTCCGTCTCCCTCCCTCCCTCTCCCTCCCTCTGTCTCCCTCCGTCTCCCTCCCTCCATCTCCCTCCCTCCGTCTCCCTCCCTCCGTCTCCTCCCTCTGTCTCCCTCCCTCCGTCTCCTTCCCTCTGTCTCCCTCCCTCTATTTCTCCCTGTCTCTCCCTCTGTCTCCCTCCCTCTCCCTATACTAAACTCCGGAATATGGATAATTGGAGGTAAGAAAACAATTAAATAAATAAAACGAATTTCGGAGCGCGCGCTGCACCACATTTTGTGATGCAGGGCCACTACGAAATTCGTTTTATTTATTTAATTGTTTACTTACCTCCAATTATCCATGTTCCGGTGTTTAGTACACCCCACCCTGCCCCTTCCCGCCCCGCCTTTCCGCCCCACAGAACTCCCTCCACGGACCGCTGCTGGGTTGGATGTCTGCAAGGTCCGCGGGCCGCCAAGGAAGGCTTGCCGGGCCCGCGGGCCATGCTATGAGTAACCGTGTTATAGGCCCTTGACCTGCAGCTCTGATCCAACACTCAGGTAGATGAACTTTTACAGCCGGGATAGCCCTCAGCTGTGTGTGGCTATACTACTATATTATTTAGCCACCTTTAGCACTTTACATCCAAGGTTGTCCATTTCTATGGCCTATATATAATATGGTACTGTTAACCCATTTACAACACTGCTCCATCTGATCAACCATAGAATGATGAAATGCTGAACTGGCCCGATAGTACTCAAACTTATAATCTGCACTTTAAACACACATGTATGACTGTGTAGCATCAAAAAGCCTTAGCTCATTCACACATTCATGGAATCTTTTATAGCTAGCCTGGTCAATGTGGAGTGTGACAAAATTAAAAGGAAGAGTTTTGCACATACAACAACGGGACGAAAAGTGTACCTTGCCTAAGAGGTTAAAATAAGATAAAATGGCCCTGATGAGCACATATGTCAATGAGAGATGAGATCTTCCATTAGAATCATTGGGACAAGAGATCTAGTAGGCTGTCATAGTGTCATTAGTTTGGGTGCTTTGCATTCCTGTGCTACTTGTGATCCCAATAGTTTTGGCGTAGATTTCCTAGGTATTTGCTCTACCAATGCTTTGAATCCTTAAGTTCATTTGTTTTAGTTGGAAGCTGCTTTACTCTCCAAAGAATTGAGTAAGACATCTGTTGACAATGAGCTAAAAATCCTCATCTTCAGCATAAATTCCAAACTGGATAATCTGTATGATAACTCCTCCTTTCCTCCTTATACTACTATTTTCCCAAATTCCTATCTGTATTTACCCACCCTCTCAAGAATGTACAGGTATTTTTCTCTTCCGGCTCCGCCTCCAATCAGAATTGCCCGCTTGATATCTAATCCTTGCCCCACTCTTATGCTATGAGTTTACAAAGGTCTTTCACTTCAAGGATATGTTTGTTTCTGTAGGCCCTGCCATACCGCTATATCCTGTGCACACCGCCTAACCTCTTCCTTATAGAATTAATCCTCTCACCTAGATCCCTGTGACCATGGTCCTCTCTACCAGTAGTGGTTTCCAGGGCTTGTTGTGCCTGGCTGATCTTTTAGTTTAGAATCTGACAACTTTAAAGTGCTCTGATACCCTACTGAAGAAGCCAACAGTGGACGCCAGCACCCTCGGCAGCTACAGACTCATCTCGCTCCTGCCTTTTCCAGCTAAGGTCGTGGAGAAAGCCATCAATACGCAACTCACAGACCGTGTAGAACACATCAACTCCTAGACAGCTCTCAATCAGGCTTTCACACCAACCACATCAGAGAAGCAGCCCTAATTGTGACCACTGATTACCACTGAGGAGAAACGGTCGCACTCATCCTCCTTGACCTCTCCGCAGCTATCGATATGATCTCCCACAAGTCACACATCAGTGGGGTATCTGTGGACCGGCCCTCAAGGGGATATCCTTCTTCCTCATGGACAGAACTCAATGAGTTAGACTTTCCACTTTACACCTCAGAACCCAAGAAACTCATCGTCTGAGTCCCTCAAGGATCGGCGCTCAGCCCAACACTCTTCAACGTCTACATGACCCCCCTCACGGACATCGTCAGAGCCAACGGCATTAACATAGTATCCTACGCCAATGACACACAGCTCAACGAGCACTGCAAAAGCAAACTTTGCCAATTGCATGAGCAGCGTCTCTGCTTGGATGAAAAACAATTGTCTCCAGCTCAACACAGGCAAAACCGAAATCATAATCGACGGCAACTACCACTCTCCATGGGACGCCTCTTGGTGGCACTCCAAACTTGGCCCGCCACTCACCCACGCAAACCATACCAAGTGCCTTGGGATCATCCTGGACACCAAACTCTCCATGAGCAGACAGAACAACGCTGTCTCGTCATGCTTCCATATCCTGCAAATGTTACACAAGATTTTCAAATGGATCTGACCAAACACCAGATAAACAGTCACACAAGGCTCTTATCACTAGCAGACTTGATTACGGAAACGCCCTCTACATCGGACTCCCAGCCCATGTCCCACGCTAACTCCAAACCACCCAGAACACTGCCACCAGACTGATCCTGAACATCCTGCGAAATAACCACATCTCTCCATACCTCAGCAATCTCCACTGACTCCCAGTCCAGGAAAGAGGTAAGTTCAAGCAACTCACCTACACCTACAAAGCTCTCCACAACCCCTGTCCAACTTACTTCAACCACTGCCTCAACTTCCACCAACCCACCAGACACCTTTGATCTGCGTCCCAGGCAGGAGCACACCTCTCTCGTATCAAGAAGACCAGAAGCGGAGGACGCTCCTTCTCATATCTCACAGCCTAGACCTAGAACAACCTCCCGCAACATCTGAGAACCTTTAGCTCCCTCATGGGCTTTCGAAGGAACCTCAAGACATTGGTCTTCCAGACGAAACAGGCATGATCTTCTCCTCCGTCCTCAGGCTTGCCTACTCAGTGCCTGGAAACCCTCACAGGTGAGTAGCCCTGCTTTACAAATTCACATAACATAACATGAGTTCGCATTATACAAAACTATAAAATATTGATAAAAATCCTGGTCTTAAATCATTGACTAAAATCTGACAGCAGTAAGGGGAGGACATTTGAGTAGCCCATTATATCCACCTTCACAGTCCAATGTTTGCAAGTTTCTTTTGGTCTTGAGAGAACTCATGACCCCCATGAGAGTTTCTACGTTTCTGGTATGTTTCTGATCTCTCAGCCACTCATGCAAGGTGTGTGCTCCAGCAATAACATATACTCTGTATGTGGCATTGTGTTTGATCGTCCATTATCTGACCACCATGCATCTGTATGATGCGAATGAAGCAAGAGAAGCTTGGGGCGGTGCATTCCCCACATCGCCACACCTAAAAGGAATGAGTGCGGTGCTTAAATGTGGTGCTTGACCATATAAACTATTTCTCCAGGATGCTGTCTGAAAAGAAAGCAACGGAACCTTGGAAATGGTCAGAACCAGAGCCATGCCAAGGACATTTCTGAGCCTGAAAACATTACAGTCACTAGCAATACATATACTCCCACACATTAATTGTAATTGTAGGACTTTCGCAAATGCAAAAACAACCGTTGGTGGACAGAATGCAGAACAATGTCATACATTCACCCCAGTACAGAGATCTGGGCCTAAATCCATCGTTTTTTTGCTCACCATGCCATTCCAGTTTGAACCCAGCCATATGCAAATCAGTCTTGACCCTGTGCCTCATGGGAACAGTCCAGCCCGAACTGCCAAGCTAGGTCCTCCCTGGACTGGAAACAAGCAGCCTAGGACCGGTTTCGGGGTTTCACCCCTCTTCAGCCAGGATAGCTTGATTCCAGAGGCATGGAGAGCACCGGACCCACGTCTGGGCATACCCGTCCCCCTCGGGGTGACAATTTCAACATTAATATTGCCCTGCGGTGGGTCCTTGAAGAAGAAAGGCTGCATTTTCTCTGTCAGAAAAGAATTGTAGGAAATAGCTATCTGGGTTCATAGAAAAGAAAGGCTGCTGCAAACACAAGCAGTGCATATCTTCATAGACATTAATTGTATTTGGAAGTATGCAGTGCCCCTGTCAACATACAGATGTCCTTGCAGTAGATACTGATAGAAACAATACAATATTTACACCTTATGCAAACAGATGTTAAAAAGAGCAATCATTTGCATCTTTAGGGACACCAGCGATGATGTGAATAGTGATTCGACCAGTGATGCCATTGAATATAAAATGTATGATGTATCTGCATACGCTAATAAGTGATACTGCAGTTACACTCACTAGCAATGCATTTATTCCTAAATGTTAATGGTAAGTGATACAGATCCAATTTCAAGATAGTGATGCTTGGCAAGGGAGACATGTAGAAACAAGACTGTATTTGCACTGTCAGCAAACAGATGTGAAAAATAGCACTTGTTTAAGGTTTCCGTAATGTCACGTCTGAAGCGATGTGATATGAAATGTAACCAAAAGTGTCATCAACAATGTCATCTGTGATTTAATCTGTGAGATGTGTGAGGTCAGGAGTAGTGCATTAGTTGGAATGATAGTTGTGTAACTCACTGTAATTAGGAACTGTCTTGTTTTTTACTGAGGTTTTTATATACTCATATCACAAAACATTATTTTGCGATTGGAGTAAATAATCATATTTATTTGTATCTAAGAAACATCAATTAAAATAATAGTGTGGTTAAGATCCAAAATCTAAAAACTATCTGAAATTCTCAACTTTGGTTACCTATGAAGCCAGAATTCCCCCAATGTGCTGTTCATGACCTCAAACATGACATGAAATATGGCATTGTTGTGTAGTTCCCACTAATCAGTAGGATCTGTGCGTTTGTGGGCAACAAACTTTGGGTGAGGTGCCTAGACGGATTCCGGGCACCCCCGAAGTACATGTTGGCCTATGTGACCTGCTAGCTCATAGAGCCACCACAAGCCCCCCAAAACCAAACAGGGAGGGAATGGTTTCTGGCAACCACTGAACATGATATCCCTGACCCCTCAGGGATCGTAGTATCATATCTAGAACCCTTCCGCTCAGTCACTCGTGCACTCTTGTTCTCGGAGAAACATACAGAGAATACACAAAGGGACGTTCTTCAATATATTTATTGAACCAAAATTATTCTTGTACAGAGTACATGTGCTGCGATAATCTGTAGACAGAAGTATATGAAAGTGATTACAAGCACCAAAATAGTAAATAGCAGGTTTAGTTCCACCATGGTGCTAAGACCACTGTATATATGCAGGCACACAAAACAGGGTAGTAATCAGGCGTACTCCTACTATGCAATCCCTACCCTATGTGTCTCTAGGGTGTGTGTGTGTGTGAGTGTATAGCCAAGAATCCCCCCAGAGGATGATACAACCTCATTACCTGGCGGGACAGAATGTAGGACCCTGTCTTGGTCACGAACTGGACACCCCTCACGGAGATGTCAGGCAGCTGCTTGGCGAAGCATCAGCATGCAGGGACCTCTCGATTGCATCAGAAGTGTCTCCTCTCGCTACCCAACAGAACTGCTTATTTATTTATAATAGAAAGCATCCTTGCGATGTATATACAGATTAGCATTGTTATGGGTTTGCAGATAGCCCTGTCGCCCCGTGGATGAAGATAGCACAGCATTGTACAGCGTTTGCCAAGGCCTTGTACTTGGTGTTTGAGGCATCATGATAATGTTGCGCGAAGCGAAATGTGTAAGCAAGGCAGTCTCAGAGAAACTAATCCAACATTGTCACACACGCAAATATGTGCAAAATGTTATCACAAAATGTTATTGTGCGGAAAGAGGGCAATGTAAGAAATTGTGCAGCGTTGCTACATGAGCCTAATGGGACAGATCACTACTGACTTCTCCCCAGGAAAGGGTGTCTTAGCCTGAGAAAGGCTAAGGAAGGGGGGAGGGAAGCATGCCCCCTAGGATGCTGGAAAAAGGAAAGTAATTCCTATTCAGCCTATGATTGAAGCCAACTCTGAGGTAGTTTTATTAGAAATGATTGATTTCTGCAGTCTGTAAACACTGCATTGGTATATGGATATGGAACAATGGGTGGAATTCGAATAAAGCTTTTACCCTTTTCCCTGGTGTGAATTAGAAATAAAGGCAGAGGGCCTGATCTGGATCTCGGCAGATGGAATACTGCGTCACAAACATGATGGATATCCCGTCCGCCGTATTATGATCCCATTATATCCTATGGAGATCGTCTTTGTGACAGAGTATTCCATTAGTCGAGATCTAAATAAAGCCCACAGACTCTCACACATCGCGTTTAAGCGCCACGTCTTCCTTTCGGCGTCTTCAAAGCAGTGTAAGGAGAAATTCCAGCCAGGCCTGGTTTAATATGACCCTGTGGAGCCAGGCTGAGGCTTTCCCACCCCATGACCAAGCCCCACACAGGGCACGTGAATGCTTACTCAAGTTAAAGTGTGTCTAGATAAAGAACAGTCGACGTGCAGCGTTTCCTGGGGGCCTGTGTACAATGTGTAATCACCCTGATAACAAGTCACACCAGCTAAGAAAAGTTCTCCACTCTTAGCAGGTAGGTCTGGGACAGACGGCCACATGCAGTGCTCACCTCTGAGTCTGTCACACATCAGCCGTATGAGTAAAAGCTCTGAGATCTTGGCCTCTTTTACCTCTGAGGAGCTGCAGGGATGGGGCTGAGTCAGCCATGTTTTGCAGGTGCCTCTAAATCGCTTTTAATGCCAAAATAGTGCTGACAAAATGAGAGCTAGCTGTACCATAAAGTCACCCTGGCAGCTGTGCAGCCAGTCAGAGCTCAGCCCAAAGCCTCAAAAATACTACCCCACCTGGAGTAGCGTCAGTCACCTACCAGCACGATGCCTCTTCTCTATAAGACTGGTATAGGGACAGGGCCACTGGAATTATGTGTCAGGAGAGGGCCAAATTATGCGTCAGGATGAAGTAAATTATGTGGCATGAAAAGGCAAATTACGCAGAATAATGCGGCACATTTTTAATAGTATTACTTCATTATCTTGTCATTTTTAAACTTGATAACACTGTCTGGGCATTGATTGCACCTCATTAGTGCCATTTTAATAGCCAAATATGGCAATAAGCAATAAAAAGGTGACAAGTCCAACTTTGCAAAGGGCCTTTCCCTGTGCAACAACACGTGTCGTCGCAGCATTTTTAGTAACTGTTGGACTGTTTGATCTAGAAACAAAACAAAAAAAATTTTTTACTAAACACTGCAGATTATGCGGCAGATGATGGATTATATGTCAAGTGTGTCAAATCTATTTTTATGCGAAAATCGCCGCTGCCACACAATCGCATAATTCCAGTAGCCCTGGGTATAACTAAATTGTTCAGCGCTTAAGTAGCAAAAAAAAAACGAAATACTGGCAGGCCAGGATGTTTCTCAGAAACCCAGCACAGCTGCCAAACATTATTTGAAAACCATCATACTTCTCCAAAAGTGTTAAATTGGTCTATTCCAGGTCACCCAAAACTGTAAGAAAAGCCTGGGTGCGCTGGTGTTGCTTTTTTTTAAGGTTTGTTAATTATTTCAAATGTTTCTGTTTAACTGTGTTGAAAATTAATCAGACAGACCCACCATGTGTTGGAATGTCATTAAATATGCCCGGTGTAAAAAAAACACATATGTGCTAGTGCCGAGCCCAGACAAACACCGGCATAAATCAAGCACTGGCTTTGTAGTTGATGTCATAAACATATGTGGCACTTCAGAGTTGTTTGACCAAGTGAAGAGGTGGTCCTTTGTGTATCCAAGGCTTTTTGAAGGTTAGTAAGGATGAGAGAGTGAGTCACATAAGTCTTGTGCTTGTGGGGTTGGTAGAGCTAGGGCACAGGCAACATGCTGGACTGAGACTGCTGGATGGTCAGAAGGGCCGGGGTACCGTCAGTCACATACCAATTCTGTGTTTTGCAAGGCTTGTCAGTAGTGGTTATGTGTTCGATTGATGTTCCTGGCTTACCAGCCTGGCATGGCAGCAGTCGCTTTACAGCCCAGTGCATGTACAGGCCTTCATGGTTAGGGCCAGTCTATCACATGTCAAGCCTCTGATTTTTAAAGGCCAGGAGGGCCTTCGATCAGGTGTTATGCTTGTGCATCTGGCGAGTTGGTGAGCTGTGGTGAAATTAATCACTTCGCCCCACTGTTTCTGAAACACCAGCAGTGCTACGACGAATTGTTGCAAATATTGTAAAAGTGTTGCATAGAAGACATTTGTATGTTGCGGTCTTGCAGTTTCGTACATCACAGAATTGTCGACTGATTTGTCACTCAATGAAAAATTAAGATTTTGGGATTAATAACTTCTTCGCCCTTGCACAACACTTTGCATTATAAAACTTCAGTTGCTATATTTAGTTTTTTGAACATTTTACAAAGGTTCAACATGCACACTCAAAGTAATTAGCAATCCAGCATGCTTTTTCAATGGCTGCAAGTATTGTGTGCAGCCACTGAAAAAGTGCAGTACACACTGGTACATATATCAGGAAAGACTGCGATGTTCACTTCGGTGGTGCACAAACATATCCATTTACTATTTTATGAAAATAAATAATGAGCTCTATCATTTGTTGTAATAATAAGCGCTATCATTTGTTGTAATAATGAGTTCTATCATTTGTTGTAATAATGAGCGCTATCATTTGTTGTAATAATGAGTTCTATCATTCGTTGTAATAATGAGCTCTATCATTTGTTGTAATATTGAGCTCTATCATTCGTTGTAATAATGAGCTCTATCACTTGTTGTAATAATGAGCTCTATCATTTGTTGTAATAATGAGCTCTATACTTGTTGTACAGGGCCACAAACAAGGGCAGCGACTCTAGTACACCTTTTTTGTCATTGCAATCAATTACAGACCGTAAACTACAAACAAGATTTGTGGATATTTTTCACTATACTGGTGATAGAGATCTTCATGCAATTGAAGAAAGTTTACGAAGTTTAAACAACCCATATTTATATTAAAAAAATTAAAACTAAAAACTTTACATTTATGAATCATGAAATACCTTACTAGATGTATTTTCATTGATTTCTTTATAGAGCTTCATACTGCACTTGTTCCATTTCGGCTGGCCAAAACTGCTGTAGGTTACCGGTAGAAAAAGGCCCACTAAATTTTCAGACATACAGATTGTGGTGCAAAAAATACCAAAATCTATATGTTAAGCCTGATTTTTCGGTCTAAACTAGTAACGTGTGCTATTTATCGCATGTGTTTAATGCCAAACTCAGTGGTGTTTGTTGTAAGCAGAGTGATAGATATCACATGCCACTCCAGGCCATCTGTGTTCTAGGCCTAAATGTGTGCTTTACTCCAGCCTATGGGCAGACAAAACACATTTTATTCAGATTACTAAGTACAATATCCAAATTAATTGGCATTACGTACAGCTTATCTGTATAGGTAAGGTTCCAAATAATATTTTATTAATTTTTCATGCTAAGTCTCAGAGCAAAACATGACAGTAAGCAGCGCAAAAAATTTATAAGAATTTACCAAACAGATTATTAAACAAGCCTACAGTAATACTGTAGAGCAATTTAATAACAAGAGGAACTGACACGTTATCCTATAAAAAGGGCCCTGTATTTTATTGTATGATATGTAAAGCAATACTGTGCTGCCAATACCACTTCGTAGCACTAGGTATGCAGACGAAGGTTCAGTATTTGACTCTGAGGTAAAGGGAGAGTTTGCATAATTTTCACTTTGGATCTCAAATGTCAAACGATTAGATTGTTCCCTGTCTTACAGAATGTCTCTAGGCACGGCTTCTGGTTTTGCATTAATTGTTGTTCACAAGTTTCTAATACATAGCTCTGCTGTGATAACTTCTGGCCCATGGTGGGCTGGTGGGCAGGGTGGTGTGTGGTGGAGGGCAGCAGTTCCTAGCCTGGCGGGGATAGAGTGTTTCTTTCCAATTGGATAAACCTTTATAGCCTCGTGAATCCCAACTGTTATGAAGCAGGAACGTTTTGTTTGTTTCTAAAAGAACCATAGATGGCCAGCTATCCAAACCTAAGATAAATAGTGGAGAAAGAGAGAGAACTCACACGGAAATGTCAAAAACGCAGAAAAGTTTGTTGCCAAACTCTTGAACACTCGAGACGAAGAGCACATGCTGGCCTAAAGAGCCTAAGAGATTCATGCTGTTTCTTTGTTCATTAAAGCAATATGTAGTGTTCACACTGAAAACGTACCTGCTATCGGCGCTCTATCTTTAAAGTCATTCACCGAATGGGTCACATGAATTCCCTGCTACACACAGGTAAAAAACTGCGGCGTCTGGTAATCACTCTGTGGAATACAGGCCGAGTAAAAGGAAAGGTGTGTTACTGTTGAAAATAATTTCTTTTGCGTTATCTTCCAAAATAAATATTAGTTCACAAGATAACAATATCATCAGGAACACCATTTTCTAGTCCTGTTGCCTCTTCTATGAACAACTGCGATGTACATCTCTAGCCCAAGTGGGCTGGCCCAGGGCTACAACACCTAAGATGCAATGGGATGTTCAATGACTACTCAGGGCTATGACACGGTGTTCCGATAGGACATGGTCACAGTTATCCGGCAACCTAAATGACATATGCACTGCTTTGAATGTGCACCTTCCTCTTTCAGGGATGTGACTTGGGGTAACACTTGTTATCACTGGCCTGCGCTTCACTATCTTAGGTCACAGAGGGCACGCAGGCAGTTCTGGAACAGATAGTAAACTGGGGTCTTTGATCCTTGTCTACATGGGTGCCACTCTCTGTCCTTTCCCTAGCCCTTCAGCCACAAAAACATAATCGAGAGGCAACAAAACAAGATACACATGTAAGATTAGTACATAAAACATCAAGAAGAAGTGAGGCAAAGAAATATTTTTGGTTGATTCTGAGATTTTTTTTAATCAATTGCTTCTTCACCAAATATAGATAGGTACAGCCAACGTGTTTCACCCAGTTACAGAATTCCCCAGGGCAAAATAATGTGTTTAGCCAGACACAGAATTAAAAGTAGACATGTTGTAACGAGTGATACACCAGTATTCCACAAGGGCTCTTGTAGCTGCAATAGGCTCAAAAGTCTGTCGGCTACTGGTAAGTAAACGGACAAGATTTTGTGCCACTGTCGTGGGGAAAGACATCCATCTATACGGCACCATGTTAGGCTGTGAGTGATCCAGCCGCCAGAATTCGACATTCGCACACTGTGACCAGGCCACAAATAGCATTTTGTTCAGGATCTAAGGTTGGAACAGGGTGTCAAACCTGAGACATCATGAGATCAAAGGGTGCATGATGTAACTTTTGCTACTGCTGGCATTTTGATGACTCAAAATCCTTAGTTTTTGGGCTCCTATGTGCCATTTCGTCTTGACATACAAGTAGGGCTGCCATCTGCTCCATGTCACTAGGACACAACAGGCTTGTGTTACAAAGATTTTGATTTGACTTACTTCTGTTACTCCCAAATTCCAAGAATGAGCCATGAGTACAAGAATAAGTCACAAATAGTGCAAAAAAATTCAGTTTGGCGTAATGTTTCCAATCTCAGGCAGGCATTTGTTTCTATAAACAATCGAAGATCACATTTCTCAAGCTGGAGAATTTCATGAGCCAAATTCTGTGAGTAGCTAACCCAGTCCAGGTTTTTCAGTCTGGCTTAATAGCTTTTGTTATTAATTCTTAAAAATATACAGAGTTGGCTTTGGATCCTCCCAGGGGGCCTCAACTCTCTCACCTCATGCTATTGGCTGCTTGGTGTATCATCCCACCAACTACCTAAGGAGTACCTGCACTGCAATGCACAGGGACTATTTTTCATCCGAGAAATACTGTAAATCCCACATTAAATTATTTGTTTTACACATTCTGTATACATAAATCAATTCTTTTGTGTGTTTTTTAACTGAAGCAAGCTTTTTCTAAATCTTTAATCAGGACTCACAATAGAAGCCAGACTTTAGGGCGCCCATTGCTTTGTTTTTGGTTGGCGTTCTTTCATTTCAGCCCTGTCCACGCCAACATAAATTCAAGAGTACAACTACCATAATTCAAAGAAATATCTCGGTTGGACGAGTTAATCTTACATGGAATCTGGAATCTTAAAAACGCTGACGCTATAATTTTTAGTGCGCAAGGCCCAGAATGCGGTGTGAACTGTGTCAAGTTAAGCAGGCCCCGCAAACCTTTCCAGGCTCCAGTCGGGTCGGTCCAACGCGTAACAATAGCTATAAATAAATGAAAGGTAAACACCGCACATCCTGCCTCGTCGATTCCCAAAAATGGGTTCCAAAAGGAGGGTAAAGCGCGCGGTGCATTCTGTGGCGCACGCGCGCGCCGGCGCACGGCGGAGGAATGCGCTGCGGTCACGGCGGGGTATAAATAGAGGCCGCCTCGGTGAGGGGATCGCTGAGGAATGACCCCGCGCGATGCTGTGTGGAAGGTGCGTGACGCACCCCCCCAGGAATCTCCTCTTAAATTACATAAGCCCCTGGAAGCATTGTGGCCTGTGTCATCGGCCTTCCAAAGCTGTTCCCTGTTTATCCCAAATATCCCAGGAAGTGCGTCATACGTTCCGCTCATTAGAGCGGTGTGGGCAAAGGCTGCCTGCCCCGGGCGGTGTTCTTTTCTGTTGTTGTTCAGCAGTGCGGGGTCAGGCAGTATATACAACGTGCGCTCATTGCTTTGGCAAACATACACAAGTTTAGAAAGTAGGAACAGCACTCCTGAGATCCCGAAAAGCCTTGACAATGTGTCACAAAGGAAGGGTGCAAGGATTTTCAGTGCCACACTGTATGTAGCGTGACCAGATTCTGAAACCCAAAAACCAGAACATTTTGCAAAAATAGAAGGACTACAATTTTACATCAACTGAGGGGCATAGGACGGCAAAGGTCAACAACACAGAAGCACAGATGAAGCACTAACGATATAAATAAAAATTCAATTAATCCCAGAATCATGCATGTTAACTACATTGCTTTCTATTAAGAGCTGATAACTGCATCTTCTGTGGAACACATAAAAAAGTGCCTCTTACTGTTTGCAGCCGACCCTCGATGAAAGCCAGGACCTAAGGCAGATCTACTGAGACTGCTGGAGAAAAAACACAACTGTTCTGGCACATCTGGGATGCATGGTCACCCAATGCCACAGGCAAAAGATTTTTTTTTTATTTAGAACACTCTGTCATCTTGTGGTTTCACACCATGTAGATATTTGGAACATATGGGAATGAGTTTAATACAGTGGTCGAAGTACATTAAAAAAAAGTATGGGAACTGAGATGCTGTGTGCAAGGGGGGAGGGGCAAGTGAACGCGGGCCAACGTCAATGGCGAGGCTAAAAAACCCTAAAATATTCTGTTGTTTTTTTTTCGGTCTTTCTCCTTCAGGTAAGTACACATAACATAACACAGCTTAAATTAAATAAAAAATGTAAGTTAAGTTAATCAGTGAGAAATGCACTATCGTACACTATGAAACCTCTGTTATTTAATGTACTGCAGAGGTCTGTGCCTGTACCCAAAGAGCCACAGAATTGAATCCTGGCCGGTGCAGTGGATAATGTTGACTTATGTATGTTAGTGCTACGAGGTTCCAGACTGTGACAGAAAGCATTGTGAATATGTAAGTCATTATTTTAAGATTGCATTACACACAGTACAAGATAGGCTGCTACAAAATGTGCAAAAAGATTTAAAACAATAAAATGCTTCCAAAATATAGATTTCAGTAATGCCCAGACTAAACAGCGTGCAATTTTTTGTAACTGTCCTTTAAAAGCAGGCACTCCACACCTCAGCTGATAACTCCCTTAATACCACTCAAACAGAATAAATCTGTGTCATCAGGAAGCTTCAAGTGATTCCATCAATTAAAGCCAAGACCGGCTTACAAGTACCCTTTACATTTGCGGATTACCCAGTTGTGCACATTGACATTTCTTTCAGGCAAGCAGGCACCCTGGGATGGTGGCTTGTTTAGCTGTTTGCCCCTCCCTTGGTTTCACAGCACAGGAGAAACAATTCAGCGGAAGCATTTCAGCTCCCGGAATTAATCGCCCAGATTGTTGTCTTTTCACAAAAAGTAGGGGAACTGTTTTTCTTAAAATAAAAAAGTATGGGCTCATGGTGCTCCTCAGATCTCGTCCAATTCGACCACTGGTTTAATGTGCAGGGATCTTTCTCACTCCTGCCTGTTTGTGAATTGGCTCACGCACTCCCCGTTATACTGTGGTTTAGTGCCTTGGAGAGGTCTCTAAAGCAACGGTCTTACCTTGGATGCGCGGGCTGTGCTCAACTGATATACATCTGTCAACAAAAATTGTACACTTTTGGTCATGGGATTAATAAATCTCAAATATTCTTCACTCGCTGTGCCGAGTGCTTTGAATATACCGCTAGTGTCAGTATTAAATACAAGCAAATAAAATATAGCATGCTGATTGGTGAATGACGCATAACGAGGGCCATTGGAATTATTCAATTCTGTAGCTGCGACGTGTTCTGCATAACTATGGATTCGCCTATTTGCCACAGAATCCATCATTTACTGCATAATTTGCTGAGATTAACAAAAACACAGTTTCTAGTTTACTTCATCAAAGCTTACTAAAAATTCTACCACTCGTGTTGGCGTGTGGTGGCAGACCCTGTGCAAAGCTTCACTGGTCAGCTTTTAGTTGCTGACTGCTGTATTTTGGTGTTAAACTGATACTAATAAGGTGAAACCTATGCCTAGACAGTATCAACATGACTAATAATGACAAAATAACAAAGTAATTTGGCCAAAAAATGTGCTGTATTATGCCACATAAGTTTCCTCTTCTTGCCGCATCATTTAGTCAACACTGCCCCCTAATTTTGCCCTCCGCTGCTGCACAATTCGAGAGGCCCTGACTTTAATATATATCAGATTAGCTATTATCATCAGTTCATAGTTTATTGATCTGTATTACAATGGCTAAGTTGTCTAAACGATTAATAGAATTAACAGCGCTCCCTTTCGTTAAACAATTTGCATACATCGGTGATTTAGGCACTATACTGCTTGCGAAAAAAGAAAACAGTATAGTGATAAACCAGCGAAAAAGATAGGAACTATGTGCTTTTAAATCAAAACACGTATTGCTGATTAAGCAATTTTACGCCATCCCAGTCAGATCATTAATTACCTGATCTCAAAAGGAATCTATTAATGATCGCTGAATTGAGAAATATTTGGGGCCCAATTACAGACAGGGCTGGACTTGCCATATAAGACACAGGGGAAACTCCAGTAGGCTGAGGACTAGGAGCGTTGCTATTAGGTGTGAATAGAAAGAGGGATGAATGAATTAAATATTATTTATATAGCGCACAGCTGCTCCAACAGAAGCGCCCCAGACCACGGGATCACCATTTATCCGCGCAAACAGACCAGAGAGAATGCACACTATTGTATTGTAGACATGTATACAATTTGCCACCTTATGGCTTCCCAATGAGGGTCAAACTCACTCGCTATGTTTATGGGGTACAACATGGAGCTGGTATGAACACCTCTTCCAGACCAGCTTTTAGCACCCAGCAGACCCCTGTTTGGGACCCTTGCTCTGCTATCTGAACTCTGCCTGCTCAAAACTCCCAGCAGCCTTGCCACTCTGATCAACAGCAAGAGTCCTGCAGATAGGACATAACTTTGTCTGAACCCAAGCACCTTCAGAGCACCCACTGCAGGAACGTGTGACTCACTCAAAGAGTGCACATGACACACAACAGTCCACAATTTGCTGAGATGTGCCACCATTTTTCAAGAGTCTGCATTTTACCGGGTGAAGTGAGATAACGCATTTAGCGTCACTGCGGAGCACATCCTTTTTATTTTTCTTTGATTCACCGGCTGTAAACAGCAGTTTTTTTATACTTGTGATTTCAGGTAAAGGTACCCCGCATGGCAATGGTACTGAGATTTCCCAGCGGCAATGAACAAAGTCTTTATTTTTTTAGATTAACAGTGGATTTCACCTACATATAGCTCATTGAGGCGAACAATAAAAGAGCCCCACTCTACCTTAAAGAATTTTTGGAAACTATTGGCTGATTTAGAGTTTGACGGAGAGGGTACTCCATCAGAAATGTGACAGATAATTCCATCTGCCAAACCCTTGGTCCGCCTGCTCTATGGACAGGCCGTCAGTATTCCGATGGTAGTGCCCCCACTGGCCTTTACTCTTACTGTCTAATAGAGGTGGGGTCGTTAGCGTAAGGGCATCAGACCGCCCACCCTATTTAGAGCGGAAATTCTGATGTTCTTATTTTCAGTCCGGTATCGCCAGATAAATCAGAACAGAAAACAAAAATAATGACCCACACCCTGGGAAAAAGTTTTTTTATTTTTCAAAAATAAACTCCTGCTTTGAGGGTTTGTTTCTAAAAAACACAAACATTTGGTGCGTGGCCGTCAGAAACCTGGTGGATGCACACCAAACTTTTTCTGCCTTCACAGGGGCCGCTGTGGCTGCAGCTCCCATCAAGACACAGAGATCACCGCATGGCTGGTGGTGATCCCTCGATATGATGGGCAGGAGCCTAGCCAGGGCGACGGAGTTCATGTCATCTGCCACCCTGGCGGGGGTTATGGCCTTCACCACCCTGCCCACCATACCGTAAATCAGGTAAAAAAAATTGCCGACTCAATCCAACTGCGATAAGGTGCACCGGTCTCATATAAGAAAACATTGTTTATTTTTGAAACAGCATCACAAAGTCAAAAAATACATCATTAATATCAACAAACATTCACTTTTGAAATACTTTTGTAAAGGAAGATGAGGTGCCTTAATACACAATTTGAACATCTATACCTATACTTACGTATTGATGTTTTGCTAAACAACTAGCAAGCGCTAATTTCAACTCCTAGCTGACTTCCTGGTTGCCACACAACAAATTGCATGAAACAGTCCAGAGAGGACCAGTACAGAAGTGGTCATCTACTTGGCAATAAACAGGAGTACTGGTCATGATGGTCATGATGGTGCCATCCACTGTAGCCATGGTCAGTGTCCAGCTGTGGTCTTGTTCACTTCATCATGGCCGTAATCTCCTGATCATATGGAACCCGGGAAATCCTCCCAATCTTTTCTTTTATAACCAAAAGCTATTTTGAAGTAAATACACCCAAGAACAGAAATATTCCACCCAGACATCAACAGACAATACCCATGAGTTGGGGGAGTAACAATATTCTTAGTCCCATCAGCAACTGCAATGTCCGTTAATTGGCCACAAGTAACCCATCAGTGTCCCTATAGTTTAGCGTGTTTACATGGGCAGTCTTTGGCTAAGTAAATAGGGTCTTCCATCTTAGCACACTAAAGCCACGCGGAGATGCTAGGTGGTTGCCTAGCCTTCCAGTGGCACGCTGTGTCTCTTTTAGAGTTCTCTGCACGGTCCCCCCAGGTCTTCCAGAAATCCTATCAAAGCCATTCTTAGGGAGAGCTCCACAGGCCTCTCCAGCACCCTGGTCAACACCTTCCACACCTTTCCAGTGCTGCATTATCAATGGGCATGCCAAACGACAGGATAGAAATCCGCCTCCAGTGAGAAGCACCAGGAGCTCTCTGGCATGGCCCGTCTAAGCCCTTCCCACAGACGTCTGGGTGTAAGGTAAGTGGTGTGCAGGTAGTTGAGCTGAATGAGTCTCAGATGGGAAGAGAAGGCCACAGGTCAGGGGCCATGTTTGTGTCTCTCCAAGTCTTCCCATCTCTGTTTGAAGGAGACACATTTGTCTGGAGAACTGAGTTTTAGTGCTTTGTATATCTGAGCGATGCCCCCTCTTCCTAGTTCACTCTGAAGGATTATAGCTTCGAGGAGGTTGCATTCTGGGGGGTCTATGATTTCTCCTCCAAGGCAGGAAAATGTTTGTCTCCACTGCAGATACTTGAGGAATTGAGTGGTGGAGGGGGTGAACTGGGATTGCAACTCCTGAAAGGATTTCATGGAAGATCCGTGCCATACACCTCCTAGGTAGATGATGCCTATCCTAGGCTATTTTGCAAATCCCTTTAGCTGCGACACTTTGAAGAGCCATCGCTCTTTCAGCAGTGGAGTCTGTTACGTTAGTTTCTTCTTCGCACCCAGTCATCTGTGACCCCAAGGTGGCATTGCCCGTTTAGGTTCCGCATCTGTCCCTCCACCTTTCAGCTCTTCCACTCCACTACATTTGCTGTCTACACACGGCACTATGCATTTCCCCATACACTCTTCCTCACCATAGCACACTTTCTCGACTTACCACATCCAACCCCTATTCTCTTGGCACCAAAGCCACCCATCCTTTAACAGAGATGCCTTCTTTCCAACTCATCATTGCAGGGACCTGTCATAAGTCCACGCACTCTGTCTTGCTCCTCCCCCAACCCACAGATTCCTACATTGCCTGTCCCATTCCATCCACAAACTTGTCACAGCTTCTCACTTCCCAACTCCTTTCCACCACTGCTGCCCTCCTCCTTCTTCTGACTCATCACCCGCTCCTTGCACGGCCTGCCTCCATTCTCCCCTTCCCCTTCCCCACCTTGCCACACCACCCCAACCACAAATCTCTTTCTCAGTGGGCAGGGCTATCATTTTTTTGCCTTGTTGGCCATGGAGGCCATTTCAGCACGGGTGGAAGCCTTTCCCACCATTGAGCTCCAGGTGCCAAAGAGATCTGGGCAGAGGGTGAAACCAGAGACTTCGCTGTGGGAGCCAAAGTTTGCAGCTGGTTGAGTTGTCTGATCCAAAACAACAAACAGTGGTACTGAGCATGCCAGAATTTGGAACCGTAGACATCTAGAGACTGTGCCTTTGCTGTTTGAAAAACAGTTTGTGAATCAGGCGTGGGTAAGGACATGCTCCAGTTGTCCCTGAGAACAATGCAGTGTTTTATAAACACCATTTTTTGTCCAGACAAGGTTGCAGCTTAATGGCTAGAGCGGTCGACCTCGAAGCTGGGGAACAGGTCCGAGTCTCGGCAGGGACGCTCAACATCCTGTGATTCTGGGCAAATCGCTTAATCTCCCCGTGTCTATCAAAATGAATGTGTCCGTATGTAACGCAACTAGTGCTCATGTAAAGCGCTCTGTTACCTTCCGGCTGAGTTTGCGCTATATAAAACTTCCCAAAAACAATTGTTAAGGGTGTAAAGTAAATAGCATATTTAGGGAGAGAAGGCACAGCCTGGCTGTGAGTTGTAACCAGGGCGGACTGGCCGTAGGAGGCCTCGGGGGCTTTCACAGTGGGCCAGAAGGGTGGAGACCGGTTTTTGACCAGTGTGGGCCGGTTTTGCTGCAGTGCTGCAATATTGCCCCCCCCCTGTAACAAAAGCGGCAGCCCGAGCTTCTTAAGAGCAGCAGCACCCCCCTTCTAGAGTGGAATTTGCCAGGGCTGGTTTCTGTTCCCAGTCTGTCTGTGGTTGTAACTGAGCTACCACAAAGCTAAAATAAGTTGGTCAAATATGGGCAAACTGATTTCTAGGAGGCATTCTCGACTTTCCCTTGGTAACACGGGTTAATTGGCAATGCCTTTCTCAGGGAAAATGTAGTGGTATGTGTGGAAAAGCATGCCAACCAATAAAACATTCAAGTAAGAAAATATTTAACATTTCACAAAAATAAAGAAATTGTGAATTAGGCATCAAAGTTTAGAAAGAAACGTAAAGTAAGCAATGAAAAAAGGTGTACAGTGTTGTCCTACAGTAACCTGCAGGTCCTGAGCGTTCCCGGCACCCGGGGAGAAATCGGAGACTGGACATAATGCTTGCTGGCGTCCGGACGCTGCGACGATTCATAACCGGTGATGAGTAGCCTCCAGGCCAGAAGAGACAGGTGAGAGCACTGACGCGGTCGCTCACGGGGCCCGCGTCACATAAATCCCATGCGGGGGGGACCCGACTGAGAAGACGCTGCACCGAAGCCCGGACGCCTAGCCTTGCACCCACAGAACACCCAAGACCGCCCACAGAACCCGCAGAACACCTAAGCGCGGCACCCTCCCCCGGCACGGCACCGGGCCTCGAGGTGCGCAGGGGGAGGCAACATAGGGACCGGGGCCTGACGGGTGGGCCAGCACTGCGGGGGGCCCCTGTGCACCGCTTCCTGGTGGCGGGAATCAGCGCATCACCCAAGCGGCGGGGACTGGACCCTGGACGCCTAGTCTTGCATCTTGCACCCTGCACTAGCAGAACACCAAAGAACGCTCGCAGAACCCGCGGAACACCCAAACGCGGCACCCTCCCCCCGGCATAGCACCGGGCCTCGAGGTGCGCGGGGGAGGCAACATCGGGACCTGGGCCCGACGGACAGACCGGCATTGAGGGGGCTGCTGTGAACTGCTCCCTAGTGGCGGGAATTAACGCATCACATGAGCGGTTGGGACTGTATCCCGATGAGACGGACTCTCCTGGGGCCCACAAAATCGGAAGAACGTGAGGGCGCGTTCGAGGCCTAGACGCCTGGAACCGGCGTGGGGTGCAGGCCACGGAGCGACAACCCAAGGAAAGGCCTGGAAGACCTCTGCACGGGGATACTCCTGGGAGCCACCCGCGACCCCCCTGAACCCCACGGGTCGCAACCACTCCCCAGGCAAAGGCAGGGCCGGCAGCTGCTGTGCACGGGGCCCCGACGAGTCCCTGAAACTACATTGGGCCCCCATCCCCGCTGGAGATCCTGGACTTAAATACTGCACTGTGCCCCTCTCACTCAGGGCATCCCTGACTCCTGCCAGCAAGAATCAAGGCCGCAGATAGTGGGCCGGTGGAGACGGGTGGGGGGAGCATCACTACTTCCTCCGACCCCCCCCCAAAGTCACCTCCGGCTCCTGAAGACGCGGAATTGAAGGAACCACGTGGGGACGACTGGATACCCTACACCGCCACCCTGACAGAGTCAACACAAGCTCGTTCGGTGCATGTTCTAGGAGGGTGGACGAGTATTCCCCACCAGTGACCGTGCGGCGATCGGGAGGGGTCCCCGGAACGAGGGAGAGGGAAGGCACAGGCTGCAACTGACCACAAGGCGCAGGGCCTCTACTTGAGGGGAGCGACGCGGGAGCCCACCAGTAACCATCGGCAAGAGACACGTTCAACATGGGGTGTCCACGCACAACGGGCACGTCACAGACTCCTGGGCCCCCAAGAACAACATCCCCGACCCCCAACAACACACAACTGGATGAGGAGCCCCCACACTCAAAGTCCATGTCGAACAAATTAGACGAAGTCCTAGCGACAATTGAACACTCAAGAGATACCATGGAAAACAAATTCGGAGAACTGGCCACAGACCTTAATCTGCTCCGAGACGACCACAGGAAGCTGGCAGATAAAGTGAAACAAGGAGAGAAAACGTTACATACTCTGGAACCGCCAATACAGCAACAACAAGACGTCTTGAAAGACCTACAATCACGGGTGAAGACCCTGGAGAATATTATTGATTATTTAGAAGGACAATCTCGCCGAAGCAACATTCGCATCCTTAATCTGCCGGAGGGAGTGGAAGGGACAAACCCTCTCAAATACATCACAACATGGATCGCGACGTTCACACCGGCAGGAGATCTGACCCCCTTCTTTTCCATAGAAAGGGCACACCGGGTACCGGCCCGCAAACCGCCACCAGGATCACCGCCCCCACCCTTCCTCCTAAAACTACTTCACTATCAGGATAGAGACACCATCCTCCAAGCCGCAAGACAACACGGAACACTCAGAGTGGAAGACAAATAGGTCATGCTATTCCCAGACTACTCACGAGCTGTGCAACAACAAAGGGCCACCTTCCTAGCAGTGAAACGCATCCTGCGCCAAAAGAATGTACAATATGCGCTGCTGTTCCCTGCCCGCCTCAAGATCATCCACGGCGGAAATACCCACTTTTTCTCCGACCCCGCAGAAGCCAGTAGCTGGGTAGAACAGCACCTATCACATCTGGACAACCCCAGGAAAATGCAGACCTATCGATCAACAGGCCACCAGAGACGACAACAGAAGATAGTCACTCTCACTCAACTGAGCCCGCGCTCAGACTCATCTCACTAGAACTCCCCAGATCTCAAGCAAATCATAGCAGAACGCCGAAGGGCACTACAAGCGGTCTCAGAGATGAGACTACTAGGAGACAGTTCGGACGGAGAGAGAGGTCCACACTTATTCACCTCAGAGGACGAAGGCAGCGACACGAACACTCCCCACAATGGCTCAATAACACCACCAATATTAACCCCCGAAACGGCAGACACACTGATCTGACATCCCCAAAACAACATGACGAACATTAATGGAGATATCCTCTGAGATCTCAACGCCCCCCAAACTAGGAGACATTGCACGACACCAAAAGGTGCACTTCTGTAACTGATCACAAACTAGGAGCGCTTGAAGATTGAATATGAACTTGAACTGTAACGGATAGCAATGGCAGAAACAGACACTGTAGGGCACCACTACAGCATAGCCAACGGGCGGGAGGCCACAGTGGCACCGGCTGGCGAAGACGGGCGACCACTTCCCCCAAGCAACAAACTAAAGTTAGCACATGAAGTGCAGTTTGGACGTATCGCCTCGAGCGATAGGTTCCCTGAGTTGGGACTGTTTCCCATTGGTTCAACTTAGTTTCCCCCTCTTTTACATCCCCTAAGTTCCCCCCAGGGGAGTGTATACACGGAATTCAGAAATACAGCACATATATAGGTGGGGGGCATACCGGCGGGGGGGGCTCGAGGGACGGAGGGAGCGCCAAGCCAGGTGAAGCACCGCCTAGACACTAGACAAAATGGCTGCCAAGATCCCTAACACAGATCTAAAAGTCATTACATTAAATGTTAGGGGCATGCACACAGCAAACAAACAATATGCGGTCTACTCCTATGTTAAGCGGCAGTAAGCACAAATAGGTCTCCTAAAGGAGACACACCTGACAGCAGTAGAGGTGGAACGCCTGCGGAAAAAATGGCGAGGGATCATTTGTGCCACAACATACTCTGCATTCGCCAGGGGAGCCCTGATTTCGATTAGACCTGGGATCCCCTTCAGAGAGCAATCCAGAGTGGTAGACAAAGAAGGCCGAAACTCCCTGTTAGCGGGACTACTAGAGGGTGGATCAATACTGTTTGAAAGCATATATGCCCCCAATGTGGAACAGGACCAATACTGGAACTGCCTTACTGGAGTAATAGCACAATACACATCAACACCATGGCTATTGGGAGGGGATTATAACTGTACCTTGGACATCGACCTGGATAGATCCCAACCCCCCTCGGCGCAGTCCCCCGCACTGAAACAGACAGAGCAATTTCGGAACTGGGTGACCCACTGGACACTAGTTGACGCCTGGCGAGAAAAGAACCCAAACATTAAAATGTACTCTTTTTATTCCGCCCCGCATAATCTCCGGGTGAGAGTAGATAGATTCCCCTGCTCTGCAGCCCTGCTCCCCCAAATACAGCACACTGACTACCTGGGCAGAGTCCTGTCAGACCATGACGCACATAAAGTGATCCTTAGATGGAGACCACCCCACCCCCCAGTACCCACGTGGAAGTTGCCTCGGGAGTGCCTCACTGATCAGGCGTTCTGTCACACACACGGTGACCACATTCAAGACTACTTCGCACTAAATACAGACACAGCCACATCTAGATTAATAGAATGGGACGCGTTCAAAGTCGAAGCCAGGGTACACTGCATCCAACAAATAGTAGGAGTGCGAAAAACACTAGAGCAGTCACTACAAACTGCAGAAACAAGATTGGCGGGCCTAACAAAAAGCATGGATAAAGGGGAAGCTACTGTGGAGCACGTGACGGCTACTAATACATTCTATGCGGAGACGATGAGAGACCTTCGCAAATATAACTTCAGGGCTTATGCCGCCCGGGTGCATCGCGAGGGCAATAAAGCGGCAACGCTCCTAGCCTGGCTTGCAAAACAGGACACGGACATGAAACCAATTACCGACCTGAAAGACGTGACAGGAACCATTAAACAGTCCCAGGTAGATATACTACACATCTTTCACAACTATTACACGGGAATCTATCGGGCTCCACCGCCGTCATCACGGCAAGTGCTGTCCCAGTTCTTCCACTCACTGCCTCTACCCAACATCCCACACGAGGATGGGAAGGCGTCAGAGACAAAGATCAAATCCCCGGAAGTAACCCATGCCATCAGAGCACTGGCAAGATGCAAAGCGCCGGGAATGGATGGCTCCCCATCGAATACTATACCACCTTTTCGGCTCAGTTGACCCCACGACTGGTATCCATGTACGAGGACGCACTACAAAGGGGCAAACTCCCAGGCTCACTGAGGGAATCTACCCTGGTGACATTCCTCAAACCACATAGAGATCCCACACTCCCGTCCTCATCCAGACCAATAACCCTGCTCAATGCAGATTGTAAAATGATGGGCAAAATTTTGGCGGATCGGTATATTCAAGTCCTCCCACAGCTGATCCACCCAAACCAAAACGGGTTTCTCCCCAGACGTAACATCTCACAAAATATACGGAGGCTCTTCCATATACAAGACCGAGCGAAAGATCAATTCCCATGTGCCGCATGCCTAATTCTGGACCTTGAAAAGGCCTTTGACACACTACTATGGCCATATCTATTCGCAGTCCTCCGCAAAGTACGCGTCGGGCCGACCCTGTTGGCATACACACAACTTCTCTATAGGGGCCTCATGGCAAGGGTGAGAGTGGGGAAGTACATTTTAGCCCCATTCCCGGTGGAGCGGGGGACAAGGCAGGGATGCCCCCTGTCTCCCCTCTTGTTTGCCCTGGCAGTGGAACCCCTGGCCATTCGCTTGCATCAGGGGGGCGAGATCTGGGGCATTCCAATAGCAGATACAATACACTGCGTGACGCTGTACGCCGATGACCTCTTGATTTATTTACGGGATATCACAAACGAACTCACGCCGATATGGACAGTATTACAAAGCTTAGCAGAGGCCTCCGGACTCAAAGTAAATTGGGACAAATCTACGATATTTCCGCTAACCCCCATCTAGCTCCCTCAGAGATAATGATAGGACCCCAGACGCTCGGTTGGAGTGCTGAGGCACCCCGGTATCTAGGAGGAAGACTGTATCACGCGCCCGAGAACCTCTATGAGGGGAACCACCGTAAGACGTTGGTGGGGCTACGTACGGCGGTTGCCTTCTGGAAGTCCCTACCCTTAGCCCCCATAGGGCGCGTAGCCTTAGCAAAGAAGATCATGGTACCCAGATTGCTCTACTCCTTTACTAATCTCCCAGTAATACCACCTCACTCCTTCTTTCAAGAACTAGACACGTTACTCACAACATTAATATAGGGTGGTGGGAGACAAAGGGTAGCCCTGCAAACACTGTACTTACCCACCACGCAATTCGAAGCTTACTTCTTAGCAGCTCAACTTCAGTGACTATCTCATTGGACAGCCGACCGACACATAGAGGAGACGTTCTCCAATGACGGCCGTATACCTCTCCCAGCCCTCCGGAGACTACTGCTGCCGGGTACCAAACCCCTACATACTCACCCCCTACAGGTGTCAATAGCCCGCAAATGCATGATGCGTATACATCGTATGTCAAGGGGTCAACCCCTTTACTCCCCGTTGCTCCCATTAGTAGGATTCCCCCAAAGAGAGAAATATTACACATCTAGAGTCCTCCAAATATAGACCGATCACGAAGTGACGGAGGTTGAGTCCCTGTTCGAGGATGGACAGCTGAAAACGTATGCCCAAATGAGGGAGAGCTATGATCTCCCCCCAGGACAATTTTTGATACATAGACAATTAGTAGACAGCGCCTGACAATGCTGGGATCTCACTGACGGGGAGCCACCAACACACCTGGTACTACACACTATCTTGCGCATGGGTACGGGGAGACACTTAGTCACCTGGCACTACAAAGCGACCCAGGAACTGATCACAGCCCCCTTGCAAGTTTTACGACAGAAATGGAAGGACGAGATAGGAAGGGTGTTCCATGACAGAGAATGGGAAAAGGCACTGGAGTACCCGAAAAAGGTCTCTAGGAACGCACGCTTCAAAAACATTCAATTCAATATTTTACATCGTGCATATTTAACACCACACCGGCTCCACCCTTTTTACCCCGACACACATTACGCATGCCCTAGATGCCAGACTCCTGAGGCGAATTTTAAACACATGTTCTGGGACTGTCCCACAATCCAGCAATACTGGGATGGGGTGCCCCAGACACTCCGGGCCATTGTCAACCTCATGGCCATATCTACATGGGAGGCATGTGCCCTGGAAATCTTCCGCAGGCGGAAGACAGAGAAGGTACAATGCCGATTTGCATCCCTAACCATTCTCTTAGAGAAATGTGGAATAGCCATGCACTGGAGGGCCCTGGCAGGAGCCCCAGCAGCAGCCTGGGTAGGCGCCATGAAAAAGTGGGGAGCGGCAGAGGAAGAATCACTGAGAGACAAGGAGGTGAAAGGGATACGTAAACATCCCATCTCTATGGAATGGGCACAACTCCTGTTTCAATTTGTTCAAGAGGCAACATCAGGAGAATCGCCCACGGCCACACAATCTCAGCCCCAAACTCCACCCCTGTCCCCCATGGATCAAACAATAACCATTATGAGGCAGCCAAGTGATATTTAAAAAACTGACAGTGGGTTTAAGCACCATCCGACAAACACCCCTGTCCTTGATGGGAGGCGCAAACCTTCCCCCCGTCCCCGGCTCCGCTCAACCCCAGCTGAAGACACCACAGTATACTAACAAGTAAACCAGAACAAGCCACATGACAGGAAGTTACCAAGATATAATCTGTTGCTATCCGACCCCCTCCCCGATACCTCCACCCCAGTTAACTGTTCTACGGTTCCCCCCCCCCGACACCCACGAAGTCAATATACCCGCATTAGCAACGCACTCATGGGCACTATACAAGAAGGTATACGGGGATAGTGCTGGGGACTGAACACCAACCCACAACCCTGGGAAACCCACATAAGCAGGCACCAGGGAACCTACCATTGCTAGTAATAGTCCACCTGAAGGGTAGTCCCCATCTCATTTCGCTGTATCTTACCTGTGATGTAAAATAAATGATGAGATGGTTGTGCCGTGATGTAATGATACCATTCAATAGCCTGCACTCACCTGTCAACATGTGTTAATTATGATGTGTAACTATGTACCATGAAATGTAAACTCACAATAAAGAAATGTAAACAAAAAAAAAAATTACAGTTTATTTTATGTGGTTGTCTAGCAGATTTTGGAGCAAAATGCTGGAAGCTGTCTGATCCAATGTCCAACGGACAAAAGGATACCATATCCCACCTTCTAGCAACAACAACGTCACTTGCAAGAGCATCGGAGCGGCCATGCGAGAAGATGGTAATAAGGAAGAGGCTGCAGGGAAGGAGACCTGAATCAACAGACATTGCTGCATTACTGCTGGGATCAAGGTTATCTGCGCTGCCTAATATTTTGGTAAGACGGAGTCCTAATCCGTGTCCGTCTGGCTCGCTACACTGCGTTTTGCTCAAATTCTCTTCTGAAGAACATTGGAGGCTCTTTGGCCTTTGACTTACTAACTCAGCCTGGAATTTCTCCAATAAGGATACACAGGCATTTCCAGCCTAAGTTCTCTTTCTTTGAGACTACGTCCATTAATAGGATGCACCATACCAATTACACATTACCGGATTGAATCTCTTTGGCACACGTACTCCACCACTACTTTTTTGCCCTGAAGAAGCCCTTGCTAGGGCGAAACGCGTTGGCTGTCTCTAAAGATGTATTTCAAGCGTGTGTGAAATAGAGACATACAACGACATCGACAAGCATTACATTGTATATGTAGCCATGGTCTCTGATTTCATTGTTGATTACTTTGTTTACTATCTGCTTTGTTAGGTTACCAATTTCCACGCATGATAGCGTGAAATTAACCATTCTCCATGTGAGATTACTGGTTCAGTTCACTGTATCATTACTGTGTTACGGTTGTGTTTTGTGTGTTTTTTTATTTTGTGGTCACTGTTTATTCTGTAAATAGCATGAATATATATTAATTGTTGTGTAGCACACAACGTTCCCTGGACATTCATACTTTATTTCTGCTGTGATACCCTTGTTGCACCGTATCTAGACTCACCCCACACGCCCCCCTTGACTTCAGCTTTGTACTCAGCGAATCATCAAGGCTTACATGAGTCCAGTTTGTGTTGTGGACTTGGTATCTTGAACACTATTTGTCAGGGATCTTGTGGTTCTCTGAACTAGTGCTAAATTTCTAAAACAATATGTGCCAAGGCCCTCATCAGAAGGCCTTCGCAGCTTGCACCACCCATTGCTACTGCTAGCGTTGCCAATAACAATGTCTACATAACTACTAACCAGCACACTGCTACAAGAGTGACAGTTCAGACTATTCCAGGCCCCCAAAGCCTTAAAAATGTCTTGGCCGGCAGGTATTAGTTGTTTTTAATGTATACTGCATTAATAAACAATTGCTGTTCTGCTCATCCCTAAATTATATAAAGAGCGTCACCAAGTGGCAGCTGTCATAAGTGCTGGTGTTGACAATTAAGTACAGAGCACCGGAAACCACTGGCTCAAATTAAGCACTGCTGTGAACTCATATCAAGTTTGTCACTCAAGCCCCCCTCCTCTCCACCCATCGGCCCTCCTACATCCTACATGATTGGGTGGGGCAAGTTGGCACATGCTCAGTCAAACACCATCCTCCTACTCCCCCACCTCATCACAGCTATAAGCGTGGCTTCCAGCATTAGGGCCACCTACCTCAGCCTGAGGCCTCTGCATTGTAGTCAGATGCCACAGTCTCAGGGCCCCCTCACCAGATTTTGTAAGAGAGCCCTGACATATGAGTGAGGTCATAGATCTGTCCATGTAACTGAAACAGAGAGAAATCATTTCTATTCTAGTGTATGCCCTTGGGGAGCAGGTATATTTTTCAGCTGTACTTACTCCGAGATGACTGCAGTACCCTGAAGGCCACACTCTGGACCTGCAAGCCTCGCCTGCTTCTAGGGGCATGTGGGGAAGCACGAGGGTTACCACCTTGCACTGTGTCATCAGGAAGCTTTCTTTCCTGTCCTGGGCTTTCCTGCTACGAATAATTATTTTCAGATGTGCTGGCTTAATCTGGTCAGTGGAAGTAAACGGAGACTGCCCTTCTCAGAAGACATTAGGTTGTCAACTGAAAGGCCAGAACTGAAAACCTGGTGATACGACTAGGGGTGTGCATGTTTAACCATTGTCCGCAAAGTGGGTGAGGTTTATCTTCTTTGGCACTGGTTCTCCACAATCAAATGTCCTACGCTGAGTGGCAGTGGGGAAATGCTGCTATACTCGTGCACCTGCCATTTCACCCACCAGACGTTAGTATGGGCGAGCTGGGCCAACGCAAAGGAGGGCCGCTGCATCTCACTGCAGCAGTCTAGCTCCAAAGACGAGTGTAGTAAACACTGATCTGAAACCACCCTGCCAATTGTCACGCATCACGCGTTAGCCTTAAGCATTTTGATAAATAAAATTATCACGCATTTATACTGCCTCTTCACTTGTCAAGGAGCTTTTTTGTCAAAGCGACAAGTGCGCAGCCAGCACTCTTTTGTTTACCCTTTTAATGTGGCGCTCGTAGTGTGACCCGGACCCAGCGACGTGGTGACCCTGGGGCTTTCTATTATTTCATTCAGGAGCTTCTCTTAGTTACATTTCATCGGCCCCTGCATTGTCTGTGCTGCTGTACTTGGGTCGTGCTCTCGTTCTTTGCAGGATGTAATTAATGGGTAGCATTGTGTGACCCCAGAAACATAACAGCATGATCAGTCAAAGAAACAGCACACCCCCACTAGAAATAAAAGCCACCAAAGATCGATGCGAAGAAATCGCCTGCTTCTTCACTGAGAAAGTCACAAAAATTTAGCAATCCTTCACCCAAACCTCAAACCCTCTCTCCCTTGCAACTTGCCCCCTCACTGGATACATAAGTATTATGTCTTTGCTTGTGTCTTTATGCATCTTCATGTACAGCGATGTTATGCAATTCTTTTCTTTTCCTGATACCCACGGGTCTAGCTAGCACTATATAAAACTTTATTTTTTTTTTAAAAAAATGGAGGATCATTTCCACACCTGGGCAACACATATACACAGCCGACCCTCTCAGCAGCACATTGCACATAGCCAAGTTTTTAATATGAATGTAAGTGCTGCACCCAAGACTAGTGCCCAGAGCTCTACTGTGCACCTTCGCCAGAGTCGACTGAACTGTCGGAGCAGGGAACACAGTGGCGGAGTTAGGTCTTAGGCCACTCGTGTCTGCCCCTGCATTTGCTGCCCGCGGCGGCCTGATGGAAGAATGGAAGAGCAGGGGGTGGCAATTCATGCGGCCGCGATGGCTGCAGGTAAGGGGGTTTGCTGCTGATTCTTGTAGCCGCGACAGCTTCAGGTAAGAACGGGCAGGGGAGGCTGGCTGTCGTCCCAAAAAGCTTGTGCCGCCTGGGGCGGTCCATCCCCACCGCCCACCCCCCGCTAACTACGCCACTGAGGGCACGCAGTGGCAGCCTTTCTGGCACACCCAGACTACAGCAGGAAACACCCAGCTCACCCCCATTTGTGCACCTGGGCCCTGCTGAAAATCGTCAGGAGAAAAGACAGCGACATTTCTTTCTGGTAAGTAATGGCCTGAGTCAAGTTGTTCTCACTCTACAGCAAGAAGTCACATACGAGGGGAGAAGAAGCAAAGACAGCCAGGCTACCGAGATTCCGAAGTCAGACGCATTGAAGTAAGAGCACGAAACACGAGAGACGGAGCGTATATTTAAGTTTAGGATCAGAGGCTGAGTCACAGCAGCGCATGCGCCTCCAGTGGTCCAGTGCCAATATCAAGGGAGGGGATGTGGTCCGTCGGCTGCGCTGCCGACTTTGGTGCAGGAAACCAGGGTTTGAGCCTCGAGGTCGCGTCCACATCCTGTGATTCTGGGCAAATCACTTAATCTCCCCGTGCCTGAATATGTAATGTAAATACGGTGCTCATGTACAGCGCTCCAATGCCTTCGGGTCGAGTTTGCGCTATATAAAAGATGCAAAAAACAAAACAAAACAAAGAAAACCCCTGATCAGTGGCACAGCTGGATAAGGCGCGGGCTGACTAGGACGCGCCGCCATTATGGCAGTCGCACCAGTGCCCGGACTCTCGAAAGGGGAGGGAGGCCGCGTCAGCGAGTGACGCGGCACTCCTCCCCCCGCAGTAGCCAATCAAGAGTGAGGCTATTTCTGCGCCGGAAGCACTCCAGTGCTTCCGGCGCAGAACGTCCCGCTAACGTCCAGGCTGACCGGTCTCAGCCGGTCGGCCTGGCCATCCGCTTTAAAAGGAGGTGGTGGGGAGCAGAACAGTCTCTTGTTCTTGCTCCCCACAGATAGGGTCCCCAGGCCGGCTGCGGGCCCACAACGTTCTTTCTTTTCCCACCCACCATCCCCTAAGGCAGGTATTGTTTGTAGGTTGGTTTCCCGGGTTGGGTAGTGTGTCTGATTATTTGGCCCCCTTCTTTCCAAAGTATTGGCAGGGTTATCAGCGTTTCTGTAGTAAGGTATAGATAAAACATGACTTCAAATTTTTCTCTCATTAGATATTGTCGTTTTTCGGGTGTCTCTGGTCAGGCGGTAAGGTCATGATTGGTAAGCATAGTCTTCGGGCCCACCCCCGCACGCGCATGCGCATTAAGGCGCCACTATGCAGATGTCTGCAGCCCCCACGTAATGGAGTGTAAGGCACAGGGCGTAAGGGGGGCCCAGGGGAAAGTATCCATCCGATAAGCTGTAACCCCCTGCGCAACCTTATTAGTATACGGGGACCAGGGGAGCTGCCAGTCATTGACTTTGCCGTAGGCTCTAGAGGGGACACACAGAAAGTAAATAACAGGTATTGATAGATTTACGGCAGGAGTGTTTTGTGTATTAGACTGTGTAAGGTTAGCCGTGGAATATCTGACTGTCAAAATGTATCTGTACTTTCTGCGTAAAGTTGCTGTATATAATGTTTTAATTTGTTTTGTTAAATGTTAATAAATACGGCTGGGGGGGGTTACTTCCCCCCAATACAAAAAGTAAAACTAGCTGTGTGGTCTCACAAGTGTTACACTGAAGAGGAGGGAAATGGCATCCATAACCACAGGGTCAGTCGTTAGAGATGGGGACATGGGTAAGTACCAGACCATATAGCCGTCGTGCCGCCCGTGGCAGTCCCTACGTCTGCCGCCCAGCGGCCGCATGTAAGAGCGGGGGAGGGGTTCTGGCGACAGCCGCCCCGCACGGCTGCAGGTCAGAGCGGGGGGAGGCAGCCACCCCCAAAACTCGCGCAAGGGTGCAAGTCTCATGACAAATTATGCACTTAACTTTTTTATTCGTGCTTTGTGTCCCAAACGTCCATGAGCCCTCTGTGTGTCTGACATGCATGGCAGGAAAGAAAAAATCATTTTGTTCTTTTGCATGTCAGATTCTACATGAGCCTGTTAAATTTTCCTTGCTGCTGTTTGTTTTAGCACACTGCTGATTTCTCCATTTATTGTAGGCTTCCTTCCCCCTCCTCTTCGTATTCTTCCACTGTCTAACCTCGCCTGGCTCAGGCGTACTGGGGGTGATCTGTTGTTGGGCGAGGTCCCTGCTTCCAAAACGCTATTTTCGTCCATGTGTGTATCAGTGCCACAATTTCCTCACACGCACTCTTGAAAAGGTGCAGTCACCTGAACTCTGATAGGGATTTGCAGAAGGCTGTCTCACCATCGCGCTGCACAAACAGCCTTATGCAGTACAAGGAGGACCACATCTGCACAGGATTCTCTAAAAGTGGGGTGTGAGGGGAAAACAAAGAAAGAGATAAGGAGAGATGAAAAGGTGCGGGGGAAATGAAACATAGACAAAAAGGATAGAGAGGTGCCTGAAAGGAGAGAGAGACAGGAGGGACATGGATGAGAGGTGAGATAAGAGAGGCGCAACACAAGAAGGGAAAACAAAGCAGGAGAAGGCGAAAGTGTCCCTCATGGTCGTTGAATGTCACTCATAAGTACACTGAAATTATGAAAATGTCACACATAAGCAATCTGAAAACTTGGCAGCTATGCCGGTCTGCTTTTCTCTTGTCCCCTTGCACCTTGCTCCTACCCCTCTAATTTTCCCATCACACTGACAAGTGGGAGGGTGTGCCAAATTGTGTTTCACCCAGGCGCTATCCAGTCCTTAATTTGAGTAGGTGGTTTCCGCTGCACAGCACCCATACTTAATTGTCAACACCAGGGCTTGTAACAGCCTGCCACATGGTGGTGCTGTCTGGCTAATTTAAAGATGAGCACAACAACAGTTGTTTATTGATTCAATTTACATTAAAAATGACTATTGACTACCGCCCAGGCCATTCTTATAGCAGTGGGGGCCTGGAATAGGCTGAATTGTCACACCTGTAGGAGTGTGATGGTTAGTAGTTGTGCTGGTACTGCCATTGGCAACGCTTGGAGGGGTAATGTGTGGTGCAAGCTGCAGTGGCCTCCGGACTAGAGCCTATCTGAGCGAAGGTCAGCTCTGCCTCCAGCAGAATTTAGCCCCGGACTGTCCATTTCCTAACAGCTGGAAGTACTGCCCTAAGAAGCAAGATTTCCTGTGGGCGGGGACTGGTCAGTGATTGGCTCCTTCCTGAGCGTCTGCCAAGCAGCAGCGACACGGCTCGCGGCCCTAAACATCGGCATTGCATTGGGCTCCATTTTATTAGATGTGTTAAAACATCAACAAGTTTGCAAAGTTGCCATCTTTTTTTATTGCACAAAGTAGTGTAGCTTTTTACGTCACACACCCCTGCAAATGAAATGGCACTCGATGTGCCATCTGTCAACATTGCTGGAATGGCGCTGCCAGCTCTCAGCCTCCATCATGTTTCCCCGTCCATGCTGCCAAGGTCAGGGGAGGGCACCAGTCAGCCTGGGCTGTTGATTGGCGCCCCAAGCCGCGTAGCTCCAGAGGTGTGCCCTGACAAACACTACTGAAGAGACACGAACACTGCTAGCTCGACTCTTCAAATGAAACAGGCCTCCGGTGTGCTGCTTCCTGTCAGAGTGGCCTCCACACCATACAAGCGCAGGGGAAGTGTGAAGACAGCATAAACACTCAGAGGAGGGGAACTCCTGTCAGGATTTTTAAAAATTAAGAATAAAAGGTAAACATGGTTTTGCACGCAATGACAAGCACAGAAGCCACCAGAAAACCATTAGCAAGAGCTTTTGAATTAATTAAAGTTTGCATCAAAAGAGAGGGGTAGCCAGTGGAAAGTACAACGTGTAATGTGTTTGTGCAGAGAGACATGCAGTGTTAAAACATCTGCGGCAAATGCCCAAGGGATGGTGTTCAGAAAAGAGGGGCCTACAGGAAGGAAAATAAACTGTATGTGACTCAAAGCATCATAAATTAAATATAGTCATTCCTGTGAAATGCGAACAGACAATTATCACAGAAATTCAAGCTTGTTGCTTTAATAGTTAAAGGAGGGTGCTGACGACAAGAAATTGTGATCCAAGTGGAGATAGGCGAAGTTGCCCAGGCAAAAACGAGTGGCACAAAGCAAGAAACAAAAAGTTAAAATTTCAGTCTTAATGCTTTATCCAGTAACTTAAAGCATGCAAGATTCAGAAAAAGGTCCCAGAATGCTGAAAACAACGCAAATGGCTGAGCGTCACCCTCAAGACATGGACATGGACTGCAGAGAATATTTTGGTACAACTATTCTTTGTAACTCCTTAGCAGCTGAGGCTTTTCTACCCCCAGTGTTAAGCCTTTTTTATGTTTGCGACACTAAGCACTTAGGC